>NC_141476.1:1200000-1800000 GCF_009769465.1 Tauraco erythrolophus | reverse complement strand
TGTACAGAGATTTGAGATTGTCAAGTTCTGTGGTCAGAAAAAATAACTGTAGCTGTCCAGTTATCATACTGAATATGTATATAGAGGTGTCAAGCTGAGGCTTTGAAAATGCCTAGGCTGTACTGTAGGTTTGATTTGTTCGTTCCTGCAATCAGATCCATGTTGTGGATTTATATAAAAATTGTATCAAATATTTATAGAGAATTTGTTAGAGAAGCCTGTCTCTCTGGGTGTTGCAGGTTATACAGTACTCCAGCTTTACTGGGGAAAAGTAAACCTTTAATTTAGTAAATCATAAAATGGGATCATGCCCCATGTCGGTACAGTTCGAATCCAGTCCTGATTTAGACAAGAGAATTGACACCTCCTGGTAGAGCCGTGCTCCATTTTCCAGTCTTCATGTTGTGAAAAATTGGCTGGGTTAGGTCTTGTCCTGCAAATTGTTACCGTGTCAATATTATTCATAGAAACGAACATCTCTGTTGGCATGAATGAGATGTCCGTGTTATTACGAGCTCCTTCAGGGGACAGGAGTCTGCAAGTTCAGTTGAAATACCAGAGAGCACATCTTGAACTTTTTGTTCTGTGGAGAACAAATGATGGGTATAAACAAAAAATCGCTGTAATTTATGGAGTAGGCAAACAGCAGCGTGCAGGATCTGGTCCTCACCCGCAAACCGCAGTGCACGTGTGTTCAGGGAGAAATGAGTTTTTCTCCCAGCGATGTGACATGCTCCAACGGCAGCACACAGGGCAAAACTCCCAAAGATTTCCTACTAATCACGCAGACTTTCTCCTGCTCTTGTTTCAGAACCTCCTATTTTCGTTTGCTGTACCAATTTACATCGCGTGTGAGACCGAGGTGGGGTAGGGAGGAGCGTGTGCTCGTGCCGTCACATTTTGCTTCAGTAAGCCTGCTTAAAAACGGGTGAAGCAGGCAACGTGAAATTCGTAACGATTAAATGCCACCAGAGCTGCCTTTTAGGAGTTACAGCATGACTCACTGCGTGCAGACTTCAAAGAAACAGCATGCCGTGTCGTTCATTCCTTTTGCTATTTTAAATTACGTGGGGGGAAAAAAGTCTCATCTAGAACCTACTGAAGTGAATGGGATGACTTCATTAATTTAAGGCAATTTTGGTTTGTATTTTAGGGCCTTACATAAGAGCTGCCTTCGTCCTCCCCCTTCCCGGAACAGCTGGGGGAAAGCTGAACACATGGTGCTCTTCTGTGGCTGAGACAAGTGAAGTTAGAAGTTGGTTAATCTATCGAACCATAGAATCATAGATGGGTTTGGGTTGGAAGGGACCTCAAAGATCATCTAGTTTCAACACCCTGCCATGGGCAGGGACACCCTCCACTACACCAGGTTGCTCAAAGCCCCATCCAACCTGGCCTGGAACACTTCCAGGGATGGGGCAGCCACAACTTCTCCGCAAAAGGTTGGTGGAATAATGTACTTGAGAAGGACTAACAGGTAAAACAGCACTGGTTTGTGCCAGAAGTTTTGCCAGGATACCAATTAATGTGAAGGGCATGGTGTTTTTCAAAAAGCTGACCTTTTGGGATCAGCCTAAAATATTCTACCTTTGATCTCTACTTGTCTATAGTAAGAGGTAACTCCTACAGCTTTTAATGTGTTTTATTTCTCATGCTTAAAAAAAAAGCCTTTTTGACTCCACGTTTGTTCAGTGAGGTTCATTTAAAATGTGGCTGTGATTAAAACAGAGAAAAAAACTTCCTGGGCATGATTTTGAGCCTCTTGCAGGCTTCCTGCAATGCCTGCTGCCCTCAAGGCATGGACCTTGTGTCCATGTGTGTCCTCTGACCGTGTGTCAAAGGCAGCTGTACTGAGACAAGGTGGGACTGTGCTTGGCTCCTCCACAGCCATCTCTCAGATGTTGAAATTACCCCAGGAAATGTCCTGTCCTGCGGGAACGCTCACAGCTGGGAGAGCTGAGCTGCGTTTGAAGCCATGGTTCTTCCTCTGGTTCCCCCAAGGACTTCTGCTTGTGCATTCAGAGCCACAAAAGGGCTGCAGCGCTGAGTTTCCTTTGATGTCAGAGATATTTATGAGTATTACTCACATGTAAATAGGCTTCTCTGCTCTCGCCTCTAAGGCAGAGGAGATACTGCTGCCCGAGAGACACAGAGAGAGGATTTGAACGATTTCCACATGAGAAATCCACTTGGATGGTTGTTGATCTGAAAACAAGGCTGGTTTCTAAAGTCTGACTTTATTTTCCAGAAGTTTGCTACTCCTCTGCTCTTATTTCTTCCATTTGCTTTGTAAATATAGATTGACATCCGTAAACTTCCCCCCATTAAAATTGTGCCTTCTGCAGCATCTCTTCCTGCAGGAACTTTGTGTGATAATTTCTAGAAGCTATTCTTTGTCTTCCAGAAGTCTAATCTTAGACAATAAACAAACCCAGACAAATGCTTTTTCAGCCTGGAAAGACATAAATAAGCAACCTGTTCTTGTTAAATTAGGCACTGTAAAAATGCTGAGCTTTAAATCATTGTCCTAGTAATTATTGTCATCATTGTCGTTATTAGATGACATAAGATTTTATTGCTGATAATTTGGAGGCTTTGATACTTTTATTTGAACTGACTGCTCCTTTGGCTAAGAATAATTGCTTAAATTCCTCTCGTGGTTCTATAAAAAGATTGTTGACCTTGAAGCTTTTACTTGATTTTGAATTCTTATTCAAATGCAAATATACAACCTAGAGAAAAAGCTGTAACTTCCTAAGTAGACGTTCCTTTTGAGTTCTGGAGACCTTGTGCGGAAAAGTCAGGTTTTGTTTGCATTGTCAGAAACCCCTACCCTCCCTCTTAATTCCTTTTTTATTTTAAGAGTAGGGAGGCAAGCCTTTCTTTTTCATAAACAGATGTTGGTGATGTTTAAGTGCTTTGACTGCTGACGGTCTGCGCTGTTGTTTGATGGACCTCTTGGCACCCGTGTTGTTTGGTTTGGATTATGGTGTTCAGGAAAGGGTGTTACCAAGGGCAGCACCGTGTACCTCCTGCACAGCTTTTTCCTTCTGCACTTTCCCAGCTCTGTTAATACCAGAGGTGTCTATGCTGTCCTTACAGTAAACTTTTCCTCTTACCTTTATTTGGTGAAGAATAAGCGTGGTCTTCAAGAGTAATATTCTCAAAATTATCAAAAGCAAATGTGAGCTTTGGTTTTACCTAACTAACTGGCTCAAAAACGAGGTTTCAGGGCTTTTGAGACAGTTTGGTCATAAGCCAGAGCATCAACGCAGAGACAGGGATTTCCCTGCTCTCCCATGGCCTTGCTGGGTAATATCTGGTGGGTTCTATCAACCTCTCTGACCATTCGTTTCCCCATCTGCATGGAGGGTATGGGGTCAGTTTTCTCGGTGAACCAATTTCAGTTTTGCTGACAAAGCAGTGGGCACTTTATTTCTAGTTTTTGCGTGTCCAAGTGCCTTTCTTGCTGGAGTCTCACAGAGATGCAGAACATCTCCAAGTCCTGCTGCAGCTTCAGCTTCAGTTGCTCCTGGTGCTCCCAGAACCTGCTCAGCACTTGGCCCCCCTGACTTTCAGAGGCAGGAGCAGTAGTTTTGCAGGGAAGGTTTGCATGTGGATCTGACTGTTCTGGGAAGAGAAAGATCTAGTTTATTTTCTGTTTTACTTAGTTAAAATTTTGTGGATCCTGAACTTCCAAATCAATGATTTCTGTAAGGGCAACTCCAAGGAGCTTGGTACAAAGACTGTACGTCTGCTCCCCAAAGCAGCTCTGGAGTCTTCTGCAGAGATGTGCCACTCTCCTGCATGGAGAATGATAATGCCATGAACGCAGGTGAGAGATGTCAGTGAACAAACCTGTAAGGAGAAATGACAGAATTACAACAAGAATCATAGAATGGTTGCAGTTGGAAGGACCTCAAAGATCATCCAGTTCCAACCACCCTGCCCATGGCAGGGACACCCTCCACTACACCAGGTTGCCCAAAGCCTCATCCAACCTGGCCTGGAACACTTCCAGGGATGGGGCAGCCACAACTTCTCTGGGCAACCTGTTCCAGTGCCTCACCACCCTCAGAGTGAAGAAAAAAAGAGCTTTTATTTGCGTTACAAATGATAGGAACTGACAAAAGTCTTAAAAAGTATGGACACAAGAATTTGAGAATTTGTGTGTCTATTGATCTGCTGTCAGGTGCAGCAGCCTAACACACACAGTAAACGTGGTTTTTACTAGAGGATCTCACGGAGATGTTCAAATAATTTAAACTCTGATATATTTCTTCGGTAGTGTATCCATCTTGTCCAGTGAGAAGAGTGTTTGAAGGCTCTGCAGCAAACAAGAAGGGTCTGGACAGAGAGCTAATCAGAGATTTCTAAAAATAAGCTCCAAGTTTGAGAGCTGATGTCAGTTGTAATGCTCCAGGTTGTGGGCACTGGTCTGAGAGGAAAGGGTGTGAGCTGAGTGTGTCCGTGTGTCCGTGCACCTGCGCTGGTCGGTTCCCAGCTGTGATTATTACAAGGTGTTTTGTTATTTCCACACAAATCCTTTTGTGTCCACCGCTGCTGTTGGAAAGAGGTGATGGCCAGGAGGCTGCTGCAACTGGGCCGTTCTGCTGTTCACTTCCTAACGTGTTGCAAGGAATAGTGTGTGTTTAGGTGATGTAGCTATTCAGCTGTGGTAATAGCAGAGAATGATTTAGGAAATAAATTAAGAAGAAAAAAGAGTTGGATAACAAGATACAATAGTGCCAGGCAGCGTAAAAGACTCTGGAGAGCTCTGAAATGTCACGGTTTCATGCAGTGTGCAAATAAGGATGAAATTGAAAATCAGCTATTTTAGGAAAGGTAACTCTTAATTTGCATGAAATAATAATCAAATAATTATCAGGCTACCTTAAACAGCAATACTGAAGGTCACTTAACTGCACAGAATGACACCATACAATAAAGCATACCTGTCAACAATTTTTAAGTAGAAGTGTAATTACTGATGGGATTTGATAATATTTTTTTTGAATAATCACGTGTATGTTTCTATATAATAACTGACTTTAATCTGCAAGGTTTTAAAAATATTAGACTCTTAGATTGTTCTGTAGTATTGAACTCCAAGTCTTAGCCTGAAACTGTTGAGAAACTGAGGCAGTGCATAAAGAGGACACAAAGATTTTCAATTGTTTTTCATCAAGCAAGTAAAGATTAATGAGTCCAATGACAAAAAGACTTCTCCATGGGATGGATTGTAGGCTCTGGTGGATAAAAGGCCAGATGAGTCCAAGTCCTCTGATGCATAATTTTAAAATATTCCTTTGTTTATGAAAACGAGAAGAAGATGCATTTGTTCCAGCTAGCTACTAAAGTGTAGTTTGTGAACAGACCGTAGGAGATGATTGCTTCCAAAGGGCCATTATTGCAACATGTCAGTGATCATCACTGACTGCTTGGACATTCTCCACCTAGCTCTTGCTCTTTCCTTTCCATGAAAAGGTTGCAATCTTGGCAGCATACAAAAAAACCCATGTCTGGTCAAGTGTGGTGCAAATGAGTTGAACTTAGTGGTCAAAAAGTGGAAGGACATCAGTTTTAGATGATTTTTAACGGCAGCACTAGTGTGTCAAACTCCTTGGCTCTAGAATCAAAGCAGAAATAAGCAATAAACCAATTTTGTCTGTTTGTGTCAGATGATTTAGACTCTATATCCTGTATTAAGCTCAGACAGAAATTTGAGTATTATACCAGTAGTACGGTCTCTAAGCAATACAGTTTTTTAATTATTATTCTTCACGTCCATGCCTCGTATGATCTCTTTTATTGGAGTTAATGGCGAATACTCTTAGGTAATAACAGGGGTGCAGGTTAATTATTCAGTAACTACTGCTAAAGGATGCAGTGTTTCCACTCCCGGTACAAAAAGGCTTAGTTTTCCATCATGTCATTAAACATCCTCACTTAGAGTCCTGAGAACGAATCATTGCCTCTGATTTAGGATCATCAAAAAGCACATAGTTCCTGCCTTTGTTTAATTGACTTGTGATTTAATGTTAATGAAATCCATGTATCCCTGCTCTTACATTTTAAAATGGAGCTGGTCTGGGTTCTACCTGAGCTGGTGAAACCTGGCTGTGGTGCAGTGTGGTGGTTGGATGTTAGGAAGTATTTCTTCTCTGAAAGGGTTGTCAGCCACTGGAATAGGCTGCCCAGGGAGGTGGTTGAGTCCCCATCCCTGGATGTGTTTAAGAATAGGGTGGATGAACTGCTTAGGGATATGGTTTAATGGGGATTAGGGATGGTTGGACTCGATGATCTCTAAGGTCTTTTCCAACCTAGAAATCTATGAATCTATGAATCTCTGTAGACAGGGATGTCCCATGCAAATCCCAGAGTGCTGACGTCTACCAAGAGCAGCACGTTGTGGTGTGGACACCACGGCTGCAGTATAAGATCTGTCCCCGTGTGGATGTTCATCTGAGCAACCCTACATCACTTCATCTCTTAACGTTTAAAAACCTCTACTGGGTGTAAACAGTCAACTGAAGGAAGCGCCACCACGTTAGGTTGTAGAAATGTGGTTTTCCTGTGTTGAACAACCCTCCACTGCCCGTATGTGCCTGGACACGTGTCTGCTGGGGCTCTGGTGGGAGCATGACTGCTGCTGACAGGTATTCCTCTTCTCCCCTCTCCTGGCTGCAGCAGGGCTGGAGGATGCTGAGGGAGGAACCTGCCCACTACACCCATAGGGACTCCTCCTGCTTATACAGCTGCTCCTCACTGGCTTTTATGCACGTGTGTGTGAAGGCTGTAAACCTTTCAGATGGTACCTCACTCCACATGTCCATACAGGGACGATGTGGGGCCCTGGTGATGGTGGGACAGCTCAACGATGGGCCACGAGAAGTCTTCTGTTGCAGAGGGGCGATGGAGAACTTGGCAAAGACCTTTGGGGCAAAGAGTTTGGAAATCTGGAAGGCAGAGAATTATTATTAGTAGTAAGCAGGCAGCGTAACACCACAGCAAGGTGTTTATTTGCCCCATCTCCCATAGGTGAATTGCCACCCTCAGCCCCACTGCAGGGCTTGTCCTGCTGCACCCGTTGCCCTTTTGAGGGGCAGGTGGGGTTGTCCTCTGCCTTTCTCCCTCCTTTCCTCCCCCTGGTATCTGCATGAAATTTCGGAGTGACCACAGGAATGCAACAGCAGTTCTCTTCCTCGAGGGCCAGGAGTTCATAGCAACGTTTAATTAAATAATAATAATAATAATAAATCCTCTCAACTCGTCCGTCTCCCACAGCTTAGGTGAGCATTATCACAGAGACAAAACCGAGGGCACGGGGGTTAATTAACTTGCTCCGGGCTGGTCTTTGAGCCAGACGGGATCCTCAGTCAAGAAAACCCCCCCAGTCAAGTGTGAGGGAATAGAAGTGTTTCGGACCCCACGGACACCGTGTCGGCAGCCATGGAAGGTCACAGAAGGCACAGAAACAGCAAAAGGAATCACAGAATCATAGAATGGTTAGGGCTGGAAGGGACCTTCAAAGGTCATCTAGTCCAAGCCCCCTGCAAGGAACAGGGATATCTCCAACTAGATCAGGTTGCTCAGGGCCTCGTCCAACCTGGCCTTGAACGTCTCCAGGGATGGAGCATCCACCACCTCTCTGGGCAACCTGTTCCAGTGTTCGACAACTCTCATTTCTCAAGGAGAAATGGACGTGCAAAGCACAAACAAATGAAGGGGAGAGGAGGAAAAAAAAGTTCTAGGGAGGAAGATGGGTGTATTGCCAGATTTAATGGAAAACTAACACTTTTTTGCTCCTTATCCGCCTCCCCTCCAGAAGTGAGCTCAGATCTTCAGGACACACGGTGCTGCCGGGGACACACCACCTCCTCCTGCCACTGCCTGATTGCAGATAAGCAGGCTGTATCTATGATAGCTCTCTTCATCCCAAAATATGTGCAGCAAAGTGTGTATTTAATGTAATCAGCCTGTAGGCTACGGATCAACAGCACTTTCTGCTTTGTGCAGCTTCTGGAATGAGTCATGTTTGCCTCTTCACTTGGATGTGCGTGTCCTCTAAGCCAGCTGATAAATCATTCTTCCCTGACTCAATTAAACATGGCTGTTTTCCCATAGTGCTGCAGTTTAATTCACAGCATTGCAGCGAATGCTCCGTAGCGACGCCTCTTCCAAGTTATTCGTGCATGTTGGAGTTTTGTCTAAAGGAGCTCCTGCTGTGAGGTGCCATACGAATATCTACAGAGGAATAAAGGCTTCTCGAGCTGCATCTTTCATAAAACCTCTGAGATCAGTGCATGGAGGATCCTGAGGGTCAGCAGAAGACCTGTGAGCTATGCCCGTTCACTCTGAAGAACCAGGATGCTTCAGAGGTTGAGCAATGAGTTGCTTATGATTCCACGGGAACTTTTGCTGGCCTGAATTGCCACAATTCATTCCAGTCGTGGGAAGTGGTGGCAACTGGCCTCGTCTGTAGCTCAGCCCTGTTCAATATACAGCCCCAAACCGCCCATCACCAAGTCTTGAAACGTTATATCAGATGATGATCTCCATTTTCTCCTCTGATATTGCAGCTTCCTTTCTACAGCCAGCTGTTATCAAAGTGTAAAATTTGTTCAAATTAACATCTGAAGCTCTCTTCCATTTTTGGGGGCTTTGAAAGCTTGGGTGATATATCAATGACCAAATGTAATTGCTTTCTCTAAAATATGGCTTTCTGAAAGGAAAATTGACTGGAATGTGTGTAGTGAATGATTTAATTTATGTAGAAGCAATGGGTCTGAAAAAGGAGGAGGAGGAAAAGTTGTGATATGGAGGCTGGATTCATCTTAAGTTATGAATAATAGATGACTCACTTGGGAATATTTTTTGCTAGATTTAAATTAAATCTCATCAAATACATGATAATTGGATATATTTATAAACCTGCAAAGCCTACTCAAGGGGATTTTAGTAATATTGTCAATACTATAGGTTAACCATAAAACTAGTCAGAATTTATTATTGCAAGGAGTTGTACCTGGCTGCAATGGTAATTCATTGCAGTAATCCCTGGAAACTGAGGTTTTAACAGGCTATCTTCTCATTCTGGGTTTGGTTTTTAAATTGTCTCCCAGAAATCAGGAAGCACTTCTTGGCTCAGTAAAGTGAGGACTCCTCCTTACCACCTTGGTTCAAAGTACTTTTGGGAGGTTTACGTGAAATAGTGGTGTGGTTTACCAGGCACTCCAGAACAGTCAAGATGTAAATGACTCATAAAACTGGCTTCCTAGGGACTGCTGTGTCCCAGACGGGTCTTCTGAGGTCTGGGTGTTTTGATGCTTTTTACATAATTAGGACATTCATGTACATAAGGGTGATCTCTCTTGTTCATGCTCTGCACAGGCTGTACAAGCGAGGGTTCTGTCCTTCACCTGGACAGGTGTTTCTCATGGCACCTGCAGGAGCTCTGAGGATGGTAGTGAAGGGAAATTTGATGGAGTTGGCCAACAAATTAAAATCTTGGTCATATTTGCTCTCCCGGTCAGAGAAAACCATTGATCTAAAAACTTTTCAGTCTTCTGCTCTTGCCATGCACGAGCTGCTGTGGTGTTTGCAAAGCTCTCATTCTTTTTTCCTAACGTTTTGTGTCAGGTTGTCTAGAATTTCTTCTCCACTAAGTGATATAAGTGATCTCACCCTCTGTCCCGCTGTTGTTTTGTACAGGAGAAGAGAGTTACAGGTCTTTCAACATGGGTCTACCAATCTCTAGGTCTGTTGAGTTAATCTGGCCGCCCTCGGTCGTGGTTGCCTCATCTGTATGCAGTAAGGCACTTCTCCATTGCTTTAGGGGCTGTAGCATTCTCTACTGATGAAAATAGTTAGATCTTTCCTTTTTTTCCTACAACTTATCAGGTCACTTTAAAGAATGAGCTCATTTTAATCTAATTTTACATGTGCAACTGTCTGGAGAGTTATTTTCAGCTCCAGTAGTTGCAGTTTGCAATTACTGTGCTTCTTTTAAGAAAAGAAAAGTAACAACTCTATATTTTATGCAAATTACTGGTGATCTTTCAGAGCAACTTGTGTTTAGGATAAGTAATAGAAAAAATGAGGCCAAATGGATAGTAATGTGGACTTGAAAAAGCACAGAGGAAGTAGGAACATATGTAAAGATTACTAAAATATTAACATTTGACCACTTAGGCATGAATATTTCTATTAAAAACCATATAATTCTTATTGAAGTGAACTCAACAGTTTCTAACTGGCTTCTGATCGTAAAAGGCAACATTTTTATTTCATTTACTTAATCGCTGTGATTCATGTTTGCATTCAGACGTGTCTGCAGCCCATCTCCTGCATCTCTCACGTAGGTCATGGCTTTGAAGTGGGGTGTCAAGAAGTGCCTCAAGTCCCTGCGTTCGTTCCCAGCAGGAGTGTGGATGCAGTAGTTGCACCCACGTTTTGAGTACAAGATGCCAGTTTGTGTGTCTTGTCCAAGTGCTGCCAGTGCAGGCACGGCCGAAGGTCACATCCAGTTCCAATACACTTCTAAATTTGATGCTTATTTTGTGCATTTCCATGGATCTCGTGGCCAATAGCTGGGGACTAGAATGTGTGCTTAAAGCTGTCTTAGATTTCGCATTTATTTTTATTTAAAGGCATAAATCAACATTTCTGTTCCTTGCATAAAAATGTTCCACCAATAATTTTTCGTATCGGCGTTTTAATCAGATACATTATTGACCTCAGAAGTGTTGCTGGGGCTGTGGAGCCAGGTGTGGACTGGGAGCCTGGCCTGGGACATGCCTGGCAGCCTGCGGAGGGGCAGCTGGCCGGGCACCGGCAGCCTCTCGGTGATCTCACGTGAGGAGGGATGGAGCTCACACCCATTGCGTAGGGATGCTCTTTGCTCAAAAAGTGAGTTTAATCATGAATCCTCTTCCCATGCTGTGCTGGCAGGGAGTTTTCACCATTTCTAGCTGTCCTCTGCTCCCCTGCCTGGGGCTGCTGACACCGGAGCAGGGGTGTGGATGTGCTTCTCATCTATTATTTGTCATCTGGAAGAGAAAGAAGCATCAGCTGCCATTAATACCCCCACTGGCAGTTATTCCCACTTACATAGAACCTCATTCCCTAATTTTGCAGACACCCTGTGCAGATCAGCAGAAAACTTCCCCTGCAAGGTGCAGGAGAGCTGTCATCCATAGAGCAGCAGTGGATCTCCTGCCAGGGCTCCCCAGCTGGGACCAGTCGCCACCCCCAAACGATGAATAATGCTCCTCCAAACGAGCCACGCTCCGTTAACGATGGAGAGAAACCTCTGGAGCATTTGGCCTAAGCTGCTGTAACATTCTCTTGCAAAAACAGCTGCTGTGTTGCTTTGCTTTTCCTTCCTGGCGTTGAGAACAGGGAGAGAGAGGAGAGCAAACACGAGGAATTACGATGCTTGGGAAGAAGGAGAATGAGACTGGAAAGGCTCGGGAGATTTGGGGCCGCCACTGGAGGAACTGAATGCTGAAACCAGGGGTAGTAAATACTTCTGGTCTCTTTGATGAGATTTAAGATTTACTGAAGAGGATTTTTTTTTTTAAATGTTTTCTGTGTTAGTAAGCCAAAGGTTTTTGATACAAAAGAGGTACTTTCAGAAATTTAATACAGATTGTCAACAATCTGTCTAGTGTTGAACAAAGGGAGCAGGTTAATCCGGTGAGGGCGAGACAGGAATGCAGGATCAAAGCCTCAGCACCTGGGGGAGTGATGCAGTGCAGCGATGGGAGCAGAGAAGCAGTGAAAGGCTTTTTCAGCTTTGCACGGGGATTTCTGGGTTTGCTGAGCCCTCTGTAAAGCACGTGCCTGCAGCCCCGTGCATCCCTCCTTTGCCTGGTTTGAACTTGTGTCGCTGGGCTTAAGGTTCTTTTTGTGTATCCTGGTGTAAATCAGGAGGGATGTTGGACGTGCCCAAGTCAGAGTCTCTGTAAGGTGCGAGCGGGGTGAAGGGTGGTGCTGGGTTTGGATAACCAGGTCGCTGCTGCTTGCAGACATCCAGACTGTGGGGGTGTCTGTGCATATATAAAAGAATCATAGAATCATGGAATGCTTTGGGTTGGAAAGGGACCTTTAAAGGTCATCCTTTAATGCAACCCCCCTGCAATGAACAGAAAGAAACCCTTTTCCTTCTCCCTGGGGCTGATCAGTGCAGGGGACAGGCTGCTGCCCAGCTGCTGAGCAGGGATGTGGGCATCACACCCTGGGTATGGTTTTGGATGCCACTCAGCTGTGATGCCCACTTCACCTCCCAAGAGCTTGACAGCAGGTGGGTCCGTACCCTCAAAAATGCCTTATTCTCGTTTCAGCATCCTCAGCCTGAGATAAATTCAATATCCACTCAGCTTAGCAATAATTCCTGGAGAAGAGAAGGCTCCAGGGTGATCTTATAGCAGCTTTCCAGTACCTAAAGGGGGCTACAGGAAAGCTGGAGAGGGACTTTTTACAAGGATGTGTAGTGATAAGACAAGGGGCAATGGATTTAAACTGAAAGAGGGGAGATTTAGATTGGATATAAGGAAGAAATTTTTTACACTGAGGGTGGTGAGGCCCTGGCACAGGTTGCCCAGAGAAGTTGTAGATGCCCCATCCCTGGAAGTGTTCAAGGCCAGGTTAGATGAGGCTTTGGGCAACCTGGTGTAGTGGAGGATTTCTGTGCCCACGGCAGGGGGGTTGGAACTAGATGATCTTTGAGGTTCCTTCCAACCCAAACCATTCCATGATTCTATGATAATTAAGTTTATTCTTCCTGCTCCTAATCCCTGTTGTGAGAGCAGAGCCTTGCGAGGGGCAGGCCTGAGTTTAGAGCAGCAGGACCTGATGGTAGGCTGGACCAGCACCCTAAAAACGTGTCACTAAATGAAGGGGCACACATGGGCATCATCCTGAACGGCGCCGCTCATTTGAGAGCTCTTATTGTGCTAGAAGTAAGTAAAAGTACAAACGAGATTCGGAGCTGATGGTTTCTTAATTAGATGTTAACATTCTGTTGTTAATTAATTTATTGAAATGTTTCAGGATGTTTTCCCACACCGCATCCCTCTCCCCCCTTGCTCCTCCCCTCGGAGCAGCTGGCAGCAGTGAGACACAGCACAGATTAGTCTGTAACTGGCACGTGTCATTCACCATTTGAGTGAAAGAAACAATGATGGAATATTTCTTTTCTACAAAATGCAAAGCGACGGAACATCTTTCTTAACAACTGAATAACAAAGTTTAAATAACCATGTCAAAATATCCTTTTGAAAAATTTCTGATTTCATTGCCTAATCATTGTAATTTAGTGTAGTTTCGTTCTGAGAAACTCTATTATTTGGGAGGCCATGCAAGATCCCAAAGGTATGACTTGATTTCTGCAGAAGTAGAAGTTTTCTTATGAAGGAGGAGATCTAGGAGGTTTTTGTCACCAGCCAAGAGCTCATCCTGAAACCTCTACAATAAAATCTTCTCCCCACTGGCATTCACAGCAGTTGATATGTATTACAGAAAAACCAGTTCTGTCTTGTTCATAAAAGTATCACTTTGCTGGTAAATATAATTGAGTTTTCCTCAGGGTGAAGGACTCTGTTTCAGGAGCTGCTGGCCAGGCTGGGTGGTCACCGTGGACCTTCCCCAGCTCTGCAGGAGGCTGCAGGGTTACAGACAAGCCTGATTTTTTCAACCACATCATGGCAAGGTTTTGGTTTTGCATCACGATCGCAAAGTGCTGGTATGTGACACGTTAAGAGTAGTCTCCTTGACCAACAAAGTCCACGATCGTGTGCAGGGAGAAGTGACAGAGCATCACAGCCCAGTTTGAGTTTAAGCCTGTGGGACTCCATTAGCTTACTTGGCTTTTTCCTCCCTTCTTCCATACTGTTTGTTCTGTGGTTTGGGTTAATTTTCCCCCCTCTTCCATACTGTTTGTTCTGTGGTTCGAGTTAATTTTCTCGCCGGCACAAAAGCCATTTCAGAATGGTGCCAAGTCTCCCCCAGCACCCCCCTCTCCCTCCAAAATACTGAGAAGACCATGTGAATGGCACACCAGGCTGGCATCATGAGCTGGACCTCCCTGGGTGCTGGCGAGAGCCAGGATTGTGCTCCTGGGAGTTAAACAGCCCATGTTCACGCTGCACCGCCCTCGGCAGAGCCTCAGAGCACCTTCAGAGGTGACTTGTTAAATGAAATGGAATTTAACCACCCCATGGCAGGGGGGTTGGAACGAGATGATCTTTGAGGTCCCTTCCAACCAAAACCATTCTGTGATTCCATGAACACCTTATCACTTTATATGATGAAGTACAACGGCTAAAGTGTTTCCAACGAGTCATTTCCCAGAGTTGCTGAGATGATTTCTGAAAAGACACTGCTCATTGCCCTCGTTGTGCCAATTCCAGCTGAAAATCAAGGCAAACAATCAAGGCCACGTACTTTGCTGTATGAATGTGAAGTGAAATTTTAAAGGCCCTTTAAACGGTGTTAAGTTCCTGCGCAGTTGCATCATGTAGTACCTGGGACTGACGTTAGAGGGCATTAAAAATATGTTCCTTGAAACTCCTGTCGTGTTTGATTTGTTCGTGTTCTCCTAGGCGTGCGACAAAAAGAAAGAGTTTCGAGGAAAACAGCTCACACGCTCATAAAACTGGTAAAGTTTGTTTTCCTGAGCTCCCCTTCCTTGCCAGAAATTCTGGTGATAAGGGAAAAACCACCAAGATGACACAACCTTTATCTTTTGGGGCACTGAAGGGCACCATCCTTGTATTAGACAGTGGTGGTGATGAAGATGAGGATGAATACGAAGAGAAGGATAGAGCACCCTTGAAGGTACCCAGGTAGTTATGTTCGGTTTGGAAGTGGCACAGCTGAAGGACAGACCTTGCTTTGAGGCTGACGTCAAAAAGGCAAAAGTTGAAGATGATAAAACACCAGTATGTCATTCTCTGAGACTTCAGTGTTGTGGGATTTAGGAGCCTTTGGTGTGAGCATTGATCTGGAATCACAAATGCAGGGGAAGGAGAAAGCTTCAGGGAGTCCAGTACTATGATAGGTGAAAGATTTTTGATCTGAGTTTCTGAGTTCTGGTGACCTGCAGTTTTTTATGAACTCTTATTTTAAATCAATTTACCCTCCCCTTGCCGTTTTACAGCAGCAGGAACAATAAGAGAAAGGAAAATCCCAAATCATGTAGCCTGCTGTGGTCCAGGATGAGCATGTATAAGGAATACATAATTTGTGGAATCCTAAATGGAGAACTTTTGGAGAGGGGCAAGAAAAATGGCAAAAAGTAAGAGTCCTTTAGGCAAAATAGATAATTGAACTGCAATGGATATGTGAATTTTTTTTTCTTTTCTTATGTATCCAGGCAACTATTTGCTTTAGATGTAATGACTGTTATAAATCACAGAATGAAGTTTCTAACCCCAACACATGCCTGGAACAGAGCTGTTGAAGATACCCAGCTAATAAAGCATATTTCTTGAAGCAACAACACGGTACCTACCGTTGTGTCATTCACCCTGGTGACATGATTATGGCTGAGGCAGGGCATCATTTAGGACATCTTCTTCGAGCAGCTGTAGTCCTGTGTCTAGAAACAGCAAGAAGTCAAAGGAATTGTATGACATCTTACAAATTATGGCATCTCACCTGTGAATTTCTGAAAGACACACCAAGGTTTGCAGTATGAGGATCTGAGCTGGTTCCTGTCTCTCCCATTGCTCTGCTTTGGGCTACCATTCCTCCCGAGTGGGCAAGAGACCCAGGGCCAGGGGACTGAGTGAGGGATGCAGGCACACGAGACCTGAAGATGAAGATTCTGGGGAAAAAAATTTCCACTTCTGAAGTTGTGTATTTTATACTATTATCTAGCCCTAACTTCTAGATCTGGATTACTTTTTGGTTTACTGGATTGCTCTTTGGCTTTGTGGGAACTGTGACCTCTGATAGGATTATCTGAATTCAAGGATTTCCAAGTGTAGTATTTGGCAATATACTCTGCCTGGATTTAGAGGACAATGGCATGCGCTGAGGCTATTTGTAAAAAATAATGCTGTTTTTTTCTTTTGTGTGTGAAAAATGAGCTACCCGTTGAAAGAAGAGCTCGTTCCACACTGTTATACATGTTTCATGCATATTCACAAAGAAGCAGTTTTGAAAAATATACTGCTGTGCTTTTGCTGTTGGAGGTAGAGGAGAATATTAAAAATCCCATTTTTCCTACTGCTTCACTTCTGCTGCTGTGTAAACACCGAGCGTTTGCTGTCCTGTCGGGATTAACTGATGTTTGTTCAAGGTGGGAGAGATGTTTTTAGAAAACAGATGGGTTTGGACTGGTTTTTCCCCCTGGGAGCTGGTGAAATAGAAGTTGATTTCGAATTGTTCTCTGTAATTTTTACTACTGGCTCGGATGAAAAATACCCCAATGCTGAGAGTCTGTGCAAGAGGGACACGTTTACCCCGGTGCTCTCCACCACACAACAGCTTCAGTTAAAACACCTGCGTGCTGCGCTCTGCTTGTGGTGTACTCCAAAAAATCGTGTGTTAAAACCTTAGACTCATCACCCAGCTTTGGGGTATTTTTGACCTTTTATTCTGGGCTTCGGGGGGGACAATAATATTAACTTATCACGTGGAGTGGCTGTGCAAATAAATGTAGTATTGGCAAAGGAAGCACTCAGGTCACGTCATGATCAGTGCCATAGAAAAAGGTCTGTAGGGAAATTACTAATTCAGAGCATGGCTGGAACAACCCGGACCACACGGAAAGCTCCGGAGCAGGTGCTGAGCCGTGGGGATGGAGCAGGACTAGGCATAGCTGCTTATTCTGCTGCACTCGACTGTCTTCCATTTTCAGTCTCTGGGTGAGCTGATTGTGATTGAATTGGTGATTCTCCCCCTCTACTCTGCCCTTGTGAGACCTCACCTGGAGTATTGCGTCCAGTTCTGGAGCCCCCAACATAAGAAGGACATGGACCAGTTGGAGAGGGTCCAGAGGAGGGCCACGAAGATGATAAGAGGGTTGGAGCACCTTTCCTACGAGGACAGGCTGAAAGAGTTGGGGCTGTTCAGCCTGGAGAAGAGGAGGCTCCGGGGTGACCTTATAGTGGTCTTCCAGTACCTCAAGGGGGCCTACAAGAAAGATGGGGAGAGGCTGTTCAGGAGGGCCTGTTGTGATAGGACAAGGGGTAATGGTTTTAAAATAGAGGGAGGTAGATTCAGGTTGGATATTAGGAAAAAATTTTTTACCATGAGAGTTGTAGAACACTGGAACAGGTTGCCCAGAGAGGTGGTGGATGCTCCATCCCTGGAGACGTTCAAGGCCAGGTTGGACGAGGCCCTGAGCAACCTGATCTAGTTGGAGATATCCCTGTTCCTTGCAGGGGGGTTGGACTAGATGACCTTTGAAGGTCCCTTCCAGCCCTAACCATTCTATGATTCTATAAGATTTAAGGAAAAAGAAACTCCCTCAGCTGCCTAAGACTTTTGCACCTAACCTCCAACAGCCTAGTAGGGGGAAAGCCCCTATTTGCTCTTTAATTATCAAGACACATGGATGGGGATGTCTGGGTTACCACTGATGTGAAGAACCCACAGATCTCAGCCCAGACTTTTCATTTCCAGCACAAACAGTGAAGAAAGCAAGGAAATAAAATTACAGGCTTCAGAACAGAGCACACCAAGTCTCCTCCGTTGTATGTTAGTTCAGTTCTGCCATCCGAAACGGCACCTACTCCTGCAGAGAGGATTTGAGAAATGCTAAACATATCAGTACTGGGGCAATAAAAAAAACTGAAAAAGAAGTCATTAACATAATGACAGCCATCACACCAGACCGAGAAAAAGTGCAGAGAAGTGCATAACTGTTTTCCAGCTTTCAGAAGTGTCTTGCTGTTACAGATGAGAAAAAAAAGCTTCTTGGAGGCTGATGGGGTCTGGATTGTTCCTGGGGATTTATTTGATGTATGATCTGACTGGGAATAGTCAGGTAGACAGAAATGCATTAGATTTTGAGTGCAGTGGACCATAGCCCAATGATTCAGGAGAAGTTTGTCTGTAATGGGAGCTGGGAAGTTGCAGGAGCGGGATGTGGTGGGATCTCTCTGGGTCCTGCACATCTTCCTTTCAAAACACGGAGCGTACCTGTGCTGCCCATCAGGCCATCCTTCCTTCTGCTGCTGGAGGAGGTCTGTGGTCCACAGAACACCCTCCTCGCCTTCCCCCTGTGACTTCTCTTGTGGCACACTCTCCCCGAGGGTGGTCACCATCCCTGGGTGGCATTTCGTGGTCAGCCTGTGGTGGCACTGCACGAGTCCTGCCCGCAGCTGTGCCCACACTGCGCGGGGTTGGTGAGCTCCTGCCAACGGCAGCAGGAGGCAGATCCCTGCGTAAGTTGATGCATTGTAGCTTGGCAGCTTCAATCTCAGTTATCAGGACTGTAATGCAATATCCCTATTATTTTCCCTACGTTTCCTGAAAGCTGTCCGTGGACCGCGAAGATTTTCTGCCTTATATTATAAGTTGAAAAATTGATTATGAAAATGCAACGAGCTGAATGGGTAGAGTTTATCACCATACTTGGCCTGGTATTAGCATGGCCATGGAAGCTTGAGGGGTGTCATGCTTTGGGGTGAGGGTGGCACCCAGCTGGGAGAAGGTCCCCAGCACATCCCCATTCCCACCAGGACCAGTGGGAGGGGATGCAAACCCCGCAGTGACCTGTGGCCATCTCCCTTTCTGCAGAGGAAAGGCACAGCCCATCTCTGCAGCTCTTTGAGTTATGGTAATGAGTTAATTTAGCTTGGCATTGCCCTTAGATTTATTCCTAAAATTTGTAAGAAAACCTCTTGGATCAGGGTTAATATGCAACAATTTTTGTGTCTATGCAGAAGTGTTATCGCCCATAAACAATTAGGAAGCCAACAGTTTACGTGATGAGCTGGTTTGTGGATGCTGTCTGTCAGCAAAGTGCTGTTATTAGCTCTGGCACAGTTCAGCACAGTTCTGATTTCAATTGCAGGGAAGTTAATAACAGATTGTCAGATCTGTTCAAGCCACGAGATCTTCAAGGCACGGATATAGTTATGCTACATCTATATCCTCACAGCGCAGGGAACGCGTCTGGACTGAGATTTCAGGGACTGTTTAAAAGATATGACTGAAATCCAGATTTAAGGAAAATGTTTTCACAGGATTATAGAGCAAGAAATTAAAGGGTTTAGATTTGCTTGGACTTTTTTTTTTTTTTTTTTTTGAAGTGAGATTGCTAGGAAAATGGTACAAAAGAGCACAAAATGCTCCCTTCATCACGAAGAAAAGTATAATGTCTTTTAAAGTACAATAAATAGTGTGTATTTGGGTTGTTCTGACTTTTTGATACGATGAGTGTTATGCTGGAGTGCCAGTAGTTTAGTATTGCAGGTGATTGTATTATGGTGAGAAGCCTGAAGCATTTACATTTCTGTGATCAAATAAGAATATATTTTTAGAAGCTTTCTCTTGAGTACTGTGTTTAGGCAGTAAATACTTCATTTCTGTTTTAGTTCCCAGTCTTTTTAATTGCATTCCCTTGGCAGCAGGTAGGATCAATTCAACAGTGACAGCATGTTAACGCAGCAAATGTCATTCTGCACGAGAAGCGTGGATTGTGTGGGAAAGCCAAGCTCTTCATTGCTGGAGCTGCTGGCCAGTTGACATGAACCGAGCAAGATGATCATGGCAGGATGGCCTCTTCAGACCCCTTTCAGACCTATTTTTCTGTCTTCTTTTCCCAGCGCAGGACTGGACCTTGTTTTCTCTTTCACGATGCTACTCTTGATTCTCAGGGAAATTTTTTTGGCTTTGACATCAACATAAGGAGCAGCTAGGAGTCGGTCAGCGTACAGCCTGCAAGGGTTCTCGACGGATGGATGGTCGAGACGACAGGCTCACTGCACGATTTCTGCCTCAGAGCAGTTACTGAACACGTTCCCCTGAGCAGATGTGCTCCGAAAACCCTCTTCTCCTGCACTTCAGTATGTCCTGCAAAACCTCCCGAGGCATGAGTTACTTTGAAATGTGTATATTAGCTGTGGTTAGGCCTAATTCCAACATACCTCCCTTAGTCCCTCAACAAGACTCAGTCTTCTCCTGCATAATTCAAATATCTCCATTTTATGTTTTGCAACGCAAGCCCTTCTCGCAGGCTCGGTCCCGTCTCCATGCTCACATCACACGGAGCCGCTGCAGTTGCAGGGTCAGGAGGTCTAATCTGGCCACTGAAAGGGTGTCAGAAAAACAGCCCTATCCCAGGTGGGGAAAGGATGGGTACGAGTCTCCTAAGGGACAGAAATGGCTGGGGAGTGAAAAGCTGTTGCAGAAGAAATCCTAAAACCCACTCAGATCTGGACTGGAATTGATTAGCGGTAGGTTAGACAAACTCGTGGTGACATGGCTGAGAAGATGTACTTTGAGGACTGCTTTGGTTGACGTGTTTTCAGCCCATCTTCTTGCTGCCCACTCACTGTAGGTGTTGCATGATGCCTGTGCTAAGCCCTTGCCATCCTCCATGCTCTCCTACAGCACATCCTTAGGAGTGTGGACCTCTGTGGAAAGGTGACCTCTGGTATTAAATGCCTGGCCCTCTGTTTGGCTCAAGGACAGTACATTAGTCAGATACAATCATCAGATGTAATCGTGTTCCTGTGATTGAGCCATGAAATGGCAAAGCTGCTATCAGACTGCTAAAAGAATCTTTTTTATTTAAATGAAAGAAATAAGTTTTTTTTCCCCCATGATTTTTTGCTTGGAGAAAACAATAATTATAAATCTATTCTGATATACAGCTAGGTTTATCTTCTTTCCCGTTTCAGTAGAGCAAGAGACTCAAAGCTCACAGAGAGGCACTTATTTGATCACAAATACAAAGATGGCACATGACAATAATTAGATTTTTACTCTTAACTAATCTAATTTGTTAGCAAAATAGGGAGAAAGGCTTTATTGCAAATGGGAAGAGGCAGCTTCTTAGACCCGACTTTACTGGTACTTGACTAACTACTTCATTAGAACATAGGCAAGTCTGGTGACAGATCATTAATTTTCATGGATGTAATCTGGGAAGCCAAGTATTAGTAGAAGGCTGGTCTGGCAAAACCAGCATGAGTTTATTAATGCTTATTAAAACTAAGTTGTAAGTCTGTTTTCGTGTTTCCTCTGTCATATTATGGATTAATTACTTATATCTGTTAAGGCAGCAAGTAAAAAGAGAAGAGATTACTTTGTGTTATATCAAAGAGCACAAGAGGATGTGGTTTGCTCCTTAAAGGCTGATCCCTCTGGATCCACTCTTACAAAGTGGGACCACTGACGTGATGGCTTAAACTTCTGCTGGGCCTGTGATAATTTACTGATACATCAGAAACAGAAATTTGTTTAACAATGCACATAACATTAATTTTCTGCAGCTATCAGGTCGTTAGTGCCCTTGCTTGCTTCTTTTATTGCAAAACTGTTATTGCAAGCTGTGGAAATCTGTGCCTGCACAGCTGCTCAGTGCAACCATTTTCTGCAGTGAATGGCATCCTTCCTCTTTTTACCCGTTGCTAAGAACATTTTTATTTCAGTTTGTAACTGTTTTTTCTTTGCCTTTGTTTCTTGCATCTACAAGAATCCACTTCGATTGCCAATAAACCCCACAGTCGGGCGCGTCGGAAACATTATTTTCACAGAAGAAAATATTCTGCTCAAACATGTTATAAAATTAGGACAGATGCATTATTTTTTGAAACACGCAGACAGGAAATCTGATGGTAGCATTTCAAGCTTCATTCACTTCTTTCCAGGCTCTGATAAAGTGGCATTAGTGGAAAATGTGTTCAGAGAAGTTTTCTTGCTTGGTTCAGTGGGAGCAGTATTAGAGCATGGCAACAGGAGGCACGGGAAGAAGAAAATAACATTATTTTGTGCCTTGTGCATGCCAGCTGATGAGACTGAACGAGCCTTTTTCATGTAAGGCATAAGAAATAGAAAGTATTTCCCAGTATTTTTTACATCTCTTCCGACAGCCCGTCAAATCGCACTATTCGTACGTGCCTGGCCACATCCTCACACGTACAAATCTTAAAAAGCTTACAGTTTTTTGAAGTTCCTTGATTTAGACATAGGATGTGAAGACCAGGAGAGGAAAATGGGAATCCCTGGGGATTCAGCAGGGTGAGAGGTCGCATCGTTTCGTGCAAACCATGAACTCGTGCAGAAGCTAACAGGCTTCGAGGGCTCTCGGCAACGTGAGAGCGGTTGAAGTGCTTTACGAGATCGGTCTCAGAATTGTTACGAGATTATACATGATAGAAGTAAATCTGCCTCCCCCCAAAGACTAAAACCAAAGACTGGCAGTAGTAAACATAATTATGTTTACTGTTCTGCAGCTTCACAAAAGAATTTGTTGATTTCCAGGGTGGCTAAATAGATTTTATACCTTTCTGAGCACACAAAATAGCAATTAGTCAATGCTGTATATTGGGTTTTTGACAGGTATAAAATTATAGTGCCAATTATGTTACGGAAGTCGATGAACAACAGCCATTTCCAACAGCAGAGGTTTCTGAACAATCTTTAAGACGGTGCTGACAGTAGAAATATGCCAGTTCACTAAATGTTTTAAAGATATGACTAGTTTCCAACAAAATTGAATGAAAATGTTTGTTTCGTGGGTGTGCCATGTACCTGGTACAATTTTTGTTGTAAGGGTGGCCACTTCTTTATTGACACATACCAATGTTTGTGAAATATTAACCATTTAAGAGTAATGTAGTAGCAACTGAGCTCTCTTCGTTCTTCACGCTTCCTGGAGGCATAGTGGAAGGAGTACTGAGCTTCCTCCTTAAAAGAAATAAATTTGTATCACCTGACCACAAAAAATCTCATCCATTTGTAGCACTTATTTGGTCTTTCAGGTAGCTGAGACATAACATTTTACTCCAAGGCAAATGAAACTTCATGCCTCCGAAAAAGGTTAGTGACTGCATAAAGGTTGGGTCTAATTTTTATTTAATTTGAATTATTTCATCTATCTGCTTGTCAAATGAGAAAACGATAAGTTCAACAAGCTCTGCAACTTGGCCCTGCTGCTTGCTTGACTTGGGTCATTGGCAAAAGACAGGCTATTAGCTATGCTCCATTATTCAAGAGAAGATAGCATTTTTAAAACAGAAATGCATTATATGGGAAGCTTCTGAACTTATACACCTCTCAATATAACAGTTACATCGATTACAGTAATTTTGTAAATTACATATTTCAGAGACTGCCTTCAAAGTCTGCTGCTCTGAAAGCAGGATTTTAAAGGAACACTGTGTTCTTCATTGGTGATATTCTTGTTCTAATAAAACCATGCAAATAATAGAAACTTGTTATAAACATGATTCCCGTATAATTTGGAAGCCTGGCTGAAGTGAATTGCTTTTATTACTCGTGGGGAAGTGATATACAATTGGTCGTGATGAGTACAGCAGGAGACGAGTTCAGAAAAAGCACTGGAGAAAGCTCCCGAGATCTTTCCACTGTGAAGTTGTCTAAGTAAATGTCAACGAAAATTCCCCACACCGATATAACTCCAAAATGGGAAGGAAAATCCTACCGTAGTCATGGGGTGGCTTTGTCTTACCTAGAGGGGGAAGAATGTAGGTGGTATTCCAGTGTTCTTTAAAGATTTTATAGCTCAGGACCTTTATTCGTGTCACTTGAATTACTCCACATCTGTGGTAGCCACCCCTCACCTGCCTGATGTGACTTGGGCATTATGGCTCGTGCAGGTGGGTGTCCAGCAGAAGGTGGATCTGGCTCTCAGGTGAAGTATCATGTTGGTGTCATTTTCTCTTTACTGGTTTAGGAGGGGGATGGAGAATCCTCTTGCCCTTTTTCCTCCCCAGCCAAATGCCAAAAGCACACGTATATGGGTTGTCTGGCGAAATGGGAACCACTGGAGGAGCGAGGGACTTGAGCAGCTCCATCGCTCCGTGTGCATCCGTCGCGCTCAGCCACCGGGAAGGATGCTGAGTGCAGGTCCTGGCTCCCAAGTGAGACCAGCTCAGCTGAGAAGGAGACAGGAGTCAGCCATCTCCCTGAGATACTGCTCACCCCCATGATTCCTTTTTGCCTTAATAACAAAGATTAAACTGGTACCACCTCAAACTATATTTGCTTCTGTTTTTAAAAAAGGATTTTTTTTTTTTTCTCCTCTGAATATCCTCCGTTGGGTATCATGGGTGTAAAAAATAAGCAGACTATCATCTGACACAGTACAAATGTTCCTAACTGAAATATTTTGTAAAACTAATATTAGAAAATCAGTATCATACAAACACTTCATTTGCTATGCAGTCCTCAATAATCCGTGTATTTTCCATTCTTAATGTAAAATACATTTGCTATTATGCCTCCTAATTTAATTTTAAACATTGTGAAGTCAGGAGGTTATTCTCTCTTCCCTGACTCTGAAGACGTCTCTCTCACTATTTTATTATTTATTCTCGTATTTTTCCAGGTAGAACACTCAATTAGTACATGGCTTCCAACATCTCCTTTTCTAGAACTTCAGAAATCATTGTTTGTCCTTTTCTGCTCGTTCTCAGCAGCACTTGGCCATGGCTCCAGGGGTGACCTTATAGCGGTCTTCCAGTACCTCAAGGGGGCCTACAAGAAAGATGGGGAGAGGCTGTTCAGGAGGGCCAGTTGTGATAGGACAAGGGGTAATGGTTTTAAAATAGAGGGAGGTAGATTCAGGTTGGATATTAGGAAAAAATTTTTTACCATAAGAGTTGTAGAACACTGGAACAGGTTGCCCAGAGAGGTGGTGGATGCTCCATCCCTGGAGACGTTCAAGGCCAGGTTGGACGAGGCCCTGAGCAACCTGATCTAGTTGGAGATATCCCTGTTCCTTGCAGGGGGGTTGGACTAGATGACCTTTGAAGGTCCCTTCCAGCCCTAACCATTCTATGATTCTATGATTCTATGTTTCTCAGAGTTCTGTTTTTGCAGCTCTGCTATGGAGGAGCATCTCCTGGGTGATGCACACAGGGGTCGTGATGCCACCTGAGATGGAAAAGTTTCGTGTTGCCCACGTAAGCTCACGAGCCTGATCGAGCTGTACATCTGCTTCAGGATATGTGTTTTAGTTACTGGTGCATACATGGGTTTTAATTTGAAAGCCAGTTTTCCCATTCTAACATATCTTTAATTAAATAGCAATTCTACTTCTTAGCTTTGTGACATAAGGATCAAAGGTTGGAGAAATGATTTGGCAAATGCCTGTGGAAAAAATGCAGCGCATCACTTTTTTATTAATCATTTCTCTCCCGAGGTTAAGCTTGGTTTTACCAGCCTAACTGTTAAAAAGCAGAGAATTTCCTTGTCTTCTAAAGTTTCAGATTTTGTTACTGAAGCTTTGACTGCTCAGGATTGAACTACCCAACTAATGGCATCATTTCTTTTTTTTTTTGCAAACAAATGAGGACATTAGAGGCACGATTCGTCATTACTCCAGAGAGTTTTCCTAGTCGCTGTTTCTAACCACATCACTTGATTTTTACAAAATTCATTAGGTTGCAATCAATTCATGTGTGAGGCTGAGGGAGACGAGACGTATGATTTCCTACTCGGAACTGTCATGGTAAGGGTTTATTAAGGCAAACTTTTCCTGGGATGGCATTATGAGGCAGCAATATCGAGCCCCAGCAGGCATCCCCCAGGGCAGGGCTCGTAATCAAGATTGCATTAACGCTAATGACAGCGGCTGCACGGCTTATTTCCTCTGAGGTGAAGTTATTTTAACCAACAGCTTTTGTGATGGAGGTGGAAACTGGGAAAATTTCGGCTGTTTGAGGCTCCGGCACTGGTATGTCATACAGGAAACAGGTGGGTCTGGAAGGACGAGCAGTGCTGGTGACAGCCTCAGGGCTGTCGAAGTCAGCAGGATGCGTGATGGGCTCTTCGGGGTTGCTCTGACAAGGACGGGAGTGCCGCCTTCTATGAGCCCCAAATTTTGCAGTTTTGCACTTATTTTGATTGAATTCTATCATTTTAGGTGCTGTTTCCCCCCCTCTCCTCCTCCAGGCTGGTTCTCAAGTTCGGCAAGGTCATTTCGAATTCTGCATTTATCTTCCCACGTATTTATTGCCACTGTGAGCCCGCTGTCATCGGGAGATTTAATCAGCGTGCTCCCTAGTCCATCACCCAGATCATTAGGGGAGATTTTGAGTGGCACTGGGCACTGGGCAAACCCCCGTGGGCTGGATACGTGCGCGTGGTTTGACAGTGAGCCGTCCCTAATTGCTCCTCGTGCTTCCCGGTGGGTAGTACGAGCAGCCCAGCATCCTGAGGACACTGGTTCCTACCGCTGACCCGTGACAACAGCATGTGGGACAGGGGCAAAACCCTTGTCATCCCTAAGGCTGCTCTATCCACTGATCCTGTTACCTGGCTGCAGAAGGAAACAAAATGGGTTTGATGTGATTTGCTCTTGACAAAACTGTGTCAGCTGCTATCCATGGTTTTGCTCTCTAGCTGATTGTTCCCAGCTGTTTCCAGGGGTGGAGGTAGAGCTGGCTAATATATAGCTTCCTGCCTCCTGCTGCTGTCCTCCTTTCTGAATGGAGACCTTGTTTGCCCTTTCCTTGGGACTGGAGACCTTGACCAGCATTCATGAGTTCCCAAAGGTAATTGCTCAGGGCTCGGATTGCATCAGCCAGTTACCCAAGTGCCAGAGACAAATTTTATCTGACCTAAACTGAATGGCAGAGTTTAACTTAGCTCCCCTTTAAATTTTCCGTTCTCTATTACGCCTGAAGTTTGATGTCTTTTGTCACCCTGCTAACAGTGGTGTGGTTGCAGTTCATCCTTTAGTGAGGAGAAAGCAAAAGAGGCCCTAAACTCCCTAAACTTTTATCCTTTCTTGGTGTTACCTACGTAACAGGAGTATAATAGTTTGATAAAAATCGTTAGGTGGGAGTTTGGGATGAAGACACAGATGTCTCTCAAATTTCAGCTTTACTCCTGAATGTAAGGGTAAAACTGAATTCCCTCACCTGGCCGTTGTCTTTTTGGTTAAGGGGAAAGTTTTTGCTCATGCCAAGAAAAATCAATGTCTTTTTATTCCTTTACCTTTACATCGCTTAATTTAAGAATTGTGCTTAGTAGCTTGCTGAGTCTGTTGAGTCTTCTTGGAATCTATTATCATTATTTTATTGTTCTTTTTCTCTTCTTGAGAGTTGGAAGTTTTGGAAAGATAACTCTGTGCTTGTAGACTAGAATGGGTGAATGGGGACCAGTGGCTGAATGAGGAAATGTGGTTGTGATGACTTCTGGTTGCTTTTAAGGTGCTAAATTTGAACAGAGCTCTACATTCAGAGCTGAAGATCCTGGAGATCAAGTTTCTCACTCTGCTCTGCAGGGAGAGATGGGATGTCCCTTTCCCAGCCAGCTTTTCAGCTGGGCACGCTTCCACGTTGGGTGGGGATGTCTGCTGGAGACTACCCTTGCACTGAGCGTTTTAGATCAACTACAAAACCAGGAAAGATGTGTAAAATATCTGAAAAATAAATCAATACGAAGGAGATGATAATTTAGAAATAAACAACGTTCTCACTTCTGCTGTCGTTTGGCAGCTTCATTGAGGAGCTGTAGCTTGATCCAATATAAGCTCTAACAGCTATTGTTTTTCAGATCAACTTTAGGTTTTAATGAAGTGGAATAAATTGCTTTGAATTAGTTATCTTCTTAAAAAGAAGAAAGGATGAAAGTATCTGGTTGATTTGACAGGTCAGGCAAAATATTTCACAAATTAGCAGGACATTTAACTCTAATGAGATACGATGAGTCAAATTTCTCTGTGTAATGCTATCAGCTGGAAGGGAATTACACCAGCCTGATCTTGGAAGGGTAAATTTGCTAAAACTATCCAGTCTTAAATTCTTTTAGAAGCATAACAGGATATAAAAGCCAGGTGCAGAAATAGATTTTTCTGAATTAAAAATGAACCCGATCAATCTGGGAGATCTTAGCACATCTGGTTTTGAAATAGCTTGGAGCTGCAGCTGGGCTTGGTGAGGGCAAACAGCCTTTGATTCCTTTTCATTTGAAGTACTTGGGACCGTAATGAAGGGATTTGGGTTGCGGTATAAAGCGCTTTGTGAACTTGAGCAATTTTCAAGTGCAGCCATCAGGGACTTTGTGTGGCTCCTGCATGAAATCTTATTACTTAATTGTTTTTCTACATTAACTGCGAAGATGTTGGTCACTTAACTTTGGCAGAACAAACCAAAATATTCCTAGGGAACCACTGAACAGCTTTCTACATGGCTTGAAATATTTTATTTGTTCAGCGCGTGCGTATAACAGCCCCTGGCAATACCTATCCTTTGTCCTAGCAGCCATCAGAGCAAAGAAAAAACTAGATACCTGTTCCCTACCCCTGGCAAAAATGCTTTGAAACCTGCTGGCTTGGACCATGAAGTAGTTCTTCAAGGTCATGAGTGCTCCAGATGCATGTTTTGCCAGCCAGGATTTGCCTTGGAAAAACAAGTGGAGTAGCATCTCTGCTGCTTCTCCTGGAGCAGATTGTGGTCAGGTTCCTCCCTGACAACGACACGCACGTGCACGCTGCCTCTTCCAGCTGCTGGGTCTATCCAGGTCATTGACATTCTTCAGACTCTCTAGTTGTATGGTTTATTTAGAAGGCATTCCCTTCTGGGAAACTGCTTTATTGCTGAAGTGTTTTCATTTAGATGGCCAGAAATTTCATCAATGTTGTAGTTATCCTCTGTAAGGAGCCCAGAGTGTCTGGTGTGTAAACCAAAGAAGTTATTAGAGTTGATGTTAAGAGAAACATGACCAGCCAAGAGCAGGTGGGTTGCTGCCTCCAGCACCAGATTTCTCTGGAGGAGGGTCCTGAGTGCTCCGTTGGCTCTGGAGTGGGGAGAAGTCCAGGAGAGCGATATATGATGTGGGATGGGGTATGTTTTTGCTGGGTTTCATCAGAACTATCTCATAGTACATCAGTAGGAATTTCTTTCCTTTTATTTTATGCATCCCAGCAGCTGAATGTAAACAGCCTGTTCTTATTTTCTTAACAAAAGCAATTTGCGGCGCTTCCCAGTAGTTAGATATTATGAATAATTAAAGAAATTTTTGCGATTTTTCAGAAGGCAATAAAAGTATGAAGTGGTTAGACAAAACACTTGAATCTAATTAAGAAGCAACTCAGTGAAGAAGAAAACCTTGATGCTTATTTTGAGTATTTGATTCCCTACAATATGAATTGAAATGTAAATTGTGCTTTGGAGAAGAATGCTTCCGTCAAAGGCTGAAAGCATGTGTTTTATGCCTAGTGTTTTCCAAATGGATTGTCTCAGACCTGGGTTTATTGTTATTGCCTGTGGGCAGAATTCCACCTTAGCACTTAGAGTACAGACAGTAATACAGTTGTACTTATATTTTTCTGCTCTGCGTATTGTTGATACAATTGTGTGATTAAATAAGATTTTTTTTTTTCCCCCTGTGGTAGATTGCAATCAGTGTATTTAGGTTTGATTTGGAGTGTAACTTTTGTAGGCTGACAATAAGTATAAGTAGGCTAGGAAATAAGACACAGGTTGGGTTGTTACTGGCAGAATTTGAGTGCTGAGATCTTAAATATTTAAAAGCCAAAGGATTTGGAGATATTCCTGTTCCTTGCAGGGGGGTTGGACTAGATGACCTTTGAAGGTCCCTTCCAGCCCTAACCATTCTATGATTCTATGATTAATGCTGTCTTTGGGGTTCTTGAACCATGTTTAATCTCAGGTGATGAGCTGTGTTCATGACTGTTTTATCATTCCAGAGCAGATAGACTGGGCTGTGTTCAGCTTGGCCCTTCTGAGTTTTCTTGACACCTGCCACTATGATTATCTCTCAGGTGCTTTAGATACTGGTAACAGTCCTAAACCCGGTCCAGCTTGTAGCTGTAGATCAGAGCAATACCCAAGTAATTTGTATTTTGATGGATGCTTGTATTACTGGTCGGAGATGCCTTGAATAACAGCAGGAGCATGTGGTACTAGCTAGAGATAAGAGAACTGTCAAATAAAATTACATCGACAGTTATTTCCAGAATCTAACAAGATTTTTTCAGTAGTTCAAGCTTTTGAATGAGTTTCACATGAGCTGTTTGTGCAAGACTCGCATCTCTTCAAATGCAGGGCTGGTTTCAAAATCAGCAGCTGGTTTCCAACTGTTTTACAATTTAGGAGTTGTCTTACACTGTCCTGCAAATGGTCATTTGTCCCATCTTATTTTTAACACGTATTTGTTGTGCCTTGTATTGATGTATAAGATTTTTTCTTTTACTTCAGAAACTTTATATCTTGGCACTTTGGCAACTGCTTTCTTCAGTCTTGTTGTTATACCCTGTTAATATTTTTAAAGGACATGCTCTACATCCAGAAAATAAATTCAGAGGGGAAGGGCACTCGTGTGAAACAACTCTGCACCTTAGGTGTCAAAGGTAGATAAAATATATATCAGTTACTGACCAGCATTAGATTTTGTCACCGTGTTAATGCTGGTTACATATCACTCAGATAAGAGAAATGCTTGCTTCTTGATTTATGTTCACTGACAATGAAGTGTCCAGGATGATTAATTACAGCCCTAAATGATAGTGCCCTTATTCATACCTCCCTGGCCTGAATGATCGAAATTAATAAATATATATGTATTGCTGTGGGATTTGCCATTAGCTGTTAAAATGTTTGTGCACTTGACATGCTGTTAAGGGATTTCGTTGAGTTGTATTCTTGCAATCAGTAACTTGCTACTTTTTAATAGCAGTTTGTAGAGAGAGAAAGAAGTAGAGGATTCTGGAACTGATTAGAAGGTTATGGATAATAAGGAGAAAATATTTTCAGAGAAATTGTTATGACATTTCTTTGGCAATTTGAGACCTTAAGCCATCACATTCTGAAAGCGTTTTAAGGATGTTGCCTTTATATTATGTAATTTATTTGTGAAAATGTTGGCTTTTGAAGTCTATATATTACCTTGAGAAACTGTATTTTCAAAAGATCAGACCTGGGCATGTCCTGGACAAAGCTCTGTCAGGTCAGGAGGAGATCACAGTTACTGGATCATTGAAAAATATCAGTTACCTGTGGAAACACAATCAGACACCCATGTTTACCCCTCATTTGGGTGACTTTTATTAGATTGATTTCTTTCAATGAATTTTTATGTGAGCAGGCACTCAGCACATCAAGAAGGAACAGAATTGTGTTTGGTAACAGACTCAGGTAGTTTGTAATAATACTCAGTGTCTGTTTATAGCTAAAAAAAAAATGCAACCCCTCTTCAGTAGTCGTATTTGGTTTGATTTTTCTAGGTCGTACAGGTTATTCTCTGAGCACATCTTGCTCCCATCAGGTGAAGATTCCAGCTTCTGAAAATTTGCAATTTGCACATAAAATTGCCTTTACTTTGCCAGTAATGTTTGAGTCTGACGCAGGCTTGTCAGATGATGTCTGCCACTCTTTCAATTGCTCTGGGCTACAAAGGTTAAATTTGACTTTTTCTTTTTCTGGTAATGAAAAATACTGAAAAGCTGAATGATGGAGTGAAGAGAGGAGATCCCTTCAAAGCATCGATGCTCTGAAACGGAGTTGTTTGCTAGCACCGTTCCAGAGGCACATGCAGAAACTCGTATGCTAAATTGATCCCTTAGTTATCTGAACTTAGAGTGAAATTTGATTCTTTATTAACCCCGGGGTTTAGAAACCTTTGGTTTAGGTCCCTCACGCTGCCTTTGGGCTGGTTCACTTCAAATTCCTTCAATACGTTTGTGTAGCTGAGCCTGACATTGAATGTCCAACACGAGTGACTATTTTTCACTGAAATCGAACCAGAAAAACCTTAGAAGTTCGTAACTCTCAAAGTTTTCAACCTGGAACTGTAAATTCAAACTTTCAAAGATGTTTGCTAAACGAAAATGCCATTTTCTGTCTTCAGACTGGAATGACTGGTTTTTTACTTTCTGTACTTCTCACCCAAAACCTGCATTTCTTGTTCAGTTCTTCATTAAATGTTTTCACTTAAAGGCAATACTTTCTCTTGTAGCTTGTATGTCAACTACAGTATTTTTTGTGAAGTTTATGGCTAGCTTTACTTTTGACTTTAACTCCTCTGTGCCTCAGTACCCCATGTGTAAAATGGAGATAATACTGCTGCCTTACCTTGTCAGTTTAATTAATGTTGTGAAGCATTCTGATAGTGACAAACAGCAGAGAAAAGCCCAAAGGAAATGAAAAATTCTTTAGTCAGAGCAATGTTTGGACAGTAGGCAGGAGATAAGGCCTCAGACACACTCTGAAAAGTGAGGCGAACCCAAAATATTAAATACATGGTCATTAAGTAAAAAGGATTCATCTCGTGTGCACAGGGAGGCAGAAGCACATGGGAAAATGTTGATGATGCAATTAAAGATGTGTAAATAAAGAAGGGGCTGAGATTGCAGAGGCAATGTTATGTCATGCATTTCTCTAATCTTTGGGTGCCTTACACTGGATGCTCCTCCGGGGTTTTTTCAGTAAACAGTAAATGTATTAAAATGACTTTAGAAAATAAACACTTTTATTAAAAACATTGACCACTTCCACTTTGATTATAAATATATTTCCCTATGAAAATCAGTATCTCTTCTTATTACTTTGGAGTAACTTCTGATAGGAAAATAGGTTATGGATCACAGGGCCAGCTAGCCTATGAGGAAAAAAAATACATAGTTTCTTCTGGATTTAACCTTTAAAGAAAAAAGAAATGTAGAGAGGCATTAAAGTTGGGTTTTTTGGTTGGAGTTTTTTGATTAGTACAAGAAGGTTCTTCTGACATGCCTGAAAAGCTACGTGCTTCCGGGTGAATTAGTTTTGCCACGTATACAATTTTGTGTCAGTGGCATCAGGGAAATGATATTCACTGCTCTGGGGCTTCCAGAAGGATTTTGGCAGTTGGAAGCTGATGGGATGAGTGGCTACCATGTATCATAATTCATTATTTTTATTGGCTGCTAGAGCATCTACAAGGAGATAACTTCATTTAGATTTTACGGTAAGAAATCTCATGTATTGGTTTGCTGAGGCTGAGAGAAATCTTGAATTGAAGCCTACTTAAGAAAATGTAATTAGTGCATGTTGGACTTTTAGAGAGAAATACAAAACATCTTAGATACTTAATACCACACTGCCCCAGCAGTGTCCTCTAGGTCAGGCTTCAGTAACGTTCTCGGTGCGGAAAGTCTGCAGCTCTCTGTTCTCTCATTTGGCTGTGTTAACCCAAACCAACTGCACCCTTAATGAACCAGGGGGTTCATTAATGGTTGATTTCCTAAGCAAAAAACTGCGGTGAATTGAATTAGAAAGCTCCTGACTTGAAGTCAAGACATTAGTTATATTGATATATAGTCCAAGGGCAGCCAAAATGTCAGTCTAGTGAAATCTATAATGTTTCAAGAGACTACAAAATATAGTTGTGTATGATGGAAGACTTTTGAATGGTAATACCCAGGGCTCAGCGCCCATGCCTGTCCTTTGGGGAGCTGCTGTGGTGTTTGGTGGGTTTCCTTCGGCAGCTTTCAAGCTTAGAGGCAGAAGGTACCATCATTGCATGGACGTGTCTGTTCTCAACAGCTTAATTTCAAATTATCTTATTCCCCACCCTCTACTCTACTAGAAATGTCTTCATACACGTTTGAGTTTCTGTACTGAAACACATCGGTGCCCTCCACCGAGGAAGATGCTGATGTTTTTCTTGGAATTCAAAAAGACCACAGTCATGCTTTGACTTTCTGCTGTTGGGTGTCTGACCCCCTTGGTAACTTGCCCTGCTGATCTTCCCTTTGCTGCAGAGATCTTAAACCTGTGGGGTGAATTAAAATATGACCCTGATACTTTTTTCAGTTTTTCTGTAGAATAGTAACAGCTTCATGCTATACAGCACGTGGGTTCCTGGTGCCTCGTCAGTGCTGTTCAACAGTGGTGTTTTGTCCAAAATCATTCCTGTTGTTTGTGACCTGCAGATGTCTCTCAGGCTTCTGCAGGACCTGGATGCTAAAAGCAGCTCTGTCCAAACATATATGTAACGCACAGCTGGCCAAGCTATCAGGGCTTGGAGCTGCTGCTCCAGCTGGGTGAGAATAGCTTAAAGAAACAGACAAAACCCTCCCAAAGAAAAGAAAAAAAAAAAGGGGGGGGGGGGGAAGCAGAGGGAGGGAATAGCAGCATGATTAGGTATGGGTCATATGGGTCCATATGGGTAAAATTTAACTTCTAAAGTCATGTAATCGACCCATGACGTGTCGATTAAAATTGCAATTGCAATTCAGTTCATGTCTTTCCCCAAATGGTTTTTAATTTTCTTTGAATGACAAGAAATCATGGATTTTTTTTTAGGGTTTGCATCAAGAGATAAAATGTGTCTGAAATTCATTCAGGTATGTAGTCAAACTACGTTCATAATTGAGGGCTACAGTAATAAGTATAAAGTCTAATTGTGAGTAAAGAATGAAACAAAAGATTCTACTAAACATTTAGAGCTATTGGTGCATTATGTGTGTTTAAATAGTATGTGGTACTTTCAAGAACTTTGAAAAGGAATAACATGGAATAATCTGTAAACTATGGAGGAAGGGAATGTGTTTTTTGTGGAGTGATTTACATTTCTCTTATGATTCTCAGAAAACACAAAACGCTTTTGCTTGCATACGCGTAAAGAAATTTGAATGAAGTATTGTACTGCAAATTTCCTGTATTCTGAGCCAATTAAATCTTTTTTCAGTTGCTTAAAACAAAAGGGATTTTTCCGGCGCATTTAAAGGCATCTCTTTGTTATTGGCTGTTAAGACTTGTGACTTTCCTGAAATGTCCATATGCTTTGTACATGCCCTTGAATCTTCTCCTATTTCTTCTGAGTGGTCCTTTCTGGGAGCCTTCCTACACCACTCTTGCCTGGTGTAATCTTTTATTCTGAGTCCAGGCTGGTTTGATGTCATACACGGTACAAGGTAAAGCCATCTGGCATCCCCTATGATCTCCAGGATTTGGGGGTCGAGGGTCTGTGGTGATAAAATCAGCCTTTTTTGACGGTGGCACATGCCTGTGAACCCTCCCTCGTTCTTGCCACTTCTCTCATTTTGCATCAAGGGAGGTGAAAAGTGATGGATGCTGAGAGCAGAACGCCGTGTGAGAGCAGCGCGGTATCGCTGTCACGGGAGAAGGAAAACTGCTCGGAGAAGAGAACTGAAATGTTAAGCAGGAAGTTCATATAAATCTATACCTGTTCAGAATGCGCTGTCGTAAAGTCATTGCCACAGATGGCAGGGAGAATAATTTAAATACTGTATATATGCATATGAGCATGCTCATTTACATAGTTTTCTAAAGTAATAAATTCTTACAGCACTTCGAGTTTCGCTGGCTTTCAATATTTGCAAGAAGATCAAAGTAAACTAATATACTGGCCTCCGGACTGACTTGGAGGAGAAAATGATGGTTTTTAGTGAAATGATCAGAAAATCACTTAGGAGAGACTAAAAAGTAGTTAATTGTGGCTCCATCCTCTGTGATGTGGATTCACCTATTGGCAAACGGCGGGTGCTTCTGATGCGTATTGAATGAATTTTCTTCATCTCTTGAGATCTTGTGATCAGCAAGATCCACTATTTAGGTGTGATTTGTGGATATGGACTAAGTCTAAGCCAGTGGATGCATTTTCCTTTGGTAGAAATAGGAGCCCTAGGAAACACTTAGTAAGCAGATACACATCCTTCTACACACGGTTGTAATGGAGAGAAGGGGTTTCCCAGCTTACTGTAGTGGCTTCTTACAGCCTGTTCTTCTCTTGGTTGTCCAGTGTTGGCATCACTGTGCTGTGAAACCACACATGGAGAAATGAGCTGCAAACCCTTCGGAACAGGGGTGGACCTGCACGCCCGCCTGCTCCAGCACTCGTGATGTTCTGCTGGAAATACCCAGCTGCTCAAACAAGTCATTTTATAGAAGTTACCTGCCTCTGGCCAAACTCTGTGGATAGGTATGAACCAAAGGCACAGTCTATCTGGTTTAAATACTCATTCTCTTCAGCCTTGCTGTCTGCTTCCACCCCACTCAGGTGAGGCCGTGGTGTTTTCCAGTATCCACCCTCCTGATGCTGAGACCTTGCTGTGGCTGCATGAGGATGCTGGTGAAAACACGTGACGTTAAGCCACGTGAGGTCCTGACCCAAGACCTGAACACACCTCTGCCTTGAGAAGCGTGTGGGCAAGCTGCTTAACTGGTTTTCAATGAACTCATCTGTGGAAAGAGAGTAATAGCACATAGCAGTCTTACAGGGATGCTGTGAGCTACAGCTGACTGTGGGATGGCAGCACGTCGAGGTGCTTGGCTGAATAACTCTCTCTAAATACAGAGTATTATTAAGTAAGATCTGGCAGTGAGTCTGAAAGCAGTGAGAGGGTTCCCCATTCTCATGGCCCTTTTGAGTGACCATCACAGGGAGCTGCCTGGAAGTAAAGGTTTATGTCAGGACTGGCACGAGTCAACCTCTGCTTCTTTGAACTGTCTGCTTCTATTTATTGACTTGCTGCAGGTCTTAAAATATTGTCTGAAAAAATAGAAACAGAGAAGGAAATCAAATGGCTGTGCGCTATGGAGAAGGTGCAGTTTGTGTTGCTCCCTGGGGATCAGAATAAATTGCTTTTCATGGCTAGAGTGGAAAACATATTGAAAGGGGGACGGGAGAAGGTGTTTTGCTTAATTTCCGCTCAATGGAATATTGCAGATTGCAAGTTAGGAACAGAATTTAAACTCCTCTTGTTCATAATTCTTTTGGGCTTTCCATATCCTGCAGCAAAGCGTCGTTTGTTGCTCTGCATCCGTAGTACCAGATTGGGCCGAGACATGTTTTGTTCCCAGATGTGTATCAGTCTTTCCCTGTGAACTGGTCAGAGCATTTAAGGTGAAATCCAGCAAACTGTGTACTTAGATCTTAATTTTCCTGTACTTTTTTCTTATGACTCTTTGTGAAATGGATGCTGCTGTTTTCTTTATTTGCACGTTTGGGTTGTAAACTCTTTGAAATACGTTTTCCCCCTTGTAATAGGGACACAGAGGTACCTATTTAATCTCCAACAATGGATTTTTGATTGCAATTGTGGTCTCTCAGTGCCACTGCAATGCAGATGATGATAACATTACATGTGGATATACTCCCTATTACTTCTTGGAAGTTGATTATTGAGGCTACACGGCCCCACACGCTGTGAGGCTCCGGCTTGTGCAGGGTCTGTCACTTTGATATTCTTGTGAAATTTGAGAAATGAATTCCTGCACGGGTTGTGGATAAAGCAGTGGACAAATTTTCCCAAAGGTCTTCTAACATACACAGTTGGCTGACTAGGTGTGGCTTCAGTCTCTCTTCCAGGGTATAAAAAGCTGTGCATCCATAGCATGCAGTGGATTTCTCACTTGCATGTGAACCCGTGTTGTAAGTTTGAACTGGGAACTTAAAGAGACAAGATGGATGTCAGCTGCTGCCCAAATTCTGTTTGGGAGCTATTGCTGGAGTAACCCAAGAGTTCTGCCTTTCGTCTGGTTGTAAAGGGATAGGGAATGTATTTTCTGTAACTTCTGTTGAAGTGTGGTACAAGGATGCTCTGATTCGCTGTGCACATATAGAATTTTTTCACCTGCTGTCTCTTTCACCTGCTTGACAAACAACTCAGCACCTTAATTCTGATTTTTACAGTTCACTGCTGTTTCATATAGACAGCATCCCCTTCTCTCCCTGTGTTTATACCAACCCTTTCGCTGATTTATTGTGATAGTTCTTTAAAGCCCTTGTGAAAGAACAAACGGTCTCTTTGCATTTCACATACCTTTTAATTATAAGTAAGTTAAAAAATTGAAAATCCCACAGTAGTAAAAAAACCCCAACAATTAACTAGTTATTTCTCTTATGAGAGGTTTTACTTGAAAAATAATTGAAAAGAAAGGGGAGATTCTATAGGCAACATAAAGGAGCTTACTCTGACTTTTTAATTCTCCTCTGTACCTGATGTGATGTGTCGGTGAGACTGAACTTGCCATCTTTATGGATATCCTACATTTGATTGTTTGATACACATGTCTATAAAATTCGTGGTGTGGTATAAGTCTAGAGAACATAACTCATGTTGTTCTGGAACTTTTTTATTGTCTAGTTTCTTTGCTATAAACCAGTGTTAGCCGTGGTTTCTTGTTTGTGTGTATGCATGTGCTTTTTGATGGAGATGTGACTCTGGATTTAAGCTCTTCCAAGGACAGAACTGAATAATTGATATCTAGAAGAATGAGCAGTTACGTTACGTAAAGGTAATATCAACAATAACTTTGCATCATTTAGTCTTGAACTAATATGGAGGGATTGGGCAAATTGTTGGCAACTAAATGCAATTATGAATTCTGTTTGTCCACAATTACAAAATATGGTTCAGTGCTACTCATGTTGCTCCAAATCAGCTCTGCTACAGGATATATAAGGCTCTTGCCTACTGAGACAACGTTTGGGCCCTTTTAATTGTGCTCTTTAGTATCAAATTTTCTCATTGTTGTTCACCAATACTCACAGTTACCCTGAGCAAATTCATGAGTGGATAGCAATTCCTGTGGCTCAGTATGATGTCTGCTGTTAGATTAGCACCTGCTCTTTCTTCAGGGAAATCACAGAAACTGTATCTCTTGTGATTGGATACGAAACACATTTTCCTGAAAAATCTGCACATTCAAAGATCCCTGCTTTAACTAGTTAACAGATGCCTCATAAAATAAATTCTAGGACCTCTTTTTCATCAGGAAATTATTCTCAAGCAAGTTAAACTACTCTAAGTACTTGCATGGCAAAAGGGGCCTGAACATCTCCCAGAAAGTTTGATTGAGTGGAGGGGAGAGGAGAGGTGGGTGTGCTGAGCCATCAGTATCCACAGGAGCATTTATGGAGCATCTCAGCCGGTGCCGGAACGGATCCTTCCAGGCTGAGATGGGCCAACATCTGGGGGCAGGGCATGAGATGGAAGTGGTGTGAGGATGAGTGGGATGGGTGTGTGGAATCGATGCAGAATAGCAGGAGGAGATCTCGGTGTCCCTTCACCACCTCCTTTGCCCTGGTGTTAAATCTCACCCTGCTGCAAGCACTTTTATGATAAATACGAAACAGACTGCTGCCGAGATGCTGGATTGCGTATCCTGGAACACGCTGACATTTAGAAAACCAATTAAAAAGCCTATAAGTCAGAATGAGCAGTCTCTGGAGCTGTGGGATAAGACCTTGGCTTCAGTATCCTTGTGGTGGGCCACAGCAGGAGATCTCCATGAAGGCAGTGGTGGTTTTTTTGGAAGGCAGAGGCTGTGGCCCCTCTGGTGTCCCCTGGGAAGGGGGCAGTGGCCAGGTTCAGGGCTGGTTTCTTTGTACAGGAGGAGGTTTGGTGCCTGGTGTTCACCATCACACAAAAAGCACGACTTCCCTCTTCTGTGCAAGCTTTTTCCCCAACAAAGCATGTAACAAACTGGCCTTCATCACCAGGTCAGAGAGTGCTGAGTTAGTCTGCTCTCCTGTTGCTCCTATTTGGTTGGTGTTGGTTTTGGGTTTCTTTGTGGGTTTTGTGTGTGGTTTTTTTTTTTTTTTAAATACCATCTGGAATCACCACCAACTGTACTCTTTACTACTTTTTCTGCTGAAAAGATATTATCCACATAAACAAGCTCACGAAATCTGTTTGACTACTCCTAGTTGTTTTTGTTACTTTTATTAGGGTTTTTGTCTGATCTTCAGACTTTGTTACAGTTCTGCAAAGGAACAAGACAGACTTCACAAAGCTGTAATGGTTGCAACTGGGGAGGGGACAAAAAGGATGTAGGGAAGCGGGGATGCAGTCTTCTCCTAATGTACTGCAGGCAGCCAGCAGCTCGAGTGGCTATGTCTCAACAATCTTTTTTTTTTATTATTTGACTGCTTACACAGATTCTGCAGAGGTAAAATAGCTAATTCATAAAAAAATCTTTAGATTTTTCACCTCTCTTCTGTTTATGATTGCACAAGTCACTTTGTTAGATGTGGTACTCTCCATACTGCTTCTGGTCTGCAGCGTGGAAGAAATTTGAGAATTTTAAACTTCTGCTGCTTTATTGCCTTCTGTGGGCTTCTCTTTCAAAATAGCAGGTTCTACTTCCAGGTCAGCAGAGACATGCACTGTTTTGCTGTGTAAATAAGTTAGTAATAAGTCTTACAGTGAAAAAATTTTCACTGTAAGAAAATTTTCAGTGTTTTAGTGCCTATTTTTTGGTGAGTTCTTTGGAAGTACAAACCTCTTGCATCTTTCAATACTTGTGAAAATTCAGCTGTACTTTTTGGTGTGAGTTGAGATGCACTCTTTGCCCCAAAAAGCAGTATTACATCTGTTATGAACTTAGTAAAAAAAAAAAAAAAATTCTAGCTGAATATAGTACAATACAAATACTGAAATTATTTATAGCTAAATATGCTTAATTTTGTGATTTGCATTCATGTATTAATTGCTGTTAGAATACACTTTTTAAAATTCTTAGGAGTTGCAAATTACTGAAGACGTTCTGCTTTCAGACATTCTCACTTTCCTGTGAAAAACATCTGAGCTGGTCTTTAATTTACCTTTCACTGTAAGGTCATCCTCTCCAGCTGGTCTCTGTTCCTGAAGTCATCTCAACTGATGCTCACAGCACTGTGATTTCTTAATTTTCCTCTTCCAAGAACAAATCCTCCCTTATCAGACTCTGGCATCCCCTTAGGACCTTTCCATGGGTAGTACCTCCTCAGGTACTTCTGTTTGCAGAAACTAGAGGTCATCCATGTGTCCTACAGTCAGGGACATCAATGTCTTACCCAAGCTGACATCCCTTCCAGCTGGCAAGGAGGGAGGATCATGTTTAGTCAGGTATGGTAAATGCTTCTGCAATCAAGGCTGCTGTTCTACAAGTTCAGAGAAGCTCTGTAACAATATAAAAATTAAACAGAGTAATTAAGAAAAGCAAAAGTAAATCTCTATTTCCCAAGGGTTTTTCTGTTAGAAAATTTGAAGTGTTGGAAATTATTTAATTTTTTAAAAAAACTCGATTATTTTGCGTGTCTTTGAACTGTACCATGAGTGTGTCTATAAAAAATAGAGACACACTAGGCAAAAATATCCCTTTTTGCTTCCCATCAGATGCTGACTGATTTCAGTTGTCGTCTCAGCACTGTGGTGCTGTCACTACGAAGGTGCAGTTTATGGTTCCACTAGTGGCAACCACTGATCATCCAGTTGAAGCATTGGACTTTGCTACCTTGGCATTTATATTTACTGGGTTTTATTTTTACTCCTGTTTACTCCTCTGTCACAGAGGGGAAGATCTTTTATTTTCTTTGGGTCTTTTTCCCAGGTGAAAAGTAGGGATAGTGGTAGCTCGTTGCTTGGAAGCAGTCTGTGGGCACAAAAACGTCCGTGTTTCTGAAACGGTTGGGTGTTAATATGTGTTGTGAACATAATGACTTATAAACAGAAAAACACTAGAGTCTGATCTAGCCTTAAAAGTTCTCCCAGTAGAAAGGGCTGGAAGTTAAGAATTAACTGTGCATTTATGGCAGCAAGCAGCGGCGTATGGATAACAAATGATGCTGGTGCTCTACATTTGAATTAATGTAACTTGTGCCAGCAAGAAATTCTGTATGCAAACTGAAGGGGATTTAACAGAATGCCCAATAATACATATTTTAAGCGTAGACAAACCATCACGCTGTAAAGCTGATGTGGCTTTTGTTTTGTGTTCTCTCAGCGCATGGCTTAGTGTGATCCTGGTCCATCCCTGACTCGTTACCATGGTGTAAATAACAAAACCAAATGTCAGATGCTTTAAGCTGAATAACACATGTATTTGTGGGCACAAAATGAGATGATTATGTTGGAGCGACAAACTGTGTTCTGCTAATTTATTTTTGGAAGATGTTTCAGTTATAGAGATACAGTAACATTCAACTTTTCTATATATTCCACTTCTAATCTCAAGTAGCAATAAGTATGGTAATTAGCTTTCACAAAAATTAGGTATTCAAAGGAAGCTTAATTGCATAAAGTCAAGTGTATATATAAGCTGATCATTTGCTTACACAAGGCCTAAGGCAGGGCAAATATTTAAAGAAGTGCATTTTGGCCAGAAGCCTGTGATTTTTGTGAGGGAGGCACCGTCAGTGGCTCAGCCCTGGGTGGTTCTGCCACCTGGGCGCCGGTGCAAAGCGCTGGCAGAGAGGCTCAGGCAGGGCTGTGGATAAACAGAACAGGGGAGTTATTCCCTGACGGGGATTTGGAGTCAGAGCTCATGAAATCCTTTGGCAGAGCACAAGTTGCTCCGTTCCTGCACGAGCAGTGCTCTGGTTTGGGCTGGTTCACGTGGCACACACTGCTTATCCCGAGGTGCCTGATGGAAAAGCCCTGGTCAAAACTGCAAGGTGTAGTGATGGGGCTTTGGAAGTTACTGTCTGACATCAGAGCTCACTGAATTAATCTTTTTTTTGTTTCATATTGTGAACTATTATCATCGAATGGATTGATGTTTTCCTGGTAAGATTGAAGCTTATAGTTGGATGAGATTTAGTTTTAGGTTTTAAATGCAGTTATTGTGTTCTGGCTCTTATGACAAACCACCAGATATCTGACTCCTTCCCAAACTCTACTCATCCTCCCTGGAGAGGTCTAACATGTTGATATCTGTGTTTTACTGTGTGTATTATATTTCCTGATGTAAAAATTGAAAAAAAGAAAAAAACAAAACAAAACCCAATAACCACTCCAAAACCCATATACAATTGCCATAAGCTATATCTTTTTTTCTGTTACAAAAGTTGATTTTTTAACACCTCTGGCATCTATAAAGGGCATCTCAGTATCCCAAGTTGTATATGTGATTCACTACATGCATGATGATTTAGTGTTTAAGTTGAAGGTGAACAATTAATTTACTGCATATGAAACTCCAAATTCTCTCAAATACCTGTGATGTTCCAGCATCATGATTTTAAATGTCACGTGATAATATCAAAATTTCAGTGCTTTCTGCATCCCTGTTCACACCTGGGCATGTGGGGTGTGTAGAGGAATGCAGTGGGCTGCATTTGGGATGAAACTGCAGCAACTGGAGCTGGAGTTTTGATCTGCTTTGTCTCAGATGGGTGACGTTCACTCCATCAGGCGACACGCTGAACCAACCAATGCTGCAGCTGAGAAATCAAAAGGTCAGTGGATGGGTATTAATTTGCTTGCACTTGGCAAGTCTGAAGATCTTTCTTCTTTTTAGGGCCGCATTCCAAGATCAGGACCTAATTTCGGGCTCTCAGTGGCACAAGACAGCTGCCTAAGATGTTACCACGTTATTTGGTCTCTCAAGTTCAGTGAGATACAGGCAGTGAGCCTCAGGAGGAGCCCATCACCTCTGGTGACACTTTTAAGAAGTAAGGCTGTCGATACAGAAGCCTCTGAAACAGAGGATGCCTGTTCCAGCTTTGGTTAAATTTGGATAATGACACACAACAGTCCCTGAAAAGTGTTTTTGGTAAAGTATTCACTGTTCACTCCTTGTGCTAGAGAAATTGTAAGGTAATAAGAAACATTTTATTTTTCCTTATTATATTCCACTATTTTTTTCAGCACTGACTCAGAGGAAACAGTCACAAGATGTTCCGAATTTTATATAAATTTTGTTTGAACTGCAACAGTTTTGATACAGAGATTACAAACCGTTAGGTGTTCGAGTGGCTTGCGTGGCTGTGTTCTGCTGCACAGATCTTCCAGGTGATGGTCGTGAGCAGTTATGGCAATAATCACAGCACGGGTCTGCTACGAAGGGCGAGCTGGGGGAATTTTGTGAATTGGGACCTTAGAGAATTTCATAGATTCATAGATTTCTAGGTTGGAAAAGACCTTAGAGATCATCGAGTCCAACCGTCCCTAATCCCCATTAAACCATATCGCTAAGTAGCTCATCCACCCTTTTCTTAAACACATCCAGGGATGGGGACTCGACCACCTCCCTGGGCAGCTTATTCCAGTGGCTGACAACCCTTTCAGAGAAGAAATACTTCCTAACATCCAACCTGAATCTCCCCTGACTAAGCTTATGTCCATTTCCTCTTGTTCTATCACCCATCACTAATGTAAAGAGCCCTTCCCCTACCTCCCCACCATCTTTTCTCAAGTATTTGTAGGCTGTAGAATGGAATGGAAGAGTTTGGGAATTGGGTCAGACCAAAGGTACTTCAAATCCAATGGCAATAGTGGGTGACTAAGTGTAAGGGTGGTGCAATCACACATTGATGCTTCCTTGGCATATTCTCTCATTTTTCCAGTAATTTGTTGCTCTGAGACTTCCTGAGCTAGAAATGACAGCGTTGTATTTAATAGCCTTCATTAAGTTCTCTCCTGCTAATTTCTCAGAGTACTTTTCTGAATGATGTCCAACTTGTTATCCCTAGCAATAAGTTGGGCAGACTGAAAAATTGCGTGTTTTTGGAAACGTTTCCATCATTTTAATTTTATCTGTTACAAACTCCAAGAAAATACATTTCCCCCATATATGCATGCAAAGAGTAACTCCAAATTAGTGTCATAATTCTAACAATCGACTGTGTGGAGTGTGTAACTGAGGAGTTATTTGCTTCAGGGAAAAAACCTCTGATTAAACTACTGGGAAAAGTCCATGTAGAGATTACGACTTTATAAAAAAAACCTCTTCCCTTGACCTGATCTGTGGCAGTTAGTGGAAATTATTGTTTTCATACAACTTTACCATTACCTTTGCAATCTATAAAGTCTGCAGGCTTTTCATCTTGCTGCCTGCCTTTACAATATTTTACAGGCATTATTTTTAAAAAGAAAATAATCAAAGGATGACAAACTCTCGACTAACCTTAGAGGTAGGTAAGCTGTCTGTCACTAACGAAGATTTTTATTTCTTGCCCGAAGAATTTGATGTTCTTATCAGTCCTGAAATCTTCTGTTTGACAGTTTAAGATAGACTCAGTTTACACAACGGACACTCAGTTCTTGCTCTGGTTCCAGGTCACCAGTAAACAATAGGGTATCCCCATAATCTTTGATATTTAGTAACTAATCAATCTTCAGCTTAGAGGAAGTCCTAGATCCAGACCAGCAAAGTAATCTAAAAACTATTCTGCTCAGGGAACACTTGAGCAAGGACAGAATTAGTTGGACCTTATGAAAACCTGTTATATTCGTGCCATGGACAAAAGTTTCCATTCTCAGCTCTTGTGGCATGAATGATGCTCGTGCCTTCACTTTATTGTAGGAAATCATCCAGCACTCTTGTTTCTCTCAGCCATTTCTGCTATTTTGAACCAGCACAACAACATATTTCCGTTGTTGTTATACTCACCTATGGGATGTTTCAGATTCTCACACTCCTGTGGCAATTCCAACACTGAACTCTTTGTAGCCTGTTTCTGGTTAAATATAAAATACTGTTTTTGTGAGCCTTTATTAGCAGGTTGATATGATGCTCCTTGAGTCCCAAATGCAAAAAAAAAAAAAAACCCAAACCTTAATTGAAACCAACCAAACAACAATAAAAAAACAACCAAACAAAACCACAAACAAAACAAAACCCAGCCTAAACCTTCGTGGCAGAGTTTGGAAAAAAGAGTTTACACATAACTGCTATTGGCAGATCTAGTGTTGATAGATCAGGTTTTAATTCGGGTATTTTATTCACCATAAAAATAAATCAAAAGTTATATCTAAAATAAGAGAAAACAGCAGTAAAGCCACAAGCAGGATAACTTGGCTTTCCTAAGGAACGCCATTTCAAACGAAAGATTGAAACATTTGGATAGACATAGCTATATATATATAGACAAATGCTGTTGTTCTGACATTGGAAGCAAGTTACTGATGATTTCAGGGTGTTAACTATTTCTGTCATATTGTTAGGTGATTAGTTAACCAATGGAAAATTGTCTATTCTATCTTCATCTTTTCATAATTTTAAACGCTTGGATGAAGTTGATTCAAACCCTTTTATCAAGGCTTTTTCTTCAGAGTTATTGAGAAAGACTAAACTTCACTGCTTTGAACCAGCAGCTTTGTTCTAAATTGCAGTTCTAGTTCTAGGTGTAGACAGCAATAGCAGTAATAGCCTACTGAAGAGGCAAAGATAAAATCCAGCATTATTTTTTATATCGTGGATTTATATTTTCTCTGATATAATTTAGAGCATGTATCATTATTTAAGCTGCAGAACACACATGCAAGCTGCTTAACGATTGGTTTCTTTGAGATCAACTGGAAGAGTAAAATGGAGCAAACAATTGCATTTTGGGTCACAAGAATGGCAGAATGAAGTTTGCTGCTCAAGGATCTAGCAGCTTCAGCATCAATAGTACATAACACGCAGCTGCGTGAATAAATCGGTTTGGAATTCAATTCGGTGGCTCCTCATCCTTAGAAGATTAGTTTTGTAAACGCGTTCTGCAGTGGTGTGGAAATGATTACCTTTGGAGAAGTACAGTACATTTACTGGAGAATTACTTGGAAGGTTCAACACTACGCTCCGCTGTAATATGCGAGAAGCACAGATTTTGGATAAAGGCACCAGGGCCACTTACCCTGATTGAGGTCCAGTAGGGCAAAATGAATAGAAATTGCCAAGGCATTCCTTACTCTAATAGAGACAGTTCACAGATCCTGTTGGATTGTGCAAGAACAGGATGAGGTACCTTATTTCTTGTTCTGATTCATGTTCACCTGCACAATAAAAAGATGGAGGTGCATTTACACTTTATTGCCATAATATTAATATAAGCTGCTAAAACATTTTCTTTGTATTTTATTGAAGGATTCAAAACACGTTTTCTGAGATTTTTGAAAGGGCCTCTTAATGAATCACTTCTGAAGATGTAATCCATCATTTCTGAAAAAACTAGTATATACAGTGGTCATATAATACTGTGTGGGGATGGAACAGTAATCTCTTCTAGGCACAAATAAATCACGATCAGTACCCTTAATAAAACTGAATTGTGCTTGGCAGTGTCTCCTAAGATAGGGGCCTCAATTACTCTTGCTGCTTAATATCAGTGTTTGCAGTAACCGTGATGGTCTGGCAGTAAATGAGGCAATGCTGGAGCCAGAGGTAATAGATGGAGAATCTTGAAATCGTGGAGGTGCCTGTAGCCTCAGACCAAGGGTCGTTCTGCCCCGTGGCTTGGTTGTGGCAGTAGCCAGCAGTGAAAGCTTAGGGAGCAGGTGAAGAAGAAGAAATTTCCTCCTCTGCCTCTAACCACTTCCAGCTGAAGGACTTCCTAAGTTGGATGTGGATTCGATAATTCAGTGATGATGCTAGCAAAAAAAAAAATTACCCTCTCCACAGGCTTTACCTTTCTGTGCCGGGTGGTTGAAGCAGGTGCTGAACCTGCATGTTAACCGTTGAAGTTTGAGTCACTTGAAATTAGGGATGATGGAAGATGTTTGTATCTGCTAGGATTCACCACCATCAAAATGAGGACGTTGCTGTGTATTGCCTTTGATTAAATCCTTACCTGGGCGCTTTGCTGCTCGTGCGAGATGCTGGTGTTGAACCTGATCTACAGCCCTTTGTTGTCCCAATGTTTGGGACTTCAGAGCTGCCTGGATCTGATTTTTTTTTTTTTTTTTTAGGAACCCTCCTGCTGTCTGCAGGGTCCCTGGCCTTGGGACAGCCCTCGGCTGGGATAGCCACGGCTCCAGCTCTGTTTTCAGAAGTGGTTTGGAAATGTGGAAATGTATTGTTTTCTAAAGTGGTTTAGAAACTGGGATTTTTTTTTTTTCTTTGAAATGCTGTAGTTCTCTCCTTGGCTCAGTTCTTCCTTGCAAACTCCAGCAATACCAGATGAGAAATATTTTATTGGCTATACGGTAGTGAAGAAGAGACTTCCATGGAGGTGTAAAAGTAGTTGTAGGGACGAGGGCTTCAAGGCCACTAGTATATAACTAAAAACTTGTAGCTTTGTAGTATAGTGGCCACTTGTGTTGTGCATTTCCTTAGCCCTTCAGAGCCTTCCTCTCCTCCTCCTCTGAGCACTTCGTGCTGTAAGCTCCAGCCCTGCTCTTCTGTCCCAAAATTCAGAGCACACCCGTTCTCAAGCTATTTATCTAGGGCATTGTAAATGCTATGTATTATTTAATAACCTTTCTACTGGTAAGATACTTTTTTTTTTGAAGCTCATAGTGTGTTCATAGCATCCTGGTGCAATATAATGGTGGAAAATATAGGCTGAAATGCCAAACATCCTTAAAAATACATACCTTTGAACACAATGTGATAATGAACACCCACTGTTCTGTGCAACCTGATGATGCCAGGAGTACTGGCTCGCTCTTCTGGAAGGGTTACTTGGGGTAGACCCAAAGTATATAAAAATATTGAAGTAGTATTGCAAAACACGACAATCTGATTTATGAATAAGAGGAAATTAAAGTGATATATACCATACCAAATTATTTTTGGTTTTGACTTAGAAATATCATCACTGTCATAAAACAGAATTGTCTTTTGATTGCAGCAATATGCATTGAAATGACTTGTAGGATAGTTAATCTTCTCAAGCTTATGAAATATTTCTTTTATACTGACGATACACTCCTAAAAGTTGGTTTTTCCACTTAAAATATTTAATTTTGAGAGTGAAAAGAAACCATGAATGAGGTGGTCTCATATTGAAGTGACTGGTCCTTGCACTGTTTTTACCATAGGTGAGCAAGTTCAGCCTGTTGCCTCAGAGTTTGCCAATGGGAAAAGTCTCGTAGCACCTTTTTATAAAGATTTTTGTTCCTTTGAGGATGAGGCAGAACATCCTGAGGAAAGTGGAGCAGTAGACAGAACTCCTTCTGTTAGATCTTGTAGAAACACGAAGCTCATCCCCTCGGCAGCCCTCGCTGCTGTCTGACACACGGCCTGATGGCAGAGGTCAAGTTTTAAATATTCCGTTTTGTGCATCATTGGCCAAATCAGAATTGACTGATTTATATTCAACACAAAAGTTGGATTTCGAAGTACCTTGCGGAGTGCTGCAAGAAGGCAGCTGGCCTAATGAGAAGATTATTCTGTGATATCAATGCATAATGCAGCTAATGAATTAAATCTAACCACCTAAGGTTAAATCTGTTTAAGATGTAAAAAAATGCACGTGAAAATGAGTTTTATATTAAAAATATCATAACTATTTTTTTACTGCAGTCAGAACATAGATTAAACAAATACACCATGTATACGCTTGTAGGGTGAATGCTATTACATCACACACAGTTAATCTAAATACCAAAATAAAAATTATTTTCACGTTTCTATCAGAAATAGGGTGTTTTTTTCACAGCACAGCTGTGAAATGGTGAGTTATCTGAGCAATGATACCCAGTACAGGTACATTGTTCACCTGTTCAGACGAGGAGAATTATGCCATATGGATTTGAATTATTTTCAATTCTACTATTTTCTCAGGTTTGTTACTTGAATGGAAAAAGAATTTTCTTAGGTTGACATGTTATGCGTAATCAGCTTAATTTTATAAGAATTTTGTAATTTTGCTTTAATGATTCATTAAAATGCTACTTTGTTTATGGTTTGCCTTCACTTAAGGCAATATTTGAGAATTTTTATTATTTATAACAGTAATGTACATCTCCTCAAACCAAACTGTTTCAGTCTATGAATTCTCTATGGAGAAGGTAAGGTGAGTGATTAGCTACTGAGCTGCTAATAATATTTAAACATGCACTGGCACTTTTCAACAAACATTTCTTTAAAAGTTCTTTTGTTGGCTTATTTTTCTAAACGAAAAAGTTGAAGATTCAAGTGGGACAGTGGGATTGAAATGATAGACAGTGGAATGAATCACTCTGGGCTATCACACAAATGATCTTCGTATTAAAAATGGATTTATTCATTGAACCTTAACAGCTTCTTCCAAAAGCCTTTCCAATTTACCAAATTAATAAAATTGTGCCTTTTAAAAGTGCCGGTATATTAATGTTAAAAGAAATTGCATGTACCCAAAGGTCAGGAAGAATCAGCAGGATTTTTGGATGTACTTGTATTTTTGTGGTAACAACCCACAGTCCTTTCTAGACTTTCAAGCTCGTGGTTTGTGTCTAGCTCATGCTATATCTAGTTCAGAGAAGCCCATGGAGTCCCTCACTGTCCTATCTAAGCTGTTCCTCTGTAAGCAGCGTGCCCCGATGGCTGCCGTGGTACCCACCCTTAGACACCCACAGTTACATTTACATCATCATATGTGTGTGGCTTGGGCTGGAGCAATTAATTTATTTTTTTAATTAGCAGTGTGGCAAGCATCATCCTTGCAAGAAGTACCTGTAGGAAGCTCTGAATCTGTGTTCCTCCTGGATGTGGGTTCCTCATTGCAGGAGATAATGAGGTGGAGCGTGAGCTTGGGGCAGAGTCCCCTTTCCCCAGAAAATATAATCAATTATTTCCATGTGAATGTTGATCATAAAGGGTGTATCAGGTAACTCAGTAACTGATTTCTTGTCCTCGTTTACCTGTGAGTATTTTGAACATTGACTAACTAAATTATGAACTGGATTGACTTGGCAAGGTCGTTTGGGTTTTTCAAAGCCAAACTGAGATCTCATGACTTAAGCTAAAACCTTGGTTCACATTCCTGAATATTAAAATCTCTCTACTCTCACAGGAGTTCGAGAACCTCCCTCTACACTGCTGGATGTTTTTGCCTTGGTATTAGAGATGTAAATTTGAAGAAGTTAAGATGTTGAAGTTGTGTGTTTAGGCGTCCTGAAGTTCTCTTTGGCTTCAGTGCTGCAGTTGCCAGTGGGAGCAGTGCTGACTTTTGACAATTCTCCCTCAAGTCAGATATTTCTGTTTGAGTGTGTATGTCCTGAGGCACAATTATAACCCTTTGTCTCAACTGCTTCCTTCTGACACTACAGCAGTAAAGACAACGACCTGACTTGGGCACTCATCTCCAACAGTGTCATACTGTGGTATTCCTGAAAAAAAACATGCCTTGGTACCTTATTCCCTGTGTTCCAACTTGCTCCTAGTTCTTCAGCTTGCCCCACAGGAAAGAGTGGCTTAGTCTGTCGGCTTTTGTAACCTTTACCTGCACAGATCTGGTGGGTTCAAGGGTAAAGGCTGCTGGAAATGATGGGGAGTGACGTATCACACAGGGATACGCGGGAAAACTGAATGGTGATGGCCAGTGCTGGCTTTGGGCTCTGGGTTCAGACAGTGCAACCTGTATCTGCAGGCTTGGCTCAGGGTCAACCTTCATTTCAGGTCCCATCTCTCGTCGGTGGGCAGTGATGGACCATCAGATACCTTCTCCTCTTCCATCCTGATTCTTAGAGTGTCAGAAATGCAATGGGATAATGGCAGCATGTCATTAAACCTCTCACTTGCTGGCTGTGTTTCAGAATTGGTAAATTAAATGTATTAAAAGCAATTCAGGCCATTGTGTCTTCCTGCAGAGCCAGGAGAACTGTCAGAGGCAGGAATTAGGCTGGATACAGAAGAACAGAACTGTTTCTGTATTTCAATGAGAGGTGAATTAGAATACATATATATAGGTTGGGGCTAAAGCATGCTAACAGGGTTGGCTGTAACGAGATGATATGTCTTAGAACAACTAACAATTATATTCCCATTACTAAAATGTGTGTAGGGAATGGAGACAATTATACTGCAGTCGCTGTGGGGCTGTGGACACGTTACAGAGCATACCCAGGAATCAGACACGTATTTTCTATGTCGACGTCTGTGCTTGAGCTCTCACTCTGACACATATCAGGAATATTTCTTTTCAAATTAGTGGTGTTGGAGGATTTGAAAGTTGAGAGAGAAAAGCAGACCAAATGGATTAATATTTCCTGGAAGAGGGAGTGCAGGATGAAAGTGTTCTTTTGCTAACAATCAGCATGGTAATGAAACTTAATTTCCTTAAAATGTCTTTTGCTGGAACAAGCACTGTCACACGGCTTCCTGGTTTTTAGCAGCTATGTAGTCTTACTTCCAATGTGATGTGCATAAATCAATATAGAAGCTCATATACTGGCTCGGCCTGGGAGCAATTTGAGAAGGGGTATATGCTGCACCCCTTCCAGAGGTGCTGTGCAATATGACCTAATGTTTTCTGACGCTTTCTCTTCTCTTGGCCATCATCTGTGGTTTATTATTTTACCCCTTTTAGGACAGGAAGTATATTTTCATGCTGTGGTTGTGAAGTTTATAGTGTGATGAAGTCATGGTGTGTGGCTTGGGATGCAAACAACTTAATTGATGACTGCTTGGCAACTAGATCTGTCCAGTTATGCAGTTAAATGAGGACTTGGGCACACAGAGGAAACTGCTGTGCTGGAGGATGTTCTCGAGCCCAGTGTCCTCGGCAGAACATTGGGCTGTCAGGTCAGAGCATGTGGCAATTTAAACAAAAAATATATAGTACGTTTGCAGTGGAGATTGTCATTTCTTCACTTTGAATCTTTCTGCAGGAACCCATGGGAGGAAATACAAATGTTTCTTTGTTGCATTTTCTAATCTTAAGTCAGTCAGGATGTTTGAAAAATCATCCAGATAAATTTTAAAAATAATAAATTTTAAATTTTAAAAGTTATGAATTAAAAAGAATAATTTCAAGTGAAATTCAAACAATTCTCAGCCTCAGTGACAGAATAGTGACCCATAACATTTGGATGTGAAGAATTGTTTTCCTAGACAGTGCTCCTGCAAGCTGTTAAGATGTAATCAAACCTTTTTGTGCTGTATTTTACATATAAACAGCTGTTTGATACACTTTGTTTCTGTGTTTCCTTCCACTGTAAGGAGAAAAATAATCATTTTTGCCTTCAAGGACTGATTTCCTGGAAAGTTTTTATGTGAATGTGACAATACAAACCAACATCTGTTGTCAGCTTCACAACTGGCTCTTGTGCCTTTTGCAATTGTGTTCAAGGGAGATATTGAAGAAGATTGGGGTTCTTGTTTCATAATGTTCTGGGGAGTGTTTTTTTTTTTTTTTCCAGTAAAAATAGCGTATTTACATGCTTTGTTTATTTATCCTTATGTATTTTGGAAGACTGCTATCACTGAGTTGCCTCTTAACCAGCCAAACTCTGAGAAATTCTTGTTCACCTGGACTCCAGCCCCACGGCTATTGTAGTGACAAGTGCTCACTTCCCAGCTTTGGCAGACAAAAACATTCATTGTGTGCTTGTGATGGTTCTCCTGTCTTAAAGCCATCCTCCTCTGAAATATCTCCAGACAGTTCTTCCAGGTCTTCATCTTTGGGTAGTTGCATGGAAGTGAAGCAAGAGCTTCGCCTGGAGGATGTACACAAGAGCTGGGGCTGAACTCTTGAGCTCAAATATTGGTGATGCCAATGTGGCCTTCAGCAGGACACGTCCCTCTGAGAAGTTACGTGCTCTCCTCAAAGAGGCATTTTGATCACTACCTAATACTAAGAAAGTGTACGTGAGAACAGCCTTCAAAAGGTACTTTATTCCACTTAAAATTCACTTTATTGTACAGCTTTTTTCATGTGATGGCTGTTTACTGTTAAATAGCATCAGCAAAGCTTCGTTTCTAATTAACCTGTATACCAAGAGATTTCTCTTTATCTCTCAGAAGAGATGTGTTCAGACCATCAATTCATCTGTTCTAGAGAGGGATGCAAGTGTGTATGCAAAATAGGCAGAGAAGCCTCTGACTCTTATTAAATTTCCAGCACAGACCTTGATGTAACAAGCTTTTGATCAGATACAATCTTTTCTCAAACTCAATCTAATATCCCTGGGTGGTAGCTTTTTCTTTACTCTTTTTTTTTTTTTTTTTTACTCTTCCTATTTTATCAGGCAGTTTTCTCATCAATTTTCTTTCTCTTTCTCCCTACAGGAGCTCAGACACAGCAGTTTTGGTGCAGTTATGCTCTTAATAGGGAGCTGGAGAAGCAGCATTGCTGCTTAAAGACATTTTAAGCAAATTAAATTATGAAAACACGTGTGCACTGGTTAGATGTTTTGGAGATGCAAAGCCAGTCCACCTCCATCCTCCCCTCCCAGAGACATCAAAAACCTCAGCTACCTATATTGCCATACCTTGTTCAGTTTAAGTGCACAGGCTCACAAGAAGGTGCTAAAGGGCCATATTCAGGTGTAATTCAGTGGCAATCAAACCCCAGCCAGAAGTTGGAACTTTTTGACTTCTTTAATTGACACTTAGAATGGGATTTTCAGCTGACCTGGGAGATAAAGTTCCACTGAAAATCAATGGGACTTTTACCCATCTAATGACTGAAACGCCTTCAGAAATCCCATCTTTAGGACTCTAAACTGCTATCTCATTTTCAGAAGTGCTCAGCAGCTTTGACTGGGTTTTACTGCTGCTAACTACTACTTGGGCCTTTCTAAATCTCCTCTCTTAATGATGATGATGAGAATTGTGGGAGCTGTGCTTAGCTGGAACTAGGGCACATGTGCAAATTTTTGAATTAAAATTTTGTAACGCTTGTGGAAAAAACAGTGTAGAGATGAAGCCTTTTATTATTCCTGCATCCCTCTTTGTCAGGTTTTTAATCCCCTATTTAATCTGCAGGATCTAAATAAATCGACTTGTTTGCTTGTCTTGCCCAATGCCCAATTAAATACGAAGATTACAGAGGTACTTGAACTGAAAAAATGAATGCTTGGTACATTTTCTTTGAGATCTGGATTTATAATGAAATGATTTGTTACTTCCAAATTAGAAGCATTAGAAAAAGTTACAGTATTTGTACTCGATTGCTACAAACTGCTTATATTTGCATCTCATGTTTTTTATACAAACACCTTCTCTTTTGTAGAAAGCTGCTCTGAGATGATCTACCTTTGTGAGACTTTTTTTTTTTCCTTTGACTATACCTTTTAAACTGAGTACAATGCCTAAGGGAGAAGCTGAGCTTTAATCTATCACACTTCTAGTTCCAGTAGCTGAATTCAATCTGAGGCTTGAAATGCCATACTAAAAATAACATTTGGGGTTGCTACAGCTGTTTTCTTGCTTATAGCTTTAATTTCAGATGAATTCCATAAACTTGATTTAACATCAGTATCTAGTTTGATATCCTTCCTTTCAGGAATATTTTTTTTTTTTTGATTTCTCCTTAGGTTTAGCAAGTGTGTGAAAGCCATAAATGATGTTCTTCCCTCCAGAATGTTGCTGAGATAAATATGGTGAAATGATAAACTTTTGCATAAATCGCTACTTATGGTAACGAGATCACTCAGTGTCATCCAATGAGCAAGTTGTCCTGTATTTTAAGAGAGAAGGCTGACTGATGAGAAGGGAAGCAGGATGAAAGGTATTATGGTATTTTGGAAAAGGTAGGTTCTTGGGAAGGGGGTGTAGTTGATAATGACTTAGCTGGTAAATAGATGTGTGGGAGGTTCACGCCGTGCGGCTGGCACAGTCACGTTGGGAGGCACCGCTCATGGTGCCATGTTTCATGGTACTTTAAACAAGATGATGTTGATGAAGAAGAAGAAATACATACAAACACTGATGGAAAAATCCTCTTTTGCTACTCACTTGGAATGTAGGCCTCAGAACAGCTGAGTGTGAGTGAAGAGTGTGTCTGGGACATGGAGCTTTATTTCTTGGAGATGAATCAGAATTGCAGAGGAAGATGACACAGGTATGCTGTGTTAGCAGGCAGAGTCCCTGGATTATAATATTTGTTGTTAATCTGAGGGTTTTTTTCCCTAGAATGAGATGTTTTTTTCCTAGAATGAGATGTTGGGTAAACTACAAACTAGAATTACTGGCATTAGAAAACACTTCACAGTCAGTTTTTTCTTGACTTGCATGTATTATTTGCAATATTGAATAGGTGTTTGACAAACAAATTGAAATTAAGAAAAAGATCTTGCTCATTTAATTAAGAACTGGAGAAACAGTGGCATGTATTAGTGAAAAAAAAGTCTTTGCTTTGGATTTCCCATAACCTGGCATAAAAATAATGTGTAATATAAATGTGTTTATACCTCAGTGTATCTTGTTAAACCATTTAAAGTTAACTAATGTTTGGCTGTTTCAAAACTTTAATTAGCATTTAACAAGAAAGCACCAGTATAGCCAATTAGAGATCCAAGCAATAGCACACATTCGCTTCCATTTTCTAGCAATTAATTGATAACTAGTTTACCGTGGGCTAATAATTAAATGAGAAAACATTCTGAGCAAATTGAAAGCACTGATGCAAATGAGTTCTGCATTTATTCCTTTCAAATTCACTGACCACATTATCTAATCTGTCGGGAACAGAGAAATCCTGAATTATACTAAACATATACTCAGGCTGACTAACCAACCCTTAAAGCAACATTAACCACTTTCTGGAAGCTTTTAATTGCTTTACTGAAGGAAAACCTTGAAGCAGCGGGGTGGCTGGTGGGTGGGGGAGGATGGTGCTCTGCGGTCCCTGTTGGCATCTCTGGTGCTTGAGATCCCAGCACTGAACAGACACAGCTGGGCTGCGTGGCGAGGCTGTGCAATCAGTTATCACATCCGTGCCTTTCCCAAGAGGAAAAATCTCCATCGTGTCTGCAAACAAAGGGGTCACCCTTTCAGCTGCAGTGGTGTTGGCAGCAGACGTGACTCTTGTGCCTTCTGCCAACCGCGAGAGAAATTGAAACGTTTGACAAAGAAGAATCCGAGTTGGCGAAAACCACTTGGTACATCCTGTACGTGAAAATTGAAGGCATTTTTCTCCTGAATGTAGCAGCGATCGTTTGGAATAGCTCCTCACAAACAGGAAACATCCCCATCACCCGCGCGTCAAGTACGGCGATCTCCCGTGCGTGGAGGAGAAAGTCTCATTTTGGTCTTGAAGTTCATCTATTTACGATGTCTTCTTCATCTGGTCGGGCAGGAAGGTGGAATTGCCTGAGCTCTATTAAGCTTTAAATACGAGGCATCCATTCCAACAGAAGGCTCCCCAAAAGATAATGGTTCTCAACACCACTCTTACCCCTGACTGCTGCAAAACTGCCACGGCGATGCGCAGGGAATGAGCCCTGACCATTCCCAGTGCTTTTCCAACATAATGGAACTGTAAAATAATAAGATGATACCAGGTGTTTTAAAAGACCACCTTCTTTTTATTCCAAGATCTAATTTATATATCCAAATTAAGAGGTGCTGTTTTACTAGTGTGAAATAAGTATATGGGACCTCATGGCAGCACTCAAAGTATTGCCTCAAATAAAAATTTGTGTTCAAATTTTAATGTTTTCTCCCTCACTAGTGCAGATTGGGAGGTTAAGGAGAATTAAGAATGCAAACTACATCTAGCTCCTTGTTTAAGACTTGCATCCTTCTGCTTTGCAGGTAAACACAGCCTTAGGAAGGGAGCACCTGGTGGATGCTGAGGACAAGACCTGGAAGTGCCCATCAGAGTGGTGCTGGGCTGTGACATCTCCTGTGAGTGAAGATCACCTGATTTCCCTCACCAGGTACCTTCACCTTGGGGTGACCACCCCCTTTTTTGGCTGCTTTGTTCCCAGAGATCCCATCTACTGTCTGTTTGATGGGCTCTCTTGATTACTAGAAACACAATTTCTCTAGAGATTTTTTTTTGTCATTTCTAGACAAGATGAGTGATGACCTGTCACTTCCTTGTTGAGTTTTAGTTAATCAGTAACATTTACTGGTATCCCCACCAAGAGTTTCTGATTTGAAGCGGTCCCTCTGAAATTCTTTCTGAGCTGAAAAACAGATAATGCTGGAAGTAACTTAGACATTTTGGGATATTTCACGTCAAAGAAATATGGTAGAGCTACAGAATAAGTATTGATTCACATTTATCACTGTTTCATAATATTTTTTTATTAAACTTTATTTAATCCTTGCTTTCCAACTCATTACTTTGTCTCTGGTTGTGACAGACTTTTATGATTTATTATGTCCTCTTAATAGATATACATTTTGAGTTAGAGTGATAGAGTCATATTAGTTCTTTCAGTCTCCTCCAGCATCAATAGAGGATTACTTTGGGAAATACTTGCTTAAAAATGCTTCCTAAAGCTTATTTCTAGTTTGAAATAACTCCAGTAATGGGTTTTATAGCAACTTGACCCATTGTTTGAAGAAAAAGTTGCTGTGTAGGAGTCTGGATACTTAGAGATTTTATAGTATTTGGGTTTCCTCTTCCTCTGGAGTGTCATATGCCTTAGTATAGAGGGTTACAGAGGGGCTCTGCTTAGACATAAAGGCAAAGCAGACTTTATCTGTACAAATTTTCATTCATTCCCACCAGCCGTTGTGAACACAAATATGATCATACTAGATATGCACAGCTATAATTTGAAATTATAAATAGTACCTAATTTACCAGTATTTACTACACAGACATAAATAGAGCTAAAGCTAACTGGAAAATAAAATAAAAGAACATTTATAGCTCATGCAGGTGTCAGTGCTAACTTGAATTTATTTTGGTCTGATTAAGCACTGCGTGTAATTTTTCATTGAGCTATATATTTAACAAAAATAGTCTACAATGTAACAATTAGAAGAAAAATATTGGCAAATATGAGTGCTATTTATTAAATAGCAAATAACCATGTCCAGTTACTGAAAGAGTTGGTGTTTATAGTAAGTGAAAACAATACAAAACTGATACAACTACTGCGGATATTTCAGGTAAAAAGATTTTTCTTTTTTGTGGGCAGACTGAAATTTCTGAACTTTGGCAACATGCCTATTTACTGTAACGATCATTAAACCATTTATTAAATAAATATAGCTCTTTATTATTTGTGGTGTTTGAAAAAAAAAAAAAGAACACAACAAAACAACCAAAAACCAAAATCCAAACATTTGAATGATTTTACTCTTTAGTTTTAAAATTGCTAATTTCTCCCAGAGATAAAACTAAGATTTGTGATAATCCTAATATACAGTAAAGTGTTTTCAAAATCAAAATATGTCCTGCAAAGTATTCCAGGGAGCAACTGGTACAATTTGTTAATGAGATGAGGTCTGGAATGACTTCTAATATTGGGTAGCACCTTAGACCATGACAATTGTCTTTATTCCTTGTTGCTCATAACGTATTATTCCCCTGCTATCTTCACTATTATTTATTAATGACTGTTCCATTGCTTCAATCATGCTCAGTTTCCAGTTCTACATTAGCAGCACCAGTATATTCACTGTGTCCCATGTTACCTCCTGTCATCATGACTACCTGGAGTGCAGCCTTTCAGAGTAAAGACATCCAAAGGTTACTCTGCTGCAAGCGAGCACAAAATACCTTCTTTGACACTAATAACCTCTGGCTGGCGTTATTTCATAGGAGGTATGACTTGATCTACTGCTGGAAAGTTATAGTTGCTCTTAAAAATCCAGCAAGCTGTTGGATGCTCAGAATCCCACGGAACCACCTTTTGAACCTGTAGAGCTTTATCTGGTCCTGTTTGAAACCAATGACAGTCAGGTTTTTTTAAAGGCTCCTGTTATGAAGAAGATATACCATGAGTGTCCTGGAGTGTCAGCACTTGGCAAGGTGAAGCCACTGCTAGAGAGATCCTTGGGCTTAAGTCACCAGTCCACCCCGAGTCCCAGCTGAGTCTCCAGCACGAGCAGTAAGTGGCTTCTGTCTTTGCTATGTTATCTTTTACAGATATGTAAAAGATATGTTTTTTATCTTTTTATCTTTATCTTATGTATTTTAAGATATGCTATGTTATCCCTTCCCTTGCTGGAAGGGAAGGGTGATGTGGGAATTCAGAAAAAGCTCAACAAGGTGAACACTACGCTTAAAGTTCAGAAAGCAGATTTTTATTTGGAATTTTTGAATCTGCAGAAAACCCCAGTAACTTCAGGAAAAATAACGCGGAGAACCACACACGTGGCAGGCAAATTTGCAGGCTGCCAACCTAATCAGCCAGCTCAATCAGCAGGAGGAAAATGTGAATATAATGTGAATATTCTCTGAATGCTGGACACGTTGTGATAAACTCTTTAGTGAACTGCCTGCCTTCCGTGCAGTGTTTGGTTATCAGAACATTTGGCTTCGAGCCCTCAGTTCAGTGAATTACAGCACCTCACTGTCAATGACAAGGACCTAGAAAATGTTCATATTTATTTTATGTTCTCATAGAGATATTGTGTCTCAAATACACACCGATTAAAACAGTTAACAGATGATCAGCATAGTTGAAGACCCATTTATTCCATGAGAATATCAATAGCGCAGTTCTAGTCAATAGAAAAAAAACACTTTTTTGATGGAGACAAGGAGTATGTTCTGAACACTGACTGGTATAATTAACACATATTCTAACCAAATGGTCTTTTTACACTCTCTAATTTAACCAAAAACCCCTTTAGTGTATGAAACAGTTTCCTATATTCTTTCTCCTGCTCCGTTGTTGAAGCTTCTAGGACACACAATGTTCTTTCAGAGAAATATCTAAGAACCCTTTCCCTTGCTGCATCCTGTGCTCCATCTCGAGCTCTTCCAGCCTCTCCTGGCTCTGCCTCTGCTCCTTCCCTGCCCTGCCTGTCTCCTGGGAGCTGCTGGTTTAGAGCATTAATGCAAGGCTGCCTTTTAGATGCAACCTCGTGTCCCTCACTGTTGGGCATAACTCTATGGGTTCCAAGGTTTGTTTTTTCCTTGTTGGTCACTCCCTTGCTCTATTTGACTGTTATAATTTTATTTCTCTTCTCTCTTGCTGCATTCAAACCCTGTGAAGACCAGCACGTTGGTTGTAAACTGAAACCAGCCACATGCTACCTGATGTTTGCAATCAATATGTGCACATGGTTTTCTTTTTGATGCATCAGTGGGTAACTCGGATTCTTCTTTTAGTTTTAAAAAAAAAGCTTTAGTTTTTTTGACATTCTCTGAAAATATTGATTAACTTTCTTGTTCGTGAGGCTATGACTATAAAATGATTTATTATTCTTTAATTTCTCTTAATTTTCCTGGATCCTGGCAAGACTGGAAGCCAACACCAAGATAAACCTTGCTATATCAACGTTGACACCAAGATCAACATACCAGGTATGAAGCTACTTTGTATACTTGCATCTCTCTTGCCTCTGTTTTTCAGAATGTTTGACTGAATTTTGCATTTCACTGTGTATTGTTTAAGGGATGTACGTGCTTCTGGGAATTTTTATATGAACACTGTATGAGTTGGTCACTGCAAGTTGAAAGAATGAAACGAACTTGCTCCAGCTGCAGGAGGGCTGACCAGCTGTTGCATGTTGCTCGGGTTGCCCAGTTGCTCCTGTTGTACACTGGCATCGTCTTCCGTGGTCACCCCAGTGTTTCTCATCACTTGCCAGGATTTCTTCTTCTTTCCTTCCAGCAGAGAGCATTGCAGAAGTGCAGTTTGTTTTTTCTTGAGCTAACCTTGCTTTCCTTGTTTTGTTCTGTGCACAGTTGTTGATGATGATTTTTTTTAATGGATTGCTTTCAGGGAAATCATTACCAAACATAGAAAGAAGAGGCAGACTGTCCTTTCCATAAGATACTCAAAGCATAATCTCCAGCTGAGATGTGATTACCAAAAGCTTCTGCTGTCTCAGACAAAAGAGCCTCTTTCCTTCCACCCGTGGGATTCGTGTCTCATAGTGCGTTACCCAGCTGGGTCTGGGGGGACGGGGGAGTGGAGCAGGGATGGGCTGTCAGGGCAACCTGCTGCTGGGGGGAAAAGGGAGGCAGCAGGGAGTGTGGGGGCCACCACTCTGCCTCCGCTGGCTACACCAGCAGCGGTGCTGGTTGCCGGTTTGCAAATCAAGTGGGATTCCAAATGTGACTGGCTTCTATTCAGGTTTAGAAAAATTTCCTGCTGTTCTGGCTTCCATAAAAAATTTGATTGGTAACTAAAAGTCTTCAGTGAAACTTTGCAGTTTCCATGTAAACAGATATCCAGGGGTGGATACCTCCCTCCTCCCCCAACCTCAGATGTCATCTCTCTTTTTTTCGTTCCAAGCAGAAATATTTGTTTAAATAGTTTGATTTGTCTATAGTGACTCACAGCTTAATGGGATTTAAAATCTGTTTATCTCAGTGTCTCATTCTAGTCTGTGTGTCTACTCCCTTGGACAAACTGTCTCCCATGGCGTGCAACCCCAAAGGCAGGTCAAGGTCCATCAGCATTGGAAGAACCCAGCCTGCAGAGGTGAACAAGTGTGAGTGGTTCATGCTCTGCATGAAGCTTCTGCAAGGCACCACGTCTCCCAGTTTTTTTTTTTTGTTTGAATGTATTAGTTTTTTATGGAGGGAAAAAACCACTTTTTAGAGCCTTCTATGTTATTTTTTTATTAGCTCTACTCATAACACTCTGTATCTTTGTAGTGTTCAAGACCTATGATTTAAAAAAAACCCCAAAACACCCAACCCAAAAACCAAACAAAGCATGTTCCTACCCAGAGGGATCTTTTATGACTGTACTGCGAGATCCTCGTGGTCACAGCTTCTGCTGCAAAGCTGAACACACTTATGAATCTCTCGTACTTATCCTGGGGCTCAGTTGTTTGCAGCTGTCACGGAAGCGTTAGACCTCTGACTTTGACCTTGCTGATATGAAGACTTAAATGTGAAGCACTCAATACTTGACAGTAAAGCTGGGATTTACTGGGGGGGCTACTGAGGCGTCCCTCTGAGCCAGTGCCCAGACCGTCACCCACCAGCAGCCATCTGAACCAGCCTGACAGTGCAGTGCCTACTGGTGGTGCTGTGCAAAACCAGGGCAAGAAGCATTTCTTCCCGTTAGCAAATCTTTGTTCAAATACGTGTTCTGGTGGTTTCATAGAATCATAGCATGGTTAGGCTTCAAAGGGACCTCAATGATCCTCTTTTAATAAAGATCATAATTTCCCACCAGGAAACATGAGTTCAAAGGAGTCGTGTATCTGTTAAAACGTCTTCATATTATGTTAAAACAAATGAAAAACCAGAAACCTTGTGTTGGTGGCACCTGGAGAGTCTCACAAGGGTCCTGGTAAAGCCAAGGCTTTCATCCTGCCTCTACTGATGAATGTGTCAAAGAGAACAACCTCTGCTGTTGGGTGCACTTTCCTGGGGAAGGAGTGACTGCTCTGCCAGTCTCTGTCCCACGGCACGAGGGCTGTGCCGCTGGCATGGGGTCTGCCCTGAGGAGCTGAGCCAGGGACCCTTTGTCTCTGCAAGCACTGATTGCTGGAAGATACAACAAAATGGGTTCTACAGGGTTGTACATCTGTCAAGTAGCTCCAAAGGCATTGCCTCTTCATAATCTCACCCTTTTTCCTTTCCTGGATCAGTTCTCAATATCTCTGCCTTAGATTATCATTCTTCTATGGAGTGTGTTTTCTCTTTTCAGCAGTCTTTTGATATTTTTTTCATTCCCTTCTGGTCCATTTTGTGGGAAAATTGAAGCACCTTCCAGGACATGTTGTTTTGACAGAAGGGAAATAACCCTTTTTTTCTTTCCTAGTGGGAGCAGCAACGTCCAAATTGGTGAGATTCTTCCACTCCCAGACATTTCTGCCCTCCTGGAAGAGAAGCCAAGCAGTCATTCTCTTGCCACATGAAAAATAAGAATTTTGGTATTGGATTTAAAAACCAGAAAAGGATGCATTTGCCTACAAGACACGAGAAAGTATTGCAAAATCAGCTGTGAAGGGCACATTCAGAAAAAATGCCCGTGACAATGGACTAGTGCTTTTAATCTTGATTGTACAATTTGTGGAAGATCAGTTGTCTGTCTTAACTTACTTCTTGGAATACATCATCTTGTGCAACATACATGGAGGGTGAAGGAAGGAGAAGAGGACCAAAGTATTTTGAAATGAAGAGGTTCAGCTTCTCTTTGGGTCTCTGTCACTGGGCTCTTAATGGACTGGTATCTCCTGAGCGAGCGTTCCGGAGGTGGAAGTCTTTTCCAGTTCTCTCTCCGCCAGTAATTTTCAACAAAAGAGAGCAAAATGTCACCTCGATTTCAGATGGGGTGACCTTTTTTCCTAAACATCTGCAGATCTTGAACCAGACATGGTGTGAAGGTTTTACTGGGTAAAGCAGCAGGTCTTGCCCGTCCCACGTGTGTCGATGTGTCATCCGGGTACCTTTGCTTGGTTGATGAATCCACGGGTCCAAACTGTGCTTGTTCTGAATGGCTTGAAGTCAGCAAGTGCTGCACACCATTTCTGTGCCTGTGCACAGAAACTGGAGTCGTATGGCCAACAGCATAAACAAATGGAAAATGTGATTAAAATTGGAGAGTTCTCACTTGTTACGCAATTTAATCCTACCGGCTAGAAAACCCTCGGTATAGCAAAATCCAGGATAAAATATAGCTTTTATGGCCTTTAAATCAAAGATTCCTGACAATCTAATAATGGGCTGTTGTGCTCTTGGTGACACCCGTTTTGCAGAGGCAGTGGTTAGGTGTCGCCTCCGCCGCCGCTCCTGGCTGGACGTGGACTGGCTGTATATCCAGATCCTTCACCGGCGGAGTGGGAGGAGCAGGGATGCTGGTTAAATCCATCAAACTTCCCCACTTAGGCTAAAGTTTGAAGATGCAGAGCCTTGAATGGGGTAATTGCAAGCAATAGCATTGCAAAAGCGTGGAGGAACAGCTGATTAGTGCAAGGACTTTTTTCTTTGTAATATGATGTGACTTCAATTCTTGTTCTTGCTGTGACTAATTGCTGAATATTTTGAGAAACGTTTTTACTCTCCAGAATGAAAAGGGTCGAGGTCAGCTCTTCAGGGAGATGTTACATTAATAAAGTACTGCTACAGACTTTCTTGTGTTTTTAAGGCTTTGTAAGAAAAGGTGTAGGTATTTTAGCCTTGATCTTATAAGCTGCTTTAATACTGTTTGCAGTGAAATTATTTGTGTACTGAAAATTATACATGTGCTTAAGTGCTCTGCTAGACTGAGGCCAGCATCACCTTGACAGGGCTAAGTCTCCATTTTTCTAGCACCTTTTATGTTGTTTTTATCAGCTTCCAAAGTGAATCTTGTTGAAAATCTCTTCAATCTTCCCTGGCTAACACAAATGTGTACTTATCCAGAGTTTCTGGGAACATTTCTGGGTTGTTCATTTAAGAGCCTTTTTTGAGGTGTTTTGCTTCATTCCAAAGATGTAATGAATTCCCCAGGAGTGGGATTTTTAATGTAACGTTCAGATTTGTTTTCCACATCCCCCTTTCTGTGTATGTCCCTTACCTACATATTTTAACATGAGTCATTACATGCATGTTCCTAGAACATGCTCACTCTAATAACACATTGCTGTCCTTCTGCCTTTGCTGGGTCTGTGGACAATAAAGGGCTGTGCAGAAGAGCAACTTTGGGAATGCAAACACACACAGGGCTGTGAAAATGCAACCTGAGTCCTCAGTGACACTGTTAAAGGGGATGAAAGACGGTGCTTGCCCGAGCTGGGTGCTAAATTCCTGAGCAGTCCTTGAAACATAACCCGTGCTTACACCCTGGTCTTTCCTGATCCGTGTCCTGTATGGTCCTACACCGTGTATGTTGTAGGGTTTCCAGGTGCAATCACCAGTGTCGAGTGGCAGCTCACAGGTGGCAGGAGGCAGGGTGCAGTTTCTAACCTGTGCACGAAGGAAAGGTGATGAATTTCATCCAAAGATGCAATTCTGCAGTTTCACAAAGCAAAGTCTCTGCCTACGTGCAAGGGCAATTTGGGATGGTGCGACGTAACTGGGAATGGCAGCGTGTGCAGGTAGGGAGTCAGTTCTGCAACTGGTGTGTTTTACGGGCCAACTTTGGAAAGTCTTCTAAACAAAATCGTTTATCCCAAAATCGTTTATCCTATCTACATTGTATTTCTGTTTTGAACAGTTCATTTGAAGTGACGTCAGATATACATCAAGTAAATAGCTTTGTAGAACAAAACTGCCAGGCAGCTATAAATTAAAGAGAGTTATGTCAGAGTTTATGGTTTCTGCAACTCTTAATACACCTTGCAGCTTTAGCATAGCAGTTGGGCTCACAGTAAGACAACAGTTGACAGGATTATATTTTATTTTAAGAAGTATATATTTTAAGAAGCCCATTTGCTGCTTTCTTCTTCTACATCAGGTTTTGTCTTGGAAACAAATGATTATAAAACTTGGGCATCCTTGTATCTATCTAAACTCCCCCCCTCTGTTCACTTTTTTTTTTTTCTTTTCCTGTCCATTTTATGTCCCACAGTAGAGCACTGGTCATCCTTTCCTACCATCACTTCACAACTGAATTCTTGAGGTGAAGGAGAGGATCTGATGGTACCACTGGGAGTGCTGAGCTAATTCTCTTTTGGTGTAGGAAGAAATCAGTGCCACCCATTTCATGGACAAAATGAAAACTGGTGGTGAGTTATACCTCAGATTTATTTGATACTTCTTGAAACAAAATGGGCAGTGGTGATAGTTCATATCAAACCTGTGGAGCATCTTTTGGTGTCTTGATAATATAAAAAAATGTCCCTGCATAGTCCTGAAATCATACCAGAAAAGGCACTTCAAAATATTTTGAATACTTCCATGCACTCATACCTCTGAATATTGATTTTTCTTCTGTTTTTATTTATTACTTTTTTCTTGTTCTCGAATCATGTTTGTGCTGGTTCTTCAGTTACAAACTGTGGAGGTCACTAGAATGTGATTAAAAATGATAAATAAAAGATTCTGTGGAAAAAAAAAAAATCAATAAAACACTGACTGAAAATATAGCAAAAGAGAAATACTGTGCCCCTGTGCTTTGCAAGTTGTTATTGGCCAACACTCTGGTAAAACATCTTTCCTGCTGTAATTGTCTCCCTGGGTGGTGTCGGTAATGGATTATCACCAGGTTCTCTGGATAATGTTTTTAATGACTCTTAGTGAATTTCCCAAGGTTTAGAAACAAAAGGGCCTGAATTTCTGAAGTTTTTTGCATCTTTTATGATTAGTTCTGGACCAAGATGAGTAACGTACTGTTTGGGTGCTTGCCATGCAGAAATCATAGCGACTCCCAAAAAACTTATGCAAACTTCCTCTTATATTGATTCCTACACAAAACATTTAGAAGATCAAAAATTGTCAAGACTACATTTCTGGGCATGAAAATGTCATTTTGTCAAAATAAAAATTATTCCAGTGAGCTTTATGATTTTTTTTTTGGGGGGGGGGAGGGGGGCAATTTTTTTCCATCTTTTGGGGGTTTTTTGGGTCGATTTTTTTGTCAATTTTTTTGAAGTTTTACAAGCGTTAGGTGAATTCGAGGAGTCTTGTTTTGAAACAACTTTTTGTTTTGTAAATTTGTATTAATAACAAAGTTATAAAAATAGATTCCACAACTTTAAACATTGAGAAAACAGTACATAGGTATTTCAAAAGGACTAAAACTAGTTTTTCTTTGACTCCATCAGAAAGAAATGGGCTCAAATGAGAGAACGGTAGGTTCAGGACAGAGAGCTAGTGCTCCAGAGACTGATGCATCCTCTTTCCATGGTCCCTGAGGAGGGGGAGAGAAGGGGGCACAGTCTTCTCCATGGTGATACCTTCTGTGATGGTACCTCCAGGGCTGCTGGGGCTGCTGAAGCCTGAACAGGGGTGGCTTCCAGCCCACCACTGCTTCCCAACAGAGAGAGCTTTGGCAGGCTGCTCTCCATGGCAGGCTCCAGCCTCATTTTCCTGTGCTTTCAGCCAGTTCTGAGCCACTGGAACATCCTAAACAGCAGCAAAACTGATATTTTTTTTTTTTTTTTCCAAAAACATAAAAGCACTTTGTGTAGTTATTTCCCCCTGATGACAGCAACCTGTTCCTGAGGCACTTAAACTTTTCTTGTTTTCCTTCAGCCCAGGTCAGCTCCCTTCCCCTGGCACGTGTGCTGGGGTGGGATGGGGCAATTGTGGGGTGATGCCTGCACCGTGGGATGTGCCTGCCCTGAGCACTGTGCTGGACTCATTTGGGACACAATTAGCAGATGATATTAGCAGTTCTGTAAATGATGGCTGATAGATCTGCCTGATCAGGTCAAATCTTCTTTACCATTTTCTTTCTATTATATGTAATTCTGTTGCTTACTGCTAAGAAATGCAGATGATTTTTAGATAAATAGTATTTAGACATAACAATATCCTGTATGTAGAACAGCAGACATCTGGGGGCAGAAAGAAAACAACATTTAAAATTAAAAAAAAGTATTAAAATAGAACAGTTTATAGCTTTCACATTTTTTTCACAAACAAAAAAAAAGGGTATTCACATTCCTGGGTATTTCAGCAAATCAGAATCCATTGTGCTTTGTTTATTTGCAGCACTCCCCACAATTTTGTAGGGTAAATCACCTTGGAGGAAACAAGAACTAGCCTCGTTCTTGCCAGCACCTAGAGGACCTGACAGCGATTGAACTGAACTACATGCTGCAACATGAGAAGCGTTTAGAGACACAACGTGACCTCCTTGGTCCTGCCATATAGCCCAGACCAAGGTCAGTCAAATTTTCACGCTTGCATGATTCAGGTCCAGTTTTGGAACAGACTTTCCTGTTGTTACTCAAGCAGCTCCTCCTACTCTGCCCTGCTGCCAGTGCTGCTGGGAGATGTTGGTACCACATCACTGCAGCAGCCGTTGCCTCTGCAGGAACTGGGGGAGCTTTGGCACAGGTGAAGGTGCTGTAGGGCTGGAGGTGGGCTGCCCTCCACCGAGACACCTCCAACGTGGTGCCGAAGCCCAGCTCCAGCCTGTGGGGCTGCTAGAGTCCAGCCACCCCATCCTGTGTTAGATGAAAGGTTGGAGTAAGCGTGCCATGGAGCTTGGCCCCTTCCAGCCTTGGCTGCTGGTTCCCCCTGGGCGGTGTGCGGGTCTGGCCCTTGCCTGCTGGCAGAAGGCTGACCCCAGCCATGGCACGCTGTCCCCTCATGGTTGTAACTATGCAAATCATATGTGACTAAGGTCTATTAACCAGTAAAAGTGATTGCTTTCAATTAAAACCAGAAGCACAAGTATGTCCCTGATCTGGGCTCAAGCTCCCAAGCAGTGCTGTGATAAAAACAAGCAGTGGTGCAAGAGCAGGTAGTTCTTCGTCTTTGCTATTAAATTGGCTTCAACATTCCTCTCTCGAGCCAGTGAGTGGGGAATGTTGGCAGTTCCCAAGTCCGGTGGTCCACAAGTGAATTTGTAGTTGGTAAGAGAGGAATTAACAGTGTGTGTGCTGGAGGCATGTCAGTGCAACCACATTGCTCCTGCAGTCATCGCCTTCAACACGCGACAGATAAAGTCCTGGGGAACGTGTTAATTATCCCATTTTTATCTTTGTGTAGCTACTGTCATTCAGAAAAACAAAATCCTGTCAGAGGAAAAAGCCCGAGGGTCAGTGTGTTAACCATAGACATTTTATATGTGATAGAGCACCTCAGAGGTGAACGTTCTTATTTTTTAGCTCAACATAATGATGATTATTACAGGGGCTGAAAGAATCAGACAGAACCTGCTCCTTTACCCCAGCCATCTCCTGCACACCGTCCAGCTCTGCTGTTTGGCAGGAGGAGCTGAGCTCTTCGGAAGCGTTTCCTCCCCGTTTGGAACAAATGAAGATGCTGCTGATGAATGAACAGCAGAGCCTTCCCCAACGGTTCGTATTTGTGAGGATACATCTTCTGAAACTCAACAGTAAATCACGATTTGTGCTTTGGGAAATGGGAGAGACAAGTTCATATATGTTTCTTACGTATGGATGGATCTATCCAGGTGTTCGTATGCTCTCCCGTTTCTGTAATACATGGTTTATTTCACCAGCTTGTGTATCTCACAGAGAAATGGTCCTATCAATTTATATTGGCATTTGGAGTCCTCCTTCCATTTCTCTAACAGCTACTGTATTTCAACCATTTATGTACTGCACTAAAACCTTTTTTGTTCAGAAAAGATTTTTGGTATAGCTTTAACACGTAAATTGCAGCTGATATAGTTATAGAAGCATCAGCTTCTCTGTAAACTTTCTCAGTCTGGAGTAGAAATGTCTTTTCAGTTTAGATTAAATATTTTGAAAAGCAGCTTAAGACCATTAAGAAAGGCAAACCCTGCAGTTATATCAAGCTCTGAATGCCCACAAATGAGGGTTATATTGCTTTTTAGCTATTCCTAGTGTACTTCTGAGCTGTGGGTATAATTGGCTGAATTTCCTACCTAGACAAGGTCTGATACTGATGGGTCTGTGGAGGAGTGAAGCACCCAAGGCTGTCAGGAAGGTTCAGCCCTGGTGCCAGTTAGACTGGCCATGCTTCTTCCCTTGAAGTTTTGCATTCCAAATTTTTCCAGTACCATTCCAGCATAACTCTGAGATCTGTCTCTTGGTCCTGAGATGGAAGCAGTTACAGAAAAGCTTTGAGAAGTAGAGCTAAAGATGTGCAAAACTAAGGTCAAAGGGATTTTGGTGAAAAAGCAGGAGTTGAAAATGTTTGGATCGTTAAACACAGTCACGAGAGAAGAACGGTCTGCCCAAACTTTGTTTGTTATCTGTCTAGACTTTGTAGCCCTTAGGATGTTGTCTTTTCTGCAGCTATGAATTATGAATGGCCTTCACTTTTTCTACCTTACAATTCAACAAAAGAACAAGAAGAATAAAGCATAAGAAAAAGTAATCCCAATGGAAATGGGTAAAATTGTGGGGCGTGGGGGGGAAAAAAAAGACAATAAGGCAAGGACATTTCTATTATGTTCATTAAGTTATTTGTAATGAGATCAACTGCTGGTGCAGTGTGTAAATATAGATTGGAAGGACATTTAAGGGACAGACTCACTAGGTGCTTCCATATGGGAAACTGTCCCATGCTCCACGCGTGCACACGCACGTCCACGGAAGAGCTGTGGTTTATTCTGCTCTATGGAGGGCTGTGCTGGAGAGGATTCACTGCAGAAAAGTCAGTGTAAGCTGTTTATCCTTAAAAAAGGAATCCTTCATGATAGGAATGAAATCACTGCTAGCCTTCTGTCTTTTTCTTTAAGCTCTCCTGCCTACTGCTGAATACCTGCAGGACAAAAAATGTGCTTAAGATGAAAGAGAGAGCAGCAGTACATGAAAGCATTGAAAAGCCCAGCGAGAGACATGGCATCTTTTATCCCATTCCGAGTGTTTCGCTAAGCGGAAAAGGTGACAAACTTCTGGTTCGTTCCCTAATGAACTTGCCAAATAGGCTGGAGCCACCAGCAGCCCAATCACTTGGATCAATTTGTGTTTGGCCACTTCATGAAATGCAGCAGCAATCAACATGCTGTTACAGAAACTTGAAACAATTCCCAGGACAGCTCTTCAAAGATCGCAGGCTCGATTCCGAGTGCGCTTTGGCTTCCGTGTGCTCCACCCTGCTGCACATCTGAAAGGGTACAGGATATTTTTCTGGCTGCAGAATTGTTGCTGCTGCTTCACATTTAGGCAAAACCACAGTTTCTTATATGCTTCACTAACCCCAGTGGAGGATTTTGGTTTGGTTTGTTTTTTTCTAGGCACAGTAAATCATAATTGCAGCAGTCATTATCTTTGGTTCATTAGCTGCTGTGGAGCTCTGCTGCTTACCCCAACTGTTCAAAAGGATCAAAATGCATTTCTAGGCATGTATGTCAAACCAGTTTGCATATTAATACTGGGCGAGAGTGGTCTTGCAAGAAAAGAGTACTTGCAGAAAATGAACCATTTCAACCTGGATTTATGTGAGTGTTTTAAATATGATGTCTATATTTATCAAATATCCAATGAAAGGTGAGCGGAGAGTGGTGTCATAGAATCATAGAATGGTTAGGGCTGGAAGGGACCTTCAAAGGTCATCTAGTCCAACCCCCCTGCAAGGAACAGGGATATCTCCAACTAGATCAGGTTGCTCAGGGCCTCGTCCAACCTGGCCTTGAACGTTTCCAGGATAAGTGTCCACTGCTTATAATCGTCAACAGCAGAGTTTGTCCACTAATACCTGCAAAATATAACTTTTGGTTACTCACTGGTACTCAGCATATCTTTAAACAAATTAACTTTGGGTACCTGATTTGTATAGACGTGAAAAAAAAAAAATTGGCTCATGCAGATGTTTGTCCTTCCTTTAAGAAATGTAGGTCAGGTGACTTCTGACTTGATTTTGGCAGAGGGGAGCAGTTATCTTGTCTATAACGGGTTGTCACCCCTAAATCTGTCACAACTTCCGTGATAATACAATTGTCGAGGTTAAAACTAGAAATCCAAACACAATAATTAATTTTTCCTATGATTTCTTTTCAAGCAGATCTCATTTAGACCTCGTATGGGCTGATCTTAAAACTGCAGTGTATGATGAAGTGTACTCATTGAAAAATTGTGAATGTGGCAGCAGCAGGCAGGCTCCCCAGGTGTGCCTCCATAACAAGTTTTTTCAATGAGTGTCTCTAAACCTGAAGACATCTGTTTCTTGGATTGCCTTCCTGGAGAATCACTAAAGGCTGCGTTATCTTTTTATCCCTTATCAGATCTGCAAGGAAGCAATTATAAATGATAGAATGAAGGGATGGTAGAGAGAGGGTAGTTTTTTTGGGCAGTAAAATTAGGGATAAAGAAACAGCATGTCCAATTATTCTGGTTTTGTATGTAAGTTTAGAGCGTTTTGCGCCTTTCTGGGCTGATGTCAGCTACTGCCTTCTGAAAAGACAAAATAAAACGGAGATTTCTAATGCTTCTTCAGATTGTGTGAAAGCAATAAGTTGTTAATGTCAGTGCTGGGGCTGGAAATTAAGCCCAGTGTGTTTGCCAGAGGCTGTATCCAAACACAGTGTTAGACAATAAAACTCTAGAACTGCGGGAAGAAAGGTTGGAAACGGTCACCATAGTAATAGAATGTACTCAGGCTTTAATTGAAATAAAAGATGTATTAAACTCAGGGAAATTTATCAGCCTCTTACACTAATATTTAACTAGAGAAATGGATTCCTTGAGAAATGTGCAACTCAGCCACCTGACAAGCTTCTGCTTCTCTTTCAAAAGAAAGGATCCAAAAGCTTCAAAAAATTGTATGTAAGGCAATGCTTTTTTCCTGTAAATCTAACTCTGATTTGGGAAGAGTTCCTGCTCCCTGACCATTATGAGGATTTTGGCTACTGTGCTTAAGAGTAACCAGAGGCTGCTTGACCAATTCATTCAAAGTTTTAATATGATAATGGAAAAAAATGCTTTGAATTATTACATGACGTTCTGTTCTGATGTCATAACTTCACTTGTATTGTTAACAAAAATTAAAAGTCCTCATTTTTATGCCAGGAAAGTTTTCACAGGCAAAAATTTAATGTGCAACATATGGAATTTTTTTTAATAATTCAATATAATTCTGTTGAAAAGAAATCACTGGTGAAACTTCTGCTTTTTTAGCAGGGGATGGTGTTTCAGTCTTCATACATGTCGTGGTGTTTTAAATGATATGGATCTTCTTGGCATCTAAGAAGAGCTGCTCCTAGGAAGAGGTGCTCTGCACCTTGCTGACTACAACCTTAATGTAACATATTAATGATGCAACAGCAGTAAGTAGCTCTTACATATCACAACTTTTAGATTTTTTTAATACTTACTGCATTATTCTGGAAGTGGGTCTATATGACACCTTGCCACATCGAACAAGTTTTATGGCCCTTCCTGAAATGTTGGTATATCTTCTCCAAGTAGCACTTTATCATCTCCTCATTCTTTTTTAAACTCGAAAGGAGCTGTTGTGATAATGTTGTCGGATCTTGCGCGTGATAGAAGGGGCCGCTGGATTTGATCAACTGGGTTTTGTTCCTGATGCTGTAGTACGTGACTCAGCTCGATGGGTATGTCTTATTTCTCTGAATTTTTCTTCATGTTATGCTATCAAGGCTACTTCTGTCCCACATTCAGCTGGGAGGACTGCTCAGGTGTTTGATATCTATCAGTGTTCTGACGCAAAAGGCACTGGTCTTCCCAAGGGTTGACCTGATTGCTTAACTCAGTTCCAAGAAAAGTCCCTTTGACATCTGTGTATGAAGTTAAGTTTGTACTTAAGTGGTTTCTGAAGATGAGCAGAATTGGAGAACATCAAGAAGAGATGCTCTGAGCCTTTGCTTTGAACCCTTTGCTCTCAGATTTCATTTTATTAATTCATTATATTAATTTTTAATAACGTGATCTTTCATGGGAAGATCACAGAATCACAGAATGTTAGGGTTTGGAAGGGACCTCAAAGGATCATCTTTGATGATGGACAGAAGACGTTTATTACGTGGTAGTGGATGATGAGTGTTCCTGCAGAAGTGGCTCTTCTTGTAACCTGCTGGGTTTGCTGCAAAATCTTTGGAGTTAGTACTTCATCCCCTCTAAAGCAATGCTGATGCAAAAGCGAGATTTTGGTGAGGAGTATCCAGAATACCTTTACACTTGGCTAAGGTGGATTTTTTTGTGGAGGCAGATTGCAGTCTTTATTCTCATTGTCTGGTCTTGTTATGCCCTCTGAAATCTTGCCAAGCCACAAGGTTTCAATTGTATAATCAATAGAGAGTGGTCTACAAGGATTTAATAGCTGGAGAGAGGGAGCTGTGTGGGTGCCACCTCTCCAGGAGTGAGACTGATGCTCATTGTTAAGACCTTCTTAAGGGGTTTCCACAGACAATTTCCAGACCTGGAACTGTCATCTCTGTATAAAATGACAGAAGCAATAAGCTGCTGGGAAGCTGGGGACTACTTTGCTTTCCTTTGGGGACAGAGCATAAGAACATGATGGGGTTGTGATCAGATGCACAGGCATATCATTCCTGTGGAGCTATAACCTATAGACTTTTATTTCCCATAGTAGAAGACAGAGGAGCCACTAGATTTACTGAGAGTGAGGAATTCCTACAGCTGTCTGGTGGCAGTGTGGCTTCTGTCTTGTACCTGCCTGGGAAAATATGTAAAGGAGCAATTCCCTGCTGATGCCATTCTTTCCTCCTTCCACCCCAATTCCAGTACTGCATAACTCTGCATTATGTTCTGTAATACTGTATTATGTATCAATATTTACCATGGCTATTGTGTTTATGTGAAGACACTGGGCTTTCCTTTGTTTTGGGACTTTTTTTTCCCCTCTTTCTCTCACTCCACACTCAATCTAGTCAATCTAGAGAGAAAAAAAAATGGTAAGTTGGGTGGGGGTGGAAAGCCTGCAAACTCAGACTCAAACTCACATGTTCCCTGACTTGTGTGTGGGTTTTTTTTTTTTTTTTTTTTTAATGTGTAAAATAATGAGTAAGATGAGTAAGTAAAACAGTGAGTGAGATGAGTAAGATGAGTACTTATAGTAGGTAGCCATAGACCATGGGTGTCCTGGGACATGGCAGTGGTGAGGGGTCAGCAGTCCAAAGACCCACCATGTTTTTCCTTGCTTTTCCCTAATTCCTGCCAGCACGCCACCACTTAATGTAAAAAAAAATAAAAATGGATGGGTTCTCCGTGTGTATAGTTTGCTCTGTTGCCTGCCACACTTCGTATCAGTTTCTGTGATTTTGCTCTTCTGTCTGTGCATGGATCTTCTTCCCAAAGACTATGTCCTGTTGTTGTGTTCACGGGTGGCCTAATAGGAGGTATTTGAGAAAAGAAAGTCGGATTTTGTCTAATTTTGTTCACTGCTCAATAACTTTGCAAATAACAAGCAAGTTCCACCACATTTGCCTTTGCTTGCTCATTAGCAGGCTTGTAATTGCCATTCGTGCATGTAGGCAGAGAGACCCTTAAATAAGCCATTTACTGGATTTAGGTCTGAATATGATGCATGTTACTTTCTCCACACTGAGCATGGTAGGAATATTCAGTTTGTCACAGCATAATACCAGTGGAATATTGCTTTTTCTGCCATTAAGCTGTGATATACAGTGATTAATAAACCATACCCTCTTTATATACATTCCTGTGAAACATATCTTCACTCTATGTTTAGTTTTTTCTGTTTAGTTTCAAATGGATTGTACTGAACTTCTCATAATAACCTTCTTGTAGGAATAATTCTTTCTCTTTACTGGAGAAAGCTGGAGAGGGACTTTTTACAAGGGTGTGTAGTGATAGGACAAGGGGCAACGGATTTAAACTGAAAGAGGGGAGATTTAGGTTAGATATAAGAAAGAAATTCTTTACGTTGAGGGTGGTGAGGCACTGGCACAGGTTGCCCAGAGAAGCTGTGGCTGCCCCATCACTGGAAGTGTTCAAGGCCAGGTTGGATGAGGCTTTGGGCAACCTGGTGTAGCGGAGGGTGTCCCTGCCCATGGCAGGGGTGTTGGAACTGGATGATCTTTGAGGTCCCTTCCAACCCAAACCGTTCTATGATTCTTTACATTGCTGAACGTCAGTAACTGCTAAAGGCCACATTTAGGAGAAACCAAGTGGAAAAGTTGCATGGCTTTCCAGGTTCTGCCGTGACTGTAAGCTAATTACTATATGCTTGGGAACTGGTTTGGGGTCCACTCTAAATCTGGAGGAACACTGATCCTCAGGGAGTTACTGCAGAGTTTCATGTCTCTAACACAGCACAGGAGTTGTTCTGAAGTCCCAGTGCAAGTGAAAAGGTGGCAAAGTTCTTCCCCACAGAGGGAAATAAAAAATTCCTGCAATACAAAATACCTTGCAGAAACGATTCAAGGTGCTGATTTAAAACCAGCTGAAACTCCAGTAATCTTCAGCCAAATGTACACAGAGAAAGTAAATGTAATGTAATTATTAAACATTTGCTCTGTTATTATTAAACATTTAACATTAAAGTATTAATATTTGCTCTGTCAGGCTGTCTCTTTTCTGAGGTTTTAGTCAGTGTACTTGACCTGTGAATCCTGCTTGGAAAATGGAAAGCAGGACTGGTCAACATGAGTGAGACTGAGAAAAATATCTTTTCTTGACGTGACCCAAAGACGCATACATAAAGTTGCTAATTGAAATTTCAAAGAAATCACCAAGAATTCCCAGCACAACTAGAGACCTGGAGGAAACTCTGACCGCAGTTAAGCAAGGATGCCAAAAGAGCTGAAGCTGGAAGAGAGAACTTGTTTCCTCAGCACAAAAGTGTGGATTTTTTTTTTTTTTTTTTGGTATAAATTCTAGCCTGAATTTAAACTGTGATATTTAAACCAGGGTAGCCCTGGAGAGGATAAATTTACTCTGGGAGGAGGTTTAGGTTGAGCTAAAAGTTATTGCATTGATCAAATTCTTCACATAGTCAGCTCCAGCAAACTTAATTTTAAAGGCATGTAGGCACCCAGTATAACTTCCAGAAGTGTTTATTTAATCCCATCAACAAGAGGTAAGTGTCCAGTCACTTTTTGAAATAGCACTGGGTGCTTTAGGAAACATTTCAAGTGACTGGAGCATGGATAGCTGTGTTTTATGATCGTTAATGCTGGATCTTTGCATTAGAGGAGCTTTTGGCATTACTAATTTGACTGTAACCACATCTGAAGTCATATTCTTACTGTTTTATCCAGAGTATTTAAGACAGATTATGCGGTGCTGTTATGGACACTTCAGCTTGCAACCTTATTTCTCATTCCTTTTGTCCACTGCTAATCAGTGAAACATATGCTGATCATATAAAACGATTTAGTCACTTAATCACCCTGAGCATTGGTCTGTCTATAATCTATTTTTACAATAGTTTCAATGTCATTCTTGGAACTTGTAACAGATACCTGTGTTTTGGCCTTGCTGCAGTTTCTGTAATACTGCTAAAACATTTTTATCTTTTGATAATTCTTTTGAAAAAAGAAAGACAAGCAAAAAGATAAAATCTCTTATCTAAGTTGTCTTAACAAGTATCTTACTTGCTGTTTAATATTTCAATAAATAGAGATTTTTTTTTTACTGGGGTTAAAGATTATTTTGAACACATTGGTCTCCTTTTAAGACATAAAACTAATTAAAGTAAGATGTTATGATCAAACATACATGGAAGAGATTCTAATCTCTTCTAACCAATGAAAAGGTGAAGTAACTTTGTTCCCATTTCTCCAGATTTGCCCTGGAGTACTGAGTTACTGCAGATTTGCAGATCTCTTACTGGGATCAGAATCTGGCCCAGCACTGGAATAAGAGTGTTGTGTAAGTGAAAGGCTCCCAGGCAATCACTCAGATCTAGGGCCCACTTTTCATGGGTGTACAGCCTGTGAGAATCACCTTAATTCATCTCTGTCCCTGAATAAGATTTGGATGGCAGAATTGCTCTGCTAACCTGAAATTGAGTTAACCTGACAGCCGGGGAGTAGCATTGTTATTGGCTGAATACCATTAATTTTGATGTGACATATTTCTTGCTAATGGGAACATTTATATTATCTGTATTTTCAAAAAGCAGGAGGAAGGAAGAAAGATCTACCACACCAGTATTGATATTTCAAGGGCAGGCAATACAGTAGGGAACATTCTGGCTTCTGTAGCATTGTTTTTATTGATTGCTGTAAGTCTAAAAAAAAAAAAAAAAAAATTTTCACCTTTCTTCTCCACCCTTTTTCCCTTCAGAGACTGCAAATCCATGTGAAGAGGAAAATTAACATAAAGAGGAAAAAACATGAAAAAATACAACTGTAGTTCCACGAGGAATCCCTCAAATGTTTGATGTGTTTGGTCAAAGTGAGCACTATATAATAGAAAGTCCTAAACAGGAAATTAGAGCTTAAAGAAGACTTAGGGACAGTAATAAGTGATGAGCATTCACACACGAATTATTTGTTTGTAATGGGTTGGATTTGAAGCCCTGGTTTGCCCTGTTTCTTGTGTGCTGGGAAAAACCAGAGTGGTTTCTGTGGGGTGACACTGGATGCTATAAGGACAAATATAACTGAGAATTTCAGCCCTACAGAGACAGAGAAAATGTGGTTTCATTAAAGACCAAAGCAAGATGTTTCCTGCTGGTGTCTTTGCAGGGGCTGGAGTTGGTGATGCTGGAGGAGAGCACTGATGTGTAGCTCCATCACACCACCAGAGCAGAGCCTGCTTTGTACATGCCCCAGCAGCACTGTTTGTCATCCCACTTGTCTGTGTTGCCTTTCCCCAGAAAACCTGAGAGCATTCTGCACTGAAGGATTCTTCTATTAACTTGGGCACTAGATTTGTTCTCTGCTCTTTTCTTGTGTAATTAAGAGTGGGAGATGACCTGTGAAACACATGAAGATGCTTGTGAGTCACAGCAGGGAGAATGAGAACAGAATTAGTGTTTTGGGATGGAACGTTAAAAGGAGCAGCTGAATGAGAAGGTCTAAGTCATTCTCTCCATCCTGTGAGACTGTCCTTAAAGAGAAGGGAAAGGAAACTTTAATACTGAAAAAACAGCAAATCTATTAAAAAAAAAAAAAAAATTGTGTTAGGAAATACTACTACAAGGAGCATGTCTGTGGTGTTCACTGCTGGAAGTGGTGAGTCTGTTTTGGAGGCTGGGCAGAGGTTTTCTAGAGGAGTAGACAATGTCCTGACTGTTACGTGTCTGATTTTCAAAGAACTGGTGCACCTGCCCCCAGAGCAACTGGATGTGGGAATATTATTTTTAAGAGACTGTAGGTTAATTATTGAAGATTTCAAAAAGGAAATATTAAATATTTCTACCACAGCAACAACAAAGAACATTTTATATATGTAACAAATGAACTAAACTGTAGTTTTATTTCAGAAAAACATAGGTTCTATTAAACATTATATGCACCTACAGCAGTGTAATCAAATGCTTACAGTGATACTTAAAAATTACAGTAACAAAAGACAATCTAAGTGATGTCTGCTTTTAGGCAGCATTTATATTCTGTGTGCAAGGAAGGTAATGGTTGCAGACATTTTAACCCTTCAATCTGTAAACTGACAATCTCAGTAATGGGTGCATTAAATGTATATTAATGTATTACTCTGGATTTTGTGTCTGTTATACTGTGGCATGTGAAATGGGATGGACCTGTGAGTGTTATGAATGTTTGTGCTTAAATGTGGCTGAAAATCAACTGTGAAATAGCTTTTTTGGATATTTGAGTCATAAATTGCAATTTAATTATTCTGGTAATGAAAGCAATAGTGATGCACTTTGATATTAAGTGGTTACAGGAGGGCTGGAGCCCATGGATACCTGGTGCTGTGCAGCACTGGTGAGAATTTCTTTTCTGTGTCAGCTCATGTTTTTTTGATGAGGACTATAGAGGACATTGAAGGTATTTTCACCTTAATAGTTTTCTAGCAAGATGAAAATATATCCATGTTTTCCTTAAAGATGAGGTGTTCAGTGCATTCAGTGCAGAGAGGATGGATGCTCCCTGCTTCCTTTCCTGAAAGAATCAGCTTGTCAGAAGAATCCTGCTTCTTGTGCTCAGTCACTTTTCATCTTGGAATTCAAAGAGCATTATTTATAACTCCCCTTTTGGAAATTCACAAAAAAATGCTTAATTTTCTTGCCTCAGCTTAATTTTTTTTGGTGTACCTACAGAAAGAGTTAGAATACTCAGTGTCCATCATGTCCTATCCCTCCCCTCTCCTCTCCAAGACCTGAGAGTACAAACATTTCCTCCAGGAGCTGTAACAGATGCTGTTTGTTAACTCATATGGAGCAAATCCACAACGGACTTCTCTCCATCGATAACCTGTACAAGAAAGTGCTGCAGATCTTCTCTGTGTTCAGGTAGTGGAGATGTGATGTACCAAGAAGATTTAGCTAGACAGATTAGAGAAAACATGGAGAAAAAATGTAACAAAAAGGTAGAATGCTATTTCTAAGAATTCTGGTGTAACTATACCTCTGCGTTGGCAGAAAGTAGTGTTTCTGCCAACAGGATTAAGAAGGAATTTCTTGTGGGGCTGGACATTGGCACACTGGGAAATGTGCTGGGCCCTCATGGACCCAAAAGTGCCTGAACTGGCCAGAGATGGGCTACAGGGAAGCGTACGGTGTTTAACTTCTGAATGTATTTCTAAGTTTAAAAAAAGCCCCAAAAACTATCTCCTAAAAGTAGAGCTTACCAAGGACATGTGCCAAGGCAACCTACACTTGGCTTCATGTGTGAGTTGCAGTGAACTCATCTTTGCTTTCTTTGCGTGATGGGATGCTGAACCCCTCTTGTGTGAGGAACACGCAGGGATCAAGCAACCCCTCAAAGGTCTCTTCAAGAGAACCGTTTCACTGGCCTGAACATCAGCCAGGGCTTTGCGTTCACCGCTGTGCTGCTTCTGGAGTCCAGCATCATACTGGTATTTAGCCGTCCCGCCACCAGTGAGCGGGCATTAACTAATTAAGCCTTCCCTCATCTGTGGGAGGGAGGTGAATATTTATTGTCTCCTTTTGTAGTTAAGGCAACACCAGGATAAATGATGAGCAAAACCTGCTGCGGTGCCTGGCCAAGAGTAGGGCCAAGCACAGAACCTGGCAAAGCTCCCACCAAGTCTGCGCAGTGCAGGATCAGCTCTCTGGAAAGAGCTTGTTGTCCTAATTAGATATTGTTTAGATGTTTGGAGTCCTTTTTGCATGTGTCACCAAAACAAGATTTGTATAACAAAATAACCATTATTTTTGTAAATTACGGGCTCTGGAAACCCAGTTTCATACTTTACTACTTTTTCTTCTTTCTGCTTGAGAAGGAATTTTAAATCTCAGCTCCTCACCAGACCTGAGTACACATGGCACAGTTTGAAGCAATCCTTAGAAGAGGAATTTCCATCCCTCGTAGGAGCGGTGTGGGTCTGGGCACAACAGGGGGCTCTTTGTGTTTCACCTGCGTCCAAGCAGCCGTCGGATCGCTTGGAGTGGAGCTCTCAGGTTGCAGAATTTATTTTTTTTCCTCTCTAAGACTGCAATTGTATTATTGTTAATAAACTCTCCTTGCAAACCGACTCCGAAAAAAGGCTGGAGTTTTATCCATCAGCGCTCACCGCTTAAGGCAGCGCTGCTTTGTCTCAGCGTCCCCCAAAAGATGCTTCATGCTCTCCTGGGGACCACGTATTGAGCAGAAATTGCTTCCAATCTTCTGCAGGACCGAGACGTGGGAATGGGCTCGTGCTTTGGCTGCTTCTGCGCTGCCGGCTCATGAAAAATAACAAAGCAAGTGGCCAAGTTGGGGAAACGAATAGGATATTACATAGTTTATTCATATGTGCTGCCTTCCATCCCATTTGTCACCATTTCATCCCACCTGCTGCTGAAAAAGATGCTGTTGCTGAGAGATGCCTTCAAGGCGTTGTTGGCGTGCTCGTACTGCAAGTGAATATCAATATCTGCTTTGGATAGCCTAAATGTATTTTAAACAAGACATTTCCAAATTATTGCAGCGTAGCTGTGTATGACGCTCTGTGCAACACCAATTAAGAGTCTGTCGATGCTTTCAATAGGATCCATTGTGAAAATTTATTCAGAGTAGAAATTTGGCACGTAATGACCAAGACTAGGAATTGTCTTTTCCCGTTTTCCCCCTTTTTCACTTTTTCTTTTCCTCCTTTGTTCTGGAAAACAATCTCTGATGCTGTAACAGCTAAATAATTCAGATAAAAAATTGCTCTGCATGGGAGGACGGCGCAAGGCAGAGGAACGGCTGTTTCAAGGCTGCACAAAGGCTCTTTAGTGGCTCTTTGACACAGCCCAGTGAGACAGAATGAAACGAGGTATTTGAGTATAAAAAGTTTCTGATGAAGCAGCCACGTAACACTTTGAGGGACGGAAGGATCTATGGCTGAAGCAGAGCACCAGAGGTGCTCTGAAAGGTGATATATAGTTTCTCCTATAATTATCAGACTTTTTCCATGCTTTTTGTGGGACAGACTGTGGTGGAAGGTGTAACCTGGTGAAAGGCAGGTTGAGTTTGAGCATCGTTCCCACCGAGTCAGTGCTCACTGCGCGGTGCAGCGGCTGTTTCATCGTGTGCGTCCCCTCGTGGAACTTACTGCTGCCTTCTTCCTGTGAGGTCTGCACTAAGCTCAGCTTGTGATCTACTGTAAAAGGTTAAAGAAAAGCTTTGCTCATCTCATTTTAAGCTGAGAACTTTTGCTTAAAGGTTCCCATCAGATGCTCTCCTGAAGTTGTCTGGCTGCAGAGTAGATGCTGATACCAACCTTTTTTTTGACAGTTAAAAGGACTGTGATTTGGCCTCCAATCCCTTTTTTTATTATTATTCTGTCTGATATTGAGCACCTCCTGTTAGAAGGACTTTGCTGCCTTCTAAGCCATGCTTTGCCAATGTCATTCACCACTTTCGCTGGCAATTTGTGTGTTGCAGTCCATCAAGATGTTGTTTCTGGATTTGTCCAGGTTCTCCTCCCCAGTGAGTACCTATAAAACAGCTGCAATCCAGGAGAGGAGCTGGCAGAGCGCGGGGCAGTGGCAGATGACATCTGTAAGGCTGGCAGATGAGGACTGGCACAGAAGAGCTGTGCTGAGCCACTGGCCAGCATCCAGAGGAGGCGGATTTTGAGATGGCAGCTCTGAAATTCGGTCGGTGTACCACCAGGGAGAAGGAAATCCTGGAGAGCGTTGGCCTGCAGCAAGGTAGGACAAACATGTTTAAAATAAATGGAGTACTTTACTCCCACAGCAGCAAAACAGAAAGGTGTTACAGTGAGGAAGAGGGAGTGCAGGAGCAAATGGAGCTTGTACAGTGGGATGCTTCAATGGCCTATGATACATCTGCAGTAAATGTTTTACCTGTGTTATTATAATAATGCTGCTAAGCTTATTATGCACCTCAGAACCAAGTTTGGCTCTCAAATCTGGGGTGCAGAGTCTCTGATTTCATCCATATTCAAAATCAATTCAATTCCATACTGACATTCGTGCTTTTAGAAGTGGTACATCTTTGTGGTTGTGGGAATAGTTCCGTAAAAGAGAAAGGAATCTGCATGAAACGAGAAACTTCAGTTGAAAAATACAATCCCCCTTCCTTTACACATCAAATTATTGTTTTGTTTGCTTGCAATCATCTGTGCATTGTAGTCAATAAATACCATAATCAGTAGAGGACTGGGGCTTGTGATGTCTGCTTTCAGCACTTCTCTCGTGATTTAAATGGTAGTTGGCATTCCTTATGAAAATTATAATGGCTGTGGAGGGCTGTCATATTTGTTTTTTTGCAGGTATTCTTTAACATATCTGAAATATCTCCTGCTTTTTGTTATAGCTCCTGCTATACATTCTTTATGTGGGTACTCCTTTGGAGACTTGAGTTATGCAAAGAACGTAGCAGCAGTTCCTGTGCCTGGATAATTCGGATTTCTGCTTCTGTGATTTATGCTTGTTGACTTCAAACACTTGCCCCACCAAAAAGCTGCATCATAAAGCTACTAATGTCAGGCAGCTCCTCTTTTATATGGCTCTCCAGTCGCATAACGGGTTGCAGAGTGCTGCAAAAGCAAAATGCCAAAAAGAAATCGCTCTGCGCTCCCTGGTGCGACCCAGGACTCTGTGATGCTGTGGAATGGACTTGGCAGAGGTGGTTGCCAGTGGGCACATGCATACTGTCTGGATGGTCACTAGCCTTTCTCAAATTGGCTTTGTAAAGTTGTAAAATAATTCCTTTGTGTTTTTCTTTCCGACGTCCCTTGTACCGTGTTTTATCATGTGAGGTTAATGGATCAAAACTCTTCTTCCCGTGATGGCTGAAGACCCAGATTAACTTTTACTCCCTTGGAGTAATTTCATAGGCTTTTAAAAACACATTTTAATAAAAGGAAACTATTAATCTCTCAGATTTGTCATGTTGAAAGCTGGCATGGCACCATGTGCATATTGTCCACGTGGGGACAATTTCCATCCCATGTTTCTGGGAGGATGGATCTGGATGTCTCATTGGAACAGGGCAGCCACTATGATGATACAACTTATAGCTGAGCTGCTTCAGGGATCCGACTGATCTCAGGGGCACAATTCTTCCTGCAGCTCTTTTACTCTGCATTTCTACTATTACAAAACCAAAAATCCTTACAACAGGATCCTTACAACTAAAATCCTTACGACTCTTAGTCATTTCTCTGTGGGAAAAAATGTACAACGGCAGGAAGTCACAGAGAAATAAGTTAAATGTCATGGATTTTGCAGAGAAGGCAATGAGATTTTAATGCTGTTCATGGTTATTATTTTTATGATTTAGATTTCAGATTGAAGAAATGAAAATTGTGGAGGAAGGTATTTCTTTCATTTAATTGAAGGATACGTAAGCTTTCCCCCTTAAGGATGTGGTAAACACCTAGAAGAATTTATTGTGTCTAATGTTTTGAAAATTATTTCATGCATCCAAAAAGGCAAAGGAAAAAGAAATTGGAGACAAAGGCAATAAAGCACTTACTTACAGAAATCTTTGGGTAGTGTATCTAAATTACAAAAATTTTCAGTGACCTCTAGGTAGAAAAAAAACATATAGGTGTCCTTAATCCAATGCAACCTTCTGTCTCTGACCTTGGCAGTATTACAAAGTCCAAAATTTCACATTGATAGAAAACTCATCCAGTGTGTTTGTCTCAAATAGATTTTTTCATGTTGTTTTGATTTCTTTTCCTTTTTTTTTTTTTTTTTTTCTTTTTCCCCCTCCCTTCAGATTACTAAAGGAAAGTTCTTGTTCCTTACAGTATTTGTTCAGGGCAATGTTAAACGTGCAATACGTAAGTGCAGAGGGTGTAATCAGAAGTAATGGAATGGAAGAACAAACCAACTCCAGGCTCTTCTCACCATGAGGGCTGTCAGAAAAGCAGCAAGCATCGCCCGTTGTGCTCCTCTCTTTGACTGCACACGGTGCTGGAGCCAGAGGGGCTAAATCACATCCTCGTGCCTGGGGAGGCAGGGCTGAGGGGACGGCGTGGCAGAAGGATTGACCAGACAGTCTCATAGATCTCCAATTTCTGTCTCTTGGAGGGGTCAGCTATTAGCCTCCCACTGCAAAAGTCTTGTCATCATCACTTCTTTGCTGGCAGCCCGGATGTCGGAGTCGGGGGTCCGACGGGATGGTGTTAGTCTTGCTGAATCCTGCGGAGGGTGAGCAACACGTAAATCTCTGCAGAGATGTACTAAATTTAAAAATCGCTGAGCTCCAGCTGGGGAAGAGCACAGAGTAATCACGTAGGATCAAAAGCAACACGTCACTGGAAAGGACAGCAGGGAAGCAGAGTGTCCGACCTCTCGTGACTCGATATTCATCATGGGCTGACTCTGGCTCTACTTTAATTTCTCATCGTTAGTCGGGTTGGCCTTTGTAGGGAAATGCTGCTTAGGATCAAATGGTGTTTGCTCTCTGAGTGGTACGGGTTTGACACCGTGGAGTTTGTACTGGAGTAACTTTTGGTTTGAAATTTATCACCCGTTCAGCTCCTGTGCAAGCGAGGGCATCTCCTGCCTGCTCCGGGCACGTTGTACCTGCTCACCAGTGGAGTTCTTGAATGAAACCCGAGGTGAAATACTCTATTTACACATCACCCAGAATGCCCCTATCAACATCCCCTGGGGAAAAAACACATCTCATTTCTGCTTTTGAGTCACTTCCGTCAATTAGCTGGCAACTGAAGTCAGTGGGTTTACCTGCTGCAAACCTGAGAGCATCAGCACGAGTTTCTGCCCCGGTGCTGTGCCGCTGAGCTGACCCAGGAGCGTGTGGGTGGAGGGGAACCCTGATCCACATGTTCTTCTCTTCCTCTGCCTCCTCAGAACAACCAACGAAGGTGTGACCTGTGCTGGTCACTGAGGGATGTGCATGCGCCAGCGACCCACCCAACCCACCACCCACTTTACAGAAATTACAGGAAACCAGTTGGGTGGTTGCAACACGCAGCAGCCAACAGGGAGAGGTTCTGATGAGTGATCCTGGGAGTAAATAACAGCTGGGCTTTCCCTTAGCTCGGGTGCCAGCATCCCCATCGCTTTCTTTGCCATCAGCTTCGGTTAAATACTCCCTAGTGTAGAGAGATCTTGGGGAGAAGCTGTTGGTACAGCACTAATCTGGAAGCAGAAGCTTCCAGTTCTCACGCCTGGAAGATGATGCCAGGAATGCCCCAAAGCAAGTTCATTGAATTTCAGTGTTACTGATGGGCCCTCAGAGGCTTGTGGTTTATAAGCAGCTGATGGTTCCCAAAATCAGGTGGAAGACTTGGTTTCATGGATCTTTAGATCAGGCTGCTGCTCTTTTCTTGCAATCCAGTGCTTTTGCTTTCTTTTGGGTTCTTCATTCTTTCCTTTTATATTTTAAAATTTATAGCTAGTATCCTCTGTGTCTCGAGTTCATACAAGCTACACATCTGACCCCTGTGCCATTTTCTAGGCACAATTCACCACTAATAGAACACTTTTTTTCCTGTTGTCATGTTTCAAGGTATCATCTAAAGCAAAAAAGTAATACTGTGTTTCATTTGCACTTTGAGTATTTGTGAAAGTGCTTGTTTTCCTGCAATGCAATGTCACACCAGAAGCAGCGTGCGTGTCTTAGAGATGAGCAAAGCCTCAGTCCCGTGTCCTGTGAAGAGGAAGGATTTGCAAAAACAGCCGTTCAGCTTTGCTGTGCTGTGCACCCAGCTTAAGTGCAGTTAGTCCAAGGAGAAGAGGAAACTGTTGCTTCAACATAATTCCATTATTCGTTGTGCTGAATGCTTCATTGTGAGAGAATGCCCAGCATCCCTGCAAAAGTAATGGCATTATCAGCTTAAAGGAACTACAAGAATAACAACTTACCTTGTGTTTATATAATGCTTTTCATTTGGAAATGCCTTACAGACATGGATGACTCTTCACATGACATCTGGAATGGAGGTAATTGTTATTGGATCTGTAAAACAGCAGAGGATGAAAAAGGGAAGTGTTGAGTTTTGCTTAACACATTTGAGAACGTGCATCTAATATTCAGAATTATCTGATGCGGGTTGGGGTGAGGCACAGCCCGGGGCAGTGAACTTGTGGGGCAGTACATTGCCTGGGTCAGGGGCAATTCAGCCAGCCTGAAGCTGTGGAAAACCATAATCCAAACCTTTAGGTTTTTAGTACTGGACAGTGTCAGTGAAAAGAAAAAACAGTTGGATTTATGCAGTCCTGATGTAAGTTGTCTGTTTCAGAAGCATTCCCATTAAAGACAGGAAGTCTCTGCTGGTTTTGTACCATTTCCTGTCCCAGTGCCTCTCAGGACAGTGCTGGATAATTAGCTCCTGTCATTCTAGCAAACCATTAAAGGTGGGTAAGATGAAGACTATGCTCAGGTTAAATCATTTGGTTGGATGCCAACATTCAGCATGTGCTACGAGTGACTTCCTATAAACTGTGCGTTGCAAGGCAGATCCTACATTACGCACTAAATAAATGAGCAAGTGTGGTGATTATGGCCTGATATAGTGGATACTGAGCAACCCTGAATATAGATGTGCAAGAAATTTCCATCCTTATCATCCATGAGTTCTCGTAATGACTAATGCTCTGGCAGAAAAGGCTGAGGGAAAAGGGAAGTCGATGTGCTGATATAAATGCAGACGTACCGTACACTGCTATAGAGTATTGCCTATGGTCAAACGGAGAGGCATTTCTATAGTTATAACTTGTTGTTTACTATTAATCAATTGCAATTTCCTTGCAAGAAAATAAGTCTAAATAAAAGAAAAAGTCCATGCTGTTGCTTGTACAGAGGATGCCATGCAGTAGGAGGTATCATCTATGCTTTATGCCTTTCAATATTTGCAGTTTTCTCTTTCAATATTTGCATGACTGTTAACGATGAGGCCACAGTAGTGATTATTTATAGGTTATCATTGCTTGGCATATGAATGAACTACCTTTGGGCAGAGAAATCCAGACTTCTAAAAGCTTTCTTCCTGCATTATTTCATTTTGCACCTTTTCCTTAGGAACCACATTAGAATTAGTCTGAAAAAAAGTACTTTGCCATGATGGGTTCCAACTGAAAGAAACGTGTTAGTTTAGAAGCCCTGATTATATAATAACAGCTCCTTTTAAGTAATATTTTATACATTTGTTCAAAAAACTATTTGATGTGTTGCTCTGCTAGTTATAAAACTTGATGCCTTTCCCCTGAGGAACTCATAACTGAAAAGAGGTAATTTGTAACGTGCACAGTTTGGGTGATGTCGGTACCTTGCAGGGATGTCTGACTTACCAGCAGAGCTGTGCTGTGCAGCTCTGCATCAGCTCACGGGGACCTGCAAGCTCCAGCCCAGGAGAATTTCCTGAGTGGTGAGTGCAGGGACAGTGCCTTCGGCCTCAGGAGCTGCTCCAAGGAAAGCAGCTCTTCTGCCTCTAATCCACAGCGTGGCCATGTGGGTGCAACTCATGTCTCTCCTTGCCTTTGTCTTTGCCAGGAGCAGGTGCAATGTGATGTTGTGGGGTTTTTTTCCCTTCTTCTCCTCCTCTGTTGTGACTCATCCCATCCTGAGAAAAGAAGGATCAGGATGGTAACTCTCCATCCAAGGGAAAACATTGGAAATATTTCAATAAATAGCCCACGACACCAGAAAGGATGTTAAAGAGCTGATGATTTTTCCTTGTTTAAGCATGGAAGAGGAGTGGACTGTCTCTATATGTGTGATTTACATGCACCAAATTATTAGCATCAGTAAAACCAGGAACACTTCAGAGCTAGCAGCATGTGTGCCTTCTAGGGAAGTAATTATGTTTCGAAAGTTTCATTATCCCTGACAATCATACTGCAATTAGGAACCATCAATAAATATTGCACAGTATTTATATAACGCAGTCTTTCTATACTGGCAGAGATAGGTTTCCCAAAAAGCCATTCATTCTTGATGGATGGCAGTTCAGAGTTGTTAAGTAAACTCTGTGCAGCTATCCATAGGGTGGAATTAGGGCCTCATTAGCATGACATAGGTGCCAGCGATGTCTCTAACAGACACTGTGTGCTATTCACCCTTCACTGCTGGTAGGATTTAAAAGTCCATTTGGAGGACGATTTGCACGGTTTTTAAGGCTGCTGATTCACCTTTAGCCTAGGTCAGGCTCGATGGCCACCAGCTCGTTCAGATCTTGGCTAGTTACAGGGAAAAAGGGCTTCCTGGAGCTACTCCTGCAAACCTCAGGGTTCCTGAAGAACAACCCAGGACAGTTGGACGTCAGCTTTTTTAAATGCTTGTGAATCTTTGTACTTCACACAATGTTTATACAGCCTTGCAAGTGCGTACTGTACGTTTTAACCCATTTTCAGTGTCTTCCTTCAACTGATAGCTGGAGTTTCTAGGAATACTGCTCTTTGCCAATGCCCTGATAATCTGGATGTGCATGAATGTTTGTTTCCAAAGCCAATATTTTGGAATAGAGCTTAACATTTGTATCATTTTTTTTTTTTCCCCTCCCCTCTAGAGGCCTCTAACGGCTTTGTTACACCAGGACTCAGCCCAAACCTTCATCCTTGTCCTGTGCTATTGCTGCTGCTGCTCATCCTCCTCCCCCCCGAAACCCCTGCAGCGTGCTGCAAGGTGTACGAGTTTTGAATAACAAACTCAGCAAGTGGAAGCGGTGTGTTGGCAAGACGTTTCCTTGTTTATTTAACTTCTGCAGGACATTAAATAAATCTGTGGTTCTTCACTGTCAGAAATCTGTCAGGTATGGGTACGATTTAAAAACAGGAGTCCAGCCTTCCGCTGCGAGTTCCGCGCGTCGGGGTTGCGAAGTGGCTCCTTCAAACGCCGAGCTGCTCTCGGAGGTAACGGATCAGGAGCTGCCACTTTTCTAGAAAACAAACAAAAATCCTAACCAAAGCAAAAGCCTCCCATCCAAGTCATGGATTTTGTTCATTTTTCTGCTTAGCACCCTTACAGCTCTGCCTTCGGGCTTCCTCCTTTTCAAGATAAGGACTCCCATGAAACAGAAATTTGGGTGGTGGCCTTTGAGGCTACGGGAGCAGGACGATGTCATGCAGTTTAAAATGGTTTTCGTGCTTATCTATGAAAATAAATAAATAAAATCTGGAATCTGAGCCTCTAACGGTGTGGCAAAATACATCATTTTCTGGCTCTGCTTTGCCTGTAACTGGCTCCCATGTTAACAGCGTTTCATTTCTCCTCCCCTCCCCACGGTTGCCTTCAACTGTGCACGAGAACTCCTGCTTAACTTACATGTTATTAAGTGTTCAACACTTTTTGTTTAAACCTTAAAATTTGAATTAAATTTATTTTTTGAACCTCATTAAGTAGTTAAGCTCGTCACGGTGTGTTAGTTATGTAACACTTTTCTCAGTGTCTAAATACCTAATTTCGACATTTGAAAAATCCTATCCAAAAATGCATTTAGTTTCTCCTCTTCCATTAATAAAACCATGTATCCAAGACTTCATTTTTCTCAGCACTGTGACTTTGTAAAGTCAACTTGAAATATTTTCTTTAGTTTTCTAGTTTTTGAGTTGCCTGGAAGGACAACGCAAATGCAGCACATATAAAAGATTTTTTATTTTAATTGAATTACTAAACATTTTCACTACAGTATAGTTATTAGCTGTTTGGCTTTTATTACCTTCTCTAAAAAGTGACTTCTTCCAACGAGTCAGAGAGTGTAAAATAACAGCAGAAACTATGTCAGTGCCTCTCTCCTGGGTGTGCTTCCAGATCCATGCGAGACACTTTCGTTGGGCTGATGGAGAGTTTTTAAGTACCATGAAAGAAGATGCCAGCAAAACCATTTCTGATTTTTTTTTCTTTTTAAAAAGAAGATACAAAAGTTCTTCCATGTCTCCTGAAAGTGAGAGCTGAAGAGTTTGCAGTCTCTTTACAAAACCAAAACGCCCTCAGCTTCCCTAAGTGCTCCCTGGATGGTGGAAGAAGGTCCCAAATGCCTTCTGCACCCAGCCAGACAGCACAAGGGCTGACATCAGACATGAATGATTACGTCTCCATCAAATATTTGTTGGAAAATAAATAAAAGCTGTGCATGAAAGTAATTAAAATGTTTCCTTCTTTGGATCAGTGTTTGGGCTGGAGCAGTATTTAGGCTGTGTCTTGATGCTTTTTTTTTTCCCCATCAAAGTCTGAGCTTTTTTTGCTGTCCAACAGCGAGAGACAATTGTTCTTAACATTGCAGCCAGCTGAGATGGTGTTTCACAAACTGGTGTGCAGAGTCGTCTCCCTGTGCTCCTCCTGCATTTACTGTATTTGTTAATGAAGATGCACGTTTATTCTTTTATGGGTACAGAGCAGGACAATTCGAATGGAGAAATCTGCTCTCCTTACTGGATTGATTGTGTTAGACTTCATTTTTCAAGGGGGGAAAAACGAAAGCATGGATTTCGTGCCCTTTTAAAGCATTTCTTCATGTGATGACTTCACACCTGAGTGGACCCTCCTCCTCCAAGGATGTGGTAGCAGGAAGGAAGAATTGCTGATCTAGAGTGAATTTGAGTAAGTACCCAGTGATAAATAGGCTTTTACTGGGCCATAACGAGTCTTTTCACAACTTCCTGATCAAAATGCTGTGGTTTGGGGGTGTAAGCGATGCGTTGGGGTTAGCTGGGGTTGCTTTTCTGGTTCTGTTGTGTATCTTTCCTGTTTGCTGTTCCCACCTTCCCTTATTAAGGTAGATCAATAGATAACACAGCGAATTCCAATAATCATTTGTAGTTGTGTAGTGGTTTTATTTTTCTGCCCTGAACCTGTGCAGTTGTCAAGCACGTGGCGTATCAATGATGGTACTCGTGAGGTGACATTGGTAATAACTGGACGCACAGGAACTCCATGGTTATAGCAATGTGGGGGTTGTTTTTTGGTCAGCTGTGCAAGATAAAATACATATCCTTTGATCCTTAGATCTAAGGAAGAAATTTTTCACTCTGAGGGTGGTGAGGGACTGGAACAGGTTGCCCAGAGAAGTTGTGGCTGCCCCATCCCTGGAAGTGTTCAAGGCCAGATTGGATGAGGCTTTGAGCAACCTGGTGTAGTGGAGGGTGTCCCTGCCCATGGCAGGGGGGTTGGAACTGGATGATCTTTGAGGTCCCTTCCAACCCAAACCATTCTATGATCCCATAAGTCTCTGAAAAATAAAATATTCTTTGGGTTTTGATTCATATGGTGTTGGAATGCAAAAATTTGGTTTTGAACAGTTTAGAAGGGGTTATTCCAAAGGTTGCTGAGTTCATACAGAGTTTTTCATTGGTTTCAAGAGGTGATGGATCCTCTTAAATCAAACCACAATGGCATACACAACCTTGAGAGGTTTCTGTAAATTATAGCGTCATAGGGAGGACACGCTCTTACTGTGGGGTTTTATATCTGATTTATTTACCTTCTCAGGAGAGTCAGATAAGTGGAATGCTTTTCAAATGCTGAGTCAAACTAGAAAGAAATATCTCAAAATTTGTGTTGTTTTGTTCTTTGGCTACTTCTGATAACCACAGCACGTATTTTGAACCTGTCTAGGGCTCATACCTCTTATCTGATAAACATTATCTGTTGTGAAATATCGATCTGGGACAGATTGCATTCTGTTGAAAACTTTGGGCTGAGTCCACTTGTGAGCCACTGCTCTACGTAGCACAGCTATGCCATGCTTTGGATTTGCTGCACACAAATGCAGCTCTTCTGCCTTCTGTATTTGGAGCTTCATCTAAAACCTCTTGGTTTTCCTTTCGATGGTTCTGTGTTCGTTTTGCATCATGTGAGCCTTTGGAAAAAAGTATCAAAAAGGTGAGTAATTTAGTTCAAAATATTGTATGGAATATAAAATAGGTCTCTATAATGTAGAGATATTTTAGAATGCTTATTAACGTTTTATGTAGTTTACAATGTATGAAGGTAATGACCCAATTATTTATGTGGCAAGATGCCCCTAAAAAGTTTCATATCCATGCTGACTATTTTAACAAGGCACTAAAAAATGCTATAATCTTCTGACTCTGATATAATCCAATTATATCCATACTACAGTTTACTTTAACATCTTCATTAAATCTTTTTTTTTTAAGGTTTTAAGCAAGTAATCTTAATGCAATTAAATGGCAACATTGAATCATATATGATTTTTTTTTTTTTTTAGTACCAGCTCTCTCAATGAAAACTGTAGTAACAGCAAATGACAGTGCCATGCTGTAGCTATTACTCCATATGCTAATATCTCAGAGGAGTGTATTTATCTGATTAAATACAGGATTGGGTCCATTGTGAGCATGTGTTATATTCAGGGCATTTTCACTGAAGCCAGTATCAGATAATAATATAATATATAATATATTCTGCCCTGGTCCTCCATGAAGAGCAGGGAGCTCATGGGGGGTACAACAGAGCCATAATTCCAATGGAAAATGACTTTCCCAGGCGAGCACAGACAGTGCCACCAGTTTTACCTGTCGCTATCAGGAAATCTGATGCTGCGACTGATGAACGTGGGGGATGGAAACAGTTTTCTTTGCTTCTCTCATGACCCCCATGTTGTTTCAAAAGTGTCTCTTAGAAAAAGGATGGCAGCACGTATCACCCAGGGGCTCACCGCTGACCGTGGCGACGTTTTAATGGGTGTGGGGCAGGAAGGCTGGTTTTGGTGGGAGCGGGCGTGCTGTGCCGTACCAGGGGATGCTCACCCCAGCCTGGGCAAGAAGCAGAAATAAGAACAACCACCAGACTCCTCTTTTGTAGCACTAAACTGTAGCTTTTTGTGTGCTTTCTTTCGCCCAGAAGTGTTCCATTAAATGCTGATTGGTGCCATGCACTGATTAGAAAGCAAAGAGCACAAGTCTAGATCCTGCAAAACCTAATTTTGCACATGGGTAGTTGCCATCATACTGGATTTACTCTCCTTAGCACAATTAGTCAGCCTGCCTGGAAAAAATAAAAATCCAAGGCTGTCTCACAGTTTCTATGCCTGTTTATAAGCAAGTCTAATTAACTGCAGGCTGGAGTTTTAGGGTCTGATTCAAACAACTTTATAAACGTAATGAGCTCGCATCTGTGCCACCCGTGTGCTTAAGCACTTGTCCCCTATATAAATTATTTTTGTCTTCAAAGTCCAATCAGGTAATGTATCATCACACAGGACTGATGTTTCTGCACAAGCTGAATTTTAAGCAAACTCTGTTGAACTGATGATCTCGGGAATACGTACCCACACTTGGGAAGATGACACTGGTTAATAGTGAACTTGTCAATTTAACATTGCACAGTGACTAATTCTTTTTCTCTTTAGGCTACGATGTTGTATGTAGTTATATCATAGTTTATACAGGTTTTTTTTGATGAAAATCTGATCCTGAAGTAACATCAGAGTGTGCCTATTATAAACAAATGCATAATTTCACTTATGATGGTAAGAATGTGTAACAGGCAAGTTCATAATACTGGCCGTTATGAAAAAGAAATGCCGTTTCAAAAAGTATTTAAATGAGAAAGGTAGAAGGAGAAATGTTAAATTTAATCTGGATTAAGATATGTTAAGGGCAGGAAAAGGAGATAGTACGAAATATTGGTTGGTTGAAACACAATAGGTCTTATTCTTAGGATAAACATCTGATTCTTTGAATGTGGGGCACGAAACCAGTCATAGCTACTCGAGTGTGAACTCCAGCAGCCCAAGAACTAAACAAGAACCCACTTCTGTGTTTATATATGTAGTAAATTCTGCAGGGTTTTGCTTCATGTTGAAATCCCTGAACATCTCTCTGTGACTTAGAATGAATTAACAATAGTGTCCATGGCAGCAAATAGAGGGTTTCTGTAGGACACAGTTTTCGACGCTCTTTGAGATGGATTTCTGCAGTGAATCACCGTGCTACTGGGGTTAGAATAATAAACCTGCAGCCCTGTGAGTTGTCAATGACTTTAAATCTACCCATGGGGAAAAATTAGCAGTTATAACATTATGGGAAGTGGTTTTTCTCTCGCTTTGCCTGTGGAGTAACATTCAAATGGAATCTGAAACTCCACAGATAGTATGAAACATCTCAGCAAACGCCCATGTAATTTTTGGCAGCTGTAAGTGTAGAAACCTTGGGGAACTCCTAACGACCTACAGGCAACCTACAGGCACCTGTTCTAGTGGTGAGGCACTGGCACAGGTTGCCCAGAGAAGCTGTGGCTGCCCCATCCCTGGCAGTGTTCAAGGCCAGGTTGGATGAGGCTTTGGGCAACCTGGTGTAGTGGAGGGTGTCCCTTCCCATGGCAGGGGGGTTGGAACTAGATGATCTTTAAGGTCCCTTCCAACCCAAACCATTCTGTGATTCTATTCTATGATTCTATATACAATTTTAGGAAAGTGTCATCATTAGCATCTAATTGACTGCTTTACTTACTAGTAAATTTAGTTATTACTACATTACTGATAATATTTTTTCCCTTTATTTCAATCATGATGTTTGATCATAAAGGAAAGCCCAAATCAAGGATTTGAAACTACTCTAAAATGCTCAGTGTGTACTCGATGCATTTGTTCAGGATGTTTGAGACCCGCTTTTGCAGGCTTTAATTAGATATCCTAAACACTAATAAGTGCTTTGGCAGAAGAATTCACATAAATTCGGGCAGCAGAAAGCTGACTTCGTTGGCAATATATGATCTCCTCTGATGAAACAGTAGAAAACTTTAAATGTTTAAAAGTGTATGTAATTTTGAAAACAATATTTACAAGTTAATTAGATAATATTACCTTTGCCTCACCGAAGAGCCAGAATGAGCACTAAATAACAAAACTATAGGTTTCAAACAAATGCAGGCACACATCTCCAACAGGTAACGTCCAACCTTGCTACGTGCTCTCTGTCTCCATAAAAATTTCATATTTTTCATCTGTATTTTGTTTTATTGGAACCCTTACAGTTTCAGCTTGCTAACTCCATAAGGGGTCTTGATGGATTTTTATGCTAATCCTAAATGAAAGACAGCTGTTGTACCCACGGGCTCCAATAAAGCTAATCCAACTCATAACAGTCTTGTAAACAGCCAGATAATTACGTTACGATTTAGAGGGGATTTCATTTTGTGCGGTGCTTATAACCCTGAAATGCCATGATTTTTTTTTTTTTTTTCCAGGTTAATGAGCACCTTCAGACTGATGTTGGTGGGGATCTGCACCGCTGCAGCGAGGGGTGGGACGGGGGTCCTGACCAACGCCGTGATGCTGATGAAGGAATGAGTTCTGCACCATGTGAGTGACGTGGTGGGAAGACTTGTCTACCCCGGGCTCTTCCAAAGGATGAGTTTCCCGATGAGGTCAGAGGGAAGGATCCTATTGCTTTGGGTTCACAGCTGCTGGCTGACGTTGCCGATGAATTAACGTGTTTCTGTACAAATTGTGGCGTTACCTTTCTGCCCAGCTTTCCCCGTTGGCATTATGGCCAGGAGGGTGTGAGCGGGGCATAGCCTGGGGCATGGCCACTGCTCAGCCCGGCCAAAGATGAGCGAGCGAGGCCATGATGGAAGGAGATATTTATAGCAGCACTCTAAATTTGATTTGTTCACCTGAACACTGCACGGAGCAATGGTTGTTCTCTTATTGAGTGCTCATGGCCTTAGGGGACAGCTTATGCAACGTTACTACACCTCGTAGTAATGAGTCAATCCGAATCACTTGCAACTGATGACTGGCAGGTTTTTGGCATATCCTGGAAAAAACATTACTCTGTTCATCCACCAGCTCGTTATCACTGTTTGTGACACAGACGTGGGGGTACGTCCACACACGGTCCTCCTCGCTCCGTCTCAATCAACGTGAGCGCGTAGTAACTGCCGAGCACAACACTGGAGGCAGAAGTAGTTTCTTCATTTATACATGCAACAGGATGAAATTCAACCACGGCATAAGCAGGGGAGACTTTAGTTATTAATCCTCCCGTGAGCAGCGATAATTATTTTTGCCAGCGCTAATTTCATTTGCATATGTATTGTTAAATTGCGAATCACGGTGAACCAAGAAGGGTTTTTGTACGTTCAGCTGAATTAAGCAGCGCTGCTTAAGCACGTTGCCTGTGGTAGCTGGAGAGCTAATTCAAAGGGGGAAAACCAACCAGCAGCACGCTTACATAAAAAGGGAAATGAACAACTTTGAGTGTTTTCTCATCTCTCCACTGCTTGCAAGAAGTTTCCTGGGAGAGATGGTTGTCCTACACATGTCCTGCACTGCTGATTTGGATAGTAAAGATCACGAAGTGGCCTGGCTGAACGGACACAGCTCAGTATGTGTGTTCAAAACCAGCAAAAAATGATCATAGAATCATAGAATGGTTAGGGCTGGAAGGGACCTTCAAAGGTCATCTAGTCCAACCCCCCTGCAAGGAACAGGGATATCTCCAACTAGATCAGGTTGCTCAGGGCCTCGTCCAACCTCACAAAACATTTGTGATTTTTTTTTAAACTTTTTTTTTAACTTTTTTTTTTCCCCCTCCCCCTACTACAGTTCAGCAATACCAGTGAAAAATCCATACAATTCTCTGGAGAGGAACAAGTAGTTAAGTGAACATCATTTTGCACGAACAGAGATTTGGGGATTCTTATGGCAGAATTAGCTCGTTACTAACGCCACCTATTTTGCAAATGCGAGTAGCTGGCGTCAATACAGGAGCTACTGGATCTGCAAATATGCAAAGCAAACGAGACAGTGCAGGTTTGTTCGTTTGCTGTGCTCTTGTTGGTCCAGAGGAGGGCCACGAAGATGATAAGAGGGCTGGAGCACCTTTCCTATGAGGACAGGCTGAAAGAGTTGGGGCTGTTCAGCCTGGAGAAGAGGAGGCTCCGGGGTGACCTTATAGTGGTCTTCCAGTACCTCAAGGGGGCCTACAGGAAAGATGGGGAGAGGCTGTTCAGGAGGGCCAGTTGTGATAGGACAAGGGGTAATGGTTTTAAAATAGAGGGAGGTAGATTCAGGTTGGATATTAGGAAAAAATTTTTTACCACGAGAGTTGTAGAACACTGGAACAGGTTGCCCAGAGAGGTGGTGGATGCTCCATCCCTGGAGACGTTCAAGGCCAGGTTGGACGAGGCCCTGAGCAACCTGATCTAGATGGAGATATCCCTGTTCCTTGCAGGGGGGTTGGACTAGATGACCTTTGAAGGTCCCTTCCAGCCCTAACCATTCTATGATTCTGTGAAAGCCCGTGGTTCAGCAGCTAACGGAGGTGCGTTTGCTGCCAGCGGGACTTGGGATTCAAATATTGCTCCAAAGCCACCCTGGCAAAAGTGTCTCCCCAAAGTGGCTCGTTAGCATCGCTTGGCAGGGTGCTGTATGAGCCTTTCACATGGGCTTCAGAAGGCTGTGACGAACTGCTTTCTCTCCAACTCTGTTTTGTGTTATTAGGACTACAAAATAATAGTCAAAATTGTTAATGGCTTCCCTGGAGCATGATCTGTTCTTTTGCAAACTCCAGAAACAATATCTGCAAGAGGAATAAATTAACAAGTACGTTTGCTCAGCTGAGCCACATTCCACCTCTTCCTCAATTTATTTGCTGTCTTCTGCTCAAGTGCCTCCTAGTGAAGAAAAGGTGGAAGACGCTTCGGTGCAGTATGGTGAGTCTTTGGCAACGCAAGAATTACTCTTGTGACATTTCAAAGGCAGCATTTCTTTCATTAAGTGAAGGCCAGGCACTGATTTAGGCTCTGAAACTGTGTTCATTTCTGCAACTGGTGAATGATGTTTTCAGTTTGCTTCAAAGCCAGGTAGTGCAGTTGTTTCTAGATTTAACTTGTAGGTGCCGGTGTTGGAAACTCGTTGCAACTCGTTTTGGATCCTTAACGTGGCCTTTGCGATTTCACTGGCGAAAGAAATGGAATAAAGTTGCAGATACACAGGGCAGTTTGTGGCAGCTTAAAACCAGAACTCCGAACAGGCTAATTCAGTTTTCATTTTGTAGAGTTATATTATAAGAAAAAGTGGCTGAAGAAAGAGTTTTCCAATTTTAATGGATATTAGTGGTGTATTTTTTCTCTGTGAAGATATAAAGATGGGGAGAGGCTGTTCAGGAGGGCCAGTTGTGATAGGACAAGGGGTAATGGTTTTAAAATAGAGGGAGGTAGATTCAGGTTGGATATTAGGAAAAAATTTTTTACCATGAGAGTTGTAGAACACTGGAACAGGTTGCCCAGAGAGGTGGTGGATGCTCCATCCCTGGAGACGTTCAAGGCCCGGTTGGATGAGGCCCTGAGCAACCTGATCTAGTTGGAGATATCCCTGTTCCTTGCAGGGGGGTTGGACTAGATGACCTTTGAAGGTCCCTTCCAGCCCTAACGATTCTATGATTCTATAATTAAGCTTTTAGTTTATCAAAGTACTGACCTGACTCGTCAGTCTTTTTTTTTTTTCCTGAGAGCTTTGTTTTTAAAGCATTGAAGACTTCAACAGACTTTCAATTACTGTTCTTCAGAATACGCTCTTCAGAAGGTTCAGAATTTATGATACCAATTCAATCCTGGTAGTTTTTGATCGTAAAATAAAATAAATTCATCATAGTATTTGTTACACGTGCCTTGGGCTGTACGTGACTTCAGGTGTGCTCGTTTTATTTTTCATTTGCTTTTCAGCTGCAGAAGGAAAATAAGGTTTGTAGGACTTTGCCTCACATTGTGTGGGCTCGGTGTTCTGCACTGATATGAAACACGACTGTCGGACAACAGACATGAGCAAAATTTTCATTTGGGCCAGTGAATGTGACACGGGCTTCCATTACATTTTTTTAGCAAACTTAATTCTGCGTCTCTTTGCTTTGTATTGCAAATTATTGTTATGGATTTGGCTGACACAGCGTGTCTTTTTTTGTTGGCAATAATTATTGGCATAAGCCAAAAGAGAAAGTACTGACGTAAGCAAACTCAGGGTTCTTCCTTTCCCTCTTTTTTTCACGACTTAGCTTCAGATGTTAAAATTGTCACCACCCATTGCACGTTTACAGGCTGTTGGATGGGACAACACAGGCTTTGCATTTTTCTTATGTTGTGGCAGAAGAAGCAATTTTCACAGTTTTTGTTGGGATTTGCCCAGAGAATTCCCATGTGACAGATGATGGCGTGGGTCAAGAAGGAGGTGGGTAGCCCAGTGTGTGCTTACCTTTGCCTAGCAGCAGTGCAAGGCGGATGGTACAACAAATAACTGAGTATTGTCCCGTTTCCACTGCTCTGGGTAGAAATAATAATCAGAAATAATAAGAAACTTGTCCTCTTCTCCCTCACTCCTGCTGCATCCTTTACTGTTCACACGCGCATCCGTACGAGCACCCTTTCCTGCAGGGAGGTGTTTGGGATGGAGAGCTGGCTGGGAGCACGAGAGCAGTACTTGCCGTACGCAAGCAAAGGTAAGAGCATCTCAAGAGAACTGGAAGGGTTTTCTCCTCCCTTTCAATGGACCCATGAGACTCATATAGATGCCTCTTCAGTTTGTCCTGATCTTTATTTTTGACAATCAATTTCAGCACTTAGCTCCGTTTGCTTAGCTCAAGGACTACCTAGAGTAGTTTTGAAGATAAAAAATTGTCATGTACTAAAAAGAAGATATGACCGGGGTTTACTCTTGCAACACTGCTCGCAAAACTTCTGTGAAGGACCCATTTAGCACTGCATCTATTTAGCACTGAGACATTTTGACCTTAAGAAATTATGAAAATATTCATGTTAATAAGGGAGAAGTTGTCAAGAAATAAGGAGGAGAACCGGGAAGCAGCAGTATCTCAAAGCCACAGCTGGGAGTTCACAAAGGCTTTTTCCTTGCTCAACAGGCAGAGTGAAATAAATTGGTTTTATTAATGGAAATCTGTTTTTTCAATAAGACAGCTCAGAAGGCAGAGGACTAGGAAAGGGAATGGTCAATGTAACTTCTTAACACATAGCAATTTATACCCATTCCTTTTCACAAATAGCAAAATGAAGTAACATTTAGTGCTGCTGAAACTGAGTCAGAAATAAGTTTTATCCTCAGAGTTTGCTTCATGTAGTCATGAGTGATCCACTTGTTTTGCATTTAAATCTGAGCTCTTGTTCAGTGCTGTGCAGCTTTCTCCATTCAATACGGAACTCTTGATTTTCCAGGCTACTTCCGAGCAAGATCTACCTGTTTTTTTCAGTTTCTTTAGTTAGCTTTCCTTAAGTCACTGAAAACATTGGACTCATATGTCATGTTTCTTTCTCTCTCCTTCAAAAAAAAACCCTAAAAAACATTGCAAGTGAGGAAAGAACACAATTTCATTTTTGATGCAAAGGGTATAAAAAAAAATCCCAACGTTTCCTTGTCATATTTGTACTTTCTGCCAAGTACTGTATAGATTGACCTTGGGCTAGAGTAGGAAATGCAGAGCAATTATTAACAATGTGGGCATCAATGTCAACTTTCATCTAGCAATAAAAATGAAAGAGAAATAAAGAACTTGGCTTAGTTGGGTTTTACAAATAGATATTTCAGGATGATGTTCTATCCGTACAGGTAAAGACAAGTTAGGAAGGACATCTCATGAATGATTTTTGCTATAAGGCATGGAAAATGCTGGGTGAGATTGCATATGCCAAGTGTCACCTGTATGTATGTGTGTGTATGTGCACCCTTTGTCTTAGGATGTGAGACCTGGAATTTGCCCCTTTGATAGCATTTTACTCTGAAAATTGCTGGAAGGTCTCAAAAGCTTTATGTAGGGACTACAAATACATGGGAAGGAAGTCACACACAAGGCAGAGTTCATTTAAACTTGAATACACAGTTGACTTCTAGTTCGTTTTGTTGTGTGATGAGCAGTGAAGTGTAAAAATGGGTGTAGAGGTGATGCAGGAAAGTTTCCAAAACATTATATTCTTTTTACGAAATGCCAAAGTGGAGATAATTTACACAAGGGTGGGAAAGCCCCCGTCGTCCTGGGAAGACACATTTTGAACAAGGCACAGCAAAGAGCTGCTGGAGGTGCTGGTATGAGGAATACAGGGACAGATTCAGTGGCTCAGACTGATGCTGTGCATGTCCTCAGCCCCGTGGCCAGTGGCAGCTGTGCTGGGAAGTGGGAGAGTGTCGATGGTGCTTCCAGGTGTTCTCTCCCATCCTCCAGCTGTTTGGCTCCGAATTCATATGGACTTAGGATTTCAGGTTTCTTTTTGGTTTCTAATAGTGATTTCCTGCAGCTCCATCAGCAGCTCAGCTGCAGCCTGCTCCAGAGGAGGCGGGTAAAGGATTGCCATTAAAAATAACATTGGCTTGTGAGAAGGCACGAGGGCTGTCCTGGGGACACGGAGGGTTTTGAAAAACTGCAGCTATGAGCAGAATCTCCTCCGACTCCATCGCTCCCGAGGCGCTGGGCTGATGATGGTATCTGTTAGGCCTTTAAGGGATTAAGGAGCTGGAATGGGCAATAGCTGTCCTTGCTCCGCTTCCTCACAGCTCAAATTAGCTGTGCTGTGCACATCACAACTGTTCTGTTATTTTTTTTTGGTGGATAAGTGCAGCAGCGTGCTCACCTCCTCTAGCACTAACTCTGTGAGAAAGGAAACAAATGGGCCAGGAATTGGGTCAGGTGCAACAGGGCAACTTTGAGTTTTCTCAGTGATTTGGGTTTATTTATTTTTTTCCTTCTGTGCCAAGAAGAAAGAATATAAATGAAAACAAAGACTTGCAGGTGGCTGGAAGATGCGTTTGACCTAGATATTCCTGAGTCACCACAACTGGGATGTTTTACATGTAAGTTTACAAAAACATGGCAATACAGAACTCTATCCTAATTGGCAGCCTAGCCGGTGATACAGGGACCTTGAAGAGACAACCAGGTTTAGGTGGCCCCAAGCGAAAGCCCCGCTACAAAGGTGACTTTAGATTTACTTTCAACAGAAACTGATGTGCCAAAGCAACGGGAAGCGTGCAGAGCCAAGCGTTGATGATGAGCACCGGGCTGCTGCCTCCATCGGGCACGTCGCGCTCGGAGCGCGGAGCAGATGCCCCAGAAGATGCGTGTGGCCAAGGGTTCAGCTATGCACCAGCACATCTTCCCTCTGGAAAAGACAGGTGGTGTCCAAGCCCATGCTTTGCCGGATACTTTCTTTGGGAACAGCCCTGGAGGCAAAATGTGCATCTGCTGACGAGGTCTGTCTGTAGCTGCACCTGTTCTCCTTCCCAGTGCCAGCTCTTTTCTCCAGGGACTTTGCTGCTGCAACCTGCTCTGCATCATCAGGTCTCGCTGCCGACTCCGCAGTCTGCTCTGACTTTCTGCCTTCTCTAGAACTTTCCCACCGGTTCCCGAAGTTTCAGAAAAGAAATCAGCAGAGCCCTAATGAAAAAACTTTGAAAGCTGAAGTGAGAGTGCCTCCCCCACCCAGAATGAGCTGGTTTTGAAGTTGAACTGGACTTCTGCTCAAAGAGGCCTCGTTCATGGGTGTGAATCACAGTGTGCTGTAGAAATGAGTTGTTATTTTGTGGTGTTTACTACACCAGCACTCCACAGCACTAAATATACAGCTTTTCTGTTACCTTTATCAACTGTTTTCAGATTTGAACTTAAGCTTAAGTACCTGTTACCTGATACACAAATGGAAAAGGGCACAAGACAAGAGTCTGCTGCTTTGAGCTGAATACAGAAACAATTCATTTTCATCCAGGAGTTGCAGCACCAGCTGCTTTGTCTAGAGAACTCAGCTGGTCGCACTGCACAGGCAGCTCTTCCGCAGGATTTCTAAGTGAAAAAATAATTCTCACTTGTTAATTTTTTGCTGTTACAAAACCAGATACCAAACAAGACCGCGTGCTCGACTTTGAACACGCTCCTTTGTCCCTCTCCCCGGTTCAGGACATTATGTGCTCCTCAGACCTGGTGCACTGGCTTTCCAGTCAGGAGATCCAGATGCTGCTGCCTCCACTGGAGCCCATTAGCACATCTCTTTGCCGTGAGCTGCTGCCCAGCTGGGTGGTGGCCTGGCTGCACGAAAGGAGGCCGTCGGTGAGCCCACAGCATCCCCTTCTGTTGGAGCATCAGAGATGGATGTTATTACCCTTTTCACTTTTTTGTGGAATGGCAGTTTTTTCATCTTTGCTTTCTGCAGCAGGAAATTTCCTAAAACCGAAGACACCTTCAGCCTCATTGCAGAAAACAGTTGTCCCAGTCTGCAGTACACCAATGGAATAAATACCATATTTCATGTGCTGCTGTTTCTGTGAAATAGCCTTTTCTTTCTGGATTTCCAGTCCAGAAGATGTGTTTTAGGTGCATATATTGTCAGATATAATGCTGAAATATGCGACAAATACATTGAATATGTTTAGTCTTTGAATACATGATCGATGAGTCGGATGATCTGTGCATGAATCTACTTTGAAGTTTTGCTAAATAATGCAAATTTCATTAGAAACAACTGGATGTACATGCAGCTGCATTTCTAGCATGTGGATGGAGCATGCCTTTGTCTCCTAAGCAAGAAGGACCACCTCCTCAGGATGCCACTTCAGCATATACCCAAACCCACGGTCTTCTCTGGAACTAATACGTGTATTTTTAATTAAGAATATATTTAAGCATATCTTCAAGGCCCTGATTCAAAGGAAGCACTTAAAGATTTGCACTTCTAAAGGGGGAAAAATACTGATACTTGTTCTGGGAGAGAAGCATTAAAAACAGGAACGTAGGCTGGATATCAGAGAGTTGTGCTGTTTGAAACCACAAAGTTACATCCTTGTAACTGCTTTGTGGACAGTGGAAAGCCCAAATGCTCTGTTTGAAGAGGTTTCAATAATAACTTTAGCCAGTTAATTTGCTCAAAGCAAAAGATTTAAGGTCTAGAGAAGCCCTGCTATTTAATTAAATACCTCCATTCTATATTTCTGCCCATAAAGTAAATTTAAAATTAAAATAAGAAGAACCTTATTCTTGTCCCAGAGCTCTAAATGGTTTCTAGAGCTTCTGTCTTTGAAGTGTCGTGACACTGGGGAACCAATTAAAATGCAATTAACTGATCTGTTTGAATGGTTCAAACACAGACTGGCTGTGGGACTCAGCTAAGCTTGGGTGAGAGCAGCTGGTGATTTTAAGGAAAAAGGGGAGAGGAATGTTGGGCAAATGAAAGTAAATGAAAATAATATTGTGCATTAAGGTCTTATTTCATTTCAGGTGCTTAAATGTTTATAATTATTAGTTATTGGCACTTGGATAGGTTTACCCTGTGTGTTCAGCTGCCCCATATTACAGGCTGCTCCCAAGCAAACATCCAATAATCCTCCTAGTCCTGTCTGCATAAATGTTTGACTGTAAAACTGATGGGCAGCTGCACATTTAATACCCCAAAGCTGTTTGCCAAGTGGAGAATTGTTCTCAGGCTGCTCTGGAGAACTCTAAGAGTCCTCTTCTCCTCCTCCTCTTCTCCTCCTCCTCTTCTCCTCCTCCTCCTCTCCTCCTCCTCCTCTCCTCCTCCTCCTCTCCTCCTCCTCCTCTCCTCCTCCTCCTCTCCTCCTCCTCCTCTCCTCCTCCTCCTCTCCTCCTCTCCTTTCCTTTTTTTTTTTTTAATCCAGAATTGTTTCATGGATAAGTCAAAGTGTGTCCTGAAGTGCTTGTGAGTAGCTCTCTACCAAGCACTGTTGGTACACAGCCACGCTAAGAGGCATCCCGTTGCCCACAATGAAATTAGTAGCCAGCTTTCCCTGATGGAGTAGCCAGGCATTCATCCCAAGAATCAGCAAACAGAAATTAAAGCATTTTGCTTCTGCGGTTGTTTATTTTGTTAAAGCATTTGTTTGGAAAGTTTTCCGTTGCTGTTTAAAATCTCAGCCCTGTATCCAGTTACACACATATTTACACACGAAACCAGAACGTGGCTGAGGGCAAGAATAACAATTAGCACAAAGAAAAAGGGCTGTTTTCAAAAGTTTATCCTTTTTACGACAGATGAAGGAAAGCAAAAAAAACCCAAACCAAGCCCAAACCCCACTTGGTTGTGGATGAGCTGATTTTCACTCTGTGGGACCTTGGGCAGCCCAAGCAAGAAGACATTAACTCTTTCATGTGTTGAGTTTTCTTTTGTCCCGAAGGCACTGCAGGAGCCTCCACCGCAGAGCCTCTTGGCAAAGAGCCCCCGCACGTCGCGGCGGAGCGTGAAGCACCATCCTCGCTGGCTGAAGAGGGGACAGGAGACTTTCACCCTTAATAAACACTTCTTTTGAAACCTCTCTACCACAGCTGCAGAGCAAAAATGACCTTAAAGTACTCACAAACTCCATAACTCAGCTGAAACGTGCGGCGATCGAGGGCTCCGGTGTTCTTGATGGTAAGCTGTGGTGGCTCCATCACACCACTTTTAATTACTTTATAATTAAAGGAAGGTTATCTTAAAAAACTAGTTTTCTCTAGCTGAAAACTTTCTTCCAAGGTCTAATTCATGGTTTGAATAAATAGTGCATCTAGACTGGAGCTCATGTGTACATACCTGCTGGGTGAGGGAAGCGGGGAATGGTTTTGAATTGGAAATTAACTGGGCTTTGATATCAACTCTGTATACGCCGTTGCTTTCTGTTTAATTTCTGTACATGCTGTTATATAATGCGCAGATCTGGCAGATCAGTGGAAGTAGAAAAATACGTCTGAAACTAACAGATATTAAAGGTACTATTTCATTAGAGATAATAACGAGCAAGGATGACGTGCGGTGCGTGGCCAGGGGCAGGCTGGCCCAAAAAAGGGGATCCCTGATCCAGGGAACGAGTCGCTTTTAAAGAGGTTGAAAATGAACAACTAACGTGAGTCAAACCTTTTCAGTTTTCATTTTTCAATGACAGATGTATTGGTGTGTAAGTTTGGACTTTAAGTAAAAATTAAATAAGCTTTTCTAATGTTTGCAGGAGTCAGCTTTTGAAGCAAAACATAGACCCGGTACTTTTATGCCATTTTAATTAATATTGTTTGTTCCTCTAAAAAGTGCAAAAGCTTAAGAAGCATCTGTCATTAATGCTATACTGCTTTCTTATTTTCTTAAACAGAGGTGTAAATGACAGAGAGAACCTAGCTTTTCTGGTTAGGACAACATAATTCCAACCTAAATTTAACTGACATATAGATGAAACCTATGCCCAGATCTTACCCTATACAGTATTTTTTCTCCATCTGCTTCTGATGAAGGGCAAGGTGGAGCAGGTGCTGCTTTGGTTTTGTTTAGCTCAAGGAAGACCAGACTCTGGTTCCTCCAGGTTAAATATCCATCTATCAAAGCAGGCAAAATTAAATTTCTTTTCTAACATTTAGAATTTAATATAGGGTTAGAGACAGAATATCATCTCTCAGGTGCTGTAGACATGGGAGCATGACCCAGACAGGAAATTCAGCATCCCCTGGTGCAAAACCCTTTGCTGGGTGTCCATGTTCAGTTGCATATGGATGGGTCCTGGCTACGGGTGAACGCGCCGCCTCCTGTCTGCTCGGGTGCTGTGCTGCCTGGTCACCCCAAATTGTTCATGGTTTTGACCCAAATCTGGGGGTTTCTAAGGTGCCTCTGCACGACTGAGCCAGGGACGGGGCTGGATTGTGGCACAACCCAAATTCAAGGATGGAGAGAGCAAATCTGGTGAGGGGCTGGTGAACGTTTCCCTGCAACGCTTCCGCAGCGATGGGCAAATTTCCATTTCTGGTCGTGCTGCACAGGGAAAGTACACAGGCTTTGTGTGGTAGCAGTGAAGCAAATAAAACTTTATATTTCTAGCTGGAGGAAATCAGGTCTGAAAGTCCTGGAAATGCTACATACGCTTAAAAAAATCCAGGATACCATGTTTATATTTTTCTGGTTATTGCTGTACATTAAGATACTTTCATTTCACAAGTCTAAATCGATGATGGGTAGATTAAGGAATTTCCTACCACCTGTTGAGCTATTAGAACCAGCAGATGTTAGGTAATTCTAGAAATAGCGTTCTAGATCAGAATTTATAATTTCATTTATTTGCACATTTCTGAGAAGGGAAATAAATGTTATTGCTAATGATCTAAGTCAGTATAGAGAAAAAGAATGCTTTAAAATCTGTGGTGCCCCAAGACTGTGTCTTCTTAATTGTAAATATAAAATAATTTCTCTGATGACAGTGGAATGCTGTACAGAAATTACAGTGGCCCAGGAGAACGTATTACTGTGAAGTCTCAAGCTATAAAGCAGCTCCAACCTTTTTTAATACCACAGAAATTCTTCATTCAAGAACAAAAAAGCACAATATCCCAAGATAGTCTAATTTCACATCCCAGAAAACAGAAATTTTTTTTTTTTTTCTCTGTGTATGCAGATTGCATTTTTATTTCTGCAAAGAGTGTAAATTTTTTTCTTTTAGCTCATTGGAAAAACAGTTGGTGTAATTGGACAATTGATGTAATTGCATATGCAATTGGAGTAATTGCACATGCAAATAAGCGATTATTCTCACAGTTATAAAACTTCTGTGAGCAGTTACAATGCATTTCTATGTTGCTTAGGCACATAATTGTATGTGTATTTTGCACCTAGGTGTTTTATGCAGCATCCTACCTACTTATTTATTTCGTAACACCCCTGTTACCTAAATCCTAAATATGAAATATTCTTTACACAGCAAGCAATAAAAATAATGAGTTCACCGTAGTACTCAGGGCTGTGAATACATTATTTCTAAACTGTGGTGCATTTTACCTTGTGGGGAGTGAAATAAACACTTACTAAAGATAAAACCTCATTTAAGCTCCAGTCGCTTTGCAGCCATCGACAGCCTACAGAATGTTTTGCCAGTTCCTGAGGCCGTGTAAGGGGAACATGACAAGCAATTGTTGACTGTATATATTTTTTTAAACCTGTTGTTGCTAATGATAAAATTTTGAGCGTAATAACTTTTTCTTTCACTCTTTATCTTCTCAGTTTTCTTGGCATCAAGAGATATGGTCCATGGCCAGGTAGCATCCTCGTTCACGTGTATGAGGCAACATACGCCACAATATCTTGCAGACAAAATATTTTGCAGTTCTGTTTTCAAGCTGCTGGAATTCAGGATGGAGCTGTGCACACTTAAGGGATTTCTCGTGGTTAGGTAGTACCTCTCTTACTTGTTTTCTCTCCCTTTTTTTACCCCGCTGACTGCAGTGGAGGGCATTAGCAGTGCTTTTTGATGGTGTCAGGATTTCAAGGGAACTGCTAGAGCCAGACCAAGGAAAAATGGGCCAAGTACATTTAATTTATTACTTTTACTGACTTTTACTATTCTAGAGTAGGAGCCCTCATAAGCTCGAGATGAGCTAACACTGGAGACTCTTTGGATTTGAGGCAGATGAAATCTCAGATCGGAATAGCATCGTTAGCAAAATCCAGCAGCACTGCAGAAATAAAACAGGAATGTCAGCCCCCAAGCTGTGCCCTGACACCCCTGCCTGTGTCTGCGAGGGCCAAGCAGGGTGCTGGGACATGCTGAAGGACAGCTCTCCTGGGATGGACAGAAACATACAGGTTTCTGTGCCAGAATTACAGAAAGGCAGGAAGTGCCCAAGGCAGAGCGGGGCTGTGTGCTTGTCTCATTGTTTCACTGTCATTGATTAATGGATTAATTGGGTAAATGTGTATTTTATTCTGTTATATAAGATGCTTATGGATAAATCACTAAATAAATGCCAAAATTCCAGCTTTTGCTCAAGATAGTTTTCATTTTTCTTTTCTTAGTGCTACTGCCTGCCTGCAAATGATGATGTGTATACCTGCTCCTCTGCAGTGACTGTGGTATGGTCTTAAAAGTAAACTGGTGAGTTCTTACAAGCCAATTCACACTTTCAAAGCAGTTTGGGCATGTCTTAATAGACGTTTGGTTTGATTTTTTTTTTTTTTTCTGTTAAAAGTGTATAAAACTTTAACAAATCAGGCATTCAAAATGGGAGGCAGGTTTTGGCTGAGTGCACTGGGTGTCACCAGTGGAGCACTGGGTGACTCAAGGAGAGGAACTGGCCATCTCTGAAACTCGTTTTCTCTTTCTCCTCAACTATTCTCAGTACTCAAAAGGGCTGCTGCAAGGTTTAGTCTCTTTAAAACCAGTATGTGTTTTATGATGAGCTGATGTTACACGCTCATGTCATTTCATAGCAGGAGTGGGAGGGAAGGGAGTCTTACAAATAGAGACTACCTGGCTAAATTTTTGTGAAATATTGATTTACAGTTTAATGACATCTCATCTGTAATAAGAAATTAATACTTCTGATTCTAATGGTGATTGTTTTGCTCTGAAATTTGTGAGGTTTTTTCATATTTGGCTAGACTAGTTCACCTATTTTCTCTGCAAAAATATCACCAAATTTATTCCATCTTTCAAATTCTATCTTGCCATCCTGGCTGTAAATCCAGTAGAGGCGTTGCTTTCCACCCAGGTGCTAAATCTGGCTATTGATCCTAGGGGTTTCTGTTCAAGTTCTCCATTATTAGTGTATGAAGTGTTCAAAATAAAATAAGATTAATAGAAAAAGGCACGCACCCTACCCTGCAGCAGTGGCATTTTTCTTTGACTATGAACAGTAAACTGGAAATATCAGTTTTCTTATATATGGAGAAGGGGCTGCTGGGTATAGAAGTCAAGCCCTTCTAAAAGGCTCATTAGGATAAAAGAATTTAAAGCACTCTCTGGGCCAGAGGAAGACTAACTTAAAATCTATAGGCCAGATTCTTGGTGGTATGGATCGATATAGACCCATTGAAGTGTACAGGACACACTTATTTATATAATCAGATAAACACCTGCTCCTATATATATTTAAACTGTTTAAGCTAGAGAGGTCCCTAGTAAGATCAAAAATTTCCAGCAGCATTCTGGGCAAACAAAAGACCCAGGAGAAAATACTTCCCCGTTCATATATTTATGGCACAAAAAATTTATCTTGCAGAGTAAGCCATCATTTTTATTCTGGTGATGCTCTACTCGCTCTATATCCTGAGTAGTTCTGTGATCGATCCAAGGAAGATGTGAGCCTACTTTTTTTTTTCCCTCACCTGTGAAGCCAGTTCCTATACCTCTACATGTTCCTGGTTCAAACTCCATCTTCCTGATCATTATCTGAAAATTGTAGTGACTCTTTTGGCACAGCAGTAAAGAGGAAATTTGATTCTGAAAGGCTGTGCTTCCTCATAAATTCTTCTATATATAGGGTGGTAGCTGTATTGAAAAACTTTATGGATTTTTGCTTTGACAATGTATTAGTGCCTAGACACTGCCAGAGACTGGATTATTTAGATTTTTGGCTTGATGCAATCTGGCAATCCTTGTTACAAAGCAACGCTCTGCAAAGAGCAGAGATGCACAGAGCCCCAGGCTTTGTTCTGCACAGGCACAGAGACGTATGCTCTGAGGGGCAAATAAGCCTGGGAATGACCTGCTTCAGGTGGACAACTCCAGTTTTGGGCTTCAGCAATGCTCTGTAGGTGTCTGGGCAAAGGAAGGGTTGTGGCAGTTCCACATCCCATTTGGAAGTGGCAGGTTGGTCTCTGCTGGAGATCAGGGAGTGTGCTGAACCTGAGTGCTCAGCCTTTCTCCAAATACAGCGTAATGCCAGCATTACTTTGCGTCCATGAGCTCTTTTGACCCATACTAGGCAATACCAGCCACAGCATCCCATCCCGAAATCATTGTGGCCTCATTGACCCCTCTGGACTTCAGCCAGTGGGGGTGGACCACCAGGTGGTGAGGAGGCCACAGCTCCAGCTGGAGAGCATCGCTGCCCAGTAACGTGCTGCCCACCCTCCCTCCTCCACAGCACGTCCAGGTGAGGATCCAGCACAGCGAGCCTGCGGCAGAGTTTTCCTCCTCTGAGCTCTGTTTTTGCATCGTGCCTGTGTTGCCTCTCCTGCATTTCAAATCCATGTGAACGCAGTAAAGCAAACGCTTGGGTAAATGGGAATATTTTAATGGAAGCGGAATCTTCAGATTTGCACATCCTTCAGTGAGTCATTGCTGGACTGTTCACGTCTCTATGTCAGACAGAGGGAATATGTGTGTTAGAAGGAGAACTGGGAGAGCAGTCAGGACATCGCTTTGATATTCCACACACCCTAATCTATATCTCTTTGTCCTTTGAAAACGTGTCTGCAAGAAGAATGGAGTTTAAAAACAGTATTATATGAAAGTTCTTACTCTGTTTGACCTTTGTGTGCAGGTACTACAGTATTTTGTTGAAAAAACACTCGTGTTAGATTGGAACCTGATCTTTAGATAACATTTGTAACTTGATAGGAAGAACTTCTGGCTTGATCGATTCCACTGAGACATGAAGAATTATCTTTATTATCAAATTCATGTGTAATTTTAGGGTTAGTTCTTCAGCTGATGTAATTCTTTGTGGCTGTAGGATTATCAACAGAGCTGCTCTGGTGTATAATAGTGTTGGAACTTGAGGAGAAACTCCGATGCAAGGAAAAGCTTCGCATGTCCCTCATTTTGCCTTCTCGCATTCTCTTTAGTTTTATTCTTAATTCCAATAGAAATCCAGAAAAAAGACGTGTCTGTCTTTGGTTTATGTTTGTTCCCACAGGGCTGCAGAGGAAGAACTTTCTCTACTCACCCATTGCTTGTCCACTGGCTGAAAATGCAGTGCCACCACCCAGATTGTGGTCATCCTCACATACCCTGTTGGGAAGGTGAGCATATAATTTCTGTTTTGTGTCCACGCCTACATGAGTCAAGTAGATGCAATATAACTTTTGCATAGTAAACCCTAATATTTTCTTCATTATGACTACTTTCATCTTCCTGGCTTCTGAAAAAAAATCCTACAATGCCTGGTAAGAGCTGCAGAGGTGAGTTAATTCTGCACGGGATATTTATCACTCAGCAAGTGGATGGTCACTCATGCAATGTATCTTGCAGTTATGTCACCCCATAGCACATTCCACTTCATATTGAGTTTACAGCTGATTCCATGTGTGCAATTTCATGGTAAAAAAACCTTAGAAATGGTCACAGCTCCTACAGATTGGGACGGAGTCGCACCCAGCAGTGCTGGCAGTGCTCCTCGGACGCGACCTTCTCGGTGCCTGCGTGGTGCTGGTGGCTGCACTGATGATCTGCTCCCTCCTCACCTCGTAGTAACAGCAAAGAAATGTTTATGCAGCCATGAAATAGCTTTCTTTTTGCAGCCTGTTGATGGCTTTAAGCCAGGGTTTTATTTAGGCACTGCACTCTAAACGTTTCTTACAACGTTGTTGGTGTAAAGATGGAGATTTGCTGTCTTGTTTCCTATTTCCTTGTGTAGGTCTGGCACTTTTTGTGGTAATGTATGTTTAACCCCTACTATGGCATAGGGATAATGTATTAGTTTGCTGAAAGCCACCATTTAACTTGTATGTCCTAACATCTAGAAGCCAAATCTTTGTATGTACATCTTTTAAAGAAAGGAAGAAAAGTGGGAAAAGTTTTTGTATTTTTTTTCCAAAAGACTGAACCAGTTACAAGTATCTACAGTGTTCAGAACTGGGCCCAGGAGCTTATGCAAAGCTTATTCAAAATGCTTTTCTGTTATTCAGTGGAATGAAGCTTCTGTAGAGAAGATTTTCTTACAAAATATTCTGTTCAAAATATACCTTCGATTCAAGGCAAGTAAAAAATACTGTGGCATGGTAACTCTTCCTATTTTTGTTATTTTGGTTAGTGTTAAAGTCAGGAAGTGAATGAGAACACAGAACTACATTTTTTAAATGATTCCACATTTCTGAAAAGTCCATTTCATGTTTCTGCTCTGGTCTGGGCTTATCTTGGCTCTTTCTGCCATTTGGAGGTATGTGATCTACATCACTAGTCAGAAAAATGCTTCTTTCTGTGGACAACTTTAAGCTGAGTGTTTTAATTCCTTGTGGTTAAGATGCTAGTGAACAGTACGGTGAGGTTTCGTGCTTGCTGAAGAAATGTAGCAGAATAGACCTTGTCAGAAAGTCATCTCTGTACCTGGCAGCATCCCTGCAAGGATCCAACAGGGAAGAGCCCAGCCAGCATCATGGGTTGTTGAGCTGCTTATTCCCTTCTAGCAATGCACTGAGCCTGGGGCTGGACTGCCCTTCCTCATGCCATGAACACTGCTGGCTTCCGTAAGGATACCCGTCAAACAATTCATGCTAATTGTGACATCACTACTAAAAAGATGCATGAGTAAAAAAGGTCTTCACCATGAAAAGATGTAGACAAGCGTTTTTGGATGTTGAAGTTTCTAAGGTGGCAAGATCAGAAAATACATCAGTGACAACAATCCTTTAAAGTATGTTGAGAGCAAGTTGGTAGTTTTAGCCACAGTGCCACAGAATTTAAATTATGTAGTTGAAAATGCACAGAGCTCCTTATAACTCAAATGGATAAAATACATGTTTTGCAGTAAGTACAGATTTTTAAAGAGGAAGGTAATCACAGCCCTAAGCCCTTCACGGTATGGAGCTACTTCTGTGTCATTATTCCTCGTGTGGTACCACAGCTCCTCGGCTGACCTGAGGCTGAGCTGATGCTACAGTAAGATCTATTGGCAAAACCCAGAATTGAGCCTTGTATTGAAACAAATCCCCCATATGGTGGCAGCCTTTTGAAAGATATGGCAGAAAACACCTTCCATTTATGTTTGTTTTAATTCATTCAGAAGGAAGCACACGTAATGTGGAATGGCTCCTCTGAAGGGGAAAAATGGTCATCTGTAATGCACTTCCAGAGGAACCTGTAAGAGAGCAATATTTCCTAGTGCTAACAAGATTATTTCAGTTCTAGACCTTATTTCAACAGATGACTATTTTTAGTCTTTTCATCACTTCTACAGTGCTTAAAATAGTCACTCTCTTGGATTAATAAACGTAGGTCCCACTTCAGTCACCAGGGGTGGTGTTAATGCCTCAGCGTTGGCTACACGGTGACTGTTGGAAGAGCTTGTTCTTCTTCTGAGACATTTCTGCTTATATTCAGCAAACTCTAAAATGAAGTGCTCAGCAGAGTCCTCCTTGTTTCCAGCCCCTTTTCAATGATGGCTGTGTTGGCACCTCCTCTCCTTTCTGCTGGTATGGAAGGGGAGCCATGGAAAGGGTGAGGAACCGGGGAGAAACTATTTGCCAAAGATTTAAGCTCTGTAAATCAGGGCCATGAACTGTAAAGCACACCAGGGAAATTGGGGCTAATTCCTTTAACTGCCCATTAGGCTTGTTTTGCTCATTCCTACTTAAAGTATCTGATTGCTGAAGAAAAGCTGTTTTCTGGGGAATCTCCAACATCACTAAATGTTTTGACTGTTTCTGGATAGCCAGTTAGGCAACATCACTAGAATCAAAAAAAGGTTTCAATTTTCCTTGAAGTGGCCCAGGAAGACTTTTTTCTTTTCCCTTGGTTTGATGGATGATGCCCACCAGACTCAGCTCAGACGAGCAGAGCTGCTGGAAGGCAGGAGGAGACCTGACACCGTTTGCCTTCGAGCCTTTTCTGTGTTGTGGCATCCAAGCAAAAGAGAAGGTTTTCTGAAAGCAGATTTGGAAGCGTGGTGGTTAGGCAGTCTTTTATCTTTCTTATTGCTCAGAGTAGGACTACTGTACTGCCCTGAAATGACCTGTTTCTGCAATATTTTGTCCCCGAGTAACAATAAAAAAGAAGGGAGAGAGAAATGTAGCCAGTGATAAACACATTTGAGAAGTGCTGGTGGTGGGTATCTGCGGTATCTGCTCCTGTTTTCAAGCCCTCCCGTCCTGCAGCTCAGCCCTGCACCCCGTTTTCTGCAGGAGGCAGGAGCTCTTTGATACATTTCCTGTACAGGACCCCTCAGCCCCTCTTTCTTCTGAGCACAAGGTCCCCCCACGTCCACGGTAAGGGGACATGTTTTCTTTGAGAGCTTTCCCACTCTTTTTTCGTGCGGATGAGATCGCTCTATTCTGCCTAACGGCTCTGTGAGTTACAGCCTGCTTATTGTTTTAGAAATAAAGATATTAGTATGCAAATGACTCTGGAAGGTGTTTCTTCTCATTAGAGAGTGGAGATCATTTGATAAAAGACGTGGCGTGCTTCATCTGTAAAAAGGCTCAGCAAATTTGTCTTGTCTCAACAGCCCTCCAACAGCAAGAGCGATCGGATAATGCAGCAAAGAAAGCACAGGAGACAAATGGTTTATGACACTCAGGTTACCTTTACTGTGCAAGGTGGGCGTGAAATTTTTTATGGTGAGACAAAAAAGATGATGGGCAATTAACTACAAACTCATGCAGCAGGTTTATCATATGCTCAGCTCATCCATCTGTGTCTCAGTCTCCAGCGGACTCATGAGTTTCATCAAGAAAACCATTTTCAAACCAGCAGACCAAAACAGATCGTTTTCGACTCCGAGCTCCATCGAGGCTTTGCAGTGCTTTTACCTTATGTCTACGATTTATGGATGCAACATGTACACGTAGCAGAAAAGAGTGGTCGGGACGTTTTTCCCCTTGCAGGGTACGTGTTTCAAAATAATTCCCATTCAGGGACCACTTCTGCAAATATTGTGTGCGTGTGAATAACGTTATTCAGACTAATTCCGTTAAATCCTTTGGGGTGGGATGGTAAGTGTGGTGTGTAACTGCATTTAAATACCAACTTCTGTCCTGTGATGACTGATGGAACAGGTTCAGGGAATTGGGAGAGGAAGGATGAGCTGGTGGTTAAAGCACTGGATCGGTATGCAAAGTATTGGTGCCCAGTTTGTGCTCCTGCTGCAGACTGTGTGTGTGACCTTGGATGAAGCACTTGGTCTAGTTGCAACTCAGTCTTGACCTGTAAAGTCAGGATAACTGTCATTACTTTTCTGATCTGTTTGTGCCAAAACAGTTAATATTTAAATATCGCCCTTCACAATATTGCGCCGATGAATGTCTTATTAAAGGCGTTTAAGAACTAATCTTATATAAATAACGTTTTTCCTTAACTAATTAGTTTGATGTAAAAAAAAAAAAAAAGATTTTCAGAATCCAAGGTAATTATTTTTATCCTATGAATTTTCAAGCCCCTTCTCTTTTCGATCTCTAAATCTACCTGCTTCTTAAAACGTACACGCTTCTTCCCGAGAGATCTCGCGGGGGAGGGAATCAATAAACTCAGAGCCATGGGACTAATCAGTTAAACTGTCACAAAGCCCTGAGATGATGTCTCTCTTTTTCACCCCGAAAACAGGGGCGGGAGCTAAACCTAGGTCACATAGGCATAGTTCTTGTGAGTTTTCTGGAAAAGGAAGGCATACAGGGAGGGCAGTGCTGCCCTCAGGTCTGCCACGGGGCTCACCAGTACCAGTGGCCAAACACCTGATGACCTTGCTGTGAAAATTATGCACTTCCAGGTGTTCTTTTCTATGCTGTGCTCTCGGCTTGTAGTAAGATGAGCATCACTTGAAGGAAACGGAGTCCTAATTTTTTATTAATTTGTCAAATACATGTAATTTTTTTTATCACTCTAGGACAACGCTGACTATTGATGTAACACTCTGCGACTCTGTCAGGATCAAGCGAGTGACACGCTGCCTTTAAATTCCCTCCCTCGCCACTCAACACAGCTGAAGAAAGAGAACTACTGAAGGAAGCTACGGGCCTTGTGGTCTTTCCTGACAGTCAATAAATCAGAGTTTTGTCAGACCAAAGAGATGCCATAAAGAGAGCAGATTAAAAGAGATTAGTTCTGCCAAGTGGCCTGAAGAGAGAATTTAAAGCTCCCCTCCACCCGCCCGGCAGAGCCGGAGGATGCACAGGCTCCAGAGGTCAGTGAAAATCCTTCTGCTCCTTCCACAGGGCTTTACATCACAGCCAAAGTGAAATCTGCTGTATTAGAGGGGAGGGGGAAGAAAGGATGGAGAGATGCGTGGGTTTATTTTTCTTCTACGTGCCACATTTGCAACAAGCACACTTGATTTCTGTCACAAACTATTCCCTTTGCTCTGGTTGGCGGCTGCTATTGCAATCAAAGTCGTATCATTGAATTCGAAAGTATAACAGTACCCTAAAAAAATGTTGTAATGTCAACATAGGAATGGTGCATGTGCTAGTGTTCACATCGGTGGGTCTTCAAAAAGATGTGAAATGTGTCCAAGGAATGGTGATGGGTCCCTCAAAGCACACACAGGATGCCCAGGAGACCCAAGGGTGGGATGTGAAGGGGAGAGGAGGTGGATAGCTGACTGTAAGCAAGCACCAGAGGTCCACATGTCAGTTATAAACTGAATTTAGTTTAAAGCATTCAAAATACAGAGCTGCAGTTGACTGATGTGGTGGTATCTTTGAATATTTGGATATCTTAAAAAAAGACGAAAAAAGGCTTGGAAAATTCAAATTTACTTTGACAGGTCTGAAAATGTGGCAAGTACAGACATCATCACTGGATTTATGTTGGCTGATAAAAACTTCATAAGTCTGGTCCTCATGGCTCAAAGTGCCCCTTGGCTTCAAACAGGAGTGTAGTCTGAGAATGCCAGGGGAATAGTTTGGTAGCCCCTGCCAAAAGAAGATGTGGCTGGGAAACAAGAATAAACTAGGGTCATGTGTTCTGAAGTAGAGAGGGAAAGGGAGAGCTTTTACCAGGGAAGATAAGAGGGAGACAAGGGTATCACAAACACGCTGTCGTGAAAATGCACTTAGACCCAGAAGAGTAGAGCTGCTTTAAGCTCTTCTCAGACCAAAGAGCCATTAAGATATAGAGCCTTTTCACAGCTCATCTAGAGACAAAATATGTCTTTATTCCCCATGCTGCTCCACAGAAAGACAGCAAAACATTGTAACTTGAGGGCCAAGTTTTAAGCATGCCTTATATTATGCGCAAAAAACCTGAGGCGTATGTCTGAATTTCTGAATAGAGGAGTAAATGGAACTGGTTTATAATGGAACCCTAATTTTGCATGGGTAAAGTTACTCCCATCTCCTTTTTAATTCTTAGTTTTCGACAGCATTGTTCTAATTTCCAATGTAAATGCAGATATTTTATAAGTCCTTGTAACATGATACTGCAAATATGAGTTGGTTTTGCAATCTGGAAGATGCCTCTGTGGTTATTGTATTTTGATCCTAGTAAGCTATGGAGAGAAAACTTGGTGTAAAAAGGCAGTATGTGCCTCTGGTAGGCTGTCTTTCCCGTTTTCCCCTTTTCCCTTTTCCCTCAAATACTTTTTAAAATTATTTGGAAAATTCTTTGTACGTTATTTAACAAAAGGCTACAAGATGAGGGCACGGAAGTTTGAATGCTTGGAGTTAATAAAATAGAAGAGTCAGAATCTAAATAGACCTGTCAGTATCTAACTCATCATTTCACAAAGTCACAGTGTGTTTCTAATGTTGCTTTGAAATGGTTTGAGATAAAATAGAAATAGATAGAAAATATGAAAGAGAGACTATCATATCCACGAGGATTATTTGAGAACAGGACTTCCCCTGTGGTTTTATTTGCCTATGCAGGAGCTATTCTACAGAAAACAAATGAGTCTAAAAACATGTATTTTTACTTGATGGAAAGGACGTTTGCTTACTCCCAGAGACTGAGTATTCTGGCCCCATTTGATTCAGTGAAGAAACTTAAATGCAAAATAAGTAGGCAGAGGAGAGCTGTGATATGTGACGTCTTTGTTTTATGAACATCACGCACGCTTTTCAGAGCTTTCAAACGGACTGCAAAAATTTATCTTAACGTTAAAGCCATTGCTTTTCCATTCATAAACAATAACAGTTTGTGCAAAAGCACTGATACAAAATAAGATACAGAAGGTTAATTCCATCTATGAAAGTCTGTCTATAAACATAAATGCTGTAATTCCGATTGCAAAATCAGTGATGCAGGGGTTGTATTTTATTTGTGCGGCACACCGCGTGCGACGACTGCTCTCCAACACCGACGTTCCTGAGCATCACGGCAATAAAACTGGTGAGATTGATTTTTACCATGAGTAAAGGAATCGGCCACATGCCCATTAACACCAGGATTGAGGCACGGAGCCCAGTGTCCCAGGAGCTATTTGAAAGAGTTCGCTGAAGCTGCCTTGCCTGACTTCAAGGCATTGTTTAAAATTCAAAATAAATAGTCATCCCATTCTCAAGCGATCAAGTGAAGATATTTTCAAGTAATTAACTGCTGGTTAATTGCCATGCAGGTTACTATCCTGTGCAATAAAACTCCTGGATATTTTAGCTGTTGTAATAAGTGAATGAAGTTTTCTAAGTATTTGGGTTAAGGCTGAACAAGCCTAAGGTAGCTGCCCAGCTTGTGCCTGGTGTACGAACCTCAAATTCGTGCTCATAAATTTTTTAAAAGTAGGAGCTGGTGCTGTTTTAGTGAAAGAACTGAATGAAACGAAAATCCTGAAATGAGTTTTTCGGAAGCTTAATTAAAATAACCGCTAATACAAAGTGCTAAGGCGTAAGACCTGCACATAACAAAAAAATCAGAAGTCTGCAAAACAAAGCTTTCCTTTGAAGCAGTTGCCTCTGAAAAGCGAGGCTCACCCACCAAACTGGTGTTAGAATTGTGAACCACTTTGCTGTGAATGGCACCGTGTGTGTTTTAGTTAGGGAAAATATTTTACTGCGAGCCTAAGTTCTGTGTTGGCTTCGGTGTGACTAAGTCTCCAGGGGTAAGATTGCTTTCAATGAACGAGTGATCAAACAACTCTGAGCCTGTTGGAGATGCCAGCAGTGACACCAGTCGAAATGGTTGGTTGTAGCTGTCCTGTATCTGCTCGGACCGTTTACATCCTGCCTACGCTTCCACATGGCGGATGTACCAGCAGGTGCTCAGAGGGGGCATGTAATGATGCTCCAGGTGCGTACTCCTACCCTATCCCTAAGGCAAATTCTCCTACAAGAGTCAATATTAAACGTTTTATGCCGTGCTGTAGGAATTCTGGTGGTGTTTTGGTCTGACCCCTCATTACAGCTGTTGTGACTTACTCTCACTTCCGCAGACGGCGCTGCCAAACCAGCGTGGCACAATTGGTTGAAGCTGGCAGACATATGTGCAGATCATACTGTCTGCATTGCTTCAACTTGCTGGCCGTTGGCTTTTCCATTTGGTAACTCCAACTCCGAAAACACGTCACTGAATATTTTGGCTCTGTGAGTCATCCTGTAAGAACTCAAAAAAACCTGCTCCGTGACGTGGCAAAAAAAAAAAACAGTTTGCCAGACTTCTGCTGAAGCCAAGTACAGCATCCCAGGGAGATTCTGCTAACGTCCAAGCAGCTTCTGGATGAAGGATGCCATACTCCATACTGCAAGCTGTGAAAGTGTGAGACCCCAGCACTGGCAAAATTGAGTTATTCCTCTGGTGATGGAGCATCAGCCCTATGGAGGACCTGTGGTCTGCCTGGTGGAGGGCTGGAAAAGAGAGTGCAGACATATTGGCACATAAAAGCCAATCCTGGTTGTTTTTCAAATCTGAGCTGTGCTTTTATATATACTTGGATGTTTAAAAAGCCTAAATTAGAATTCAAAGAACTGTTGGCAGTTTTGGGGCCAGATTTTGCTCTTATTTGCCTTTGTGCAAAACAGCAATGCATGAGCAGAATTTGGCACAACGCACAGGACAGATTTTAGCTTGTTTAAACTGAGTTTTTGGAATTGCTTTGCTCTTCTTCAGGCTGTGTGGGTTTCCAAATCGGAGCTTCGTTCGGAGGAGCAACGCGTCCTCTGGGCACTGCGCTTTGAAGAACATCACCAGCTCAGCTCTTGGCTATTTCCATGGTGAAATCATGAGTCTGCTCTGAAGTCCTCTCCTGCATTCCTTCCGTGGATCTGGCGTTTTGTACCAACCACCCTCGTTTGTGCCGATTCGGATAGACTCAAGGTATTTGCGTGTATCCCACCAGCTTTTCCAGCAATTTTCCAGCAACACAGCAGCATCCCTTGGATGCAGTGATGCAGGGCAGCCTGTCGTGCTGGCAGCCAGATGGACACGCTGCAGCTTCCAGCAGTTTCTATGTTGATTTTCTGACGTGGTTTTGTTCAGCCCGTTCTTGATCTTGGAAAAAACATCAAACTTTTACAAGCAAAACTACAGCACTGGGGTAGGAAGGAAATGGTGGAAGTTTACAGCACATAAACCCCAAAGTTGAAGGTTGTTGAGATTTTTTTTTCCAATCTCCATTGTGTTTTTACCTTTTGTGTTTTACTGGAGGTGTGAAAGGGATGGAGCAGAGGTTTGTGGCTTTCCTTCCTGAGGGGCTTCGGAACAGATGAGCGCGTGCTTGATTGGCTTCAGGGAGATTATAATTTGTGGGTAGTTGCACAGATTTTGAATTGTTTCAGAAAATGTTTATGCTATGAAGGCCCAACCCAGCAGACTGAAAGCCTGTGGGACATAGGAGGAATTTAGAGAGACCCACCCATGGCCAGTGCCGTACTGGTCAGTGGGAACTGCAAGAAGTGGTTTGCTTCTCAGCTTCCAGGTCATAAAAGAGAAATGTCTTTCCTGTAAAAGGTAATTTCCACTGTTCATGAGAAAGGTGTTAAATTTTAAGTTAATTATCATTATTATTAATCAAAAATACCTTCAAAAATACACATCTTGGACCAAATTATGACTAAGAAATCTTGCATTTGGGTCTGACTGCTTTCTGTTAACACTCTATCAGCCAGATATGTCAGATTTTAAGTTTTCTCTTAGTGAAAAAACAGCCCTTAGCTTTCTGTAAGTTAGTGTAAAAGGGCAGAAATGTCACCCTTTTAGGCTGTTTGAGAGTAACGGATGGTCTAGTAGAGAGTAAAGCCCTTTGGTGGTGAAATGGGTGGGTTTCCTTGTTAAACTGGAAATAACTGACTCGGGAATTTGACCCTTTGTGACACACTCTTCATGGGAAAGTGCTTTTTGGTTCTTTTTAAGAGCACAGCTGACCCCTTCCCTCCCACACCCAGAGCGATGGAAGAGCTATGGGATGTGTGGTCTGTGTCCAGCCAAGCCATATTGTATGTCCAGTGTGTGGTATGGTTCTTGTGTCCACCTGAATAGGTTTATATTCATGCAAAACAAGAAATAAATAGAAAGGAAAGGTGGAGGGAAAGAAAAAAAAAAAAAGATTGCAGGCCCATTCAGTGAAAATACAAAAATATTTCTAAATTATTTTTCTTTTGGACACTCCCATCATGAAATACCCCTTGGAAGAAAATATTGCTTGATCTTTTTTTTTTTCCTGATGAATTTAAGAAGTATTTAACAAATTGAAATAATTTTCCATACTGCAATATGTTATGAATACTCATATGAACTTTTGCAACTCTCAGCAAGAGTTGGTTATGTACAACGTTATTTCCAAATTCAGGACATGAGGTTCTGGGGTAAATTTTTATTTTGATTTTTTTCTTTCTCACTGTTCAGCTTTTAGAAGATGACAGAAATTTGGCCAGACTGCAGTTAACAGGAGCAAAAGGGACAGCCATTCTGTTTGATGTTCATGACAAAAAGCCTGGAAATGAGGACAAAAATACCAAAAATCAATACTTCAAAATTTCTGTCTTTCACGAAAGGTTTAAAAACAACCTCCTCCCTGCCTCTTCCTTTGAGTTTTTGCTGAAAAGCTTTGTCTTAAGAGAGGCCATTTTCAAACAGAGAAGGCTGAGAAAAAAAAAAAAAGTATTTTCACAGTTCAGTCATTCTCCAGAGGAGTAATACATGGGAATGCTGGCTTCGAAGCCCGGGGGGAAGGCAGTAGAAATAGAAGCATTTGTTTCCCCCTATAAAGGCTTCTGACTCCTGTTGGCTGAAACATTGTCATATTTTATTTAAATTTATATATTTCTTTGCAACTTTGGGATTGCAGGCAAAAGTTTAACTCCCTGACTTGGCCCACGAGTGCAGTAGCCAGAGCTCTGCCTGTAATTTGTGTGATGTTTAATTAGGAGGAATGAAGAGGGGAATTTTTTTGCTCTCTTAAGTCAGTATGTCTTGTATTTGCAGCTTTTTTTCCTATGACTGGCCAACTTGAAAAAGACAGGAGATCTGTAACAGGATTAGGAATAAATGGTAAATGATGGCATTAAAGGGTAACCTTCCATTATCTATTTATGACGTGAACCAGAGCAGAGACTTTTTAAATGAGTAGGTTAAAAATAATGACTTGCACCAGAAAATAAAAACAGAAAAATATATCAAGTAATAAAATATAATTGCTGTGATTTAGCTGAGCAGAGAGACCTTCTATGAGAGAGAAATGTGGTTTTGAACGTGGAGGAAAAGCCAGGAATTAGTCTCAGGGAAGTTTTCATCCTTTTGTGGATGTGTTTTCTCCCTCGCTTCCCACAAAAACTAGGTTAATACACCCACGTATTGTCAGAATGCAATTACTTCAAACAGAATTGAAGATTAAAAGTGCACATTCAATGCTGGTACTATTAGCTTACTCTTTGCTCGCTCGTTTAGCAGGGAACCTTTACTGTTTGTACCTTAAACTGCTGACCTTGCCGTGCAACTCTTGGGAAGTCACTTCCTCTGTCCTGTCTTACGAAGCCCACCCTTCCCAAAGAGAGGAGGCAGCAGGGCTGGCCACCTTTCAGATGCAAGCAGAACTTCACGGTGGAAAGTTGTTCAGAAGTGCTATATGTTTTTAAAAGAAAGAAAACAGCAGAGAGTGACCTGTGATGGTTTGGAGCTACAATTTCTTCCCTAAGTGCGTAGCCACGTGTTGCTTTTCAGTATAAAGTAAATATTGCAAGTGACATGGAAGGTCACCCTTCTGTGTTACTGCCTTACAGCTACCAGGCTGTGAACAATTTCTCTGGGAACACTTGACAGAAAGATCTTCAAGATCTGGATGCCTACAGAGGGAATGTAATTTTTTCAGCATTTCTTACGAGCCACTGAGCTACTCCATGCCACCAAGGAAACCAACCCCTGACTTTGGCGCTGTTGCCAAAGCAATTAATTCTTCCATCAGATCCTAAATTACTGGAAGAGCAGGCTCTTCTCCTGATCTGCTGGCACCAGCTCTGCTTCTTCAGGGTGCTGAGGTATGAGCATTGGCGTGGGTGAAAGTCCTGAGGTGCTCCAGGCACTCAGAGAAACCTCTGCATGAACACCACCACCAACGTGCTTCCTCCTTTTATCTGGACATGGGTTCACCAAGTCTATTCCTTGCAAACGTTACTGTAGTAGGATTCTCTGGCTTGGGGTCAGCCTCCTCCAGCATAGTCGGGATTGTGGTGGAAACTCTGGTTTGCAGCATTCCTTCTGGGTCACACCGACGCTGCAGATCCCTCTGCCTCCAGCTGCAGCCTTTGGCTTTCACCGAAGAGACTCATTTAGGAACGGATGACCAAATTGAGGGCAATTTAGTGCTTGCACTGAAGAGGTCTTGCATGCTGTGAAAGCTTCCCTTGTAACGCTCTCTTGCCTTGCTCTACAAAACCCACCACGCTGCCTTATCCCAAATTGCAAAGACCTCATCATCGCCCATTACTAACCTGGCTTCATAAACTGTTCCTTGGCACTGCGTTCCTTGTCCAAGACGGATGCTCAAAGACATGAGTCATGCCTACCGTGCTCAGCTGTCACAGTCTTGATGGTTTATGTTGTCAGTCACAACCTGAGTGCCTGGGTAATTACAGTGCTGCAGGCAGAGTCAATATACCAGCAATGAGTCATGTTTAAGCGTAGTTTATCCTTGCTGTGTAGAACACGCTGATGCTCTTTCACCAAATGAACTCCAGCTCAATGACAAACAGCTGTTGCTGCATCATTTTAATTAAAATGGAAGTCTGGCCCGAAAAGTTCTCCAATCTTAATATGCAACAATAACAATGCTAAAGAGAAAAAACGTGGCTGAGTTGGGAGGAGAAGGGAGAAAAAAATGTTGCCTGTGCTATTGAAAATTTGCCTCTGCATGAATTCTTGGAGACAAATTCAATTTTACCAGCTTCAGAATGGTGGCAGGTTACTTTGGAAACTGTCCAAACTTAAAAAACAGATACAGATACCTTGGGAGTGCTCTCATAATTGTGTTATGCTGTCACCTCTGCGCTTGAGCCCAGAGCTGTGTTCACATCATCATTCATCATGCTGTAAATTCACCGTTGTCCTCATGTTAGTTAAAGACTGGATGTAGTTATCTTGAGTTTTGTGCAGTTAGGTCTGTAATAAAACAGGTGTGAATCAAAATAAAGCTCTTCCTATACTTTATATCTTATTTTCATCTTTAGAAAGGAAAATCTCTTACTGGCTTTGACTCTAGTAGTGGTGGTGCTGGAGACAGATACTACAGTGCTACAGTACTGCAATTCCTTGTGGGCTGTAAATGCCCTGAAGATACTTTACGTGTTCTACTCTCCATGTTTTATTCCATTTTTCCATGTTCAGTGCCAGTGTCACCACCGAGTTCTTATCCTGCCACACTTTGCAGCCAGAGGCATGCTCTTGAAGCTCGTGTTCTTCTTGATGAGGTCTTAGTCCCTGGATAAAAGGCTGCATGATGAGTGTGTAGTAGGAGTTCAGCCCCCCTGGATGCGAAGGGAGGTGGCTTTCCCTTGTGCCTTGTATCTTTTTGGGAAAATCAGTCTCTTCTTGCAAACTCACTCTCATGTGAAGGCCATTTCTTTAGCAGGAATTCTAATACGTGGCTGCAGGAGCTATTTCCATAAACTATTGATGACTTTATGTAACTCAAAAAGTATCAGCGCAAACCAGCACCACTGGAGACTTACAAAAAGGTCAGCAATAACGAAATGAGATAATGTATGCACAACTGGCCCACTAGAGCTGTTCTTATGCAACAAGATTTTAGGGGATGTTTCTTTTAATGATCACCTTTGACAGCCACTCTGTTTTCCCAGGAATCTTCCTGTCTCCTCTGCCAGCTGCGTTTGCAGAATGAAGCTGACTCAGCAAAATGAAGCAAATTTCTCCCAGTGCAACTGGAAATGCAGGAGTCTCATCCACATCTGCAACCAGACACGCAATGAAAGCAGCAGTGAGGGCTTACTCGCTGTGTCCCCATCTCCTCTTCCAATTTTATGAGCTGAAAGGTCTACGGAGAAACGTACCCCTTTTCCAGGGAACGACAAAGCGCAGGAGCAGAGACAGATCTCTAGAGACTTTGCACCCATGTTGGCTTTGCTTCCTTTGGTGGCTTCGTCACTTCATGGAACATAGACTTTTGGGGGCTGTAACTCCGTATTTTTGTTTGTATTTCTCTGACACCTACTCTGTGGAGAGCTAGTCCTGGCTGAAACCTCCTTGGTAACAAGTGGTGTATGAATAATAGAAGACTGTGTTGTAAATGCACCGGATAAAATATAAATGTGCAGTATTTTGAAAGTTTTTTTGGTCAAAAAGAGCTTATCTCTAACCTATTGAAGCGGGATTTTCATGGGTTTAGTGGGTAATACATAACATTTATGTAAACGTTGATGTGTATAGTTTGGTTTGAAGCCAAAGATCTCTCCAAAATGCGTTGCAAAATAGCCCTCAGCTGTAGGCACTGGAAATTTGACTTCCAGAAAACCTGTGATTTCCTAAAGGGAGAAATCAGCAATAAACCCCCATAAATAAAAAAAAACAGTCTTTCTTTCATATTAAAATAATAATAATGAAGTATTTCTAACAAAACAGCCACAGAAATCGTCATGATCTGTCTCAAACATTTCTGAATATATGTTTTTTTAAGAAGGGTCTTACCAGTAGCTATTTTTACATGCAAATAGAAAAAACAAATGACATTTAAGAGATTTATTTTCCTCCAATTCCTCAGAAATCCCACAATTTTTAACTGAAATGGTAGCACTCTGTTGTCGATCACGACTCACGTTGCTTTACCTACATGAGGTTCTCCAGCTGCCCACTGATAACTCCCCAAACAGCAACGAGCAGCATAAACCACAGCATGAGAAAGGCAGTGACATGCAAAATGCCTACCCAAATCACATCTAGTCATTCTCCCTAATCTTTGTGCCATGATCCAGAAGACTGATGATAATCCAGGAGTAAATGTGTGCCTTTTACACAACATTAACTTACTTTCTTCTAGCTTGTCAAACAGCTTTAGGATTTATTATGTTTATTGTATGCCTCACCAGCTTCTTTCCAACTAGGGGACTGCATATTTATTTTTACCTTCCACCTTTGAGCATTGAGTTTGGCTTAGTGAAGCATATTTGGTGAAGGATTTTAGCACTACAAGAGGGCAAATTTCGGGCGTTATTTGAAACTTAGAGACATGGGGGAGCCAGGAGTGGAAATGCAAGGTAACAAAAAACTGCCACTCAGAGAGAAAGTTTTCTACTCTAACAAAGACTAATACATTTTCACAGCATGCTGTGCATCAGGGCAGGAAAATTGAAGTTCTAAGTGTCTGCAAGGCTCCTTATTTACCAGAGTTCTCAATTTCAAATCTTTAGACAATTCTAGTCTGCATATTTGTAGATAGCTATTTTCTTGTCTTTCCTCTCAACAGTTTACTGGGTTATTAGAGTGGCTGAAATTACCACAAAAGCTCAACTCGATTATATTAATCAGTCGTTACAGAACATTTGATTTTTGATGAACTGTTAGTGTACCAAGTGCTTGGATTGTTCCTTAATTTTGCTATTTTCTCAATTAGTGCTGTCTGTTGAACACGGTGTGCCTGAAGAGAAAACTGAGCCAGTTTCCATCTCAGCTCTGTAGTGCTGTTAACGGCTCTTTAAGTAAAATCTGTACAATTTTTATTTAAAATGATTCCCGAACGGACACAGCTGGATTCTCCCTCACTGCATTGATCCTCCTGCCTCTGATTGAGTGCCCATTGTTAATCCTGGAATTAGAGATATATTACACAAACATGCACCTGTTGTGCTTTGCAAGTGCAAACTCCACGGTGAGTTGTGGCAAAGAATTATTTCCAATTTTAACTGGTTTTGGTTTGATACTTGTACTGTTCTTACAGGGAACTGGACAGCCTTACAGGAAAATTGTGGACTTTGCCTCTTACACCTTGATACCCTCACCTCTGTGGGCTTTGAATGTTCTCAGCCCTTCCTGGGTATATTTATTTATATTTATTAGTATATTTAGTGAGATCAGACACTGTGCAGAGCAACTTTAAACTCAATAGAAAACGAGTAACTGATGCAAAGCCACTTTTCTGGACTCTGTTCTGGTTTTTAATAGCTCTTGTGTAAAACAATGGGATTAACCCAGTTGCCCTGTGGTTGTTCCATTTCCCTGCAAATAAAACCAAAGCAAAATCTTGTTACACTTTTGAAAAAAGAATTTTTAGTTGTGGGTTCAGATATATTTAACTAATCTTTATAGGCTTTGTTTAGTTCAGGTTTGTTAGTTAGTATGTTTAATTTTGAATTTGTTAGTCCTCGGGGCTTTGTGAAGCCTGCTTTGGTTTCCTGAGTCTAGGTTTGTTTGTTAGTATCTTTATTTTTGAATTTGTTAGTCCTCGGGACTTTGTGATGCCTGCTTTGATTTCCTGATGTGCTCTGTGGTACAGTGATATAAAAAATGCCTTGGTATCTGTTGTGATTAATGCTCTGGAGGAAGCTGTTAATGGTTATGGAATTACTGCATGTTTGATGGTTCTGACATAGCAGATAATTTTCCCCTATTTCCCATGCCCCAGCAGACAGGAGATTTAGGCTTGCTGACACTGGGCAAGAAAAGCTCTCGGAATGAGGAGCCCGGCCCGCGGAGCCGGGATGCTGCGATGGGGGGGATAAGCTTCAATAACCTCTCTGGCCTCGGCCACCTTATCTAAATGAAAACTCAAGTTGCCAACCCTTTGGAGTCTTTCCCATCACTACCACAAAAGCTCGTGTTTAAAAAAGAGAATGAAATGTTTCAGTTTGCAATTTAAAGAGGGTGCAGGCATTCCAGTTCCAAAAAGTTAGGTGGTAAGATTGTTAGAAAACGCTTCAGTGCCCAAAAATGACGGAGTGCAAAATTCCACTCTTATTCGAAACAAACTAAAACAACCAACCCCTTTCTGGTGGAAAACAGTGGAGATACCAAAAAAGATGTTAATTCTCAGATCCCTGTTTTCCCTGGAGATGCTCACCAGGTGGCTTTTTCCTTGCCAACCCCTGGCAGCAGCAGAGGGGGCATGGAGCAGGTGGGTTCAGGCTGTTTTGGGAGGAGATCAAACTGCTGTGACACACGATGCCACTCGATGTGGCAGCCTGTGACTCTCGATCTGATGCCGACAAGACCTCAGATGGCCACCAGCCAGCGTGCCCTGCAGCCTGGCCGGTGGCCACTGGCCAGGTAATTTGCCACAAACCTCCACTCTCCTGTGCCAAGCAGGAGGCAGAACCGCTGCAGCATCCGTGGAACCCATGGACCCCGCTGCAGCGCTTTGTTGCGATTCACCCCCTTTCTGCTCAGCCCAGTGCCTCTTTTTCCCATTTTGGGAGAAAAGATCAGACTCTGGCTCAGTGTTGACCTTCAGCACTGGATGCCGTAGCATCTCCCATCTCTCTTTTAAATCAAGATTCAAGGAAAAACGACCATTCCCCAGTTCCCGTGCAGGGCGGTCTCATGCCCGGGGGGTGATGCCCAGGCTGGCAGGGGGCCACCGGCACCACGTTTTATCTCACCCAGACTCCTCTTTGCCTCTATAAATTCCAGTTAAAGGCTTTCAGCTTCCCAGTATATTCTAAGGAACTGAGTAAATTAGAAAAACTATTGAAGCAAGAGCTTTTCTCTCCCCTCGATCAGGTAATGCCACACTCCGTTTTTATTTGAGGAAGGAAGAACTTTCACAACCCAGCGATTGCACTTTTTATTCTTTTTAGACTATAAAGTATCATAATATTGTTTAATAGTGTCATACTTATATTTCACGGTCTAATCCACTTTTCTTCTCTGTTCCCATTGTATTTTATGTAGTTGGAAGTCTTAGAGCCTGGAGCCCGTGCTCCCAGGCAGCCCTGTGAATACGGCCGCGTTCAGGCAGCCGTTGGGATTTTTCTCTATTTTACTGAAACGGTGCAAACTTTGCGCTGTGAAGAATTACAATGTCTTGTGCATAATGTACATTTTCTTTACCTTTTCCATTACCAACTTCACAGCATAGCACATTTGTCACTGGTCATCTTTCCTTCTGGCTTAATGGGAATCTCAGGGTTTGGAACGTGCTGGTTCTGTCCTTTGTGACTAATCTGTGCCCTCTATTTCTCTCCCCCTCTTGGAGATAAACCTGCATTTTGCTGCTGTTGCAGTTCCAGACGAATTTGATCAAGATAGAGGAACTGACTCATCACCTTTTCTTGAATCTTTAGGAGGGAGACTGGCACACGTGTCCCAGAGGAGCCGGGATCAGCACCCTGCGGTGGCTGGTTGGGTTGCTGAGAGACAACAAGGGGGTGTGGTGGTGTTTTCACCCACGCTCTGCTGAGGCTCTTTTGGATCCTGATTCTGTTGATTTGATCTTCTGTAAACAGATGGATGATCTACTTAGGGATATGGTTTAATGGGGATTAGGGACGGTTGGACTTGATGAGTTGTAGAACACTGGAACAGGTTGCCCAGAGAGGTGGTGGATGCTCCATCCCTGGAGACGTTCAAGGCCGGGTTGGACGAGGCCCTGAGCAACCTGATCTAGTTGGAGATATCCCTGTTCCTTGCAGGGGGCTTGGACTAGATGACCTTTGAAGGTCCCTCCCAGCCCTAACCATTCTATGATTCTATGATTCTATGATCTCTAAGGTCTTTTCCAACCTAGAAATCTCTGAATCTCTGAATCTATGAATAAATGGAGAAGGAGGAGCAAAAGCTAAGCTGATGACTGTGGGAAATTTTAGAAAGAGTATTGGAGAAGAAGAATGTCATAAAGTGTAACACTTCCATGGTGTGTACTATGCCTAACATTCCTGTGCTGCTGTCTCAAGGGAATTGTTTCGGGACCTGTGTTTAATTTTCAGTCCCGTGTAGTGCTAGACCCCTCACACGAGTTGCTACATGCACCACGTTCGTTCTGACATAATAATAGGGCTCATAACTCCAGTTTAATAATTCAATTCAATTGAGATCAATGACACATTTCTAAAGGCTTTGCAGTCACACTAGGGCAGCACGAAGTGGAGCTTAAATTGAGATGTTAACCTGCAGGAAGTGCTGCTTTAACAAGCAAGGCCATTTATTTCGTCCAAATGCCACAGCTGTATGCAAGATGCGGTAGCAAAGGTCAGCATGGATTGCAGGGGAATTGAAAGCTGAATTTCTGCAGTGATTGTTTTTGCAACAAGCCTTATCAGCTAGACTCCTTTTTATATGGTTATAAAAACACATTCTCGATCTTATTTTCAGCATCAGCTTACTGGCTCTTTGTTATTTCCTTCAGGTCTCATTGGCCCTTTTCCTTGTGGTCATTACAGGAGTTTGGGAAGGGAAGAGCTTTCTGCAAAGGAGAAGAGTTCGGGGTAACTTTTGGGGTACCCACCTGTACACGTTGCAGTTGTGCAGAAATATGGGAAAAGTCTTTTGCAGGCGCATTCAGAATCTCACTGCAAATTCAGAACCCAGGACTGAATTTTAATTTTCGCCCTTGCTTGTGCCAGAGAGCGCTAGAAAATTTGTAACTTGTTTGGATTCTGATCTTTGCAGCCTGACCAGTCTTTTAAAATCCAAATAACTGGAAATCCATCTTTAGTAGGTGGTTTGTAATTTGTTTTTTATCCCATATACAGTTGGCTTTACTGCTCCTCACAATAGTTATTGTGCCTGTACTGCCACAACACTTGGGTTATGTCTTTTTCCTATATTCCCCTGAGCCTCGTCTCTGCTCTTCTATTTTTATAAATTACTGAAATGATAGTTTTTGTACCCAGTGCTGCGCTTTGGCAAGGTAGGCTGGAAGAAGTTTTGAACATGATGGTATTTTTCTGTGGAGATTCAGTCTCCTATATTTTAATTGATGCTCAGGCCAGGTAAGTTGGGATTTTTTTTCTGGAAATCGGCGTTTGTTGTGGCAGTGCACCACTGTTGCTATGCAGCAACCTCGACTTCAGATTTTTTCAGATTTTGTGTTGAGCAAACTCCCCGAAATCTAAAGATTTTTCTTTTGTTTGTTTGGCTTTACGGGGTCGATGTTCTAGTGCTGCAGTCTACGCTCGTGCGAGAAAATGATAAATATTATGCTTCCTGTCCACTGCAAAAAATCCAGCAAAATAAAGTGTCTGTGTGTAGGGGAACTTTGAAAGGAAAAGGAAAAGCTGTAGTGTTATGCAAAAGAATTTTCCTGTTTCTTTTAACGGTGTCTCTTGAGATTATAATTCTTTGACTTCATGTTTATCATCCAAGCCAGTGGGAGATACGATTCCTTCACTTCAGTTTTCAAATAGGTAAATACTGGTTTGATTTTTTTTTTTTTACAGCTAAATGAGGATGCATAGTAATTGTAACAGTCCTCTGAGAGCAAAACGGGTCACTTTAAAATGCATGCATGGTTTTCTTGCATTCATAATATTGCTATTAACATTATTTTTGAATTTCTGAATGCTGTTTTTTTATTTAATGGTAACTTTTTCCTTGAACAGATGGAGTAGTATAATGTAGAGGCAATCGATTCTCATAGAAAAAAAACAATAAATGAAAAACAGGCAGAAACTTTGTTTCATATCTATTAGGAGTTTGAACACATGCATTTATGTTACAATGCAGTTTCTTCTCGTGAATAATTGCAAACCTATAGCAGGTTTTGTCAAAAGTGAGCTGTTTTCCTTCCTTTCTTCCCTGACAGGTAGAGAAACATTGCCTTTTGTTTTGATCTGTCCTTTTATAACCCACCAGATCACACTTTTGATTCGTGCTTTTAATGGTGTAGAAACAGATTACATGGCGTGGTGGAGCTATAGATGTTGTGCATCGAATCACAATATCCCAAACTTGTATAAAAATTCGAAAGAATGTGAATTTACATTCATATGTTGTTGGAGAGCTGAATTTCAGGGATTAAACATGATGAGGAAAAGGGATGGAAAGAGGCAGAAAGAAAGAAGGGAATCAGAAGAATATTGAAATTGCAATTTTAGTTTTTATCTATTTAAATCTGCAGCCAGATTTTCCTGAAGGAGCGATCAGGCAGCTCTGGCTGAGCCCGTACAGAAACCCTCCTCTTGCCCATGCCCTTTCTATCCTCATGGGAACGTGTTCTCCAGCAATGTCACAGTATTTATTGCCAGCATCGAGGGAGTTATTGCAGGTCACGCTGGGACACGTTTTCTTTAGCAGCTCCTTGAAAGAGAAGGACGAGTCCCCCAGCCTGAAGGGTGCACAGGCTGATTTTAACAGCGATGGGATAGGATGGGAGGTGGCAATCAGGTTTTGGGGAGTGGGTGCAGTGAAGAGGGTTGGGTCTTGGTCTGAGCCACAACCTTTCTCTCTGAAATCAGAAAACAAAACTTTTGCCTTACTCAAGCAATCAACAGGGCAAACATCATTAACTTTACCTGAGTTTATGTTCACAACGAGGGTCTGCACCTAGTAAGTCCAAGCTGATTTGAGGTTTTCCTGGTACCTTTCGACTCATCTTTGCAAAACCATCACCTGCGTATAGTTGACCTTATTCTGCACTTGACAGCTGAAACTCAAAGTTCAAACCCGGCTTCAGTGCAGAACGTGGTGAAAGGGTGATGGAGATTTCGGTGGCGTTATGCAGACTGTCCTGTTCAAAACCTGTGGAGCCTACAATGTGGCAATCTAAATCAAAAGCAACGTCCCAATGCCTTATTAATAAAACAGTTTCAGCTGTATTCCCAAGTATTTCCATTGGGTTTGTTTTATCGAGGCTGAGAAGCCAGCTTTGGAAATTACATCTAATTTCCCCCATTTTGTTAAATAACTAAGACAATCTTTTATATATGATTCTTAGCGTCACGTTTTCGGTCTCAGCTCAACCTCCTGAGGGTTTGGAGCCTTTGATGTCGTTACATATTGTACATTTCACAGAGCCTTTGTCTTGGAGGAGAATTTCTGCCTGACAGACACACACGCTCACGCACTCGCATGTACGCGCTGTCAAAATATTATGCGCCATCCTAAATTATTTGGTAGCAATGGGAAAAACACCTGCTGCCTGAGAACACTTCTTCCTTTCAATTATCCGCAAGAATTTTTTTGGAGATGTATTATTCAAAATGGTAATGACAACCTGATGTAAAAAATAGGTAATTTTTGATTCTTCTTGTTCCACTGCTTGACGTTAGGGTACGTTGCTCTGATTCCCATTTCGTCACGTGCAAATGGCTTTCACGGGTGAAGTAAATATATTCCATTCTTTATCCGTCACATCTGCGTTGTATATGATATACAAAACCTTTTAGGACTTACTGCTGCTTTTTAATTATGAATACATATAAAATATGCAAAAAGATCAAGTCAACATGAGCAAAGAGGGAGCAGGAACATGAGATATGTGTCTTGAAGCCACTGTGCTTTTAAGTGCAGTGGTAATTTTTGAAAATGAATTAGTATGGTAATATTTAGAGGTACATTTTAAATAGCTTGACGATTTTGGGACTTTAGATTGTTATTCAGCGCTATTCTTAAAAGGTGCTTTTCTGTATGGCTGTCTGAATAGTATGTAATATTTATATTTGTCATATGTGTCTGTAATTAGATACATAAATTCTTTATGTACCTAACTATCACATGGGAAGCATTTTAAGATTCTTACTTGTTGGTTTTATTAGTAATTGTTGCTTAACAGGTTTTTTTGAGATAAGAATACTGGTCCCTTTTACAATATTACGACTTATATAAACTGAAATACAGAAATAAGGACACTCTTCTCCTCTTGTTACCCATCTTTGCAAACACAATCCAAGGAAGGCAGCATAGCTTGGATTAGCTATGAGGCTTTTTTCTATTATTATCTATGTTGAGGGATGTCAGACAGAGAGCTTCTGCCAAAATAATAATAATTTGTTCATCTGCCAAAATAATAATAATTTGTTCATCTAAAAGGTGGGAACAGGGTGGAGATGCTCAGGACCAAGCTCGGTTGTGTCAGATGGAGGAGCCATCCACCAAGCTGAGAGTGACCAGTGGCGGGACAAAGAGGAGGAATCAGGGATGGCGAGTGGAGCTGCCCAACGTTTCTGGTGACAGATGGTCATATCTCAAGGGTGTTCATGAACTGGGGAGGTCAATGGGAGGAAAACCAGCGTTGAGCTCTGCTAGGCAAAATAATGTCAGAGAGGAATCAGACTTCTGGCTTCTACTGTCACACCAGGGTTTTGTGGGGACAGCTGGACTGTGGGAAGCTTCAAATGATTTAAGACATTTCCATTTACTTATTTCTTTACGTGACACTTCACCAGACTGATGACATTCAATTAGCTCTGGAGTTTTCTTGTCCGGAAGAGAAAGCAGTTGCAAAGTAAAGCTGCTATGAAGAGAGGGGGTGGAAGCAGCTCCTGCTTGCTAGCGGGAATGTAGATGTTTTTATGACATCTGGTGGTCATAAAATCACAACCACTTTAAGGGAAAATGGCAGTTGAATCACCTTCTGGAGATAAAGCTTCCTTTTAAAATATAAATACATATATATGTGTATATATACCTAACATATATACATATATATACACACATATGTATATTTATCCTATTGGACTTTTATGTTCCCTGCCATCTGTTGCTTTAGGTCTTTTGCATATTTATTATATGGAGTTAAAGATGATCGTATTATTCAGGAAAAAAAGCTATAAAATATTAAAGATGGGGGGAAAAAGGAACCTTTAGTTAGCCAGGAAATTTAATTAAAGTTAGTGTAAAATATGGTGGCATAATGATTTCATAGTCTGGCCCATGTTCAACACCACTTGAGATGACACCGTCTATTCTGACTTTCAGCGCTCAGCCCAATAGCACCAGTCGTGCTGCTCCTGTCCCTTTGCATTCCTTATCCGAGGGATTTTAAACCAAAAGGGAATTTCACTGTACACTGCAGGCGCTGGGAGGGGGAGATGGCAGGATTCATTTGTTTTATCTCGGGCCCCAGGAAATACAGACTTGCTACTGCACAAGATGATGTCGTGTAACGGTGGCGTTGGATCGGGGGCGAATTACTGAGTTGGCTGATGGAATTAGAAAGATAGTTTGTAAAGCTTCATCATGGCTAAAATAAATGGAAATACTGCTACTGACTGTAGTTAGATTGGCTTGGGCCTATTGTATATCATGTTTTTACAAAATACTTAACTACAAATCTAAAGACTTTATAATACTCATCACAGGTTTTTTTAGACAAGTGGTACGTTGGCTCTTGCCTGACCTAAATTATTATGATAGTGAGAAATGCAAAAAACCAAGTTAAATTACTCTTTAGCAGAAATTTCAGGCAATGGACACTTTTCCATGAATATTGCATACGAAACTATAAATAATTCTGTTGGATTTTGAAGATCAGAAAGTGACTACTCGGATGATGTAGGGCATTTATGTAAGCCTTATCGCTTTGTGCATGCTGAAAGAGACATGTTCATTCATGGAATTCAAGCCATGTGTGGGTAAATTTGACAGTTTTCCTTAAATTTCTTTTAAATAGTTATTTGTTTCGATCGCTTAAGACTGGAAAAGACAAACATAGCACCGTCATTCACCTCCGCTGTTACCTGAGAGCTGCGCACACTGAAACGTTTTTCACAAAGCTTTTGCCTTTTTAGAATGTTTTATTCATTATTCTAATACTAGTGCTGAATAATCGTGCTCATAAAATACGTGTTTGTTAGATTACTGAAGTGCAGGTCTTTCTGAACCTTCATTCAGATGTAAAAATCAACTTCACTTCGTGGAATTTGCCTCCTTCTGAACTGATTTAGATGTGGGTTTTTTTTTTTCTGTCAATGGTGGTAATCTCTTCATATTAACAAGGGGGAAAAAATAAGGCTACAATTTTCTTTTCTTTGTGTCACAGTTCCTGCAATTTAGTCAGTCAAAGGATTTTGTTATCCATCTAATAAAAAAGTAGATCTCTTTACTATGCAGAAAAAACTTGGAAAGGTGCTTAGTTTCACCACAAAACACTAACCAAGAAGATAACCCAGATACCTGAAATTTGTTGATTGAAGAAGGACTCCTGATCCTTGAGATGGTACTTACCATAAGCTTGGCTGCTAGTTACATCCCTTTCTTCATGCCCAGTTCCTCCCTGAATTCTTCTCCAAAAATGACATTAGCACCAGCTGCCTCTGCATTCAGCTACGTGTTGGTATGTGGGGTGAGCTGTCCTGCAAGGACTTCCAGGGCAGGGCTCTCCCTCTGCTTCTCATGTCTCTCCCTCCTCTCTGCAGCTTGAAGGATGGAGTTTCTGGCAAACAAACAAAAGAAATCATGAAAATATCTAAAGAGCTTGTTCCGTAAATCCTCCAGAAAAGAACTGCAAGCTGAACATCACAGAGCACAAATGAAATATTGCTGCACTAGAGCCTTCTGCTCAACGGGACTTTTTTACTGTGTGCAATATGCTTATCCTGCAAATACTGAATTACTCTCAGACAACAAACGGAATAACTCACTACCTGACAGCATCCCCTCCTACTCAAACACCTCGGAGGGAAGTAGACCCTGAAGCATCCTCTGTGCACGTTAAAGCCCACAGCTCATGTGGGAGCTGGTGGCCCCATCATGACTCCAGGAGGTCCTACATGAGCATCATTGCTGTTTCCTGGCAGAGGGACTAGCAGTTGCTTGGGGATCCAGATCCCAGCTCGTTTGGAGCTTTGAGAGCCCCGTTGAACATGCCAAAAGCAAGTCTGCGAGCAGGAGCAGCGGTGGGTTTAAGGTACCACATGGTCTCGGTCTCAAAGAGACAGGATACAAACCTTTATGCAGAAGGGAGGGTCGCAGCGTGGCCCATGGAGAGGGTTCACTCCTGGGGCAACAGCCTGCACCCTGCAGAGCTGCTGGGACCTCTGATGAGCAGAGCAGAGACCTTGTGTCCCTCAAGTCAACCGAGGTCCTACTCAACAGGTTCTGCTTTTAATCTTCATCAGCACTGTACGTTATTAGCGTTATTGGAGTAATCTCACTGAAAACACTAGCAACTGAATACTTATATACATATTTTAATTCTTCTGCTCTCTTGCTGATAGATATTATTTGTCCCGATCACATGCTCCTTTTCTATGCATAATTTTAATGAAATTGTGATGGTCATTGGTAACTATTTTTTTTTTTTTCTCTCTGCTTAGGTTTTTGCCTCTGTTTTACCACAATAAAACTAGGATTCTTTATAACATTTCCAAGCTGTATTTCATTACCATTTTTCACAATTTATATGATCTCTTTTGTAATGCCAAATGTGCTACTAGTACATGATAAATCTGTACAGCAAAGAACTTTTCTGTTTCTCTTCTATTCACAGCTAATCTTTTAGTATGACAGAAAATGTTACTTGCATACTGATTTGACAGATACCACAAAACAAGGACAAAGGAAAATGAGTTAGCAAGCCAAGCAAATTTACCAGGCCAGAGTTAAGAAGACAATTTATACGAAACAAAATTCAAATTGGTGGGAAAGTACATAGGGCAACAATAAAATCTACCATGAGATGTTTGGGTGAAACACTGAAATCAGGCAAAAAGGATCCATCCACCCAGGTTAGAGCCCAGAGAAGTTACTGCCAGATTCTCCCAAAGTAACAAGAAGAAAGCAGGAAAGCTGATGTGCTGGAAACACTGTCCCCTTTGATTCATTGTTTTTTAATTTATTGCTGTTGCCATGCACGCCTCTCCTCCAACACTTTTGCAGCTGGTACGTAATTGCGTTGCTTTGGAATTTGCCCAAGTTGAATTCTTTCAGTTTTGCTGCTTTAAATTTGGTCAACACTTGGAGCTTTGCAAGGTGGTTCCTTAGAGATGTGGGTTTCTTCAGAGATGAGAATCTGCTTCATTGAACACTAAATATCGTGCAGGGTGACACGCTGCCGGCACGTGGTAGATCTTTCTGCCACTGTCTGGCTGAAACACAAGGCTGAAATGTCTCAACAAGGTCGGGACTAAAACACAGCAGATGTCTCCTGGACCTTATTTAGAAGTGCAGAGTGAGATAAATAGCCCAGAGCTAAAAGGACTTTCCCAAATTTGTTATATGAAAGATTGGCACTGTGTCTAGGGACGTCTGCGTACAAATAAAGTGGATTGGCAAGATGTGGCATTGCTTTCACCATAAAAATCTCCTGTCTCAAATTATTTTAAGATACTTGCAAAACAGAGTGGAATAAAAATATTTGTTTTAAATCATCCCGGGAAAAGATGCTGGGCTTCTTGCACAATCACCCTCATTGCTTTTCATAGTCCCTCTCCCCATTCAGCCATTTAGCAGTTCCAGTTCTCCAAATACCAGCAGTAACTCTCTCTCCAGTCTTTGCCTGTATGGGAATTTGCTGTGATATCTTCTCATTCTTCAAAATAGCTGTGGTTAAACCCCTTCCTCACTTTCTCCCTGGTTTGGTACAAACACAGGCTAAACTGTACATGTTAGGCAGAACGTTGGTGTCAGCCGTGGCTGCAGACGCTCGTCCATCTCCCGGCACCTGCATCACTTGCTGTGAGTTTTGCAGCCCAGCAGGATTTTAATTCTCCATAGTATTTCATATTCCATACTGCCTGATTGGTACCTTGGCATTTAACCCTTGTTGACCCCTGGCTGCATAAGGCTTCAAATGGCAGGAGACACTTATGGAAGCACTTTACATCTCAGTCATAAAACGTGGGAGCGTGTTTGGCTGCTGCTGTTCTGAATTCAAACTTATTTTCGTTTCTGTCGTTCGTAGCCAAAGGTAACATCGCAATGGCTTCTTTTCTTGCTGTTATAAATTGAATCTCCAGTTTTCTTCTAGGTTCCCTCAGGAACCTGTGAGTGAAATTGTTTTCCTGTCCTGCAAAATACTTGAGAAACTTTCCGTTCCTGAATTGAGGTAAGTGGTTTTTGTTTCTTTATAGTTGCTTTTCTGAAAGTAATACGTTCCATTTTCTGGTCATTTCAAAGCACTTTGATTTGTATCAAGTTTGAATTTTAACTTTTCTCTTTACTTTTCAAAATGAAAAGTATTTTTCAAGTTCATGTTCTGGCAGTTCAGGAAGATTTTTACATCAGCCTGTTCACATAAACAATATTAGTTTGGGCATATCGTATTTTTAAATGAAAATAGTTGGTGGAAAAAGTTGCATCCATTTCTTGTACTTAACATTTCTCTGACACCTGAGGGCCATAGTGTATTGAGCTGTGGGGATATTTTCCTTTGAATCTCAAATCTTTCCAGCTAATTTTGACGTCTAAAAAAATACTCAAATTCTCTTTGCACCCTTATTTTTCCCTTTTGTCTTTCCCAGGTTCTCATGTCTTTTATTTCTGTGCTTTTTCTGGGTTTGTCTCTTGTCCTGTGAAATCTGTTGGGCAGACACAAGCTGGAAGTGGATCTAAGCACCTCTCCTACTCCTGGGTTCTTCAACACATGACTGCAACCAGCTGGTGATGCACACACTGCTTTGCTCTTTTAAAAACATCTTAATAACTTCAACCTAGCTGTAAGGGCAGCTGTGCTGTACTCACAGCTACGAGGAAACCTGATACTTTTGATAACAACCATGAAATCTTTGAGGCACACTATCTAATAGTTGTGGGTTTGCAGCTTTATAATTGGAAATTATTTCTTTGGACGTTTTATTTGTGTTTAATTAAAAGTTATGCCTTACCTGTATGTATTCAAGAATATCTTTTGATGTAGGCAATTAAGGAGATGAATCTTTAACAGCTGCGTAATACAGTCCTAGAGAGACTGTGATAATGAAAGAGTTAACTGCAATTATTTTAGCACCCCAAACATCTTGCCTTGTCGACCATGCGTTACCTCCTGCAGCACTGCGAGAGCCCCAGTCGCAGGGGTTTGCTGGGGAAACTGGTGCTACAAACGGCGGTCCCCTGTCGCTACGAGGCGGGACGGTCGCTGTGAAGATGCTGGGGTTTGTATTTTCTGGAAATGCTTTGTATTTGCAAAGTGAATCGCTTCATTTGCTGCAGCCTGCCTGGGTGCTCAGCCCCGTGGTCCCTGGTTTGCCTTTCATTTCCACCTCCCAGTATGCTGTTTGGCATTTTAATGAATGTCATTTTTGTCCCATTTCATTCTTTGTACTTCAGACAAATTGAGTTCTGCTCGTGCTTTTTCGGAGCGAGGCCACCCTGGGTTTTACAGGTGTTCTGAGTAAGGGATTGGGTTTATTTGGTTTCATCTTGACCAAAAGTCCATTTTGACATTTTTGTCTCTCTTTTATTGTCTTGTCATCATGTAACGGGAAGTTTTAAATAATTTCTCCTAGTATTTTTCTGTGTATCAAAGCATCAAAAACTTGTCTACAGCTTTCCTTGGTTTTCTTACCGAAAGACCCTTGTCTTTCTTGCTGGGAGAGAGCTGGATGTATGGAGATGGTAAAGCAGCGAGGCCAGCTAAGCTGCCTGTGGATTTTGTCAGTTTATTATATTTTAGCACAAGAACTCAGAGCCACAAAGCACAAACATTCCCCAACCCCAAAACTGCGTAAATATTCAGAAATATGCTAATCTAGATACTAACAGGCTGCTGCTTTGTTTTCCATTTCTTTCTAACACGTGGAGCTCCATTAAGATGTTGACAAACTATTTAAACAGCTCAAAGAAATTACCAGTTTTCCCTGCTCTCCATCATCTGTTAATTCTTTTCCTTCTGAAAAGTGCAAAATTTTCTTCTCCACCTGTCAGGCTCCGTGTAATTAATGCTGTCTTCCTCTTCTCCCAGCTCCCACAGCCATTCCTTCCCATCTCTCCGTGACACCGTTTCCTTTGCAAGTTTGAAGAAACCGATTATTCTGCTAAAAAGGCAAAAAAGTTCAAACTATTTTTCATGTGACAGCGGCACAGAACATCAGCTGCAGTTTTGCTTGGAAACTGGTGCATAATTTTCTAAGAATGAATATAAGCTTGCCAATTCCAGATCTCTCCTGGAGTTAGACCCTGCTCCAGACCCTCTGGGGTCTGCGAAGGGGAACGTGGCACCAGCCCCGTCCCCGTCTCCCTGGAAAAGGAGAGCAGAGGAGGAAAGTGTTCCTGCTCTTGCTGCTGTGGAACTGGAGGCTGCTGGGGAGTGGAAGGGACACTTCACAGCTCATTTTTGAGTTGGATTGTTGTGGTTGTGAACCTCCCTGCTGCCCTGCAGTCAGTGAGGGACCTGTCACCTTTTTCCAGAAAATTTAGGAAACACCATAATTGGCATCTTCATGCACACTGGCACGTATCCAACACGGTTAAAAATTTGCCTTAAGTCAGTAATGAAACAAGCTTGACAAGTGTTCAAGGCCAGGTCGGATGGGGCTTTGGGCAACCTGGTGTAGTGGAGGGTGTCCCTGCCCATGGCAGGGGGGTTGGAACTAGATGATCTTTGAGGTCCCTTCCAACCCAAACCATTCTGTGATTCAAAATCTAAAATGAAAGGGCACATCTACATTATGAGAGAAGTCTTGCTGCCACCACTCAAACGACTTCTTGCAGGATTTGGTGAGAACATTTGCATTACAGAACCAGATTTCAGCCGGCGTCTTGAGTTTCTCTACAAATCATCACTAGGCTTTTTTTCCTTTTTCTTTTTTCTTTATTTTTTTACTTTTTTTCCCCCTCAGAGACAAAACAAAAAGTGAAAAAGGCTAATCTGTGGGTAGGTAATACAACATCCCTTACACTTAAATACCATGTGTGTACAGAATAATTAACTGCCATTTTTCTTTTAATGACTGGACAAGAGCACTTTGAGAGAAGGTAATGCTGGTGGGCTGGTGGCAGTCGAGAGGCATCTGTCCCTTAGCTAAAAACTGTCTGTTGGCTCAAGGTGCTGTCTGTCTGATGGGAGGTTACTGGTTCCATTGGTTTGGGTATTTCAGAAATTAATTCTGTTCTCCTGGGGTTTAAATACAGTTGAGACGTACCCTAACTTTTAAGAACGGGTGAATATAACACGATATTGGAAATATATCAGTCTATTGAGAGAGGGAATTAGTTCGCTGTGCTCTTCAGTTTTTCCACTTCTCACAGGTTTGTGGATGTAACACAAACATCCACTGTTCACCTTGGCATCAGCAAATATGGTGCCTCCAGCCTCAGTACAGAAACTGGGGAAAAAGTAAATCCCTGCCTCAAATGTCCTTATTGAACACATTGCTTCCTTCCTTCCTTCCCACCCAGCCAGTGCGTCAACTAAGGAAACACTTTATCAGGGAGCAGGAGCATTAATGTGGGAAGAACATTGCCAAAGTGTATCACAATTTAGAATAAAACTGGCAGGAGCTGAGCGATGAGGAGTAATTTAAAATATCTATATTAAATTACTATAGTCCAGGGGGACAGGGAGCTGAGTTTGGAGTTGGTTTCAGCTTTAGGCAGCTGAAAGAGTTTCTTTTTAATTTTTTTTATTTATTTTATTTTTAAGAAATCCATAAAAAATGAATGACTATTTTTAATATGGATTTAAAAGATTCAGGGCAGAGAGCCTGTTTCTTTATGAATATCATGGTAAAGAGCTACCTTGGCACTGTCTTTTACAAAACCTGACGACCATTCATCCATCCATCGCAGGGATGCTGAAGGCAGGGAGTGTCCGCAGCCGTCGCTTTCCAGTGGGATGGAACAGGAGAATCTGTTGGCAAGAACAGACTTTTCCTTATGTTTTCAGCTTTTCCAATATGCTCTCTGAGGACTTCCAAGTAAAACACTTCCAGACATGTCTGCCAGCAAGCAAGAGAAATAGAATCATAGAATCATAGAATCATAGAATCATAGAATGGTTAGGGCTGGAAGGGACCTTCAAAGGTCATCTAGTCCAACCCCCCTGCAAGGAACAGGGATATCTCCAACTAGATCAGGTTGCTCAGGGCCTCGTCCAACCTGGCCTTGAACATCTCCATGGATGGAGCATCCACCACCTCTCTGGGCAACCTGTTCCAGTGTTCTAAAGTGAAGTCTAATTTCTTTTTACATGATGATTTGACATCGTGGTGGGGGAGACGGCAGCCCCCAAACCCACAGTTGGAATTGGGAACTCAGGCAACATGTTTTCCTTGGCAGTAAAGTAGTTATTTAAGGCTGGTTGTGTAACTTGCACCACTCCCCTGTATAATTTGGGGATGCCAAACCCTATGTGCTGTGCCTGAGGTGGGTACCTGGTACCCACAGTGTCGGGGCCATTTCTCCTCTCCCGTGGCTGGAAGGAGGGTGTGATTACGGTGCAGCAGGGTACAGATGTTTGGCCAGATGTGTTTTTTCATAGCCTTGGTGGAGGTCAAAAGTTTGATGGACATTTTACGGTGCATAAGGAAGAATGAAGCAGTTTGTTCCATATTTGCAGATACTTAAAACTCATTTTAAAAGTTAAAACTCATTTTAAAAGTCTCTATTCTAAACTATATTAATTACTCCTCAGCTGATCCTATGCAATCTGTGGCCTTTTGAAAGCAACCACCCAAGCTTTAAACGTCTAGAACCTGATTTCACAATGAATATTCCTCAAATTAGTATCTCCAGCCTACAAACTGAAAACAACTGGAAAGTTCCTACAGCCAGAAAACTGCCAGTTTGCCACGTGGATTTTTGGGGTGAATAGTGAGTGGGCTGGTTATCCTAAACATACTCGAAACACTTTTGTGCACTGGTTCCTTGGTTTGTACTGGTACTGAACATAATTCTTACTGATGTGAGCAAGAACAATAATCAGAGTAAAAGCCCATGATTTCTTATTCCTGCTGTGTTGGCTGGGCTCCACACTGGGTCAGCTGTGAGGAACTGGGCAGCAAAATCCTCCTCTGTGCCAGCACAGGGAGGTGCTATTAGGGAAGGGATGGGAATTCTGGTCTCTGCACATTTACATGGTATTGTATGAGATTCCCCGTTCATGACTACCAAGATACCCTTGGTACAGCACAAGGAACAGCTGGGGAAAACACTCTCAGGGGCTCGAGGGTCCATCAAATGCCTCTGTGATCCCTGTGGTCACCCTCACTGCTGTCATTGCACAGGAGCCCCTTGGAATTGGAGCACCCTTCCTGGATTTCAAGCCCTGCATTGGCTGGCAGCGTAAATGCTGTGCAGATGGGTGCTGGGGGGGTCTGCCAGGCATGGGGTGCTCACCTGCTTGCAGTCTCTGGTTAGAAACTCCTGCTCTTACATCTCCACCCCTCAATGCATTACTATGCAACCATACTTTGTAAAAAGGGGTTACTCATCCCCTTGCTGGAAAAAGGGGAAGAGGTGAGGAAAACAACCTGCCAGATATATATTTTTAATGTTGTTTTCTATGGGTTCTGCTTTCCTGGAGAGCATTGTTAATAACCCTTTGTCAGGATGCCAGGGACCTGTCACTCTAAATGCCACATAATTAAGTGGGCAGTATCTGCAGAGGTGTACAGCCATTAAAACTGCTTAAAGGAACGAAAGCTACAGAGGAAAATTTTGGAAGGGCACTGGGGATTTTTATTTTCTGAGTGGATAAAATAACAAAGGCCTTGAACAGTAAATACTGGCTACAAGATCTCGTAGGACAGGACGTCCTCCTTGAGTACTTTTGCCTTCTGTTGCATCTGCTGAATAATATTGGCAGCCCATCACCTTGAGGGTTTGTTTGGTCACAATTTAACGCTAACTAGAAAGAATAAAAGGGGAAACAAAGAGATTGGAGTTTGATGAGGAGGAAAAATGTAATTATCTGGACATCTTTGATTGATAAATGTAACACCAAGGTAGCAGAAGTTCTGCTTCTTGTGGATGCAACGTTCAATATCATCTGTTAGCTGTGAACTAATTATTGAGCTGCCTTTGCCAATGCAGCTTCTGGTTTGCACCAGTTGTATTGGAATTTAATATACAAATATAGGTACAGATTACCTGCTTTTGTCAGATTCTTATCCTATTGAGAAGCAAAAGAGAACAAAACCACACGCAAGCGAAGAGAGTTCTGTTCTCAAAATCCTGGCAGCTGATTAGTATTGATTAGGTCAAGGTGACCTATTCTAATACAATACAGCTCCTACGCTCGCAGATTCAAAACAGCTATAGTAAATAAGATTAATAGGACCAATTTGCTACTCCCAAGCAACATTGTAATATGGCTTCATACGACTGGGTTCACATTGGAAAATAAATTAATAGCCAGTAAACCACAATGGAAGTACAGATATGAATTTCCTGAGCAGCACACAGCCGTTAAGTCCTTCGTTAGTGTGAAGCGTAGGAGCCAGATTATCAGGTGATAAGAAGTGATGTGGTTCTGCAATGTTTAAAGAGCTGTCACAGAGTTTTTTTCTCCAAAGTTCAGTGTGTTCCAAGTGCTCTTTTACTTCTGTTTTCTGCGTTTGTGGTTCAGTTCACCTGTGGTCAACTCCTGCACAGCGGTTAGCTTGAGGCTCACCTGAACATACTCAAAACCACCTGATATAGAATTAAAATCTTTCTTTTAATTCCTTGGAGAGAAGAAAGACAAAATAGGGGACTACTGCTCTGTTGTGATTTATTCCCAGCATCTGATAGACATAACAGGATAGATTTTCATTCTGGTTAATCTGAATAAAATACATACCTTATGGTGCTCCTGTTCTTTAGTTGTTAGTATAGCCCCACTCAGCAAAAAAAGGCACTCTGTCTTCTTAGAATCAGCCTATCTTTTAATCTCAGGAAACTTGCTCTCATTTTCTCTCTGTTTTACACCTATTTCCTTCATTCTAGCAGATTTCAACACCTCTCTGGATGTTTATTACATCTCGAATGATGTGCACAGCTCGCCAAGCAACAAATTACGTTCTCTAGCAAAAAAAAAACAAACAACCAAACAAAAAAAAAGAACGCTACTTATGTCTAATTAACTTCACTACAGCATGTTCGACATTATGGGAAAGTAACCTGCTGAGTCCAGGGCAGAAGTGTGCCAGATTGAAACTCTCCCAAATGACTACTATTGATGAATAAACAAAGAGGGTCGGCCGAGGTGATGTAAACAGTATATTTTAATGCATGAGCCGCTTGTGTAAACAGCATGTTAGCTGTTGAGTGCTCATTTGGCTTATCTGCAGACTGTTAAAATCACCCTGGTGTTTAAAACTACAGAGGCTTCGAAAAATGTATATTCATTTTTTTTCCCCCCTCGTGAAACCCAACTGCTATGGAATCAATATTTAATTTTAGGGGGCAGCCTCGGGATGCTGAGAAATGGTGCCTGAGAAGCTCTGTGTCTCCCGAAGGAAGCAGCCAAGGAGGCAGTGTGGGGTAAGCTCAGCCCTGTCTGCCGCGATGCGTTTTGCTCTCCATCACTTCCCTCTGTCGCACGTGATGGCACGTGGGGCCGTGGTTTCAGCTGGTTTGTACGTGCCTGACAAGGGGGTCAACCTGCATAAGGTAATACAAATAATGAACAACTAGGGAAGTGCTTGTGCCAGCTATCGTGCTCATCCAAGCGAGACTTTTATGCTGTTTTTAAGCTCCTGAAGTGGGGAAAGGATCCTCTTGTCATGCCAAAGCCTCTCACGCCATGATGTCCTCTGATTTCATAGAATTATAGAATCATGGAATGGTTTGGGTTGGAAGGGACCTCAAAGATCATCTAGTTCCAACCCACTGCCATGGGCAGGGACACCCTCCACTACACCAGGTTGCTCAAAGCCTCATCCAACCTGGTCTTGAACACTTCCAAAGATGGGGCAGCCACAGCTTCTCTGGGCAACCTGTGCCAGTGCCTCAGCACCCTCAGAGGGAAGAATTTCTTCCTTATATCCAATCTAAATCTGCCCTCTTTCAGTTTAAAGCCATTGCCCCTTGTCCTGTCACTACACGCCCTTGTAAAAAGTCCCTCTCCAACTTCCCTGTAGACCCCCTTTAGGTACTGGAAGGCTGCAATAAGATCACCCCGGAGCCTTCTCTTCTCCAGGCTGAACAGCCCCAACTCTCTCAGCCTGTCTCCATAGCAGAGGTGCTCCAGCCCTCAGATCATCTCCGTGGCCTCCTCTGGCCCCGCTCCAGCAGCTCCATGTCCTTCTTGCGTTGCAGACTCCAGAGCTGAATGCAGTATTAACGTCTGCTACAGAAGCAGCCCTGGCAAGAGGCAGCCAAGTCGCCCTGACTCTAATGCTTTTGACAATGTTTGTGCTTCACCTGAAAATTACAACTTTCCTTTTCCTTTTAGGTCTTTTTACTTTTGTCTTTTCATATCAGTTTTGACGAGATGTAGCCTCCAAGCAAGTGATGCATGTGCACCCCAGCACAAACAAGAGTTACTTTCATTGGCAATCACACCTCAGGGATTTTTCCTAACAGATCCTGCTGTTGGGTCTTTTGTTCCCCAGCATGTCAATGTTTTATCTCTTCATTTGGGAAGGGTGCCAGACAGTAAAATGAAACATCTCGGTAAACGGAGCCACAGAAATTTAAATACAAGCAGGTTATCTAGAAGATACTATTTCATATTCACTTCAGGCACATCAAGAGATTCCAGAGCTGAAAAGAGTAAAAAAATGACATGAATGTTAGAAGCATTGCTAAATGAATTATACAGAGAATTGAACAAAGTTCCTAAGCAGACTTTATACTGTAACTCATACCCACAATCACAGGAAGAGATCACATTCAGTTGTGGGAGCTACAGTTTGAGCCTGAAACAGCAATGAATTCTTTTGTAATAACAAGTTTGTTAAGGTATGGCACATCCCCTTTGCAGACATCATCTGTTACGTCGGATTTTGCCCCGGAGTAGCTGTAAGCGAAGGATGACGCTGAACATCTCACTGTGGGAAGGTTTGCTGAGGACTAAACAACAACGCTGTGATTTAGGGCACTGTGGTGGTGCTCACAGTGTACAGAGAATAAATGAAGTGAAAGTGCTTTGGGCACAGTAATTACCTTTTTCGTCTGTGGTGTGCCAGTACTATAGAGAAGGTTTTATACCGCAGGAGTTAATAAATCATTCACTAGGAGTACAGAGTAGTGGTCTTTGCACAACATAATTAACAAGCTAAACTGTGACTACGGCATGCCCAGCTGTAGACAAAGTTGTTTAATTAAAAGTGGGATGCTTCCAATGGCTCAAAACTGTTCCAGGTTACAATTTCAAGCTTTTACGTACCGGAATGTTAATTTGGACTTTCTAAACTGAAAACCGTCGTGAGGATCATAAAGTCCTGTATCCCGAGGCAGTAATGAGATGTCTGCTTGAACTTCCCCGGAACGTTACACTCCTTAGCATAATGCCAAATCCAGACTCAGGCTGTCTGGGGAGAAAAGTACCTTTGCAGAAAATATCGACGGAGCTCCGTATCGAGGCCTTGATGTCGTTTAGGTCAGACTTTGCTTAAGCAAAGTAAATCTGTTTGTGCGTTAGGTCCCGCCGCTGTGTTTCACCGGCATAAAATTCCACGTGAAAAATCGATTTAGGAGCTTGGTGGGCTTTACTGGCCCACTGGAACCCTCTCTGAAGCGCTCGGTGCTCCCTGCGGAGCAGCACGTCGGGAACGTGCGCGCGTTCGGCTGCTCCAGCTCATCCGGGCAGCTTTCCTCAGCTTTTAACCTAATTTAGGCTTTTCTAAAATTCTCATCAGCGCACCAGTGGAATAGAAAGGGAAATGACTATAAATACCTTTTAAAGATTAATGAGCTCTGTAATCCCACTACAGCGGGGTAGGTACACACGTGTGTTGCTAGAACACGTGCCAGTTTCGCTCCCTTTGCTGCAGACGTGTCTCCACTGCGTATCCCCCTGGGAATTGCTGGGGACCCCCGGAGCACCCAGCCCTCCCACTGCCCTTGCACCAGCTGGGCTCCTCCCCAAAACGCCGTCAGTACTAAAACTCATTTTTTCCTTTCCCGCTGCTAAATACTGCAGAATTGTCAACGATTTGCAGCGGGGTGAACGTTTGTCTCTTTCTAATTTATGACACTTCAGTTCAAAATATTTAAAACCCGAGAGCGGAGAAGAGCCCTGGGCGGTTTGTGCTCCGGCACGAGGCAGCGATGCCGCGGGATGCCGGTGCCACCGCGGCGATGGCAGGCGGCTGCCCGGCTGCTCTGCTCCCACCGCTGGTGGGGCCTCTGCTCCTTCTTAGGGAGAACAGCAAGGATCAGGGGCTGCAGCCTCACCCCTTTAGCTAAAAACAAATCAAAAAATATCAATTGTTCCAGAGGTTCCGAATAGCGAACGGGAAGGTTTTGCTCGTCTTTAATTGTCAAACCGCTCGTTACCGTAGGAAATTGTAGTCTTCAGTCAGCAGCTCTCACCCTTTCAGATAAATATTTAAAATGCTAATTGTGACTGCTACATGGCTTTAATTTACAAAATGCAGGATTTTTCTTTGAAAAAGACTTTTAATTTATTCCAGGCATCTGGAAAACTCAGGTTAATAAGAAAAATATACTGTTGTTCTGCCTTTGTCGTAAGTGGTGAAATGCAATCTTAGACACAAGAAAACAAGACGACACTTTTTCCTGACTCAGAAAGCTTCCAAAAGAAGGACTTCAGTGGTGTGACCCGCTGCAACCCATCATCTCCTTGAACCTCTGCTCGTGCAGTGCTCTGTTTTAGCTCGAAGCAAAGGAGATGATAGTCTTTTCAGAATCCATGGAAAAACGATTGCAATATAAGTCTGAACCTTAACCAGCTACCTAATTTTGCACAGATAACCCTTGCAAAATGAAAAATTGCCAGACCAAATCCCACTGTCCTCCAACATCATTGGAGATGAATTTACTACTATAAATTCTAAAGCATGTTATTGAGATAGAATTACTACCTTATTTGTGTATTTATCCGAAATGAGCTTTCTAAGAGACATAGTATCTAAACTATTTAAAATATAAAGCTATCTATGAGTTTGTCTGTGGGAATTTTTGAGAAGTCCTGGGAATGATGACACTGTGTCTTCTAATTTCCTTTGAAATAAATCTTATTTTTCTCAAGTTAAAGAAGAAAAGATTAAAAGCGTAATCTCTGTAGTAATATTTAAACTCACTGGTTATAAAAATTATTTGAAAACTGTATCTTTCCTCTCACTTGACAACAAGTCAGGTGTTTTCCACCGGAGGAGCACGGGCGCAGCTCCCTGCCGGCACGAGGCTGTTGATGGCAAGAGTTATGATAAAGTCTCTGTTTACAAATAAAAATGTCTCTAATGAAGTCTGAGTCCTGAACATGGGGTTAGGGAAATGTCTTCAAAAAGGTGGCAGAAATGTCTCTTCTCGAGTTTACAGACGTTTATATTTAAATGCTTATTCATTAGAAAGAGCAAAAATGGGGTTTGCACGTTAAATTTCATTGAGAGGTCTCACCTCAATTTTAATAAAACTACTTCTCTTGTGTTTCCTTACCTTCTCCCTTGGCATCCCTGCTTTCACTCCTGCAATTATTCAGATTACTGATTCTGCACATCAGATGTGTGTTACTAGGGGGGAGGAGAGGGGATGAACAGTTCAATTAATTAAGCCAGGTTGTAGCAGATCATCATCATTTTTCAAGGTGTCAATTGCAGAGATCTCTGGGAGCGATGCAGATTAGCTGGGGCCACCTGGGAATTCAGACTCATTTACCATCACAGCATTTCAGAGCTTGATGGTAAATGATGGAAATAATCCTTGTCAGAGTTTAATGCTAAACCCACCATAGCTGTGAAGCACATTTCCAGGAGTGGCCTAAAATGCTGTTAATTTCCATCCCTGTAATATAGAAATAACCCAGTGAACCCGAGAAATTTTCTGGTGTTGTACAGGGAGGGGTTTTGTGGGTGAGCTTCGACAAAGTAAGTCGAAGCAAACCAGAAATTTTAAGGGTAATTAAGACACGGAATGGATTTTTAAAGAAAAACAGCTGAGTTTATGCCCAGCTTGATTCAGTATGAAGCCGTACAAATGTCTGATTTGCATCTGTTTGCTTTATGTAACCTGAAACATGACAGTCTTGAGACCAGTCAATACATTTTCTTGCTCCTAAAAAGTAACAGAAAGGGTATTTCAATACACGTGATTATAAAATTGAAAAACTTTTAGCTTGTGACTTTTGTTGAGCATTCACAGGTCAGGAAGCCTGGCAGGGGCGAGCACATGGAGCCAAAGGACACACATGGCACTGTGGTTTGGGAATCTGCTCTGCTTTTCTCGTGTTAATTGGCTTTATTGCTTAATCACTATTTATTCCACAGCTGTTTGCCTGTTTGGGTAGGAAATGAGAGTGCTGTGGGTATGGGAGGTGTGGGTCTGCTCACCTGGGAGCAGGGTGTGGGGCAGCCCTGGGATGCTTGGCTGGAGCCTGGGGTCTCTGTGCAGCCAGAAGGGCTCTGCCCAACACCCCAAGGTTGTGAGAAGAGACTTTTCTGGCTCTGGAGGCTGCTGGAAGAAGCTGGAAGTGAGAGTGTGATGAAGATCTGAAAAAGGTACATTTATTTCTATGGTTTTAAAAATGTTTTTCTCCATGGGTCTGTGTTTCCTCTCTTTAGAGAGTTGTGTTCTGGTTTTCTGTCCCAATACAAAAGATTGGAAGTTCTTTGATGCCTTCGTAGAGAGTCTTGGCTGTATGCTCCAGCTGATTGTGAATCCCCCCACAATTTTTTTTTTTCTTTTAATTAGCCCAGTGTAGAAAGGTTGGTTTTCCCAGCCTGAGAAGTGCAGAACCTGCTGCTGAGGGGCTGGAATAGCAAACAACGAAAGCAAACTGCTCACAGCAACTTGCTGTGCACGGGGTATGATGGAGCCTCTGCTTGTGCCTTTCCCTGCCCTTGCCTAGGGAGCTGCACACATCTCATCCTGGTTTTACCCACCTTGGTAGGGGCAGCCCCCTCTGTCCGTAGCTGAACTCCTCACTTGCTTCCAGGCTTGATGTTGTTGGCCAGAAAAGCTGTGGGGGCTTCTGAGTGAGCAGGTGGTGGTTTGCAGTGGAGCAGAAACATGCAGGTATTGTTTGCTTTGAGAAAACAGCTTTTTTTAGGTGATTGTGTGCCTGGTCTAGAATGCTATGTTCAGTATGATTAAGGGAATTAGTTGGTGAGAACCTTTATCAGGCCTGCAATGGCTCCTGGGACAATAAATTTTCTCTAAAGGAATGATATAGGCAATATTTACTGGTTTAATATCAAGAAACTCTGATGTTGTGCTTGATGCATAACTCTAAAATTGTTGGGTTTTTTTTTCCCTTTGCTTACGGTAGGAATGTTTTCTAGTCCTCTCCTGTAAATAAGAAAGTATTGCATTTAAAAAAAAAATGTTTTTGTGAATTCGTATTTCATGTACAATGACTTGTATCTGAAAAATTTGGGGAGGAAATGAAAGACTCCAGAAATGAATGTTTTTACCACTAATTGTGTGCGCAGTAGTTGTATGGTCAGTGTGGGATTCTTGTCTGTTCAGACACAGAAGGCTTCTGCTCAAGTTAGTGGAGGCTGTTAATTATATCAGTATATTGGTAGATAACTGCTCTCAGGTTTTTATTCCCTGTAGTTTGGCTTTAGTAAAGGCTAAAAAAGATAATAAATTTCGTAGCAGAAAGGTTGGGCTTCACACTGAGCTTGTTCTCATTACCACTTAGAGGTGTTTAACATCGAATCTGGGGTAATTTCATCAGAAAGTTGGTTTCAGTCTCACTTATTCTATATCCCTACGAGATCAGCTGCTACTCACAGGCAGGTGCTGGGCTGTGGGACCCGGATCTCAGCCCAGTGCACCCAGCACGGTGGGACTGGTTGAGTTGAACGCAGAAAATCATATTCTGCTGTTCCTCAAAAGTGGCTTTGAGATACAAATGCAGCTGAGTTAGAGGCAAAGCTGCTTTTCAGCAGGTATTTTGTAATGTAACTTCTGATATTCGACACTCCAAATCCCTGAAAACCAGAAGCCACAGTTGGGCAGCACGCCGAAGCTGGTGTCTCCAGCGTTGCCGTTGTGTCACGCTCGGTTGTGTTCAGCTGACACTTGGTAAAATGATGTTTTAGTATTTTTAAGGGCTGTGACTTTTCTCAGATGATACACATTTTATCAAAGCCTACCTCATTAGTAGGTCGTTTTCTGCTTTTGGTATTTCACCTGTCCAGGCGGTGATGTGTGTGTGTGTGTCTGCATCAAACTCCACGAGCAAACGAGTAGTTGAAGGTGATGTGAAAAGTTTGCAGATGCTGTGCATATGAAGACAGCAAAAATGCAAGAAGGATGTAACTGTTGCAGGTGGTGACCAAGGGGCTGTGTGTGCTCTCTTGGGTAATCAAGTGGGTTTTGCAAGTGACAGCAATAATAATATAGTATAATATATTATTATTATCTAATATAGCCTGATAATATAATTGGTTCAGTTCGTTCTTCCTCAGGAGAGCTGGAAGGCTACTCCAGAACTTAATGTTTCTAATTGTTAGAAACCTTGACTTTTAAAGCCTTGATTTTCAGCTAACTTGCTTTTTCTTTTTCTAAATTTGCCTCATAGCATAACCGCTTCTTTTCCCTTCCTTATTTATTTACTGGCAGAAAATCTAGCTAATTTTCCAGGCTAAATAAGCAATTTTGTTTTCATCTCATCCTCTGTTCCTACTTCTTGATCATCCACACAGTTCTTTGCAATACTTGTGTATATATTGTAATTCATCTTTCTTGAACAAAGTTGTACAAAATTGTACATGATATTGGAAATTGAGTTCTTTGTGTTTCTGCCTATTGGAAAAACGATGCCTAATAGGATTCAACTTTTTTAATTACAAATTCCCGTCCTACCTAAAGCATGCTTGGTTTCCTTTGCTTGTACTTCTAACTAATGAGTTCCTGATATTTAACAGAAATTCTTGTTGTTGCTTCCAAAGAGCAGCATCTTTCACTTAAATATAGCCGTGCTTCCATGTCCCCACACGTAGGGGTAAAATTGAGTCATTCTGTGACTCAGCATCACGTAGTTCCTGCCAGTGCTGATACTCCCCAGTGAACCCTCCTGACATCTATGAGCTAATTTAATTAGCATATTCCGGTTGGTACCAAACAAAAATCAATAAGGGCTTAAAAACGTTCTGTTATAAGGCTGATGCTTCAACAATTCAGTTAATAACCTCTGCAGCTTGAGGACCAGCTCCTCCTTTTTCCTTACCCCTACCTCACCTACCTAAAGCTCTCTTTGTAACACTTGCCTCTTCCTCTTGAATTCACAGTTTCAGTATTGAATGTTCTACTGAAATTCAGCTATAACAGAACGCTTAGCACTAATCAGAAGTATAGCATTGGAGACATTATACACAGAAAGCTTCTATTTGTTTGGTTGATATTATACAAAACATATTTGTTGTGGTTCTTCAGGGAACTGCTTTTTTGAGTTTTGATCACAAGAAGACCCCCAGGTAGTGAGGTCCCTACACAAACACGACTAAGGCAAGTTAAAATTCTCGGATAAAGAAGTCTGAATGGCATTAATTTGGATTTTCTAGCAAAAAGGACCTGATTTGCTTGAAGAAAATGTAACTTCTGCTGATTCCTGCTACTAGTCCCTTGATTATAGGGCTCGTGCTGTGGGGGAAAGGCTTCTTGCATTTAGTAGAGTCCCCTTCAGTAAAATACATAAGGAAGTCTGCAACAGTGCAGTTGCATTTCTACATGAGGACCATGTGTTTGGTTGTTTTTTTTTAAAGATGGGACATTTATTGGCCCTCCTAAATAGAACTGATGCAGGCTGGAAGAAAACCTACTTATGGGTCCCAAGAAGGATTTTTTTTTTTTATGCCACTTTCCCAACTCTCTCAACTTGTGTGGCTCTGGGTACTCAGCCAGGTTTTCACAGACTGTTTTGGTGGCAACTGCTCCTTGAAAGAAGGAAACAAGCCCCTGCTAAATGACATCGTCAACTTTGTTGTTGCGGAGCACTCTGCTGCTCCCCCTACCCCTCCTCCAGGTGGTATTTTGGACCTTGGAGAACATTCTCATGAGGAGCTCTTAAAAAGTGCTGCCAGAAGCCATTTCTGGAAGCATCACCCCTTCCTGCGCCCGTGCTGGGGTGCAGGGCACTTCTGTTTCAAAGCCACCGATGGGTAGAAACTATTTTGGGTGGGAAGGAGGAGGGAGAGAATCCTGTACTCTGCTGCTGTTGTTGACAACACAGGAAAACAGCTCTGGAGCCTAAGCCAGGTCTAGTTAATCCTTGGGCTGGAGAGGGAGGGGAGGGAGAGGAGAGAGCAGGGCATGGCTCAGGCGTTGATGGTACGAACGGTATGAATTACTCATTTTTCAGAAGCAAAGTTGAAGCTGTTTGGGATATTGGAAAGCTCTTACATTTTGTAAGCACCTTGTGTCTTTCTCTTTATTTGCAAACTCGCTGCTCAGCCATTCAGGAGCTTTCACTGCTATAAACTCGCTCCTCAGAGAAGTAGAAATACGTGGATCCATTTGCAAAGGTCCATGGTTGTGGCTGTGCCACATCAACCCTGAAAATCATTTTGCTCAGATTATGCTCCTGCATGAAGAAGTGGTTTGGCCTGTGACTCAGGCTGACCAGCTCTGCTCTGCTTCATCTGCAAGAAGCTGCATCGTCCACCTATTTATTTACCGACACACCGCACAGTCATTTTTTCTCCTTTAATATTCTGTTGACTAATTGTGGTTAATTGTGGTTCTTCATCTTGCTAATTACTGTAAATCATGCTCTGTCAGCCATCCTTTCTTTCAATGGCAATAAAGTGGTGTTTTTCCCTTGGAAGGTGCATGTAGTTTAACATAATAAAAGTGTCTTGATAACAAGGATGTATTAGTGAGGGCTACAGAGGACGGTGTGGCTGTGTGTGACAGCAACATACCGGGTTACAAAAAAGGAACAGACAAGTCAGGGCCTGTAAAACACTTTGTTGATGTGAATGGCAGTCAGTATAACTTTAATTTTATGCCTAAACTAAGGTGGCTAAACATAAGCCCTTTAATTAACACCGTCAGCAGCCTGTGATGCTGCTGGCATACTGCTTGACAGGTGGAACGTTACCTCCAAGCAATTAGCATGTCAAGCACAGTGTACTGGCATCTTGGTGGTCCTCCCGTAGGACTCTGATCTTTTAAGACTTTTCATAGTGAATGCTTTTGATTTCGTGGCTAATCAGCTGGTCGCATCACCGTACTCTTTTAATGTGCATGAGTCTGGTCATATTAGGTTCGAAATTTTATGTTAAACGTAGGTCTGTGTAATGGTCTCCAGACAAATAAATTTTGATCCACTGTAGATTTTGTGCAGGGTTTAGAATTTGAACACTATCTGCATAAATATTTTTGTACTTGCGTTTAAGTGTTGGTGGGAGGACTGGCTTTCAGGTTTCAGATAACTCCCATGAAGGAGAAAATGTTTGTGTTTAAAGGAAATATTTAACTGGCACGCTCTGCAGAACGCAGATTTACAGTTTAGCCTTAGGAAGAGGAACAGAAAGAATTGAAAAGTCACCAAAAATAGACTCTGAGACTGCGATTGTAAAAGTTAACACGTAATGGGACTTGTAAGGAGATAACTAAAACTTTATTTTTGACGTTTAAGAACAGAAGCATAAAATGCTGGAGTTGCAATTCATATCACTGATATTCCAGATTATCGGATGAGAAATCTCAGGTCGGGCATCACCAGCTCCTGGTGATGTGGTTTTATTCCCCTCTGTCCCTGTGCTCTCCTCCTGGACTCTATAAGTAGCTGCTAACGACAACCTGCTTTCTCTCCCCTGCTCCTCTCCTACTTGTTATTTAACGACTGCATGTCGAAGCCAACCAAGTAATCACAGAAAAACTATATCAGGCTCTCCATCTGAAGCGTCATTTCAGAAGGAAACTTTTAATAAAGAATTAACATCTAATTTTCAGTCTTCTGCAATGCTATTTGCGTGTATTTGTGCTAATATTTACCTAGCAGAGCTGTAAAGGATGCATGTTGGCACAGATCACAGGCCGCTTGTAAGACACGGTGTTATTCTTGGCAGCGGAGTTCCCATCCTTAGAGGCATCCCTCATGCGAGTCCTCCAGGCTATTTGTGTCCTGCAGCACCCGTGGATACCAGTTGCCATCTGGGGCTTTCCCAGTGGGATGCCGCGGAGTCAAATGGTGATAGAAAGTTCTGGTTGATGGAAGATGAGTCAGTGGGCAGGGGGATTTCACTCTCCCTGTAGGGAAAAGGAGAATTATAGCAAATGTTTTCAACCTGCTGAATGCACCTGAGGCAAAACATCTTGCCTGCATCACCTTGTTCATGGGTTGCTCTTGAAAACCCCATAAGAACACCCTTGTTCATCGGTCTTGAGGAGTTCCAGGAGATGTCCCACCAGGTTTTTTTAAAGCCATTGCAGGATCTCTGAGACCAGCTGCGGATTTGTCTGGACAAGCCCCTCCCTGGTGCACTTCAGGTTCACCAGAAGGTTGTATGGCATGATCAACCTCATTGTGTTTAATATTTTTTTCATATTCCTTGTGTATCTCTGCAGAGTTTCCATGGCACACTGGTACTTGCTGACCTGCCTTGCCCAGAGCGCTCTGCATGTTGACACGTGGGGACGTGGGTTTGATGTGTTCTCAGTGGCATAGTTCTTGACAGTATCCGTGAAAGCAATGCCAGGAGTACTACAGAAAGAGCAGTATTTCTTCTCCCATCTCAAAGATGGTCCATGCATCCTGCAGTCTAACTCCTTCCAGGGAGCAAGGAATTAAATGCAAGTTTCTTGAGTCCTCAAAAAGCTCATTCACTGAGGAGGTGATTTAATCAGAAGAAGGGGAGAGCAGGATACTTTGAACTTGAATGTTAGTTATGATCAATCCAAAAACTAATAAAATCCGAAAGAGATTTCTGAAACTGTCATGAAAATTGAATCATCTGGCAAAAATCACAGTTGTCTTCTGCATATTTGAGAAATAGAAACAGGTTAGGTTTTATTGTAAGAGTTGCTATTTTCCTTCCTGTATTATGGTGATTTTAATTCCTTCAGAAAAGAGCCACGTCCAACCCGAACCTTTGCTTTCCGGTGAATGAATTTGTTTTGCTTTTTTCTTCCTTTTGGATTTCCTTGTTCCTTGTTTCCTGTTCGTGCAACCAAATATGTCCTTCTTTAGCCTGGTTTGCTTTGGGCAAATATTTTTGTTCACTGCATCAATAACCAGAGATATGGAAACTTAACTCTGATTCCTGTGTTGGAGATGTGCTTGCCCTGCCTAGGGGAGGTGATAAAGATTGACAGGGGCACTGACATTTTGGTTAATTTGTCTTCAGGAGCTTTGGTCATTATGAGTTCAACCTGTGTTAAATATGATTTTTTGTCTCATGAAGAGGTTGGGATAGGGAGAGGTCGATGTGGGAAAGTTGCTGGTTGGCAGCTGACAGCCCTTTCCTTTCAACATTGACTTATTTAAACTGCTGAGGAAGATGCTTATGGGAACTCTAAACTGAAAGGTGGGATGAAAGTGCTGAATCATCAAAACCAAGAGTTTTCCAAACACATATGCAAGAAGACGTGATCTGAGTTGTGGAAGGTACCTCTCTTCAGGAGATTAGTGTCTGGGTCTGAAAGAATCATAGAATGGTTTGGGTTGGAAGGGACCTCAAAGATCATCCAGTTCCAACCCCCCAGCCATGGGCAGGGACACCCTCCACTACACCAGGTTGCCCAAAGCCTCATCCAGCCTGGCCTTGAACACCTCCAAGGATGGGGCATCTACAACTTCTCTGGGCAACCCGGTCCAGTGCCTCACCACCCTTAGAGTGAAGAATTTCTTCCTTATATCCAATCTAAATCTCCCATCTTTCAGTTTAAAGCCATTGCCCCTTGTCCTGCCATTACATGTCCTTGTAAAAAGACTTTAATTTCTCTTTCTCTCTTGGAATTTGGAGTTGCTGTCCTCTCTCACTTCCCTCTATTTCTGCCATTGCATTTTCAGAAACATTGCTCTTGGCTCCAGTAGTTGCTGCCACCACCCAAATAGCAGCTTTTGAAACTCACATCATCGTGCTAGTGTGTGATTATGGGCTGTCCCCAACCACTGTTCCTACCATTTTGCCACCTCAACATCAGAAGGATAGGTTTTAAAGGAGTATAAACTTTTAGAAGTCAATATAAGCTTTCTTCAGGCCAAGACCTTCACTTTTCTTCTCGTATTTAACTGCTTTCAAAATTTTCAGCTTTTTTCCTCTTGATTTCTTTACTTTTTCCACACCTTCAAACATAGACAAGATAAAATATATTTTGAGGTGAGTTGTCTCTTTTGTTAATTACTTTTAGCATCTTTCTAGTTAGATGATAAGCTTCTCAATCCTTGAAAATGAAAAATAAAAATCTTAAGGGGTTTTCAGAACAGTGACTTTTATTTGTGTTTTCAGCTGACCTCTGAAATAAGATGTGCAGTTAAAGAAAATACCTACATATTTTAAGCACTGGAGCTGAGTTGTGCTTTCTGAGATCGATGTCAATTTTGAAAGCTTTTGGAGGAAAGGGACATCTAGATCTATTGTGTTTAGCTCCTTAAACAGCTTCAACTGGAAACAAAGCACAAATGATCAAATGTGTTTGGAGATCGACCACTTTAAAGGCAAGCTGGAAGATTCCTGTCGATTTGGTAAAACTCTGCTCCTCTGAGATAAGCTCCTCTGTTAAGCTAAAGATTTTTCTCAGTTCCAAAACTCCTCCTAATATTCATGGAATAAATTGTGTTCATCAGCGGTTTGCTCCGTCGTGTTCTTGACTCAAGAAATGACAAAACTTTCTTCTGATTTCTGGAAGCATGCAGAGGGCTCAGTCTCTTAGGACACTTCTAACTTTGGAGCTGTCGACGTTTTTATCCAATTTTGAATCATTAGCTAGCTAGTCAGACAATATAAATGTGTTTTGTTAAATGTCCTGGTTCTGAGCACTGCTTCCCATGACAACCAAGGCAGTAAGTCGGAGCAGATGACACGTTGTCACATACCATCCCTCTAACAGTGCTTGGCATATTCCCAAACCTGGAAGAGGAGGAGTGCACACTCAAACCATAATCACAAAGAGAAGAAACACAACATGAAGATACACTCCTTTGACAGGTGGTCTTGGACTTCAGTTGGTACAGTAAAGCACTTAAATGGAGAAAGAAAAAAAAAAAAATTAGATATGATTGTGTAGGTCAGGAATTTTGAAAATTTTGAAAATTGAATGACAAACTATTGTGCCGTACTTTTATGTGCACCTTCTGAGCAAAAAGAACAGTTACATCATAAATGAGATGAAGGCATGAATGTATCTTTTTGTTTGCATCTGGTTTTCTAGGACTTACACATACCCAAGAGAAAGTGCAGCTTAAGATATTGATTTCCCAATTTTTTACAAAGGATTTCTATTTACCTTCCTAATTTTAATTGTCACTTTAATAAATGCTAGCTCATAATGATTATTTCCCTTGTGGGAAGAACCTTAACAATTTAATCTTAGATTTTACTTTGCGCCTCTGGGAGTGGCTTGCTTTTTCTCCTGGGAAGTGTTAAAAACATTCGATTTGTAAAAATTGTAATGTTTTTCCCAAAATGATTTAATTTATAATGAATTATAATACTGATCCTTTGGAATAATGAATAAATGAAGAGAGAATCAAAGATGTAATTGTTAACATTCTGGTCCTTGGCAAATCCCCCATTGACTTGAAGGGGGCAGGCTGCCAGGGCTTCAACGCCGTTAGCACAGTAGTTGCATCAATTGAGACTATTTAGATGTCAGTTTTGTAGAAAATAGTCACAAATACTTGAATAGCCATTTGATGCTTAGATTGACTAAATCCAGTTGGAAAAGGCTGAAGTAGCCTCAGTCTTGTCTCCAGATCAGCAGAAGCATTTGAGATTCACAAAATAGAGTTCTGCTTTGACCCAATTGTGATTACAGCCAGAAATAACAATGATGTGCCTTAGATATATTGTCTTACAGCAGTTATTTTTAATATTGCATCTTTCAAATTTCCTCAAACAGGAGAAATTATGGATAAAGTTGAGTTTTATTGGGGGATGGGGACGTGTGTCTAACCAGCTTTTATGCTCTAACACCGAACTGAATCTGTCATAATTATTCAGATCATGTTGTTCATGTGATATGAATCACATCCTTCGCTGTGATATGATGACCTGAATCTCCAGATCTGTAGTCATTGCCAGGTTACCGTGAGGTGTTTGTACTTCCCAGATGAAATGGGTTAGAAATGAGTTAACGAACTCCTGGACACAATTTGGCTGTCTGTACCAGATATAGATTTCATGTCTGCATCAGCCTATTTAATTTGCTGTCAGCGGTAGTTATTTCTTTATTACCTCCTCGGAGAATTTCTCTATTAATGAGCAAATTAAGACTTCTGGCTTCATACTGTCTGACTTACTCTGTATGCGCTGCCTGCTCAGCTGGATGTGGCTTCTGCTTAGGTACCTGCTCTGAAAAAAGCATAAGCAGCAGCACTCTTTAAAAATTTAATTTTAATAGCTATTTAAGCAGGTTAGCAAATTCATTTTCTCCTTCAACATCCACTTTCATGCAGCACATAGGTACACATGGCCTCTCTTTTGGAATACCTAAGCAGGGAGGTCTTATGTTTGCTTGTCACATATCCCTCAGTAAGTTAGAGAAGTTCAACCAGACGTTCAAGGCCAGGTTGGACGAGGCCCTGAGCAACCTGATCTAGTTGGAGATATCCCTGTTCCTTGCAGCAGGCTTGGACTAGATGACCTTTGAAGGTCCCTTCCAGCCCTAACCATTCTATGATTCGAAGTTTCTTGAGATCTGTAGAAGAAATTGGAGGAAATGTCTCGTCAGGCTGATTTGGTGAGGACAAGGGAGGGAAGGGTTAGGAAAAGTAGGGGTGAACCTACGAAGGCAAGTTGAATAGTTTGCATTTCTATATTTATTCTGCCAGTAATGGCCACTTTCTATATTTTCATTTCTGCCTCCTATATTTCCCCTGCCCTCCTTCCCTGCATGGTCCTTGTGATGCTTATTGTCGCTCGTCAAGTTAATCCTACCGAGTCCAACCCATGAAACAGCTTCACACCATGCTGCATCAGCCAGCTTTACTGTGTTATTTTATTTAGTTTGATCACTAATATAACCTGATTTGACTTGCTGGAGTGCAATATGTGTCAACTGGAAAGCAAAACGGGAAATCTGTTTAAGAGCAGCTAAGACAAGCCTCTCTTTATTTCCAAAACTAAGAAAAACGAGTTAAGCCTATAGCAAATGTGGATGCATAAAAGAAGTTGTCAGACTTCCACAAAAACAAATGTACTTTTATTTTTGGAAGTATCTGAAGTTCTTACTGAAGACTGATGGTAGTAAATCACTTTGGATTAGATATGAATTATTTTAGTCTTAAAATCAACTGCATATCTATTTGAGCAAGAAGCAGCTATAGACACAGAATATCCTTCTGTCGACTCCACCAGGAACAGAGCTGGGTAGATGCTGAGCACTCTGGAAACCCGCTCTGTAGTCAGTCTTGATATTTGGATCAAGACTTTGTACATTCATTTGTCTTGTGTTCCTGCTTTATTAACACTTTGTCAATAACTCTTCTGCCTCTCTGCAAAATAGATCTTCTAAATTACAGAGCTCTGTTCAAGTGTTTTCAATTATACATTACACAAAAGCTAACAGCTCACTGCTTTGTTCCTCTGCGCACTAACACCTAATAAATCACGGGTCTGGCATGTCCCGGTGTAGATACTTGCTGTTTCTAAGGAGGAATGATGTAATAGAGTTACTAAAAAGGGAAATAGTATAGATTTTCTTTAGTCGTTGTGTCATCAAAAGAGTGTATATCTGACCAGTTTGAAAAATCCGAATCGATTTATTGTGTATTATGAAAATTCCTTAATATATTTTCTGCACTGCAGAGCACTGCAGCTTCCAAGTACAATGCTTTAAAAAATAGAGCTGTTACTTGCAAAGAGATTTTCCTAAATTATCTGAAAGCATGAATATAGAAAACAGAAGGTGGCCAAGGATATGAGAGAGAGAATGTTTATTATTTTTTTGCCCCTCCTAGCTTTGGAATATACATCTTATATTTTAAGAAAAGGAGGAAAAGGAGACGTGTTTTGCTAGTGGTGATATCCATAAAGTCTCGACAAGTTGTGTGACACTTGAATAAAATAACTGCTTTCTTTGGCCAAAAGAAGAAGTCATTGCTGTCTCAGTACACCACATGTTACATGGGCACGAATCTGTATTTTCATGACAGATTCTGTAGTCTGTACTACAGAAAATGCCATTTGCAGCCTTTCAACGTTGGCAGTGGTAAAAGGCGACGTGCTGGAGAGTGTCTGGTTGTAAGAGGGATGAGCGAGTGGCACAGGTGACCATGCCACAGGTCTCATGAACACCTAACACCCAACAGATGTGTCCCCATGTAGACTCTCAACCATTCCAAGCATGGCTGTGTTAGATGTCCTGGCTGGTTAAGACAGAGCAGTTGGATCCTCCTGCTTCTCTTCCCCTCTCCCCATGTCGCTCCACCCTTCAGCGCTGGCTGAATAAGCAGGGCAGTGCGTGGGTTTTACCTAAAGGTGGAATATTTTGGCAACGTGGTCTGATAAAGGAACTTTGTGTGCAGTTATGAGCATTTTTGGTGTTTATGGGACATGGGAACTTGCTTTCTCCTGTCTTTTGATATTTCCTTTCCCATGTCTTTGTAGTCACTGTTTTTTGTTGTAGTTTTCTGAGGAATCAGACAACCAGTGGTACCTGGCCTGAGGGACAAAGGCTAATTAATTGCTCAGCCAGCTCAGAAGGCTTAGACTGGAGAAGTCAAAGTCATGGGTGGTTTGGAGGTGTCTGTAAGAGCTCTTCCAGGCTTTGTAAGGAAGTTCTGCAAGGGGAGCTGAAAAGCACAGAAATAATCATGATTTTTGAGATCTTAACCTGCAAATAAACAAAATTACCCTGGAAATCACAAAGTACTTGAGCCAGTCCAGTGACAAAAGTGTGTGGCTTGATCATAGGCACATATTCTCCTGCTATAGGTTCCAGCACCTACTGCGTTTCTTTTTCTACCGGGGTGAAGTTCCAGCCCAGCGAACTCTCAGACATGGCAGGAAACGCTCCACACCAAAATGTGACATTATGCTTCACCCAAGGTAAAGACAGTATATCAGGTTTAACATAGGAACTTCAAAAGAAGCAGAGTTGTGTATGCTATCTGTATTTTTAAGCAGTAACAACGTAATTTTGATGTATGGAAAATTCTGGCAATAATTTATTGTATCTCTGTTACAACATTGATGTTATTGCAGTCGGATTAATCCCGTTGACTTCCCTGTTCAGCAATAGAGTTAACAGACCAACGAGTGAAAGCCTATATATTCATATTTGATTTTCCTGACACCTTTTCCAGTGCTACTTGTCCTGGAGATTCCTAAATTCATATCGATTTTGATTACGTAGTAATAGATTGGTTGTTTAGTTTGAATCCTTTTTGTGTGGCTTCCTTTACAGATTGTTGACAGCCTCGAAGTTAGATGTGGTGTGAAATGACACAGGAAGTTATAAAAGTGGGTTCAGTCTGGTGTCTGTGCTGGAGAGCAGGTTCTCTGCCTCCGGGCTTGTTTGGACTGGGTGCAGAGTTTTATGGTTTCAGGCATTATGCAGATTTTAAAATCATTTTCTGGCTGGTATATTAAATCTCGACCCCGCTTTGGGCAGCACTGACCATTTCCTGCTGTACATGAAATTTGGTGACCCCCACCGCTGTGGGGGCTGCAACCTGTTACCAGGAGAGTAACCCTACTCCAGGTATGCTGTCTTCTTTAGGACAGTGAAATAGATTAAAAGATTCTTTCCAATGCGTTTTGAATGGAAAAATTAGCATTTTGTGAGTTCTTACACAAAGTAATAATTCCATACAGTTCTGCTTTCTAGCAAAAATCCTTTAAAAATTAGGTTTGTGAATCCCAGGTGTGTGGCTCCTCTCATTGCTCGCTGGGAAACTGGAAATTTTGGAGAATAATTGAATTTTACTCATTGGTTTTGTTTTATTTGGTTTTTGAGATAGGAAGCAAGAATATAGTGGTCGCTTCTGGTCAGACTGGTACCCATCTTGCAGTTCCATCTTTTAACTTTTCTATATCTGTTTTTCTTCTGTTGTATCCTGTGCGTTGGAAGAAATGGGATAGGGGAAGAAGTTTCAAAGCTGTGGTCTTAAGTGACCTGCTGAGCTCTCTTTTTTCAGAAGACTAGCAAAATGGGATCATTTGAAGAGTTGCTAATTGCTTAGCAGCTTTCATTGACAAAGTTTTAATTTCTCAACTGTTTTGAATTCAAGATTGTGGCTTTTTCATTACTGTTGTTAGAAATAATTATATGAGGTAGCTAGATTACATCTTGAATATTTTGAACTATTCATAATTTAATTTTCGAGTCTTGCAGATGAAATTTGAATTAAGTGATGAACAAGGATAATTTCTACGATGTAAGGATAATTTTGGGGAGAGGGAGGAAGAAAAAATCTGAACTTATATGATAAGTTACTAATTGCAAATGATTCATTCAGATTTAATGGAATTTTTTTACGTAGTAAGTAGAAAGTATATTAATCTAGTTTTTAAAACTGTCTTATGGAAATTAATATAGAAATATGTTCTCAATGGAAAATTGTTATGTTTCAAGAATACTATATTAAGAGGCAATGAATACATTATGAAAATGTAATTGCGTATTTTAAAGCAATTATCCAACTAATCATAAAATTCCTCTTGCAAATAGTAATTAGGAGAATATTTAGATTTATATAAGTATATACATTCTAAAATGATGGAAAGGGTCAGAATCCACTGTAATAAAGAATAATTGGCTGGCGGTTGGCCCTTAAGATTCTGTAAATGATTTTGAAGAATTCTTATTTTTAAAGGTAGCTCATGGAAGCTGGATAAGACATTTTAATTGTGTTTTAATATAGTCTGTGAGATAAACCTCAGAGGTGAGAGGGGGATGTACTGGCACTTGGCTTGAGAAGATGGATATAATTTTAAGCTACTGATTGGGGTGAAGGGCCTGGCACAGAGTTAATGTTCTCCTGGCACCGAACCAGTGCTTACGTGGAGGTTTTGGTCTGCAGATGCTCCAAAACCTTCCGTGAAAGTGGTCTTGAATTTGGGGAAATTATTTATGACTTTCTGCCCCGAGAGTTTAATTACATATTGGTGGGTGCTGTGGTGGGCAGGTAAATAATTTTGGTTTAAATAGCTATATTTTTTAACAGATTCTGTATGAATCTGTCAGTGTATTTCACTTGCTTATGTAGGTTTGTATATACACGCTTCCTACAGCGGTTCTCTGCTGTGGATGGCATCTTGGGACAGTTGAAAGAAAAGGGAAAACCAGCAAGTGCTCTGAAATGTAACTCTCTCCCCCGTACTGCGGTGTTGAATTCGTGGCGTTCAGACCACTCAAAAGCAAAAACAAAAGATGCTTTTGAAAGCTCCAGGGCAATTCAGAGCAGATGACCTTCGGTGCCTTCACGGATCCCAGCGGTAGGGAGGAATGGGGAGAATGGCTCTCGTACCCGAACTGAATCATTTGAAGCCACAGGCGTTTGTCTGGAACCTGCAAAACATGGATATTGGCATCAACATCATCCTCTTTACAAAGCCAAAGGTGTGTTTTACATCAGTTACTGTTTCTGAATGGCCCTGGAGCTCTTGGTTGGAAGGATGAAGGTGTGCCTGTGGGCTGTGGAAGCCTGTCCGTGTAATGAGTACTGTGCTCTGGCAGGGCTGAGCCTCCAGTTGTGAAGGCAAGCAAGCCCTGGTACTTGCCCACCCACAAGTAAAGGGGGTCGAGGTGCTTTTGGCACTCACTACCCCAGTGAATGTGTTTCCTGCAAAGCGCTCCTTTGCCCAGGGACGAGCACCCATCAGCAGCCACCTGCTCCCCTGGTTCACAGTTTTTCCTTCAGGCTGATGTACCTGAGATACCTCTGAAGTCCCACCACAAGCACACGGAGAAGCCAGAACTCGTGGATACCCAGACCTCTCACTGATGATTTCTGCTGCACTGGGAAGCTTGGAATATTGTTGTGGGGTGTTTTTTTTTAAATTTTTTTTTTTTTTTTTGCTTGGCGAACTTTGGCTACATCTCCATGAGTGGGTCACTCATCGAGCACTCCTCATCGCGCACTCCTCATCGGTTGGCGTGGTGATTACCCCCAGCATGGTCATTGCATGCAGCATCCAAGGCCATGCTCCTTCCAGGTCTTCAGATTTGCATATCTTGATGAGAACAAGCGCTTAACTCAGCACCTCTTCTCTCTTAGCATCTGCTAATGTAACGACTGATGCTTTGAATCTGAGTGCTGGATTGAGCCCATCGATACTGGGCCTTGCAAATCACCAGAATTAAATACCGTTGTAGCGCTGAGTTTGCTCGTGCAGCATCGCTTCGTATTTCTCTTTTAATTTTAGACGGGGAATTAAATATCTATCTTCCTAAACTAAATTATTCAGCATTGCATCTCGTGAATCTCAGCAGTGTGCACACTGTTGTGCGTGCTCTATGCTCTCATCTAGAAGTGCCTTAGCATTGTGTAAGAGGCAAGTTAAGGAAAATATTCTTTGATCCGATATCTTTTTTGTGGAAGAGAGAGAGTAGAGTAACTGCAGAGTAAAATACTTCTCCCTTTTTTTTTTTTCCTAAGAATTGGGTATCTTTCAAGATCAATTTAAATAATTCATGGAAATCTACTGCATATTTCTAATTAACGCTAGTTAGAAGCATTCTGGTTTATTACGTGATTTACCTCTGAACAGTTTCAGATTCTTAATAAGACATTTTAATATTTATATTTTTGGCCTGTAATTAGTGTAGATTTAAAAAATATTCACTTCAGCTTTCTCTGGGCAAAGCTTGGAAAAAAAACCAGTAAATCGGTAGTCTCTTCTCCACATTGATTTAGGGCTCTCAATCAAAAAAGAGCATTCGACTTGGTTAAAGGTTTGTGTCTTTAAAGCTGATCACACAAATCACTGGGATACGCCTGTAGTCCTCAAAGTAGCTATTTTTGTATTCTTCTCTTGTGACATTATTTTGTTAAAACTAGGTTGAGTTAATAACTTTCCTAAAGCAAGCCAATTTGCCGCGCGGTACATCTTGACACATTTTTTTATTAATGAAAGCAACACTTTGGGTTTGCTTGTTTGCATATTTCGGTTTTATTGCAAATACCGGTTTGCACACTTGGTTGTCACTTCAGCCACCAAGAGGTTTTCCTTGTCTCTTTGAACACGTAATTCCAGCGTTGAGGCTGTGGTTGGTGCCAGTGAAGGTGCCCGAGTGGCCACTCTGGCTGGTGGCTGGACGATGGTGCTGTCCCTGCCTTGGGTCCCACCATCCTCATCCAAAGGTTTTGGAGAGAGGAAGATGCTGTGATGTGAGGATGTGGGCTGGGTCCTGCAGTTGGGTCCCCTGCATGGGAAGGCCATGTCAGGTGGCATTGATCTCCAAGGTCAGCAGCTGGCACCATGGACCCCCTCTGGAGGGGTGTACACAGCCCCCTGGAGCTGTCGCCTTGGGTTGGGGTCTCTGGCATGTGCCATGTGTTTGCAGGGTGGTTCTGCTGGGATCTGCACAGCCCTGGGCTGCTGGGAGAACGTGCACCAAGACACGGGTGCTCTCTTCTGCTGCAACCTAAGCCAGGTGCCAACCTGGAAAACCTTTGTAAATGAGGTGAGAATCCAGAAAACAATGAAGAAAAAGGATAGAAACGAAAAAACGAGTTTGCTCTGCTTCAAAGAACGTTAGGGACGCAGTTAGGTGAAACTAAACTCCCTGCAGAGTTGAACTCCTGCTCTGACCCACTTAGATCCTGCTTTCCCAAACTTTTTCCTGTGGTTTCCGGGGGAAACCGTGCCGATCCTTTCCTCCCTGCGTTGGGGTGTGGGGTGGCTGGTCATGCCGGCGCAGTGGTAGCTCAGTTGGGACTTGGTGGCATTTCAGGAGCCACATGAGATGGAAACTGCTCTCTGCGTGAGGTCTGAAAGTTTGCAAAATTGTCTTTAGTTCTGTGGCACCAAAGACGCGTGTGAGTCTATCGCTTCGCTTCTCTAACACGCTGAGTGTTGGCACAGATGAGATTTCTTCTTTTTCATAAAAGATGTAGCTTGTTTCCTCTGCTTCTGGAACTTCATATTTGTGAATAATTATTTGTAAACGTTTCATAAGCATTTTGAATCTCCCCAAGTATTTTGTTCATAATCGTATATATTTTCAGTAACTATTTACAAGTTTGGTACTGCCATAATGTTCTTCCATCTAATCTTCTAAAAGTACTACAGAAACAGCCATGACAGACTGTGGAAAGAAAGGCAAATGTTTCTTCAGCACTTTGACTAGGAAATCTGTCTTGTGCTTTCTGTTAAGTAAAAAAAATATCCTGTAGCTGTTCAATTAAAAGATATTTTAATTGTTTTTTGCCTTTAATGAGGGTGTTATTACTAACACATTAACATCTACAGCTGAACGATGCCGAGGCACCAGGCAATGCCTGCGTTTTTGGAGCAGACCAATGTTTTGGTGTTGGTGTCGCTGTTTTTATTGCTAGAGACTCTCTAGGAGTCCAGCAGTAGCTTAAATTCTTAAGTTTGCTTAACTTCTGCTAAGCTCTGATAAACCCATTTAACGCAGGTATTTATAACTTAGTCTTCTTGGCAGCAGAGGATGAGCTCCAGTACATTAGTTAGGTCTTTCTTGATGCTCATAAAAATCATGTGCGCTCCATCAGAACAAGGAGAAGCGCGTTGGATGGGATTTGTGTGTCAAACCGGAGGAAAAATGGGAACTGGAGCTGGTGGAGCAGAGAGGGGTGCCCCAGGCAAAGCCCCACGCTCAGGGCCTCCGGCTGACTGCGGGACAGGCGCGAGAAAGAAACTTAAAATCTAACAGAGCTGCTTCTTGTTAACTTAATTGGAGAATATTTTATCTGCAAGAGCCTAATGGTTGCAAATGAAGCTGCTTGGAAGACTTTTCGAGGATGTTTTACATGCACGGACACACTATGCTTGCCAGGTTTTTTTTCTGACTTTGTATATTTTAACTGTTAAAATACACTATTAATATGTGATGTGGCAGATAAATTTCACCACTTGCAAATGCTGGGTCTGTTCTTTTGTTTCTCTCCTTGGTTTGTGTTGTGTGGTTTTGTTTTGGGGTTGGTTGGTTTGGTTTCCAGTTCCCGAAGGTTAAGAAAAATAAACATAAAGCTTAAAATAAAAGCTCCAAATGTATACCTTGAGGCCACAGGACTGAATTTTACCAGGGTTCCATCACCTGCACTGTAATTCTGGGGTTGGGTGACTTTAAGTTATATTTATCAATTGTTTAGATACCAGCATTTTCTTTCGTTTCACTGAGCAGTCACAAGTGCAAAAAGAAAGACTTGCATTTAGAAACTAATTTTTAAATTCATCTCTTAAAAAACAAAACAAAACAACCAAAAACCTACATACCAACATTGTTCAGTAGTTCTTGGTTTGGATTTTGAGTTTGTTTTGAAGTATTGTGAGACTGAAAGGAGAAGTTCCTGGGGAAATCACTGTTGTTGTACAGGTTCAGGCTGAATTTTTCTTTTCTGCTGTTAATTTTAGAGACAATGATGTTTTCAAAAGCTTTTGAAAGATGAGCTGAAGTTACTGCTGGTTGGGGTTTTTTGGGGTTTTACTACTGTTGAGTAAAGGACCTCACCTCTCAGCGGGGACTGGGGTGTAGGAACGCTCCCTGCACTCCCAGTGGGTAAAAGGAGCAAAATGTGGCCATCTTCCCCTCTTTCCTTGCTGTCCTTGTACAGCAGGAGACACATACCCACTTCTCCCCTTTTAAGGACAGCCTCCTGTAGAGTCTAAAATCCACTTATGGTAAATGCAGGATGTGCTGCAGGTGATGCAGCAGCCTATGGTTTCTTGGACAAAAGTAGAATTTCACCAACAAGCGTTTTCCCCAGTATAAGACGATGCCCCTGAACAACAATAACTGAGGTTCATTGCTAGCAATAGAACAAGGAGACTGTTCTATTAAGATCACTCAAGCATAATAACTCCTGCTAATAAACTAGATAAGGAAAAATAAGACTCTTATTTAGTACGTTTAATGCAACGAACGCCAGTGATTTCATGAGCTTCTTACAGTCTGTAAACTACGGGATTTTCCAGGATAAACTTTTTAGCAACGCTGCTGAAGAGTGGAGCTAAAAATTACAAAGTCTAGATTCAGAACATCACCATGTAACTTTATTAAGAACAGATGGGTGGAAAACTCCCTCGAGCGCCGTATCAGCTGCCTGCATTCACGGGATGGCAGCCGATAACGCGCTTGATGGACCTTTGTGTCCATCTGCTAGTCCATCTACCCAATATTCCCTGGCTGAGGAAACTCTTCAAACCTGAAACTTCAAGCAGCACAGTTAAATGCCAGAGATGTCTTGTAGTATTTATAGATTTTTGCTCATTCCCACTTGAGAAGGTTTTCTGTGATTCATCAAGTGTTATCTTGATTTGTATCATTTATTAGGAGCGTATCTTAATGACCGACTTGAGGTATGTTGTGTAGCTGCACCATCTGATATTCGGTGTGCTGATAAAACAATCTGAAATAACACCTATGGTGATTTGTTTCCTTACTGACTGATTATCATACACTAATTCTCGTACCTCTTAAAGTATAGGTTTTGTTTCAGCAGACTGCAGAATTTTGGGAGGAAATTATCTTGGTATTTTCAGGAAATAAAAAAAGGCAGGGAAGCTCTAGGAGTTGCCCTCCCTCTCCGCAGTTTGTATTGGCATTGGACAACTAAGGATGCTGCATACTCCATGGAAAAGCGATTAATCTGGTTGTCAAATAAAACAGCCATCTCTAAAGAGAGAATGCTTAATGGATTTTGGGGTTTTGATCTTTTTTTTTTCCTCTTATTTCCTGTTGTCTTCTCTATACTTGATTGGGAAAAGTGCCTTGTAAAAAATAGAGCTTCATAACTTTGCTAGAGGACGAGCGATCCAATCTAAGAATGTTCTCTGCAGCTCCCCTGTGTATTAAACAAATAAATATAAAAGGCTTAACACCAGCTTGTGTGGTTACCAAGAAGTTAAAGCATTACTTAAAGCAGTAAAAAGGATGTGAAGATTTAGTACTGCTGTGCAGTGCACTAAATAACACCAAATTAACTCATAAAACACGTCAAGACTTGGTACTTGAGCCACTCCATCCGTGCTCAGCTGGCCCTGTAACCAGGCTGCCCACTGTGCTGGTGATGAGCCTTTGTAGGCACCTCCGGAGAAAATGCTCAGTGCTGGAACATATTTGTGAAGAGACTTAGCTAAACCAGAGATGGACTAACTTTCAAGCACATATTTCTTTTTTTTTATGACCTTGCTATAACTACAAGTGTCCATTCTCCATGAAAAAGGGTTCTTAAATCAGGACTGGAGGAAGGAAAGAGCAGAAAACCACCGGGTTGCTAGTGTCCACTTGAGACTTGCTGTATAAATCTGACTTATCAGCAGGTTGTTAGACAGCAAAGTGGTGTTTACTATGGCTACCCCGAAGAAAACTGTTTAAGGTGTTTTGAAATTTTCACTGTCATGTAGTTTTTCTGAAGCATTGTCGGGGAATTTGGGGAACATCACAGCAAGCTGACAACTCTTTCTCTGTCCTCCCTGACCTGGTAATGGCTGATGGCTGCAGTAACCACAGAAAAGGTTTTATTGCAAAATTTACACAGGTGTTTTCACAGTATTTTTTAGCTGCTTTTAGTAAGAGGTTTGGAGAAGAGATGCTGTATTTGTCTTTTAGTCTTTTATTATCTGCGATGATCCATCTTCTCCTCCCTTCCTCTCCTGCCACTGCTTGTGCTGTGTGTGCTTCATTGTGCCGTAGCTTCTGGCTCCTGATCCACAAGCCTCTGCTGCACGGGGTCCTCCCACCCCTTGTCTCCACTGTGCTCTTTCCTTCTTCCTGGGACATGGACTAGAATATTTTCTTAGTCTAACGTCTAGTCTGAGAAAAGTTATCAGTTCTGTTTTGCTGAGCGACTTCAGCCATCAGTGGAAGTGTTTGTGCAGGCTCCTCTGCTTTTCCAGCTGCACCTACGAGCATCTCGACTTGTCCCTGTCAATGAGAAGCTTGAAGAAGGGCTCATGTACTGGAAATGCCCACGTTAGATGACAGCCTCTGCAAACAAGAGGAAAGCACTTGACATTCATGTTTTGCAGTTATTTATGAAACTCTGGTCTAAGCGGGGGGGGGGGGGGGAGTTTTAATTATTTGGATGTAATTTCAAAATTGTAGGTACCATGTACTCACACTTGATCTCCATTTGAATGTGTCACGCAAACAGCGTGACCTGCTCTGCAGAATAAAACAATGGTCAAAGGTGTTTGTGCTTTGGGTAAGAGAAGCTGATTCATCAGAGCAATAAGACTATTAATTACAGCCGAACTGGAGGTTATTTGGTTCAGTCAGCTACGACCACTTGTGTGAACTCATTCTCTTGTGTATAAACGTAAATACTCTCCTGTTGTCAAATAATCCTAAAATGTTATTTGTGATGACAAATTTTATTTAGGACCCAAGGAAAACTTCACAGAAGTTTTGAGTTCATGCCTTTCAACTTGTTGAGCATACTTGTTAGTCGAGTACAGAAGCTGTGAAATATCTTTCGCTGTTGAAATTCAAGATGGTTTGTTTCACGTTGGAGTAGAGGAGATGGTCTGGATGACCTCCTGGTAGACCTTTCAGCTCCTTTATGGGAGCCATATGCAAATTTGTCCCAGGAGATCACAACTCAGAGTCTAAGAGAGTAGGGTAGTCAAGCTTTAATTGGGAGGCTTGAGTTTGCTCAAGGCTTTGCAGTTTCCTTTTTAGAATTCTGAAGTGTCGCTGCTTTTCTCCGTGGGATGTCAGATCTTATTAATGTCGTATCTGAGCATCTTATTAAGAAAGTAATTCGCTAATGGATCTGTGGTATCATAGCTATTCCTCATGGTACCCTTGCAAGGCACTGGAAAAGCTAACCTCATTCTGCAGCTGGGAAAACTGAGGGATGGAATATACAGGATAGATGAGAAAAGGATTTTTGGTGGCACTTATGCATCTGGACACAAAGTTGTGATTGTGAAAAATCTCACTTAGCTGCTGCCTGAATTCCTGAAGTAGCTTTTCCTTTGGATTCGGAGTTCCTTGTGTGTCTCAAGCTCTGCTTCTCCATGCTCTGAGGAAGGCTTTGGTCAGTCTGATCTGGAAACGGGGACTTGGGTTGTGGGGCACAGATATTCCAGTGCTTGGTGAAGGCTGGGATTTAGGCACAAAGCAATGAGAGCTTTTTCTCTTTTTCCAAAGGTGGTGCAGCCAGTCGTCAGGCAGATCTGAGTACGCCCTTGGTCATGATGGCTGAGACAAGTCCTTCTTGCTGCATTGCCCACCTCCCTGGAGAGGGTCAGATTCGAAGGCTGCAGGATCTCTGGTGCAACCTGGGAACACAGGACAGTTTCTGTTCCCTACATGAGTGTCTTGCTGTCCAGCACGAGTCTGACTCCTGTTTTGGAATCTAAAAAATAAACCCATGCAAGAAGTCAGTCCCTCCTTGTGGCTGGGTCATCTTTGTTCCCTCCTTGTTTTGAGAAAAGTGGGGTTCCTTAAACAGGAACGATATTGTGTTCACATGGCGTAGTGTTGCAGTGTGGAAAACCAGTAAAAATGTCAAGCAATGTATTAAATTATTTCATAATCACAGCACCAACGAAAGCAGTATTGTCAAGGTCCCTTAAAAGTTATCTGGCTTATTTAACTTCCTGTTTTATAGAGTTTTGGTAGCTTTCAGATATCAAATTCTTGAGAAAGGTGAGAAAAAGACTCATATGCAGCTTAGATGTTTCTGTGTGTCAGCTTTGGGGGAGCTGCAGGTAGAAGATGGCACTAGGCAGTTACTGCAGCCTCATTTAAATGTTTAGCTGCAGCAGGAAAAGCACGGTTAGGAAGTAAGATCTTATTTCTCAGATGTACTTTATGCCCACTCTATTGGTGTGGTCTCTGGATCTTCTTTTTCCTTCAAAAAAGCAGTTGGCCTGTCACTTTGTTAGAAGCTTGTTCTAATTGACTGGTTTGCTCTAATTGCACTAAAACTGCTCCTAACTGATAATTGTGTAGCTGCTGCTTCAACTAACAACAAGAAAACAACCCTCCAGTGATGGGTTGTAACCCTTGTTGCTCCAGAGCCTGACTGTCCTTGCAGTTGACATAGCCTGATGTTTTTGTACTCTTTCCTCTGTGGACATGAAGAGTTTATTCCTTTTGGTTTTTTGGGTTTTGGCACGTTTTTACTACACACCATCTATGATCCTCTTCCATTAACTACAAAAAGAGATGCCCGGATGGAAAAGGTGCATTTCTTTCCTTGCAGGCAGGCTGCCCACCAGGGAGGATAAAAAGCCAAACGGGAGATGTTCAGGCATCTTCTGACCACGTTTTAAATTAGAAGTTTGAACTTTTGGATCCAGGTATGAAGGGGTGGATTTGGTCTCTGGATGTGAAGTTTAGACTTTGAACTTCTACCAGTATTGTGAGCGGTTTTTTGATGATGTTTTTTACGTACCTACTATCAGAGCCACCTGCCAGTTAGATGACTGCACATAAGTTTCAAAATATGGAAAAGGAATAAATGATAGGCTTAGTATTGCCTCTGCTGGAGCAGCTGAGAAGTCTGAATCCTTTTTTTATCAGAGAATGAAAACTTGGTGAAATTGCACAAAATGGATAAGGATATAGTGAAACTTTTTCTCTATTAATTAAAAAAAGTAATGCCTAAGCCTTTGAAATAGATGTTTCAACTGCTTTTGCATACCTTTGTTCTTGTGATTAAAATAGCATAAAAGTTGTCTGAATATATGGCAGATGAACATGTCATTTGGAAATCTCTTGAATTTAAATTATTATAGGAAGCATACAGATAATTTGAAAATGAAAAAAATATATCTTAGGCTGTTACCTCTACTGTTTGTATCCAGCTTTTGATACCAGCTTGATGAGTCCTCAATAGCTCAACTCTGAGATCTTCCATACTCTAAGTTTAATGCATTTGTTGTGCTATATTATGTTAAGACACTCCTTACCTAAATTAACTCCTCCTTTTCCAATCTAAACATCTGGTTTATTATTCAGTGTAGAGGAATGTATCCATTTAGAATAAGGCTGTAACTTCCATCACTCCAGAATTTTGTGAAAGCCTTTGGATATCGTGCACAAGTCATCTACCAAAGGATTAGATTTCACTTCTTCACATATATTCTTAAGCGAAGAAGAGCAAGGGTGGTACATTTTAGTAGATAAGAAAAAAAGACCAACACAACAAAACCACAGAAGACTTGAGTACTTGAAGATTTACTCTTTTATCCAGCTGCACCAGCTGGTCAGGCAAAACACACTGCCTTCTCCTGCGAACTTCCTCTTACTATATCTTGGACTGTGGCAGCTAAAAAAAGTGCAAAGGCTCCACATATTTTTGTATTCTTGTACAGTACTAAGTTGCTAATAAAGTCATAAAGAAACTAATGTTATTATGAAGCTACATTTTCTCCCTTTTTAAAAAATGTGCTCCTGCTTTCTTTTTATTTCCAAAGGAGATGTTGTATCAAATTATGGGATCAGCATATGCAATCTGATGGCTGAGTCATCCGTGGAAAGAGCACAGAGAGAAAAATTGTAGTTTTCTATTACTTGCAGAAGATAAAATGTGTTTGTTTTTCCTTCGTGCTACATAGGCATAATTTCTTGATTTCTCTTATACTTGGCATTTTGAATTAGCTGCTTTAGCCACGATTCTTTCCTAACTCTTCTGAGGCACGGTGGGCCACCAAGCCCCCAGGTTGATATTTTTTAGATGATGATGCTATGAATGTTTAAACTCTTTACCTTCTTGTGGTTTTAGCTCCTGTAGAGCATCCTAATTTTATGTGACAGCCAGCCCATTCTGGCAGTGTGGGTGATGGCTCAGCTGTGGATGGTCTATTGTCACTGCCTGGCCCTGATGAGCGTGCTCACGTAATGCCTTTTTGAAAGGGTAGGTGGGAACAGAGCTCTTAGTTGGTTTCCTGGTTGGTTGATGTTTAATGTAGGCTTCATTGTGAAGTTCAAAAGTATTATATTTGGTTATAAGTTAAATCACTTTGCCAAGCACCCAGAGGTAAGATTTGTTATAGTACACAAGAGTTGGAATCAGTGAAGTATAATGGAAAAATTTGTGCAGAAGTTGATGAAGGTAGTGCCAAACAATCTTGTATGGATGCATTGGAAAGATGACCAGAACTGATATCCAAAAATCTTTGCTGGTAGTTATTAAAAAAAATGGTCCCTGTATTTAAGGAAAACCCAGATTTGAAACTAATTGGACCACAATGCCTTAGTTGCTTACGATCGTGGTGTTCAGATTTATTCCGTAGCTGCTTCTGTATAACATCACAACAGGAGAACTGGCTGTAAGTGAAACAAAAAATATGAGAACAATTCAAGTTGCTCGTAAAATTAAGAGTGTGTGCCCTGACTGGGCAGCAAAAACCAAACCACAAAAAACCACCCTTGCATGACCACAAGGATTAGCTTAAACACTGCGCAGATTTTGAGCCTGCCCTGCAGTTGGTTACTTATTGAACAAATTTCAGATTCATTTAATTTTCAGTAATGATCTGAGGTAAGTAACAACGGACTGTGAATTTACAGCTGGTGAAATGCAAAATTATTATCCCAGCGTACAGTTGGCTGGTGGCTCTTGCCAGTGCACAGCCCCGGGTGTAGGAACAAGGACATGACACAGAGGTGAGGGTGAAGAGGGTGTTGCTGCTCAGAAATGATGTGTAACAGTTATATAGGGAGAGACTGTTCAGGAGGGCCTGTTGTGATAGGACAAGGGGTAATGGTTTTAAAATAGAGGGAGGTAAATTCAGATTGGATATTAGGGAAAAATTTTTTACCATGAGAGTTGTAGAACACTGGAACAGGTTGCCCAGAGAGGTGGTGGATGCTCCATCCCTGGAGACGTTCAAGGCCAGGTTGGACGAGGCCCTGAGCAACCTGATCTAGTTGGAGATATCCCTGTTCCTTGCAGGGGGGTTGGACTAGATGACCTTTGAAGGTCCCTTCCAGCCCTAACCATTCTATGATTCTATACTGCAAGTATATACTAAATATTAATGTGCTTCTAGCCTCCATCGGTTCAATTCCCTTGGTTTGAAATCGAATGGAAAGAAGGATAAAATATTTGATAATCGAAGACATTTATCTATGACATTTAATTAGTGTAAAGGGACTTCTCCTGATCCATGAAATTCCCAGTGCAGTATAAATGTATCCAACCCTCATCGATGATAAGGCCATCCATCAGCACATATACTCTTTTCTATTACCACAAGTTTATCCTCAGATCTAGCCAAGACCATTCATAAATTCATTTTAAAGGTGTGCTGTTTGGAGAAGGTATTATATAGAATAATTCCAAGCTCAAAATCAAGCTGTGATAACAGCTCTCTATCTGACACACCAAGCTTTCAATCACACTTTATCACAGTTACGGACGTCGGTAAACGCACGGGTTTTTCCCAGAAACAATATAGATAAGCAAAGGTGGCTGAGAAAAGGTGCAGAGAGTAATTTAGAGAGGAAAGCAGGTCTGGCAGACACTTTCATTTTCAGCATCGTTTATAAGAAAAGACACATAAAAAAAAAAATATCTTACATTTAAAAATGACTTTGAATAATTCACTAGGATGATTCTCTCACCCCTATTTGTCTGCTCCAAAGCACAAATAAAGGAATTAGTGCTTTGTTAGTCAGCCGCATGGGACCTTGTATCAAAGAGCTGCTGCAAGTTTTGGGGAAAGTGAAAGCTCCCTTCACTTTCCATTAAGAGGAAAGAGGATGTGTGCTCATCTGCCCTGAAACGTGGGTCTCAAAGGAGAAGCAAAGAACGATTTTTATTGAGCTGGGCTGACCCTTGGAATCACCTGGGCTGTACTCCCCAATCAGTAACCTGGACTGACCCTCCTACCCACAGCTGCTGGATTGGGAAGGTTACTGGTTTTTGCCTTCTGTTTTCCCCACACCTACAGAAGGGGTTTGTGGGTGCTGAAGTTTGCAAATGGGACAAGGAAATATATTCCCCTTTATTTTTGTTTTGTTAAAGAGCAATTTTGAACCAAATTAAATATTTTTACTTAAATCAATATGAAACAGTTTCTTTGGCTTGTGTGTTTTTTTTTTTAATCTTGAATTAGTTTAAAATGATTCAGAACAACCAAAAAAGTTTGAGTGAAAAACCACTCAAACAATTATGTGGCTTCTCCAAAATCGTCCCAGTTCCCTCCCCCCTGCCACCCCCAGTGAAACACAATATGACACATTTGACAAACAGAACACTTGTAAATGTCAATATGAATCATGTGCTTCTGGGAAAAGGCTGGAGATGGAGCCCTGGCAAAATGGTTCAGACTAACACCTGCAATTCCTAATCCTTAGATCCAGTTTCCAACAACCTTGTGTACAAACCGACTCAGAAAAGATGCTTAGACTTTACTTTGGTATTTTCATTCCATTATAATTAGGAATGCAGATAAAACCCTGTTTGAAAACAGATTAAGAATATCAAGCTAAGCCACAAGTGTGTTCTTAAACATCGTTAGCGCTATCGTTGCGTTATCATTGCATTTTCTTTGAAATGACAAGATTAAATAATTTGTGGAAGTAGCTGAAGTACGTGTCCAGAGTACAGTATCCGAGCTGATACGTTATTGTTCTGCAAAAAAACCACTTGTTTCTTTGGTTCTCTCACAACTCTTTTTTTTTTCCTGTACTAGCTTATGATCTCCTCCTCATCCTCTCATTGCACCTGCCTTTGTGGTTCATGAGTCACATAGAACTAATAGTATGAGAGCATTCCTCAGTAGTAAAAGAGAATTTCTAAAATTCACCTGTTTACAGGGCGATGTGGGTGTAGGCAGAACCCCGGTTCCGCGCACCGCAGGACCTTCTCCCACCCTCTCCTCTCCTCAGCCAATGCCACTGGTGCTGCATCTGCTCATCTCTTGGACCTATCATCTTTGGGAGCATCTGAGGATGGGCTGGGGCTACAGCCAGTTCTTACCTGGCCTTCATCTCGCCTCGGGAGCCTTCCCTTGCTGGTGGGGTCTCTGTGGGCTATGGCTGTGTTAGTTCTGTTGCTAGATTGAACGCGGTGTTTTCTCCCTAAATTTCTTTTCTTGTGACACACACATTTCAGACAAGCTGAAGCTGTGTCCTGTGGTTCTGCTCATTACCTCTGCTGCCCCTCTCTTTTTTTCATTATTTTGTAATTATTTGGATGTTTTCAGTTTTGTCTGATTATTGGGACCTAGTAATGATTTCAAGATAGACATTTCTGAAATGATGCTTTTGGTGAAAAATGTTTAACGTAAGCCTCTACAAATTCAGTGTGCTTTCAGTATTTTGCATAGCACACAGGAAAATAGCTGACTATGTTTTCTGTGTGTTAAATAGCTCAGGAACCTGCAGCCAGGCTGCTGTCTCACCTGAGATGTAGCAGGGACAGCCAACCTTCTTTTCCCCTTTCTTGTGGGGAAAAAAAATGGTACCTCCACAAACATCAGCGAGTTTGCTTGAACAATGTACCACGTTTTGAGGTGTTTTGTCAGCCCATGATTTGTGTTCTTATGGAAACTCTTCTGTGTTTCCAGGTGTGGTTATTCAATGATGCAGCCCGTGTTTCTCAGTGGTTGGCAGCGTCACTTCCACGCTCCAGCTTTTATTACGTGGTTGGTCGTTTTGGGGGAAGATGAAATTTTATTGGGCTTGTACAAGTTTACGTTATATTTAAATTTGGTCTCATGAGACAATTCTTCAGAAATTGTATTGTACTTGGATCAATAACAACAACTCTGAAAATGGTCTGTACTACTGAAAAGTGGACCCAAACACTATTTCTTTTGTTGTTGTGTTTTTGGGGTTTTTTTTGTTTGTTTGTTGTTTTTAATTAGAGCCTGAGGACTAGTTAGCTCTAACTCCTGTATCTTAGAATTACAGTGTGGTAAGGTTACAGGAAAAAAATAGCTTACATAGGAAAAAAATATAACTTTTGGAAATGAAAAAATTCATTAGGAAAATAAGCCCTGCAATTCTTGTAATACACTACAGAAATTCTTAAATACATGGCAGAAAATGAAGCAAAAAGAATATAATTATTTAGGTGATAGCTGTCATGGTTCAAGCCACAGACTTTACCAGGTATCTGTATTCAGACCTGGGTTTTAACCAAAAAGGGGGGGAAAAATTCTCTACAACGAGATGTACGTTGCTCAATACTCAATACTTCTCTAATGAGAAATTAAGAATGAAGCAGACCATGGAAGTGAGAAAAATTTGATTTATGCCTCAGGAGGGGTGGGTCAATAGTCCCAGGCTGAAGGCAAGGTTGAAATATGAAACCATCACGTTAGCGTCCATCACTGCAGACCTGTGGTCGTTCTTGAGAAAAGGGCCTGCCAATACACTCCCTGTTCCTCGGAATTTATTAATAAGAAAAGGGAAAATTATAAATCACATCTTGGGGAAAAATAAAAGCAGAATTGGTTTCATAGCCTGAATCAATGAGCAGCGTTACTAGGTGAGCTGTTTCAAAAACGAGATTGTTTTATGGCCAACGTGGTTGCACAGAATCACCTCCAAGTGCATCTCAGGAGAAACAGGACTTCTGTGTAACTTAAACAGGCAGCTTTCCTTGGACTTAAATAGGAATTGAATAATGCTATAGGCACTCTTATATTCATACGTGATTTAAGAATTATGAGGATATATTACCACCCTTGCAGGTGCTGGTAATAGAGGCATAGAGGCACCCAAGTCATGAGCGTAATCTTCTGTTGCACGCAAAACTCTAATTAATTTCTAATTATTGATCATAGCAGAGTTCCTTTTATACATTAGAAACAAATTATAAGGGATAATTTATATTCACGGATAGTTATTACCAAAACCAGGTGCTATAATCTGTTTGAAAACCTTGGTGCTTTACAGAATGTAGAATATTCTGGAGGTGCTTGAGTGTGGTCTTCTCTTGATCGTGCAGAGGTCAGAGCCAGCAGTTATGGCTTTAACATCGTTGTGGAAAGATACAGGAAAACTTCCAGCAAAGGACAACTGGGCTTTAGTAGGACTTCACCATGTCCAGGCCAACCAGTCATTAATTCTGTGTGTTACTTTGTGTGGTACCTCCTGGTGCTTTAGTATGGGTGAAAAATAATTCCCAAACGACACTGCTTTTCATGTTGAATTAATTTTTAGAGGTGGATGTTGCGTAGTCACCTGACCTCATGGCTGAAAATTTGATTACCAATAAGGGTGTTTTGTTTTGATTAACTTTTTTTTTTAAGTGCATTTAGTAGAGGAATTTAAGCCACAGAACTACAGGGTTTCTCATCAGGCTGTACCCCAGGATGTGTCGTCTTTCTGGGCAACAATCTCAGGACAACCATCAGCGTGGGCAGGAGCCAGTTCCGTCTTCTCTTTCTTTTTTTCTTCCACTGTAAGTGGGAGTTTATAGAGCAGAACGATGAACCTGAAGCTTTTTTTCTTCCAATTTTCTGCTCACTATATGGAAAAAATTGTCTCGCTGTAGGAAAGCTAGTGATTCTGAGAAGCTGTAGAAATGTTTAATCCTTTCCATGAAGGACAAAGCTGGATGGAAGGGAAAGAGGGAAAGGGGCAAAGCCCATTGCCAGTGCCGGGGCCAGAGTGGGAACTGAAATGGGCTGATGGAGGCGGGAAGGAAAGGGAAAACAGAGCGCATCTTGGAGCTGCTTTGAGTTTCCAAGTGAGCTCAGAAAGAAGAGGGTTGGTCCAGAGCCGTTGAAGGAGGTTGAGAGGGAAATGAAGAGGTGGTGGCGGTGCCAGGGGCATCCCCACTGGGCTCCCGCCACCCCCCGCTTTGCTCTGCGGGTTCTTTTTTAAACTGGCCACGGGGGAGGAATTTTCCTGTACCATACCTTCCAGCTGGGTGTGGGAGGTGTTCAGCTTCATCGCCATCTGCTAAGGAGGTGTTGGAGAACAGAGAGGGCTTCTTCCCTGTTCTATTTCAAGAAAGGGGAAAAAAGGAATTTGTATGTGTTTCTGTGTCAGAGTCTGCAGCTTACAGTAATAACAGCAAACCCCCGTATACCAGCTAAGTTTTCATGTATAGAAATGTGAAATAATTTGTATAGAAATGTGAAATAATTATTATAGTCAATTACTTTCAATGCTGTTATAATAGAATTTTTTTTTTCTCCCAGGGCAATACTCTATTACAGTCAGAATGGATAAAGAGTTAACAGTCAATTCTGTGCTCCTATACTAATAATTTATTAGTGTTATTGTTATTACTTTGAAGTGGCATTGTTGGGCCGCTACAGAAAGGAAATTGGAAGCAATCAGTCAGTGACTCCAGCGTGCTTGCTTTCCACATGCAGCTGAGATAAAGGCTCCAGCACCCTGTGGACAACAGCAGATAGTTTAGGTCTGGGCAACCCTGTTAGTACAGCCCGATTTACTTGCATTGCTCTGATCCTTCTCCTTCTGAAGACTACTGAAACAAAGGAATGACAGCCATTCAACAGCACTTGCTGTGGAAGCACTTCCACTAATGTGACAAAGTGTTGTAATGAATCATAGAATGGTTAGGGCTGGAAGGGACCTTCAAAGGTCATCTAGTCCAACCCCCCTGCAAGGAACAGGGATATCTCCAACTAGATCAGGTTGAAGTGCTCCATCGTTTCCTTACGGCACGCACGTGCGCCTCTGGTTGCTCTCCCCCACTGAAACCAGTGGGGCCAAAGCACAAATCCCAACATAAAAGTGATGGTGGGCTGAGGAGCAATTCTTTTTCTAGAGCATGGACATGGTAAAGCTATACCTACACTTCTGAATGTGCTCACAGAAGATTGGTATTTCCTTCCCTGGCTAACGGAGCCCATTAGCTCACCGAACAGCTAAGAGCATGTTCTATGAACAAATAAACAATGTTTATTTGTCCCCAGCTGGTATCTGAAAATCAGGTCATTGAGTCTAGCCAAAAGTTCTTTCTGAACCATTTTTGCTTTTTTTAACGTATGCTCTTGGGTAAATCTGCGTTTCTTTAGATAGTGCAGTATGGCAAAAATCAGTTCCAACTCAGTAAATCAGGAATATTTGGAATTATTTTTTGTGGTTTTTAGTAAGAATCGATTCATCAAAACCTTTCTGCAGATGCTGGAGTACGGACTGAGATAACAGATGTTTTATTCAAGTAGAGACTGATGATAATAAGGTTAATGTATTTCGCTGTTATTTATCCTTGAGGACATATGTAATGGAAGAATCTGCTTTTCCTGAAAGAACACATAAAATGCTACATTGCTCTGCTCTCATTCCGAGGCAAACATTTAACTGAAACACATGGGTTGATGATGCTCATCTCCCCTGGCTCAGTCCTGCGTGCGGTGGGCTCTTGTTCCGAACGCAGCGGCTGGGGACCAGCACGCCTGGAAGCAGCGGTGTGACGCAATCTGAGCGGCCGAAATGACGTCATTATTCCGAGCTTCTGCACCTTTGAACAACTGCAGTAGCTGAATCACACGTTTCCTCATGTTTCCTGGATGGATACGGTACTGCCTTGCAAATACTTATTAATGTGAGTAATTTTGTGTGTGACTTCAATGCATACGCGCGTATTTTCTTTACAAACTTAGCGAAAACTCTGCGGTTTAAGCTGTTGGAATGCTGCAGATGTTTTAATGCCTTTGGAAAGATACGTGATCCCATCCTGACCGCTAATGCTGCCGAGGGAAAAGCTGCATCGTGTGCACGATGGTGCACCAGTGGGGTTCCTGCAGCGGTGCTGCGGTCGGCGGGTTTGGTGTGTCAGTAGGTGTCAGCATTCCGTTACCGTGTAATCGAGCAGCCCGATGGAATGCTGATGCCAACACGCCCGCGGGATTCGTGCCAAGCGCTCCACCAACTGCGCTTGAGGAGGGGATTATTCAGCCAGAAGTTTCTCGATACACAAAGGGGGAAAAAATACTTGAAGCTTTACTCACTGTCCAAGCCCCCTAATTTCATCCCTGAACACAGCGCTCGGCTAATTCCTGGGTGTTTGATAGCACCCAGTGCAGACGTGCACACCGTTCTGTGCAGACTGGGTTGTGCTGGTGCGGGTGCTGGCTCTGCCATGCAGGATGCTGGTTACTGTGCCCGGGGCACCAGTTAGCAGCAGCTGTTGCTCCTTCTCCTTGGAAAGCCAAAATAATTCTCAGTTGAGCTGCTGCGGTAAAGCTGTGCCAGTAGCTCCAAAGTGCCCGTGGTTGCATCTCCCTCTCTAACCATTGTACAACCTGGGTTTGCTCTCCAGGCTTGTAAATCCAGTTCAGCGTTCGGTTGGTGGGTTGGGTTTGACTGCGATGTGTGCCGTGAGGGCTGGCTTGCCTGGGGGTGCTGCAGTCCTGTTAGGGTAATGAGGACACTTCCAGAAGGGTTTTTGGAGCCTTTTCTGAGTAGAGATTAGCTGGGAAAGTGGCGTGGTAGGACAATCACTCTTCTTACTGCTGCCTACTCATTTTTGGGAAAGATGCTTTGAGGAAGAGGAGCTCTACGGCTCTTCTGTAACGCAGAGCTTCAGCTTTGGCCCGTTTGTGCAAGAAACCATATGGTAATGTAATGAATCTGGGAACAACATATATCACAGCCTGAGTACAGCTGAAAAGGAAATTAATACAGAGAAGCTCCTCTGTACAGATGTGTACAGTGTGAGCTGGGTTTTTAAAGGTGCTGTGGTTGTCAATACTCTTAAATTAATACCCTGACTCTGTGTGTGTAACTCCACACATGACCAGTCCTTGGTCAATGCTCCGGCCACTAACCAGGACCCACCTGTTTGCCTAGATAGATCACAGTTTGCTGGAACTGATTAATTTCCTCTGTGTAATTCGCTTTGTGAGGAGCAGAGAACCCCTTCAAACTAGGACCCAGTGCAGCTATTTCCATATCCACCCTAACACCGTTTCCTCCAGTAGAAGTGGAGATTTAAGTTAAACCAGAAAGGCTCAGATATGCTTATGCTCTCTATTTCTTTCCTCTTCTCTCTCTTCCCATCCGCTGTAACTGCTGACATCAGTTGAAACAGCAAGAAGTAATACTTTTTTCACAGACCTGGTGTGCAAATGACATTGGATTTATGAACCTGAAGGGGACTTGCTTGCCTCCCCAGACCTGCAATCTCGGAAAAATGTCACCTCAGCTGCAAAATGCAACTGTAAGAGAAATGTGTTCTATTCTCCAGCGAGCGCAGAGGACAGTGAAGCGATCAGACGGCCCTCAATGGTGTCTGGGTCCTCTGCTTGGCATTAGGAGCAGATCAGATCTCGTGTCTGGCAGCAGCAGTGCCCAAGGCAACATCTCTTCAGCTTGATGGTTTACAGTCCAATTGAGTAAAGATCTTTTTGTATCTTGTCTTAGGAAACGGTCCTGGGCTGGGCATCTCTTTATGTCCCGTTTATTTCCAGTGGTAAGGAGTCCTTGTAGGTTGAGAAATGCCAGCCCTTCGAGGGATTATCCAAAGTATATTACCAGCTCTTGCCATCACAGCCTCTTCCCTGCCAAGTCAGGGAACTAGCTGTGGGCTCGTCTCTGTTCCTCGGTGGCCATGGACTGCTGCTCCCAGGCTGCTTCACGAAACGTAACTGTCCAGTAATGAACCTCTTCTGGCTGTGCCTCTGATGTTGGGGTCACGGCACGTCCCAGTAAGCAGCGTGCTGCACTGGTGCTGGAATGTGGGGTGTCATCTGCCAGCTCCGCTGCGTGACCCTGCTGGCATCTCATCTCCCCTTTGCTTCATCCCAGCAGCCTGAGTCTCTCCAGCTGTCATTAAGAAATCAAATAATTCTTTTGCAATGTAGTTAAAAATCTAAGGGCAAAAAGTGGTGTTAATCATGCAGCAGCGGAGATGGCAGTGCAGAGATTTTTATTATTATTACTGATTTACTGTATTGGTGAAGGAAAAATAATTACCAACTATTCATCAGGCATTCCTTTGAACCATCATGCTGCAAGAATATAGCTAGTGCTGGCAGCTAATCTCCTTGTAGGCTTTTGTGAAAAATGCAGGATTATCCCCTTCATTTCACCCATTCAGCTTGTTTCTAGCTCATTTTGCTTTGCTATTTCTCTCAAGAATGCCAATTCTGCTCCATGACTCCATCCCTTCCTGGCTGACACGCTGATCCTTCCTCAGGAGGCTCCGTACTGCATTCCTTAGTAGTTCAGCATTCCAGTCAAACCTCGGTGTAACGATTTCATTGAAAACACTAAGACTTGCTCATCCTACAAGTTTAAAATACGCCGAATCTTGCTGCGGTGCGCGCGGGGCTGAACCGGGAACCTTTGCAGTGTGAAGCAGCAAAGTGTTTTAATGGAATCATTATTTTTAGGAGGGAACATAATAGCGGCGTATTTTGCAGCATCCAGACTTTTCAATTGAATTCTCTTTAAGTACTGTCAGAGGAAGAGCAGAGAAGTTCTCTGCGAGCACAGAAATGGAAGTGGTGCTGGGTGTGGGTGTTTGCCAGGCTCGGGGGGCTTTGTGTCCCAGGTTGGGTACGTGCCGCTGTGACTCGTGCTATAATGAGCGTGATGGAAACCCTCAGAAATTCCTGTTTGTGTCGTGACATGGCTGCAGATGACGACATACATGTCCTTGGTGCATGTGCTTAGGCAAAGCAGAGGAAGTCAGGACATGGTAAGGGCCACTGGCACGTAGTTGGGGTTCAAAGCACAACCCCGTAACGCAGGAGCTTGGGAAGAGAAAAAGGGATTAAATAAAAATGTTGGGAGGTTTTCGTTTTGGGATCCACTGGAAGAAGTTTGCTGCGTGGGTGTTGATCTTCTAACAGTTCCTAAGGTGATGGGGGAGCTTTTCCTGAAAGGCTCCTCAGCCATGTTTTCTGATAAAGATGGGAACACTTATTCATTTTTGGTAAAAATCTACCTACCCGCACATTTGGCAAACAATCAATTTTGCAAATCGATTGCCTGCCATACAACAAATGAAAACAAAACCATGTGCCACTGAACATGAAAAAGTAGAATCTTTGAAAGAAAGTGTGGTTTAGGGTTTGGATTATAAAATATTTTCAGTTCCAAATTAAGTTCCAAATAAGAATTCTATGATTCTAAGTTGGGAAGTTGGGGTTTTTTTTAAGTGTTTGTTGGGGTCTTTTTTTTATTGGTGAGTGGGTTTTTCTTTTTCAGTTGTTGTTTTCATGTTTTGCTTTTGTGCTTTGTTTCCTTTCTCCCTTACTTCCCAGAGGGAGAAGCAGGAAGCGTGCCAGGCTCCCGCGGGTTGTCTGCTCTTGTCCGGTGGTACCTACCTAGGCTCACCCTCCTTAGGGTGGTGGATTCCACCTTCGAGAATGACAATTACTGACCTTTCAACTAGCAGCAAATAGGAATAAGCATTAGTTATGACGATGCTCACAGAACTAGAGAGAAGTAGCTGGTGGGTGTTCTTCTCCATAACCCCAGAAGCACTATGGCCATCTCTCGTAGCAGCCGTACTGCAGCAGCACTGCAGCTCTCTTCCCACTATTCCTTAAAACACATCGCTTCTGTGATGTGCTGGAAGAGAAAAAGGAAAGAAAAATAGACAGAGAACCTACCTTAGACCCAGAGCTGACATGAACTCTTCTGCCCCATAATACCTTGACTCTACTGGTAGTTACTCCTTTCTTCCCTCCTTTTGTGCTCGGTTGTTGATGTTAATTTTTGTGCCTGTACTAACCTTGTATAAATTGTGATGATGCCTGGAGTCAATGCTTCTGCATTGTTATTTAATCCTGTTTTCCTCCTTTCCATAAACAACTTACCAGCACGTGATGATTTGATTTTCCTGGCACCCCACTTACTTTTCACTTTTCTTTATCAGTTGATTTACTGCCTCTAGGCAGAAGATGAATAGTTTGCACTTCGTACTCTTAAATCAAAATGGAATGGAAAAGACTGGTTTAATCATATTTTATTCCAACCCCACTTATCTGTATCACCTATTGCTTAGCCCTGTCAAGAGTGATATGTCTGCAATATCCTATCTGTGCTGTTTGCTCACCACAGTGCCACAGGTTTTGCTTATTCATGATCCCAGTGCTGTGTTAGAACAAAGCTGTGTGCAGAGCTCTGAGCAGCCCATCGCCAATTCCGATGGTTTAAACAACGAGACGGAGTTCGTCTGGGAATAGCAATTCAATAACGGTTTATATTTCCATTTAAACCTCACCATATTTAGAACTGTAAGCTAGGTCTTAGTTCAGCATGACATTTATACATATTCTTAACATTAAACTTAATTCAAACTTTCCAGCTACATATGTGTGTTTTACCTGAAGTGCTGACATCCAACGTACCCAAAGTAAAGCCCAGTAATCATTGGACTAATGGTTATTTTGGCTTGGGCTTATATCCCTTGTCGCATCTCGGTCTGAATGCACAAAGTGGTTTTGATTTTTGGTTTGAGCGTGACTCACACTGGATTCTAAAGCAGAAATTAAAGCAACTTAATTAAAATACTTTTTAATTTCATATATATATACACACATATCTATTTAAAGTACCGTTTTGAGTTGATGCAGTATTTTTATCTCAGATGAAAAAAAGGTTGGACTAGTTTTTCAATGGACTTGGAATTTTGTGGTTCAAGTTTTTTGGACACGCCTTCCTAGTATTTTGGACAATACCTCTGGAAACAAGCAATCCATTCCTTTAATGCTCAAAAATGAACCATCACAACTGTTTCAGTGTAGCCTGACAATGCAAAATGTTTTCAACCTCAAAACACTACACGGTGAAAAAATTTTTTTTGAAAATTAAACAATCGAATGAATTCTCACCATACAGTTTGATATAAATATATTTATATGGAGCTTTCAAATTACTCTTCATCAAAAGAAAATCTCTGATAGAGGCAGACAGTGACAGGATGTTTTTTTTGTTGCTCTTTTCCTGGACTGTAGCTGAGCTGACATGATGCGTGTAGAGGAGCTGACCTTTTAACAGAGCTGGGTTTTCAACCTGAAGCACACTGCAGCTTTCTGCTCAGCTGTACTGATCTCTGCTTTCAGCGATAAAGCAATTAAAGATATCCTTTATCTGACCAACTGGAGAGCACCACTGGTCTAATTTTCATTTTACTCCTTATTTGTTGCCAAAATACAGAATGATTTATAATGGCTGGAGCAATACTGCATGTGGCTGTGAACAGTTTATTCAGAATTTTCCATTTTTTCCACTGGAGTGTAGCCACATAAATGATACTGTGTGTTTTGAACTTGTTTGCTATTTTATTGGCTGTGAATCAAGCAATAGAATGGCTTTTGTGTTCAACTTCAAAGGCTTAGACTCAAGAACAGGTTCTGTGTCATCGCTTAACTCTGTGGCCCCTTAGAGGGGAATAAGCTAAATTGAATTATATCTTTTACAAGGCTAAAGCTGAAACCACAGTCCTGGCTGATCAAGGCCTTTCCAAGTTATGCAATTGACTGTTTTCTTTCTTTTTCATATAATTTTGTAATATTTTTACAGCTTTCTCCACAATCCAGTTAAATATCACTTTTCTATTTTGACCACTCATCATTATGTACAAGTTCCTTTTCAGCAGCCAAAGAAAATGATTATAATCCAAAATACTGCTTTTCTGAGACAAAATACAACTTTCAGTTCCATCAAGCTAATTGAATTATTGGCCACCTCAGCCTGTGAGCTACTGTGCAACTCGTGCCCACCCCCTGGAGAGGGGGCCTGGAGGACGCGTGTGCTCCGAGCAGCTAATTCTAATTTTAACCAATAAGTGCAAAATTGTGTTTGTTTTACAGGTCTTGGATTGTTCAATTAATAACACCCCCTCTCCTTATTTTCTTTAATTCTTGAGCTTTATTCAGTCTGAACTTGTTTTTGAATCCATGGGGATGGCTGAAGCTGTAACCTGCTGCTCCAGTTACCCATGGCGGTACTTTGCTGTGTTTCACCACTCAAAGCCCATTAGTGAGACCTAAAGTTTTTCCCTTTATGCAAAGAAGTTAAAAAGTTATAAGAGGTACCCAGCAATCCCTTGCAACCTTTGGGAAAGGTGCTGTGGGGTATTTAAAGACAAGTGCCCACGAACCCGGTTTGCAGGCGGTCGGATGAAGCGTTGGGAGTCGCGGAGGTCAGACCGTCCAAAGCTTTGAGCTTCTCTGCTCAGAGGAGAGAAGCAGCCGAGACTGATGCTGTTGTTCAGGAGAAGCTGAGGCTCCCTGGTGGCATGGGCAGCTTGTGCACTTCACATCTGGTCAATATAATGCATAAGAGCAGCCTGAATCCCTTCGAAAGCCCTAGGACATCAGGAGCGGTAACTGCTGACTATCTCCTGCGTTCTGCTGAAGCAAGACCTGCTCTAAAACTCAGGAAATCAATAGGCTTCCCCTGGTGTCCTTAACTCTCTCCATGTTATTAAATTGCTCTTCTTCTCTTGCGTTTTTTCTTACTATATTTGTTGGTTTTAAGATTGATGCTGCTGCAGGCTCATGTCTTGTTTAGATATCACTGAGATCTTATTGAGTGCTTAAAGATGGGGCTCATCCTTCTGGGCCTCACTTTGCCTTGGCTTTCTTGGCCGATAAATGGAGGAAACGTCCTCTGGTGATGCCTGTCTTTCTCCATCAGTTATGGAATATCAGCCAGACAATGCTTCAGCAGCTATCGTTGAGATGAAAAATACCCTCCCTGTCTAAAAGGACATAGCTGTATAAAAAAAATAATGCTGGAAATTGTGGGTGGCCCTAGAAGTTATTCTGTGCTCTGGACAAGTCTTTCTAACTTGCGTCTATTGCAGTCATTCTTGCTTTCTTCTTTCTCAAAAGAGCAACTTTAGCTGGAGGATCCATTGCTGTTTTGTGCTTGCTGTCTTTGGAAATAATAGAGGACTTATGGAAATTTCAGTTAGTAAAATGGTAGTTTTGAACAGAATCCCTTCGGTTGAGTTTCTTACAGAACACTTCTGAAGAATGCATAGAATAATTTGCAGTGCTAAAGCTCAAATTGCCTTGTTAGATTGTCGCTTTTGAGTGCAGGAATGGATTGACATTGATTTTTATGGTTTTTTTTCTTTTACATTGATATCCAAGTTTTTTGTGTCAGTCTGATTTGACAGAAACTGAGATCCGTCTTTATTATTTTTAGACTACTGACAGCTCAGTGTCTTTGACACATGGGGGGAAGTTTTACACACTTCTGATAGGCACTGCCCTGTTTAACATTCTCTTTTCCCTGTATTTCTCTTGAAGGCAACACAAAGTTAACTCCAGAAGTGACATACAGAGACGTACGGAGCTTTAATACAGGCAGTAACTAAATTATCCATCTGTGGGTTCTGGAGTTTGAGGCACCACGTCCCTGACTTTCCACCAGCTCACACCTTTCACTGTTAAAATTCTGCAAATCTCTGCTGAGACTGCTGCTCCTGTGGGCTCTCAGGACCATTGGAAACACACAGACTGACAACGTTGACTTCTCGTGCCCTGGAGCTGTACCTTTTTTATATCAAAAAAATAAAGAAAAAGATCCAAGGTCCTCAATATAGATGCATCTCTCTCGGTCTCAGCAAATGTGTCCCAAAAGGGATGAGAGATTCTCTCTTAGAGTTTTTAATAGCTCCAATATTTTCTCTGTGTGTAAAAGCCAGTTCCATACTGCTTTCGAATGAAAACCAAAAGAAAATGTTCCTGCATAAGCTTTCTTTGTCAGACTAAAGAGCTCTGGCTGGAAAAAAACCTGAGGGACTATAGTGACCTGAAGCTACACTGCTTTTTTTTTTTTTTTTTTTTTTAAATTTTTATTCTGTAGAAGGATTACTGAGATTAACTTGTTCCAGTCCACCAGATTGGCTCAGGCCAGTCTCTGTTATGTAGTTATACCTGTGTTCTGTAGTGCAGCAGAGGTTAAAACCATGATAGCTTTGCCGTTGGCTTGGTTGGGTTGGGACACGGCCCCACAGATGTCAAGTGTGCAGAGCAACGACGTGGGAACCAATTTTTCCATTGCTTCTAAAAATGATTCCTAAGCAGCCTTGATGAATGTGTCTAGGAAGTATTTTGCAGTCTGAAAATGGCATGATTATTCCCAGCACTCGCTACTCTCTGTGAATGAATGAGTATTTACTGTTAAATGTAGCTAGCAATATAAAGATGTACACTTAGCCTGTTATTGTCCAATAATATTCAGTACACTTCCCCTGAAATTTAAATATGCTCTGTCAGACTGGCCTTTGCTGCGTCTCCAGTGAAGTTATTCTGTAAAGCACATGTGATTTACTGAAATTAATTTTACTATCTGTATTACTCCTTTTATCACTGTTATTAAGGCTCTGGTACCTGTAATATTTGAGTCTGTCATTGCTTGTCTTCCTCTTTTTAATATGCCATTGCTACACACTATTTCAAATGTCTCAGTCTGAATTTGGAGTGCCGAGTGTAATTCAAAGCCCATCCTGTGCACGAAGAAAAACCTCTAGTAAACACCCCAGTGAAAAACACGTGTTGGAAAGCAGAGGGGCACGTCGCCGCTCGCACGTTGGGCGTGCAAGCCAGAACACACGGGCCAGCAGGAGAGGTGCCAAGCTCGCCGGGCGTACCAGCTGCTGCTGATGTGCCACCCGTGCCACAGCTGTGGGTCGCAATCCGTGGGCCAGTGATTCTGTTGACTCACATAAGTCAGGCTGGATGTCTATGGTGAGTAGAAAAAAAAAAAAAACAGAAATAAAGTCTGGTGCTAATAACTCTACCAAGGACCCAACAGTGAATAATTTGGAGATTAATGGGTGAAGCCAGCCCACGCACGTGGCAGCGGAGGAGCGCGATGCCTTGTCACTGCCCCACTTTTCATTCCCTGGCTGTTTTTTCCTACAGAAGTACCCTCTAGTCTCTCTGCCTCCTTGATTCACTGTCTGTTTGCAAATCACATTTGAAAACATATTTCTTCTTCAGTGGTTATGGGTTCTAATTTGTTTTTTACTCTGCCGTTATTTTAACTCTATAACTGCATTCTACAACTCTGTGAATCATTGTGGGAAATAATTTCCGTGAGTTATATTATGTGGAACAAAGGTATATTCTACCCAACTGCATAAGGAATTTACCTGTAAATTCTTGGTACAACACACTTCAAGTGGGTCAGATACTGAGCAAGAGAAAATGTTGTATGAAGCCATTCATCAGTGGAAAACTGGCTCGAACTGAGCCGCCGTTCAGCTGTGCCTAAAGCTTGATGGATTATTCTGGCTGTCTTGCAAATGCAAGTAAAGGTTTTACTCTCAGAATGACAAACAAAACGTATGTTGGTACCAGGGCTTGGAAGTGAGGACTGGCAGCATTAAATAAAAGCGATAAACAAGGGTGGAAGCATCGCTTTATTAGCAAATAGTGGCTGCAGTATGTCGTAGAGGTAGATTTCAGATATTATTTTTTGTTGCCAGTTGCAAATGAATCCTCATTTGAGCTTCTTTGTGGATCTTTTCCAGTGCATGGTCTGTAAATATTTCAAAAATCAGGCTCCGTTGGTTCGCAGTGTTCGCAGGAACCTGCATGTTGCAATAGGCAGGTGGCATCTAATTTGGGTCCCATTAAATGATTTCATTGATCAAGGGTATGTACATACCTGCAAATATTGCAGATTAATATGCAAATACCATTCTTCTGCAGGGGGAGGGAGGCTAGTGTAAACTAATTACTTTGGCAAGTTGGAGTTGACACGTATCAATTTAACTAAATAGTTCAATTAAATGTTCAGTCTGATTGATGTCTGTGATTACAGTAAGGAAGGCTTATTGACTAAAGAAGTTCATAGCAAAGCTTTTCCAAAAGCTTTCTGCTGAAACTTATTCCTGTGCCTGATCCCAAGATATTATGATTTTAATTCTCATTTTGTTTGGTTTTGATCAGGAATTAGTTTTCTGTTGAAAACATTAGACTCTGACCACTTCATGCACTCTGTGTGTGGATACGTGCTACATATATTTAGTTATATTTGCCTCTTTGAAAAAGATGTAACATCTTTTGAGCATGTTTTGCATGGTGATGCTAAAATATGTTAACACCTTTAATCATGAAGGGCAAAGATAAAGAACCTCATGATGACCCTGGCAGCTGTTTTACGTAGGAACCATTTAACTCATTCGACGCCTGTGACTGCCCAGCCATCCTGATTCCGTGCTGACAACCTTTGCAACAGAAAACGTGCAATATGTGTTGGCTCTTCAACTACTTTTTTTTTTTTTAATTATTTTTTAAATTATTTTCCTTGGCTCTTTTGGAAAGACTTAACACCTTCTGAGCAGGCAAAAGGAGGTAAGTCTGTTTGCAAGAAGATACAGATGAGGCGTTGAGCAACCTGGTGTAGCGGAGGGTGTCCCTGCCCATGGCAGGGGGGTTGGAACTAGATGATTTTTGAGGTCCCTTCCAGCCCAAACCATTCTGTGATTCTGTGAGGGCTTTGGGGCATTAATAAGAACAACAACAAAGCCTGTCACTGCAGAGTCATGGGCTTTCCCAGCCTCCAGCGATGTGCAGCTCGGGGATCTCCCACTCCTTTAGCCTTCCTTTCAACGCTCCACAGAGCTACAGAACAGCCAGGTTCTGTTTCCCTTACTCGTGTACCTTGATCTTAACCCAGAAAGACAATTATTTAAAATTCCAGGGACCGTTTAATCTTTGACATCCTCACGGCAGACAGAGCGAGTCAGACGCCGGGGTGACGGAGACATCTATCTTGTCGGAAACGTTCCGAGATCAAAAGGGTGCAGGTGAATGAGGAGCCAATAAAGATTTACAGAGCTGTTTCTGCAGCTGACATCACCCTTCCACAGGGGCTGATGTCTTGTGGAACGCACCTGGAGATTTCATCTGTGACTTTTTCTCACAGTCTTGGTCATGGACCATCTTAGATGTAAATTCAAGCCAGCCTTTTGGTGAAACTGATCTTAAATCTGGAATTCATGTTAATCCGTGTCGCAAAACATTGCACATATGAGGACTTCTTTCCTCGTGTGATGGTCCAGCTCTGTGTTAGTTTGATCACAGCACTGAATTACAAAGCAAGATTTGCAGTGTTAGTTCATCTTTTACGGATGAGTGCTTTTTTCTTTTTCTTTTTTTCCCACCCCTTTATAGGCCAGACTGAAGGATGTGTTTGATCACCAGAAGTTAATTATTAAAGAGGGAAAGGAAGATGCATTTCAAAAGCAGATGGTTCTTAACATTCACAGCAAACTGGCAGCAAGTCAGTTTTTCTCAAACTCTGCGGACCTTCATCAATATACAGCTGAGTAACAAATGAAAATAAATAATGGAAAGAAAATTACATTAACTATTTTTTTTTTTTCTGACAGAATAATATGGCTTTTTCTTACCAGCCAGCGAAGGAAAGAAGGCGAAGAGGGGGAAGTTTTGAGTTTCATTTCTGTGTCTGCATGGTTCACTGACTTACATGCCATGGTGCATCTATCCATCAAATTAAAGCCAGTTTTACGAGGAACGATGCAAGGTAGGATACCAAGGAGCAAAATTTACCAACAATGATTGCTTTGTGCAAGGCAACAAGATATTTAAGTTGGCAAAACATATGTGAAATATGCCTGTAAAGAATATAGTGATCTGAGAGTTCTTTGGTTATGGAAGGTGGGGGTGGAGGAATAGCTGGGCATTTCATCGTCTGCTGTGCTCGTGCTGATACACCTGATAGGCACTGGGTAAAACCCCACAGTCACTGTGCTCCGTATGAATTTTGAGTCTTTTAGGGCTTTCACTTAAAAATTCATTAAGAAATAACCATTCTAGGCAGAGCTCCAACCAGCTGGCATGTTGGCTACCAACCCTTTCAGAAATAGGATTTAAGGGCTTTCACATGTTTGCAAACCAACCGCTCCTGATATGTGTGAACTTTCCTTCCCTCCTCCTCCCATCCCACCTTATGCATAAAAATACCAGACAGTTAATTCTAAAAAATACTGATGCATGTTGAAGGCTTGCTTCAAAACCACTTTCACTGTGAAAGGAGCCCAAGGAATCAATGCACCCAATTTCTAATGCAATACATAGCAAGTATCTACAGCAAGCTCCTTGGAAGACCATAGGAAGTAGAAAATTAAATTTTGGGGTTTGTTATAGCTGCGTAAGATGATGGGCCATTTATTTGAAAACATCCCAATAACATAAAGACGTTAGAATACTACTAAGAAATTAATTTCAGAATAAAATAATCTACCACACACGCTTTGAAAGCTCGATTTCTTCTCCACGGGGGTATTGTGCTGAAGTGGATATTTAAGTTATTTTGAACCATAACAGCAGCATAAGCTGGTATGATTGGATGCTTTATATTGAATCATGAACACTTACAGTATATGCAATATATATAAAGTGTGATGATGTCATCTGGCATGTTAAACTGGATTTTCCTATCAAACTTGCTCTTAACTGTTAATTTCCAAATGAACGAATTTCATTAAAATCCCAGTATAGTGGCTTATTTGAAATTCTATATTGCCACTTTATTAAGAGAAAAGGTTTAGTATCACAGAATGGTTTGGGTTGGAAGGGGCCATGAAGATCACCTAGTTCCAACCCCCCTGCCATGGGCAGGGAAACCCTCCACTACACCAGGTTGCCCAAAGCCCCATCCAACCTGGCCTTGAACACTTCCAGGGATGGGGCAGCCACAGCTTCTCTGGGCAACCCGTGCCAGTGCCTCACCACCTTTGTTTAGATTTTAATCTGCCCAAACGTGTTTGCAGACAAGGTTGGCTGTGCAATTTCTCTGCTCTTAATTTTATGGTGAAATTTTTAAGAGATTTGTGTCTCTACCTATGAAAACGAAAATCCACAATTGGTATTAACCACCTAAAAATAAGTTCTTGACATTTTCCGTACCTGTGGAGCCCCTTTGCTGTGGGAACTGAGCCCCTGCACCTCCACTGGCCCCTGGGCAACCCCGTGCCTGTCCTCTCCTGCACCCATGTGCTGAGTTTCTGGCTGCAAGTCACATCTCCTGGGTTCTGTGCACGGGCATTTCATTCGATTTCAAAATACTTGTAACAGGCTGGAGGGTGAGTTTCGGTTTTGGGTGTGTTTCTTCCCAATTGGCAAAACATCTGCTTTTGTGGAAATGGGTAAAAATCTTTCTGCAGATAGAATAGAGGGAAAAGCCCACTCTGGGCTGAACGCCAGCCGGGCACTGCCCTTAAGTAATAAGCACAATTATCTTGCTAATAAACATCAGCTTTGAATTAAACTCATGTTTATAGATATATGGGATGCTTAAATGTTAAGTGGAATTAGTTAAAATCAGTAAGAGGTTCTGTGACAGGCAAAGTTATAATAAATATTCAATATTGTAATTACTCCGCTTTCTTTTAGAATTCAGTATTTACCTTAACTCGCCAAGGGAAAATAACGTCAAAGCCGTGACAGTTTTGCTCAAACAAATATTCTCACCTTAAAATAATATCTATTGATATATCTATTAGATATAAGGAAGAATTTTTTTTTATTGAGGGTGGTGAGGCACTGGAACAGGTTGCCCAGAGAAGCTGTGGCTGCCCCATCCCTGAAGTGTTCAAGGCCAGGTTGGATGAGGCTTTGGGTAACCTGGTGTAGTGAAAGGTGTCCCTGCCCATGGCAGGGGAGTTGGAACTAGATGATCTTTAAGGTCCCTTCCAACTCAAACCATTCTATGATTAAACAGGCTACAAACTCACTGCCAGCTGCAGTCTTTAAAATGCTTCACTGTGTCATCTCTGTTCCATGCTAGTGCCAGGCAGGTCTCAAAAGGAAGAGGGTAAGTCTTATCTGTTTGCTTTTCCTTGCCTTTTAGACTGGAGAGGGTTTTTTTGTTCTGTTTCTGTCAAACACTGACAGGTGTTCTTCCCGCGGTCCTTCAAAAATCGTTTTGAACATCTGTGTGCCATTCACCTGCCTGGTATTTTCTTTTTAAGTTTTAGTCTTAATTAGGATCCGTGTAGACATGTACTAAATTTATTGCATTGAGCAGCAGCAGAACACAAATGTTCCCTGCTGTGGAGGTGGGCTCGGGAGAGGGCAAGGAGCTCTGAAGACCCTTGCCAAGCACAAGCCATTTCCCTTTAAATCCTTTATTTTCAAGGGTGGGGAGAGACTCGTGGAATCATGGCCATCTGTGTGCCTCTGCACTGATGTTAATCGAGCTCCTCTGCCAGGTAACTCTTCCCTGCGGGTCCCTCTTAAAGAGAATTTTCTAGTTCAAAGGCTCTGCAGAAATCTAATGCATCTCAGCTACTTCATCCATGGAGACCTCGGAGCCAGCAAGGAGTTTGCTGCTGAAATCCCTCGGTCTGTGTTCTAGCGAGGCTTTGGGTGATGTGCATCTCCATCCCGGCGGGATCCCTTGCGTGGATGGGAAGGTGGTGAGTGCTCCTCTTCTTCACTGTCTTGCTCCCTGCAATTTGTAAGGTTTTTTTGAGCTTCACCTGCCCTCTAGACTAAAGCCCTCATGCACGAGCAAGGATGTGTGTTTTCTTCTTTTTTTTTTTTTTAATCTCTCTGCCTGGCCAATACATGAAGGCCTTTTCATTCTTCCAAACTAGTAATTTAGGTCAAGCTATAATTTACTGGAATAGCCATATGTCTAACATCACTGGAGACCTTTCCAGAGCGCTGCTGGCAAGCACAGGCACGATTGTCTACTTACCTGAGGTCCTCGTGTTCACAGGCTGTCAGAAAATGTGACTCGCTTAGACTTTAAGCTGGACAGAAGCACTTGTTTGAACTTAGAAATGCAGTCATGACTTTCTGTTGGAGAAGAAAAATAATGACAATGGACAAATCTGCTAATTGAAACTCATCCTTTTTACTGTACAGTCTCGAAAAGCACTAACGAGGACAGCGTAATTAGACAACGTTAATAGAGAGTGAAGCGGAGAAATAGAAGGCTGAAGAGAAACCACAGAATAACAGTGCAAAAACGGAAAAATTAAATACAAGTCTGGCTTCGTGCCTGCCTTGAGTGCGGAGGGAAGAGGGTATGAGAAGTGGGTGCAGTGCCCAGGTGGGATGCGAGGTGGGCGCGGGGGCGGCGGTGGCTCTGCTCCCGGGAAGGCGGTCACCGTGCCGGGGGTCTGCCCGTGGGTCGGGTGAGGGAGGGCGCAGAGGTGTCCAAACGCCTGGGAGCTTGGGGTGCCTGATGGGAACGTGCCTCAACCTTGCCCTCTTCAAAACGTTGCCCAGACCATAGTGTGGCCATGATCTGCACGGCGTGGCCATGATCTTCTTCTATCGCAACAAGTCCCACACTAAGTCCCAAACTCAGAGCTATCCCAGCAACTCAAAAGAAAAAACTTTGTCCCAGCCAAAACGGGGACAGTTATCAATACGATTATTTCTTTCTGATCAATCATATAGAGATATTCCAAATCAATGCCTGTGCGAGAAGGTGGTTTAATTTGGGATGATTTATTCTACTCAAGAAAAGCTTTAGAAGTAGCCTTAAGGATCAAGCAGCTTTAAAGATGATGTTGTCTGCTAACTATTGTGTTATTGTGTCAGAATTAGAACATAAAATCATTTAATTACCCTTCTCTGTATGTTCAGCACCTCAGGATATTTTCCCTCTCCGCATCATGAAATCGGCACATCCCCAGGCAGCTTATAAATCATAAAACATCCCTGTCAGAGGTGGATATCCTCAAGTGGAGGTGAGTATTTTGAGTGGAGGGGAGAAAAAAAATGAAAAACACAGAGTAGAATTTACTTTATCACTTTCTTTGAATTTGTCTTCTTCAAAGCCAACTAATTTATCAGGCGTAGCAGGCAATGGAGAATATTTATGGAAAGTGAATTTTAAACTCAAACATGAATATTAACATTAGAGAGCTGAATGTGTAAGTAGTTTTGTGGGTTTTTTTACCAATGAAGATATCATGAATACAGCACTGCAACTTAAACATCTGTGCAGCAAAACTGAACCCCACTGTGAAATGGGATAACAAATATTAGCATTTTAACTGCTCATAAACCATAGATGTCATTTTATGTGGATAAGTAATTATACACAGATACTGTCTAGTAAATCACATATTTAATAACTTTTACAAGACCCAGGGAACTTGTGGAGGCAAAAGGACTGCTCATATGCTACTGGTGGTAATCAAATTCATTATTTGTCATTATTTCTCAGTAACTAGTTGGCTATTATTTCACTCACAGTTTCCATGGCTGTCTATATTTATCCCAACTGTCTGTGCTAATCAAAAAAATTATTTTGACCCGATGCAAATAGATGTCCTGCTTGTTTGAGAGCTTTTTTTTTTTAAACTGCACAAAGAAACGAGCTGTTGAAACGTGATAGATGCGATTAGATCAAAAAAATTTGGTCCTTCAAATAGTGGCTTAAGAGAGGAAAGGCGATGTGTGGGAAAGTGGCAATGTTTTAGATTTGAGTGAAGAAAGGGAAAATGGGCTGGTAACTCCAGCAGCTGCTACTTTCTTTGCAGGTTTTTTCGGTTTGCTTGTTTTGTTTTAACAGCTGCCAGAAAAGATGCCTTGGGGAGTTGGATTGTCTGACACTTCAGGGGCCATAAAATGGATGCGCTTGGCCAGAAAAATTCTAATGCCTTTCTCCGTCCACCCTGACCCTCTGCCACCGACAAACAATTTAGCTCACAGGAAGAGATTTTTTTTTTTAAATATTTTTTTCTTGACAGCTTTGAGGATTTTGTCTGTCTGATTTTTGACAAAGTCAGGATCAGTGTTCCACCAGACTTGCTTATGTCTTATAGCCTTCTCATGGGACTTCCATCGCATCTATCAAGGTGGATGAATTCTTTTTATAGATAAGCAGACAAAACTTCAGACAACACTTCTTCCTTAGCAAAAAATAACTGCATCAGTCTTCCCCTCCACTAGGCATACCTAGAATTATAAAGCTTGTCATGGATTATCCAATATTTTCATTAGCTCTTGGTGATCAAACAGTCCCTTGTAATTTTTTTGATCCCTACAGAAGTAAGGAGAATGTCCCTTTAATTTAGTTTTTCCTTTCTGTTATCTACTGTAAGGCATTGAGTCTTGATTATTAGTACTGTGGCCTTTATTACAGTGTTTTTTCTTTTTTTCCCTTGATTCATTACTCAGACCTCAGCATTTCATCTAGTCTATCAGGATGGCTTTTATTTAGAATCATGGTTTCTTAGGGCCTTGTCCATTCAGGTGTTGAATATCTCCAAGACTCCACAACCTCTGTGGGCAGCCTGCTTGATGATCTTCACTATAAACCTTTACCAGCTCACAAACCTCCCCATCCCATTTGGCTGTCTGCTGATGGCGACTCCTGAAACCCAGTGTTCGAACCCCACGAGCACAATTAAAAAGGACATATTTTTAGTCTTTGCATTTCTTTCAGGCATTATGAGTTCGAAAGACAACCTTTTACAGAATTTATCAACTTTGCAATTCAGAAGTATTCGTTCAATTACACGTGCCTGGATTTGTAGGAGCTGCCAAGAGCTTGAAGACATCTGCTGCTTAGGCATGATAGCACTGCCTTTCCCCAGGATGCTTTACCTGGTCGTAGGAATTTATTCTATTTCTCTCATGCTATCCCCTAGTCACAGTACGTAGGGACTTCCACCATGAGTAATACATGTCGTAACTCCCTAAACTGGTAAAATTTCTAACTGCTGATTCTACAGAAATGCCAAAAGGCCAAGAAATGATGTGTAAGTTCTCTTGCAGAAAGGACTATGCACATACAGTCCAGATGGACTTGCGTGAGGAGGAGTGGAGGAGGAAGGCAAACCACACTGGCTGGGTACTCTCATTGGCTTGCGGGGCACTTATGTTCTTTCTGATTTATTATTTTTATACTTCAGATATTCAGATAAATGTTTGCCAATAGTTCTCCTGTTTAGTTTTATTCGGGAGTTGTTTTAACTGAATAAGCACCGTTTTGCATGTCGTCTCCAGAAGGGCTTTAAATAGGAGAAGACTGCAGCAGATTTCTGGGCTCCTCCAGGAACTTATTGCAATTCCCTGCTCAGAGCACTTGAAGGATCAATACCATTATTGTTAATGGGCAACACACGCATGACTCAAGATGGAAACAGCTGCCAAATGTTAAATCACACTCGGTCTAACCATCTCAGCATCGTGCTCTTGCAGCACGTTCCCGGTTAAGTGTGAGTGTGCAGGATGCAGCCCTGCCTTGTGAATTTTGGGGATAAAGCCACAATTAAGTATCAGGCTGCTTCCACACACTGTTTTTTAGAATACGTCTTTATTTTTCACTACGGGATACAGTACAGCCAAAGGCCAGTGGAAGAAGTATGATCCTTTCATGCAGTTGTCTGTTCTTTGCTTTGAATGTCTCAGGGATAAAAAAAAAATATTTAGGTGTCCAAGAGTACAGCTGAATGTGCATTGGGACTTAGGTACGTGGGACTGAAGCATGTGGCCCTGTGTTTGTACCTTTGTGCATTTCAAATGCTTCAAAATGACTACTACTATTTCACAATCTAGCTCTTGAACATGGTACTACAATTTAAAACATGGTCTGACTTTAATAGCTGTGCACAGTCCATGTAAAGATATATTTTATCTGATCAATACATTTGCCTTTGTTCAATATAGTTGGCAATCTTGGTTCACTAGAGTGCCTAAAAGAAAACCATAACAATCAGCTGTGTAAAAGTGATTTTATAGTACAAATTGGCTTGCTGGGACTGCAAGAGCATTTTGATTGTTATTTTCTCAGTGGAATAGATTGATGTGACATCTGAAATGACAGTCAGGAATAGATTCTGAACTGCCACCTTCATCTCTTAATCAGTACAAGTAATTCTTTTGAACAAAATATGGTTATCATCGAGTTCATTTTGTCCCAGTGCGATTAAAGAGTGCTTGACTTTCCTTTTTTTTTTTTTTGTCTCAGAGGTGTGATAATCCCTGTAATTACCTCATATTATCCACTGCTATTCATGTATCATCTCTAGTGATATTGGGATCTTCTGCAGATCACTGAATATTTAAACAAGCCTTGCCAATAGACTTCTCGTTCAACAGCTGAAGATTGCTCTAGTGGAAGTTGCTACTTTGATATAAAACTCCCCTCGTTGCTTGTTAAATATACGAAAATCCTGTTAAATGCTGGGTTTTAACCTCACTGTATTCAAAATATTGTAAATACTGGGATTTCAGTCCATGTGAAAGAAAAAGTGGCTATTTGTTACTCCTGTTTATGAATATAGGGACGTACATTAAGAAGTGGCACAGTGAAAATATTGCATGTAGAAGTCTTCAGTTGGGATACAGCTATCCCGGGTATGGCATGCAGCGAGTGCCAGGTGGATCCTGTGTGTGTATGGGGAGATGGTGGGTATACTGGAAGAGAAACCCACCTCTCTCCCTTCACCTGACTTGCAGCATGTTTAGATCTTTCAAGCAGTGACCATTCCTGTCTTGTTCCTGCCACGTTCAATGTTTAATGGCAATTTTTTACATATTCAGTATCTCCATTTTGATCCTTTTATAGTTGCTTCCAAAACTTTCATTCCTAACATGTATTTGGGAGCCCTAAAGAGATGATACAGGGCCAAGAGGAGGGAGTGCGTTCCCCTTTGCTCAGCTGGCCAGTGGTGTGATTCTGGACATGCAGGTAGGCAGTGAGGTCAGGTTTTCAGCTGTTTGCCTGGCTTACCCCACTACCTGGGTCACACAAGGCTTTTGGTCTGGACTCTAGATGTGAGAGTCACTTCCATTCCCTGCAAATATTGACTGCTCTCTGCCAAAGCAATAGGTGATCCCACTGACTTTGGTCAAGAACAGGTTAATGTCTGGTTTTTCTCGCAGTGATCAATCCCACAACCTCTTCTTTGAACAGATCAGCTGCTGTTTCAGAGCCTGCCCTGGCTGTCTGTCACTGCAAGTTCTCTGCTGGTCCTTCCAGATGTCACTTCTCAAAACCCAGACCTTTTGTCCCGCTTGGACGCAGGGATGCTGGCTGGTGAGTAACTCTTCTTTCAGGGTCAGACCCCAACTGCTTCATTTGCTTTAAGGTCACTGCAGCCTTTATTTTTTGGTAGGTGGCTTCTAGGTGCAAATGTGAATTTCTAGCTTTGCCTTTCCACAGTTTGCTTCAATTTAAGCCTGAAAGTTTCACTTGCATCTTGCTATCTGTTCTTTTTCCTGGCATTGTGGTACTAATACACTGTTATTGAAAGAAAGAATTGGATGGAAGGACTTAATCTTTCTAAAGCAATGCTTTCGACATATTTGTTCTGGCTCTGGTTTACCCACACCCCAATACTTCAGCATGGGTTAGGTCACACAGGAGGGTGTGAGGCACCAAGCTGGCAGGTGAGTCTGTTAATGGGAGGCTTGGTTAAACCTGTTTAATGTGCTCGGCTGTCATAGAATTATAGAATGGTTTGGATTTGAAGGGGCCATGAAGATCAACTAGTTCCAACCTCCCTGCCATGGGCAGGGACACCCTCCACTACACCAGGTTGCCCAAAGCCCCATCCAACCTGGCCTTGAACACTTCCAGGGATGGGGCAGCCACAGCTTCTCTGGGCAACCTGTCCAGTGTCTCACCACCCTCAGAAGAAAGAACTTCTTCCTTAGATCGAATCAAAATCTCCCCTCTTTCAGTTTCAAGCCATTGCCTTGTGTCCTACCAAGGGATTGCGGCTGAAAACTCCTATGTGGTTTAGAGAACAGTTTTGTCATAGAAAGCAAGGTGGAGCAAGGCTCTTGAGGAGTGATGCTGACAAACATGCCCCTTAAAAGCAAGTAAAATACCTTAATGTTGTGTGATAGCTTCCCTGTCATGCTGCAGTCTTGTGTTCTGTATAAATACAAATTGACTTGTCTCTATTTTATTGAATTTGTGGGTGATCAGCACACACCCACGACTGCAGCTCTTGGCCCTTCTCAGCTTCATCTCAGAGATGATAGTGAAACACACGATTCAAAACATCATAATTCATCAAATGTTTGTATTTTGTTGGCAGGTTCAGCAGTGAATGTTGTTTTTCTGCACATACAGAGAAAGAAGAGAAGGGAATAAATAGATTTTAACTATTTCAGGAAGACCAGCAAAAGGCTGACATGAACAGGATTTTAAGCTCTGTTTCATGTATGACTCGTAGAGTTCCACATGTCATACAGAGAGAAAATGGAAAACGTCATTTATGTTATGAATTTATACATAGTATTCCCGACTGAAATGAACATGTTCTTTTCAGAAATGGTACCGTGTGTGAATTCCTCATGATTGCCTAAAAGTATTAAACCCATCCTATGCTGGTGACATGTTAAAAAGTTAAAAAAAAAAAAAATCATCTCCATGTCAGATATGAAAACCATGACATAAAGAGGTTGAATGGCTTTTAAAGAGTTTAAAGGTACATTCTATATTGAAAGCAACAAAAAAAGGAAGAGCTCCAATATTTTTCCCTCCATTTCCAATCTGCTAGGTCACAGGTTTACTCAGGCCCATCACTCATCAGGCTTGGATGTGCATTAGTAACCAGATAACATTTTTCATCTCTTTGTCAGCCTGGGTTGTCCTGTGCACCATCACCACAGGGTGTAAGAGCTTAATTCTGCTTTGTGATGTAAATTTTCCCTCCTGCCCACGAGGTCAGTGCATATCTTCTACATTCAGGGAGGAGAATGGCCCTTCTGTACCTTGCGATGGGATTCCATGGAAAGCACCTTGTGATGGGAAACTTTCCTCCTAGAAATATTTTTGCACTGCAAAACTGGGTTTCACTTGTGATGCGTCCTGTGCACGTTTAAAAACCAAATCTCACTAATGGCAGGATCGAACGGTACCAAGAACTGGAAAATTGTGGGAGCGATGAGTGTTCCAAGTGAGGAATCTGGAGCAGAGCTGGAGACACGGAAAGCAGGGCGGAACGCTCTTGTCCGAGGTCTCAGCATTTTGTCTCGCTGCATCGTGGAGGTGCACATAGCACACAGGATTATTTTTCAAGTAGTGACGTTTTTTCCAGGACATGTTCAGGGATTAAAGTGTGTGAATCCTCTTTAGCTGCTCTGGGGATCCCAGCTTTCAGAGGACTGGTACGATTTCTCAAAACCTGTGATCAAATGCCAAATAAATGAACTAGGAAGCTGTTCACAAGGACTGTGATGGCAGTTTCTAAGGCAGGTTTTCAGGACAAGACCAAGATGCTCCGATATATCATGTCACTGCTTGAAGGAGATGCCACCACACACTGGTCTCCTCGAAATGGACGGCAAGTCTGCTCCTGAGCCAGCAGCAATTAGAGCCAGCGATGGGTTGGGACTTGGGCATCTCCTGCTCCGTGCTAACGGGGCTTCGGAAAATGCCCACTGACTCCAGCGAATGCCCTCCTCTGTGGCACGATCACACAGGTGGAGACAACTTGGTGTCCCAGGAGTGCTGGGAAAGCCGTGGCGCCCGCCCTCGCTGCCTGCCACATTGCAGGGGAAGGGATTGGTTGTTTTTAGCTGCTGCAGGAATGTTGGACCAACCTGTGCCCATCGCAGACCCGGATAAATCAGCGCTTTGTGCCCTGTTGTCTGCTGAGCTTATCCGTGTCTATCCATAATGCACGTACTGCCACGCTGCCCAGGGAGGTGGTTGAGTCCCCATCCCTGGATCTGTTTAAGAATAGGGTGGATGAACTACTTAGGGATATGGTTTAATGGGGATTAGGGACGGTTGGACTCGATGATCTCTGAGGTCTTTTCCAACCTAGAAATCTATGAATCTATGAATATGAATCCATGAATCTACTGCTTTAGAGGGAATTTATCACATGCAGGGGAAGGATGAGAGGATAACCTTGAAAAAAGGTTTGATCTGTGCTGGCAAATTAGTAAGACTTCGGGCTGGGAATTTGACAGTAAATGTGCCACCTCAGGATGCAGCGTTAGTAAACTGAACCCAACAAAACAAATAGGCTGTGAGTCTGTTAACACAACATGCGTTTGAGGATCTTGCACAGACCCAGTTTTCATACTGCCCGTTCCTCTTCAGCAGCTTCTTCTCTTAATCACCCTGTCTCGAGCTGCTGTGGCTTCCATCCAGCTGTCACACATCCCATTAGCATGAATCGGGTCTCGGGCCAGCAACGAGCTCCAGCCGTAGCCTGCTGGCTCCACCAGCTTGACTTACAGCCATTCCCACCGCGTGCCCGCGAGGAAACGGGGGGATAAATCCTGGGTCCAAGGGCTTTGTGGCTGTTCTGCAGCAGCAGCCTTGCACAGAAGTCTTGCTCCCAAGACACGAGTAAAAGTATTTGCAGGGGTTTCTCTGATGTGGGTTCAAGGATAAATGGACCCATCTAGGATGGGGTGGATCCAAATCCCGGGCTGCAGGAGGGGTAGTTCTGGGGAGGGAATATGGTATGCTGTGCTTATCGCCCTTATAGGAAAGGATGCTATGGATGGCACAGGGTACTATAATTAAGAAAATGCTAAAATAACCAGATGTTCCTCCCGGAATTAGACTCGCTGCTTTTAAAATTTCATTAGATAAGAACCTAAGTCATAGAGAATATAGATATACGCAATCACAGCTACATAGTTCAAAGAGCTCTGTCAAAAATGGGATGCCCAAAAATATGACCTACCTTTCCTTCCGTTTCAGATTTCCAGGGAGTTATTAAAAATTAAAGATGCCTTTAAGGAGCTTCCCAGAAATCTGTTAAAATGTAGGACATAGTGTACCATCAGGTTAGAAAATGAAACGACTTTTATGCAATATATTGTGCTGCAAAGCAATTTTGTTCCAAGTATCTAAAGTATTTCAATTAAGAAAAATAATGATCAAGGACAAACAGCATTTTAGTAGGAAGGGATTAGATTATTTCTATGGTTACTGTGCTGGAGCTGCAACTAGAATTAAAGTTTTAAGAGCCAGGTTACATTTAATTTTATTAAAAATTTGATGCTAATGGCCAATTTTTCATACAGCAAAACCCTCATTTTTTTTTTTTTTCTTTTAAGGACAGGCTACAGAAGAGAGCTCAAGCTATGATGTAGCTTTATTGATTTGAAGTTATTTGCATGTTTCACTGCTTTGGCACCAAACATGGTGAAGGTTTTGGCCATTCCCCGTTTAGATCTTAACACACTTAAATTCAAATCACGCAGGGTACTGCAAGCAGGGACACTAAACTGTTGTTGCATTTTTTTTTTTCATTGAAGGTAAGCCCCTAAGGAATAAGAGAAGTATATTAATTTATCATTCTACCAAACTTTTACATTCAAGGTTTGAGGGTTGTGTTTAAGTGTTTGGGGGGAGGATGCTGGTTTCCTTTTCAATCAACAGCTTTCAGAGAGCACTGCAGGACCACTACCCCCACTTTGCCAGTGGCTGGAGAGCAGGGTGGTTGGCTGTACATTGCCCACCAGCCAGGCAGTACCACTGGAAACTACATCCAGGTAAGCCAGATATCCCACTTTGGGCTTATTGGAGCAGTGGTGATAATTACTGAGTAAATGGGTCTTGCAAGACCTTGAGGAAGCTGCTGTCTGTCCATGCCTCTCCTAAAAGCAGATTCTTCCCTTGTAATAAGACAAGGTGAAGAAAAATGGGGTGAATATAAAATACTTGTGGGTTCCTCCAGACTGCCAGGAGATGTGTCTTCAAAGCCATGATCTCTTCTTTCCGCATATTCTCCCGGAGTGGTACTGCAGTAACCGCGATGGAGAGGCACTGCAATAACTGTTGAACAATATTTAACTTAACAGTAAATGGTTGTATTTGTTTTCAGGGTTTGGGGGTGGAAATGGCTGCAACAGCTGTGCTTGAAAATATTTTTCAAGGTCATATAAAGATACAGAAAAAGAAAATAGGTAAAATACCTGTAGACTACTAAGAAACGGTTTCAGTTTAAAAACATTCCTGTTCCTCATCTCTGTCTGTAGATCTTACAACAAGAACTGCATCTGTGTAACACTAAAAATAATCAAAGCTCTCATTTTCTCTGTGAAGAAAGGAAATCACCTGAATTGAGGTGGGAGGTGGTTGCTCTTGTTGCTAAACAAGCACAGGCAAAAGATGCAAGAAAAGAGCAGCCAGGGAGCGTTTCTCCCCGTCCCTCGTGCTCACAGTGTGGGGGCTCAGCCCCCCCGACGTGCCCATCTCCGGAGGGATGAGCTGTGCCCCTCACCCAGATCACTCCCCCTCTGTGGGTGGTTGATCTGCAGAAGTAGCTTTTGTCTTGCACAAAGGCAGAAAAGAACCAGCACAGCTTTGTTTGTGTTCTCCATCAGAAACGAAAGCATGGAAGAAAGGGGAAGAAGATGGGAGCTCACATCTTCCCCTCGGGCCCTTGGCAGTACTCAGTAAAGGTGATGCTACAGGACAATAAAGTTCATCTTCTTATTTCTGCTCTATTAAAAGTTTATGAGAGACAATATTTGTCTTCCTGTCCCTGTCGGGACAGGGGTTGAATCCTGCTGTTGACTGCAGTAGCATTGTGGTAGGAGTTAAAGACTCTGCTTGTGTTTGGGCAACTGCTGAGTTTTTCCTGCCTTCTCAAACCTGCAAAATCACGTTGCTCTTGTCTACTGCAGCGCTTCACCCAGCCTCGACGGGACCGAACCACAAATCAGTTTTGTCATTATGACATTTCATGTTCAAATTCGTTTAATTGGAATATGGGTTTGTTTTTACAGAGGTGCTGGAGATTGTCCTTTTTTTTCTCCTCCCCCAATTAAAAATTAAAAATGTTTTCTTGTAATTATCATGAGTGATTTGTAGCTTAATTGCACCAGATGCCTCTAGATTACCGCAGTCTGGCCAGATGCTTCAAGAAGCATACTGAGATACCCTTGCTCTAGGATTAGATCATTTTGCTACATTGGAAGTTCATTCTAATTTGATGTTTAGTAAAACACTGGCCATGGGCAGCCACCAGCTTCTCACAGGGAAAGAGAGAATGGAAGGTGGAGCTGGACACAGCATGCCCAGCCACCCCTCCAGACCCGGTGTGGGGATGGGGAATTGCTGGAGGGTTGGGCAGTGGTGGGGTGGGGATGAGACCATCACCTCTGGGGCGTTGGGGACCTCTGTGGCTAATGGAAATCTTGTGCAGTGTCAATTTGTTTGTACTCAGCTGCCACCCAGGAGGGTTTGCCATCAGTTCACCACCTGGTGGAGGTGGCCACCAAGCTGATGGAGAGCTGTTGGGGTAGAGAGGATGTGAGACCTGTTCTGCAGGTTTTCTGTGGGAAATCTTGCTGTAAGGGACTGCAAAGAACCCGTTTCCCTCCAAATTGTGGTGCTTGCTTGTATTTTGGCAGTTTGTTTGTTGTGGGTCCTCAGACTTGTCAGGGAGATTCAGTTAATGTTTCTTCTCTCTTGTCTGCCTAGGAAAATTATTTGGACAGGATGTTTGGGGTTTTTTTTACTATTACTGTTAAACTAAAATAAGAAATGGTAAATAGAAACGATAACAAAACAGGGAATTATGACATGATCTTTGGAAGTTTTCGATAAGGTATATAAAAGTGGTAATTTTTGCCTTGCTGCACTAGCTACACTTTCCAGGCTGTACCTTCCCCTCTGCACCAGGTTTGAATGGAAAACAAGAAATAGTGTCATCATCTCCACGCAATTCTATTACTAAATTGTCAGAACATAGTCATATTTCTGGCAGCAATGATTCAACTCCATTTCCACCTCCACATGGATCAGCAGTGACCTTGACATTCTTGGTCAGTGCTCATGTAGAGATTGCTTGGCAGGCGCAGGTGCCAAGCTGTGGAATATAATTTCCTGACAATGTATGGTATCTGGGTGTGTAATTGGCTCCCGGGCTGTCCCTGCACAGCTATAGGGTCCTTTCCTGAGCCTCTCAGCTGGTAGTTTTTAATGACCAGCAAACCATGGACCATCTGTTTGTACAGAACTATGGAACCACACAACTGTTGCTGGGTTCATATGTTTCGTACGCACCTCTCAAATTTTTTTAAGCAAGATCTATTATGTAATTTTTAAACTGGACTATTGGACAAAGAGGAGGGGTTTTTAATCAGTGGCAAAGGTGAAATCATTATCATGCAAGAGACCACTAGAAGGCAAAATTGCATGAGCAGAGTCCCAGAGTAAAACCTCCAGCTGCAAGATGCATTTCCAGATAAATCATGTCCCCTGGGGCTGAGATGATGCAGTGAAGCAACGGATGTGAACCATCTCCTCCCCTCTGCTCCGCGCTCGCTGCTCGGTCCGTTATCGCCCGGGCCACTGCCTGATGGCCATCAGCACCATCATAGGAGTGTGGGCAGAGCTCTGCCTCTGTTTCCCCAATTCCCTGCCCAGCACAGCCGTGCCAACACGGGGGGAAAATGGGATGTGCCAGAAAACATCCCGGAGCACGTGGAGCGGCTCATTGATGTGCAAGAGCCACGCGGGCAGCGCAGCTGCCTGCACCCCCCTCGCAGCACCTTAAAACCCACCACTTTGTCATCATGGATTGTGCCACCATGAGAAGCAGGGAAGTGGCTGTTATTTCCAAGGAGGAGATGGGTAAGAGGTAAAGAGCCGCCTGGCACCAAACCGCGCCGCTGCCGTGGGCGCTGTCCCTCGGGATGGCGACGGGACACAGGATTATTTGTCTAAAACCTATTTCCACTGAAAGCACGGCTTGCTCTGGAGCAAACGGGCTCTCCAGAGGGGAAACATCCTCATGATTAAAAGATAATTCAGGATGTACCTGCCAAAAAAAAAAAAAAAAAAAAAATTCAGTATAACTGGAAAAGGTTTAGGGCAGCGCAGCTGGCTGAGACGGGCTTTTGAAGGTGGGTTTGGCTGTTTGACTGCTGGTGCATGAGCTTGGGGCTCCCCATGGCCCTGGCACGCCTGTTGCTCAGGGATGGAAATCCGAGCTGTGTGTGAGACACATCCAATTTTACTCTTCCAATTTAGTGATACCAGAAATGCACAAGCTAGAGCAAGTGATAAAACCTAATGCTGAATTAAATCCGTGTCTGCCGATGCACGATCATCTCCTCTGCTTAATGCCCTATTAATTATGCAGGGTTTTCAAAAGTCGTCTTAAACTTACATAATTTGTATGTGAGACAAGTTGAGAGAAGGTAACGATGCATCGGTGGTGTCTTCGCAGAGATTGTTTGTAAAAACTAGTAACAAACGTGCCAGATGTGGTTTCCTTCCTGTTCACGCAGAGGGTGCTGCTACTGGGTGGTTTTCATGTCACAGTGGGACCAGATCATCTCCCCCAGTCGGCAAAGTGCTGGTCACAAGGGCAGCTCTGGGCTCTGCGTAACGAGAGGCTTAATGCCCTGAAAGATTTTTTTTCTATGTTGAAGTGATATTTCCACCTACTACCGTTGGGTTTTGATAGCAAATCCAGGCTCAGGATGGTTTTTGTTGGAATCTATAAAACAACAAACTGAAGCAAATCCAGCCAGCTTATTGATCAGAGCTGGAGCCTCTTCTGTCTCGTTTTGGCAGTTATTTTCTCATGTTCTTGTCCCAGATATGAGCTGCTTTGTCTGAATAACAGACATGGCTGCATTTTTTTTTTTAAAAAGTTACAATTTCAAAGACATTACTGAAAAACCTTCCTATCTGCTTCTCACTGCCAATGACAGTCTTAAAGGGCAAAATATTGATGAGGACTAGCAAATGTACACAATAATTCAGCAGCAAATTAAACCTACAACATTTAAACACCTGTTTCTTTGTCAATTCTGTACATTTTGGACAGTTAGTGATTTGTTGCCTTCATCAAGGACATGCAGCGATATAATTATATGTTCAAATTTGGTGTTCTAGATTTTCTTGTTTTCTTTTTTTTTTTGTTAGTAGCAACATGGGGAGACGCAGACCAACCACGAGGATCAAAATTAGTGCCTAATGCAGAAGCTTTTATTGTTTGATGGTTTTCTTGGTCTTGTGGAACTAGGTCCTGATTTTTCATGATCGTTTTATAGGTTAAAACCTCAGGAGTGCCTGCTTCATTGCCAGGACAATCTGTAAGAGGAAATAAACTCTGGCTCCAGCCACCGAGGTTCGGTTATGTGAGCCGCCAGTGAATTGGTATCTAATTAGGAAACTAGTGCTACATACAATTATTTTAATTTTCTTTTTCCTCTGGTGCATCGTACGAGTTGCATGTGTGGAAATACTGATTTGTTTGTGAATTCCTTTAACTCTCCAGGGATGCTCTGGAAGTGTCCCAGGCTCTGGCTTTCTGGAGGGTTGGATTCTCTGGAGCAGCCAGCCAGCAACAGCGTTACTTTTCTACTGTACTGCCTGTGCTGGAAACGTCTGCCCCTTTGCCATCAACAGATTGAAACGGGGTGAGATGAGGCAGGTACGTGGGGTTTAAGTATGGTTTTAAATTTAGGCTGTGCTCGGTGGGCCACGTCTGAACCGAAGTCACTGTAATGTTCTTTTTTCTCAGAGCTACCAGTGATGCAAACTGAAGCTTTACCTGAGCAGGGATTAGGATTTTTCTCAGCTCCAACCATTTAATGGAAAGTGATCTCTCTGGGGAGGGAGGGAGGGGTAGAAAAAAACAAAATCAAAATATCCCTTAAACACAAGCATCTTATTTTTAGTGCTGTGTCTTTCATAAGTACTGAGAGTTATTTCGTTTCTGCCAACACTGTTTTGTTTCAAATCAGCTTATGTTTAGAATACAACAAAGAGGAAGAAGAACCAGATTCAATAATTTTCTTATGCTTCTAGTAGTTGTTCCTTACTTTATTACTTGCCAAAGTGCCAGAACTGACAAATTATCCAATAACACAAAACCAAAGGCAACACTGTAGTCCCTGTAAAGCTGGATTAGTTTATAAAGTATCCTCGTTGTGTTTCATAAAATGAATAACTAATATTCAGCAAACCTGTTGCAGATTTTTTCCCCCCTTCTTTCTCTCTCTTCTTCTTCTTTCTGGCACTAAAGGAGCAGAAAGTTAGACATTTATTTACTTGTCAAAAGAGAGGAAATTCTTCAAAAAGAAAAATTGTGTGCTACCTAACCCATTTTCAGGGTGTGAAAGGAAATGTGTTGGATTTCCAGGCTGCCTGGCACTCCTCTGGGTTGCTGTATTCCTGGCGTGGTGGGGGGAAACGGGGTTTTCAGGCTGGGGGTGTTGCAATATAGTATTTTTTTTCCAAAGAGTAATATTGAAATTTACTCAGTGAATTCAATTGTATATTGAGTTATAACTAACAATTGATTTAATGTTAAGCATAGAATCATAGAATCATAGAATGGCTAGGGCTGGAAGGGACCTTCAAAGGTCAAAATTGAATTCATTGAAGGCAATTGTAGGAAAACGTAACACCTCAGAGCTGGCAGATATGGTTTTCTGGCATTTTTTTGTTTGGTTTGTTGGGTTTTTTTGTTGTTTTGTGGTTTTTTTTTTTTTTTTCTGTGAAGTGCAGACACAGGCTGCTGCCTCGTGTAGGTGAGCACACTCGATGTGCCTTGTCGTATTGCAAAGGATGCCCAAAGATGACAGCGTTCCTGTGGAAAACAGTGCCCACGGGGGAAAACCAGTCCTGAGCCGCAGTAAAGGCGGCAGATTAGGCTCTGCATGGATAAGTTTTTGGATGGGTTTTTTTACGTTGTGCTAAGTTTGTGTTCGGGGTAGGTTAAGCAGAGCTCTCCGCAGGGAGCACTGCAAGAGCCTCGCTGATGCAGGGAGGAAGCAACATTACCTCTTGCTTTTATATATCTCTATGCACTTTGAAAGCTGAAGTACAGCAGTGTATGTGCATTAACACAGCTACGGAGCTTCCAGAATAAAGCTGGGCTGAGTGCGGTGGGTCGTACTGGGGGCAGGGCAAACCTGTGCTGCTTGGATTGCCCTGCAAAGCCATTCCTCTGCTTTGCTCCCAGGTTGTAGAGAGGGTAGGAATAACTCTGCAGTACTTTATTCTGCTCCACAGCAGAACCAGTCATGTTCTGGCCCAAGGCTATGCAATTTAATAATTAAGAAATATTTTTACGGGGCAGATACTGGTAAGGAAGAGGACGTGCAGGTCATGGGGAAAGCACATAGAATCATAGAATGGTTAGGGCTGGAAGGGACCTTCAAAGGTCATCTAGTCCAACCCCCCTGCAAGGAACAGGGATATCTCCAACTAGATCAGGTTGCTCAGGGCCTCGTCCAACCTGGCCTTGAACGTCTCCAAGGATGGAGCATCCACCACCTCTCTGGGCAACCTGTTCCAGTGTTCTACCACTCTCATGGTAAAAAATTTTTTCCCAATATCCAACCTGAATCTACCTCCCTCTATTTTAAAACCGTTACCCCTTATCCTATCACAACTGGCCCTCCTGAACAGCCTCTCGAAATACATCCACAGCTGTATTTAAGTTCACTTGATTTGGTCCTGGTCCCTGCAGCCCGTTCCTCTTGCATCAGGATGCACAGCCAGAAGGATGTTCTCCATCATGACAAGTTTCAGCAGACCCAAAGTCCTGAACTCGCATTTACCACCTGCCACAGAAGAAGGCAACCCATCCACGCCTAATGCCATGTAATTACAGCTCGTTTCAGGCTCTTGCTTCCCAGGAGAGCAAACTAATTGAAGTCACTTCACCATGTGCAACTAAAGGATCATCCAGATCTTTGAATCATCCTCTCCGGATGTATTTTTTTTAAACTGTAACTGGTATTTTACAGTGCCATTAATGTGCCAGGTCACCCCTGAATGCTTTTATGAGTATGCCTACATAACAAGGTACCCAAATTAATTCTGAATGTGCTTGCTTGCAAAGGAGGAGTGTCGTAGTGATGTTAATGAATCAGTCCATAACAGTTTGTGTGTCCTGGTTTGCAAAACTAATCGACCAAGTTACTCCTCGCACTGAAACCATATGGTGATGGAGCAGTGAGCGCTGCCGGGGCCACCCCTGCAGCGTGCTGGCACCTATAGCACCTGGAACCCCGTGCTAGCTCCCTCTTCCAGAGCTGCAAAATGCAAACAGGGTCGAAATAAAAAGAACCGTTATAAGTTGTCACATTCAGTCATTTATATCCAGCACCTACTTGTAGGACAGGTGGGAAACTGGCTCGAGATAATTAGGTTTGCTTTATGCTAAAAGGAGAACTACTCTGTAGGACTGGAGTTATTAATAGAGCTCATGAGGAACAGTTTTGAGACTGGCACTTAACTTGGCAAGGTGCTAATGAAATCTGCCAGTGACACAGAACCCAGGGAGGGGTGGCCAGTGCGGAGGAGGTTGGGTATATAGGAAGAATTAGATGGCTGGGAAGGCTGCAGTAATGAAAATAATGTGAATGATCATAAAAAGTACAAGATTGTGTGCTTTGGGGCTTAGAAATGAAAAATTTCTGCCACAACTGGAAAATTGCAGTTATAGATGATGGAGAAAGAGAAGCACTCTAATATTTGAGTAGATATTTTCTTGTAAGCCACAACTTGGTGCAGTTATGCAAACCATTGCCTGTAGGATGCTGTTTACGGTTCTGGTCACAATTGCTCAAGATGAACGTTAATTGGAACAGGTGTGGAAAAGGATTTGCCATCTCCCCCACCTGCATCACAGCCTGTCTTTCAACAGGATCCCAAAAGGATTTAGTTGAAACAGCCCAGCAGAACTGGAGAAAAGGTCGACTCATTTTCTGGGATGAAATACCAGAAGGTGACTACAGAACCAAAGGAGGCCATCAGGTCAGCCTCAATTTCTCCTGAGTGAATTAAGACCAAAATTCACTCAAGGATGAGGACCTGGAACTCCCATTCAGTGGGAACAGACCATGCAACGAACCCCACCATTTGTAGTGTGAAGACATCAGTTGACAAATGAGCTGGTACGTTGTGGTCACTTGTGCTAGTGAGGGACCTGGTGAGTGACTTTGAGTTTTATGCTTTACTTTTTTTTTTTTAATTTTTTAAAGCTAGACTATGCTTTTGAAAGGCCTGCCATGCAAGTTTGGTTGCTAGCAACACTGCAGACAGTCCATCTGTCTGTCTATTCCCTTTGTTAGCAGCATATATGGTCTGCTAATTAGAAGAGATGTGATTTGTTCTCTCCACGTGGAATAAAAAAGCAGATAGGACAAAACTTCATAGAAATTCTTAAAGTGTCTTCAGAGATTGCAGCACTGCAAGGGGTGGGCAAAGTATTGGTAATTTTATTTTTTTGTGTGTGTACGTGATGCTTTTACACTACCAGTGTGGCCAAGCCACTAAGGAGAACTTCAGACAGGTTATTTTGAGGTTGTGGTGAGAGCCATCATGTTCCCAGGGCTCTGGGAAGAAATCAAGAAGGTGCTGACCGATAATAGCTTGGCAAGTGAGTAGAAATTTTAAAAAGTTCCCTTTTAAATCTGCACAAGACCAGAGCTACCTCTCAAAGTGGCCCATACCCACAACTAAGTCTTCCATTTCCTTTCCAGTGTGTAATTTCACGGCAGTCTGATTGCACAGCTCTTGCACAGCTTTTTCATCATGCTGAAGAAGAAAGGAGAAAATTACTAACAATTAGCTGAACTCTGCAGTCTTCACTCAAGAACAACCCCACTTCCATCACTAGGAGCACTTCCCAGGGTTGGATTCTGACTTTTTTTCCCCATTTATCACTTGGGAAAGGGCCAAACAGAACCTCTATTTCTGGAGGATATGGTATTTTGATAAGAGCACGTATCACACCCGTGAGCACGTTTGGTTAAAGCAAGACTCACCATCAGCAGTGATCTGGAAAGGCAGAGACAAGAGTAATGCCCTGTGAGTGACTGGGAAGATCATTTCATTGAAGATTTTAAATTTTGCAGTACTGTGGGGTTTGTGAGTTATTTTTTTTTTTCCTTTGGTTGTGTACTTGTCAATGCATGATGCCAAGCAAGCTCCTAATGAAGCAGCACTGCTTAATCCAACGGAAGAAATTATAAAGTGAGAGAGTGAATAAACACGTATGGATAAAACGATGGGCTTTATGCCTGCTACTGTACAGCAAGACCCAAATACTCTGAGAAAAGCTAATTGTAAAGTGCTCAGGAAATATTCATCCAATAAGTCTTTGAGTGACAGCTTCCCCAATCCTGATGTCTAATGCATTTGGGATTTCTTGCCCACAGGGGATTTTTGGAGGTTAGTCAGCCCTTTCGCTGATAACCTGTGAAGTGGGGAAGTACCTGAACTCCTCAAGAAACAAACAGATGATCCTGTGCATCTATAGAATAATAATTATAAAAATAATTATTATTATTTTTTAAAAACCTCTGGAGTCCTGCATATTGGGGGTTGCTGGGAGGACTTGGAGAGGGACCCTGCGTGTCCAGAATAGGGTTCATTCAATCTCTGAACTGTCTGTAAGGTTGTACCCTGCCCAGGGAATTGAAACAAACCCCAATTTGAAGCACTGACCCCTGTTTTATCCTCACCCTTGGGAAGCAGCAAGCTGCCTACCTGCTGCAGGGCTGCCAGGGCGAGCGCAGGCACGTGTGGATTTTGGTGTCCTGGTGCCAAGGGGCTGGGGACCAGCCCATGCCCAGCTCCTCCTGCAGCACAGGCGTCTGCCAGCTCAGCAGGTGGTGGGAGAGCTCTGGCTTTTTGCTGCCTCCAGCAATTTTCAGCTTTGGCAGGTGCTTATTGATTTTTTTGCCCATGCCAGGTGCTCGCCCTGGCAGAGACAGGAGGAGGTGGTGAGGATCTTCATGTCTGTTCCTACCCAGCTTCTCAGAGCAATTGGGTTGAACGAAGTTCTCCATGAGCTTCTGAGACAGGTAACTCATCCCCCTCGTGTTCTGACAGAGCAGTTTTTGAAATCAGCAGCGTGGGCACAGTTTAGATGGCTGTGAGCGTTCCAGCGAGCTGGTGGCACTGGTGGCACGGAACCGGAGGGAGGTTTTGGGGAGGTAAGTCACACATTGATTCACTCCTGATGCCTCGATAACCTGTCAGCTGCCGTGAACACTGGAGACAGAAACATCTGTGTTTGCAAAGCTGATGCCGCTGGCTGAGACAGGTGTTTGGGTTTTTTGGAACGACACCTGCAATCTCTGCCCGCGGTGGCATCGCTGGCACTGCGTTCCCATGTTGGTTGGTGCCATCCACGGGAAGGTCTCTGCAGCTTCTGTTGCCTGATTAATTCTGATACTTTCTGCTCTTGGACTGTTGCACTTTTCTTTGTTCCTGCGCTTTTATTACCATCCTCACCCCTCCAGGCGTTTCTCCACAATATATTTTTCACGACTCTTGCAGCTCAATGATATTTTTCTCCTCCACCTCCATCTCCTCACTTCTCTTGACACGGGGCTCTGACCTGGCTGGGGGCATGTGCTGAGCTGTGGGGTCCTGGGGTGGGCAGGGTGGGCTGGGTTTTTCCCCAGAGTAAAGACGAGCTCAGCTGGGCTGTGGCCCCAGGGAACAAACACATCCTTAAACCAGCTTTTCTTCTACAGCCAGGGAGGGTCCAGTCCTCACCAGGTGGGGAACCACCACGCTTGGGTTCAGCTCTGCTGCCAGAGGGGAGCGATGCTGCGGTAGATGTCAGCATGGGTGTAGTCTAAATTCAGTCTCTACTTAGTAGATACTCAGAGTATTTTTGAGTAAATCTGGGACTGAAGGAAAAAAAAAAATCTGTTCTTGCTTCTGACTTGCCTTTTGCCTGAGAATAGAAAGAATGAATTATTGCTGTAACATTTGACAGTCCTACAAGACCGTCAGCTCGTTCCCACCAGGTAAGACATGTCTGTCTTTTCATTAGTTTAAACTTACAGGAAGAAAAATCTTTTTGTTAAGCAAAGAGGCATTTGCAAACATCGGGGTTTAGAAACCAGTTATTCTTGCATGCTCCTACACCCCGTGTTTTGTCCTCTTTTTTGTTTTCAAGTCTAAAAATGACAGGAAGGTCGACATGACCGTGGCTTAAAAATTGGGACCACGAATTTGACAAATGCTCCAGCCTCACATGATTTTACTTCCATGAATGATTTTTTTTCCTTCCAACAAGACCACTTCTTGAGGAGGAAGAGGCTGACCCATGGAGCCCTTCCCATAACTCGTGTTCTTTCACTCCAGCAGTGCTGTTTGTTTGTGTGCTTGACATTTGTCCTGCGTTTTCGTGACACCTACTACAGCACGCTCTGATCGAATCACTGCTTCCATTATTATTTCTCTGTTCCTTGATTTTTTTCCAGTGAACTGGAAATACTTTCATTCTTGTTTGGTGTTGATTAGATAATCCACAGGTCTGAGCTGCTCCAACGTACCCGGGACTGCAGGTTGATGTATTGGAAAACAAATACCTATAAGGAGTAGTTTACACTTTTTTTCCCCTGTCCTTACAAAATGTTTTAATATTTGTGATATGTTTTTGATGCTTTACAGTTGACAGTAATCACATCACAATACATACCATGTGTGTTTCCAGGAGCAGTATCTGGGAAAGCAAAACTACTGGTTATTCTTTTGGAAATACTCAGCTCTGCTCCCTTCCCCTTCAAAAACCCCTCTGTTGTAGCAGAAACAACTGGTTTGCAGCTAGTGCCTGGCCACTTTCAACAAACTAAAACCATTTTTGCTATCTAAATTCTTCTCAAGAGGGGAGAAGCACCAGCTGTGGCTCTCCCCCCGGGCAGTTGCAGGGCATGGGCTTCTTCTGCATAACAGGAAAATCCGACTAATTCAGTAGCCATTAAGTCACCATTCCGATATCTCCCAGTCCAACCTCTTCCTCACTGAGTGCTGCAGCTGTTAACTGGTGATGGGGGCCAAACTTTGGGCATTTAACAGGGGCCAAGGGCAGCCTTGTGCGAGGGACTGCACCGCCTCCTCTTCTACATCTGGATGTTCTGAGGGAAAAACAACGTGGAAGTGTCAGTCCACGATAACTAAGTGATTGTATTGGGTTTGCGTGGCAGGTTCGCTCCAGGACTTGTGACCCCACGGAGGACCCACGCTGGAGGAGCTCGTGAAGGACTGCAGCCATTAGATGATTTTGGGGAGAACTGTCTCCCCTGGGAGGGACTCCATGCTGGAGCAGGGGAAGAGCACGAGAAGTCCTGCCCCTGAGGAGGAAGGAGCAGCAGAGCCGAGGTGGGATGCACTGACCACAACCCCCATTCCCCGTCCCCCTGCGCTGCTGATGGGGAGGAGGCAGAGAATTCAAGAAGGGAAGGAGGGAGGGGTGGAGGAAAAGTGTTTTAAGATTTAGCTTTTATTTCTCATTATCCTGCTCTGATTTGATTGGTAACAAATTAATTTACCCCAAGTGGAGTCTGTTTTGCTCGTGACAGTAATTGCTGAGTGATCTCCCTGTCCTTATCTCGACCCACGAGCCTTTTGTTATATTTTCTCTCCCCTGTCCAGCTGAGGATGGGCAGCGACGGAGCGGCTTTGGTGGGCACGTGGCATCCAGCCACGGTCAACCCGCCACAACCATACATGCCAACTGTTGCATGGGTCATGGTCTTGAACACAATTATTTCTCTGTGGTTCAAATTTTTGTGAGAAGGGCACAGCAGGAATATCCTCAATGGGATACCATGTATCTTAAGTAACCATACAGATATCAAAAATTATGTCGATTTGGTCATTAGAGGTGGTGAGTCAAGTTACCTTCAGCTCTATCTTTCTCCAAGACAGACTGAGGGTGTTAAGTGCTTTTGAAGATGGGATGGTGCTGGAAAGATGGAGCTGCTCTTTTGAAGTGTACGGAAGCCTCCTGCTGTTGTTCATGCCCAGAATCCAGCTGTGGGATGCAGCACCTTCACCAGAGAGATGCCATCCCCAGCACATTGCCTGGAGCTTGCAGAGAGAATTAAATAACAATGTCTCTGATTTTTACTTTTTTATTTATCTTTAAGACAAACACGTTTTCTCCTTAAGATACAACAGCAAAGGTTTTGGAATTATTTATATATATATATCAATCAGTATTTTAGAACAGGTTGGACCCAGGCTATCTGGTGAGCTGAGGTTGTGTGTCCCCGCGAGCTCCGACTGTTGGTGTGCAGCCTCCAGGCTGCCTGCATGGTGAGAGGGAAGGGCCAACACTTCCCTCAAAACTGAAGTCCATGAAGTTTTAGAGGTGAGATTGTTGAATTTTCATGCAAATACACCCAAAGCTTAGAAGCGTTCGCTCCTGCCCAGCTGGCCACCTGGCCTGCTCAGCAGAGACTCCTCCAGGAGCTTCTCCAAAGACTTCTGAAGCACCCAAAAGCAGTAGGATTTTGGATAAAAGGGAGCAGGTGGATTAGCTTGACCTCTAGAGTTTGGGCTACTGACTAATTCAGGTGTCCATGCAAACCAATCTCCGAGTTATTTCTCTGTCTGAGAGATGATGAAGAACAGGGTCAATTCATAACCTCTTCCAACTTACCATGTAACTTCAGCCAGGACAAAAGTATTTCTTTCTACTTACACCATTATTACTATCCAGATGACTAAGAAGATACAGAATTATAAAACGACTTGCTTCTACAATTGAGCTGCGTTTTTACTGCACAATTTATAGGCCTGTGACAAGGAGATCCCTCTCTAACAAAGGGTTTTTCCAAATGAGTTTGCACCAGTTTCATAGGTCGTACTCCTCACTTCAGTTCTTCCGTCTGCCGTTTGCTATGGCTGTTAAACAGCTTTAAAATTAAAGTGTGATTATTCAGAAATCACTTCATAAAACATTATATGCCATTTGCCACCAGTTTTTCCTTAATGGCACCAGACAAAAGAAACTGCTGAGTATGAACTAGCGATGGAAAGTTCATTATGGATAATTGTTGGTTAGATAGGAAAGTGAGTTATAGAAGAGAGATCAGAAACATCTAATTGTCTTCACCATGGACATGATGCTTTACAGATGGGGAGGGAACGTGCAGCTTGCAGCATCATCGGTGGCACGGAGATTACTAATAGATCTCTTGCTAATGCAGGCTGCCAAAAATGGGACAAATCACAGAATATTTCACTGCTGTTAAAGTGCATTTCCTTTGTTTGGCTTTTGGAAGATGAATTAATAGTAAATTGTATTTTTAAAGAAAAAAAATTATTGGTGGTATGATAGGGCGGGTGCTTTGCTGAGGAGGAAGGTGGGGGTTTGACTACCTGGATAAACAGTTTTAGGTCACTTATCTACTCTTTCTTTCTTCAGGTTGGTCTCCTGGTAGTAACGATGGGTATAGATGGGATAGTCTAACAATGGATATCTTATCCCTATCCCAGGTAAAGCACAGAGGCAGTTGCCATCTCACACATCCCACAGTGGGGCCAGTTTGTGGTGAAATGTTTTTAGGGACCAGGTGGTCCTTCCCAAGGAGTGAGAGAGAGAGAACAGGAGGAAAATCTAGTTGTCGGTGTCTTTTTTTTCTTAGAATAATGAAATGTTTAAATAACATCAGCAGCCTCAGCTGCTTCAGTATTACTATTATTTGGCTTCCTTTGAACACAAATACTTGTGTGTAGGATGGTGTTACACCATTTGAGGGAAGTAGAAGTATGACAGAGTAGGGACCTGGGAAAGGATTTTATTATTTAGAGTAGGACAGTAACTGATAGAAGGAAAATAGAAGGAATTAAAACCAAAACATCCTGTTAAGGGAGAAAGAAAACGAACTTATTTTCTGTGTCTTTATGTAACTGTGCTACCAAAATCAACCATTCAACAGGTAACAATTAGGGATATCATCAGCTGGAAAAGGGGCCGTGTCCTCCTCCCATAGCCAGTGCGTGAAAACGGGGAAAGGAAAAGGCCAATTAGTAGAAGAGTGGAAATCTAAAGAAAATAAATATGTCTTTTAAAGTATGGGGACTTTAGAGTTAACCTAAAAGACAGAATGTTCTGCTGAAGCTGGTGTGTAAGGTTAAACCTGTACATATTTCTCTCCCTGCAAAGCCTGCCTTTTCCAAGCCTCATTAACCATTTTGCTGAACATTACAATCATTACTCTTCTGCCAGGTTCTATCACATTTTTCAGCCTTTTAGGTACAGACTTTAGAATTATTGATCCAATGAATCAAACTGACTTAGGTGCTGGCTGCTGCTGAAACACTTCCTGTGGAAACCAGGATGTTGGCTAAATATTGAACATTTATTTTCTGAATATTCTTTGTGTAAGGGAGTATTTTTCCACACGGAAGCAGCAGCAGCACGGGGACATCACCTCTTTGCAGTTTCTATGGCACTGCACAATTTTTCAGGTATCTAATGGCAATAATGCAGAAACACACACACACAAAAAGCTGACCAGATCTATTGTCTTCTTCATTACTGAAAATAATGAGATCTGTATACCATAGAGGCGTTCTGTACTCAATACCTGAGGCTAGTGATATTATTTTGGCATTTTATTCGAATCAGGATTACGGTACTAAAAGAATGGGCCTAGAGTTTATCCACCACACAAATGATTAGTACAATTTGAAATCTAGACTAAGCACGCAGCCAGATGTGATACTCTCTCAAACTGTGCTGAGGGTTATTGAACCTGGCTGTAAAAAAACTGAAATAAGATCTTTTAGAAGAGACACAGTTAAATTACTGATGTAATTCATGGTAGCTGGAGGTGTGAAAAGTTATTCTGTTCCCAATATATGTGCCCTAATTACAGAGCTGTTCATAAACTTGTGTCTGTTTCTGTAAGAGACACGACAAGACAATAATGATAAACCAATTAAAGCTAAGATATTAAAGATTCCCAAGCATCTGCTAAGTCTGAGACGAGACATAAGAATTAATAATTTAATCCTGAAAAACTCAGCTCTGGTGCACTCATCTCAGACTGGATCCAGATGTATTTAGGGAAAAAAACGTAGGTCTTGATGCGTAGCAATTTGTCCAGGGGCAATCCTGAAAATAGACTCTATTTATTAAACAGAGTGGAAAGAGAAGGCTTGAAGGATCATATCTGCAGAGCAAAGTATTATTTTCATTGTTTCAGTGCCTGCAGTAGGACGGGAACGACGACCTCCTGCTTGGAAGAGCCTGAAATGGAGACAAGGTTGGGAAGGCACAGATGCCACCTGCCTCGCTTGTATTTCAAGTTGCTACAGGGAATTTGTGACAGAGTGAGGAACAAGATGTTCTGAGTCTCAGACTAGTCCTTGAACATCAGGTTTCTTTGTCTTCTATCTCGAGAGCTTCATTTTTGGTTTTCTGCTGTACCCAGGCTTCTTAGAGCTGCCAGAGAAACCCAGCACCCTCCCCTGGCATCCCAAGTGCCACATGGCATCAGCCCTAGACAGGAATACAAGAATATCCTCCCAAAATAATATAAACGAGATAGAATCTCCTTATTAATTATTATTTAAATTATCATGATCTTTAGACATCCCAAATATGCTAATTACATTGTAAGTGCTTTTTCTTCTGTGTTTACAGAATGGAAAGTGTAATTCACGAGCTTAACAACTCCCAGCACTAAACTGGGGCCACAAAACTGCAGATGGATATCCAGTTTACCACAAAACATACATTGGCAATGAACTTAAGACAACATATTTTGGCAGATCTGAGCTGCTCTCTGTAAGGTTCAAGAGAAATGAGCTGAATGATTTATTTTGTAGAAAAATGTTTTGATAGAATATTCAAGAGAATTTCCCAATTCACTTATTTGTTTTATTTTTAAGAATAAAGAGACTGAAATAGTTAATGATTTTGAATCAAAAGAGAAAAAAAAAAAAAGCTGTGGTAATTCTCTTGCAGCTTTCCAAAATAATTAGGCTGTAATGACTGCTGAAGAGATTTTCATGTCGTTTCAAACACTGGTTGGAACGATTGGAAGCTACAAATTTTTCTCATTGTGACTTTATTTTCTGAAAGGAAATGACTAATTTGGAGTTTGTTATTATTGTTTTATAGTCCATGAAATAGAAGTATATAAGTAAACATTTCCATGAATTTAAATATGTGAAATACATAATGTCAAATAGTTAAAAATTAAATAGTTCTTTAGCTGGGGCTGAGCCAGGCTAAACCACAACCGGGACTGTGGTTTCCAGTGCTCCAGCACAGCCTGCCTGGATCAGAGCTGTGGGCAGGTTCCAAGCTGAAAAGCATCCCGTTGATCCAACTGGGTCCTCGACCTTGGCCGTTCTCTGGGTGCAGCTGGGGGTGCCAGGCTGTGCCCCTGCGGGGGCTGCGGTCAGACCTGCCTGGCACCACCACACCAGGATGCTCTCGCTGCAGCCTTGACCTTGTCAGGACAGCGAGGCAGGTGCTGTAGCCAACACACACGCAGCCTTTGGCTTATGGGCCAGCTTCTGCTGTGCTATTATTATTTTATTTGCATAATTAAAGACATGCTCTCTCTTCCTAGGCCTGTTTTCCATGGCATCCTGTTCTCCGAGGTGAAACGATTGATAAGCACAGGCGTCTTGGTGAGTGGCACATCTCTGCACCCTCTGCTCGTAAGCTGCACCTCGACCAAACGCCCTCGTAAGGCACAAGGGGTGAGGACCCTTGTGAGACAGACAGGAGCTGGGGGGGTTGACCCCAGGCATTTTGCAGATAATACAGTTTATGCTACTTATTCACCACCAATAGCTATGTCCCTTCCAAAAGGCACATCTATATAGAAACCCCGAATCATTTACATCATTCAAAGATGACCTGTGTTTAAGAATTATTGTCTATTGCCTTCCAGTGAGGCTGTTTATCCTGAAATTTTTCTGATTTTCTATCTCAGCTTGAGTGTATGAATGGATAACGACATCTGGATAACATTCCTCACCTTTCAACGACTGCTGATTAAAGTAGCTTCATTAACAGGGCAGCAATGAGAAGCATTTTTTTCCTGTGTGGATTCTCTAGCACGGAACAAGGTCTGGATTTATATCACAGTCTTTTTCTTCCCAGAAATGCCAATATAAATCTTGCTCTTTTGCATGTCAGCCCAGGGTCTGCCTCGCTCCAGCCTGTCATTCCTTCGGAGCTCTAATCTGCTCCTTTGACTTCCATCCAGCCGCACTGCCCCAGGTAACTCCGTACAACTCCACACCAGATGCTCTTTCTGGCATTTCACCTTGCTCCTCACCTCGCCTGCACGGCTTAACTGTCCCTGAGCTCCACCCGAGAGGAATTTTTCCAGGCTATTTTGATCTTCTTCCAGACCATATGTATTTCTCTCCCTTTCAAGTGCAGTAAATGTGTTGCTGGAAGCAGACATCCCTGTTGATTGCATCCTCCTCCTTCCTCCCCAGAAGCTCTTGAGAAATGTTCTCTCTATTCTGTGTCTTGCTCTGCTGGCACATCCCATCACCTCTGTGCCTGCCTCCCTTTATGTGTAACACCACCCTCGTGCATAGGAAAAAAAAAAAAAGTCCCAATCATTTTGGTAAGCTGTTGTGTTAACCTCTAAATCCCTCTTGAAATCTCGCTGTGCTCCGCTGGCTGCAGCTCGCCCCGCTGGCCCTGCTGGGGTAAATGACAAGCTGTAACTTCTGCTCCCTGTTATATCCCTGTCCCCATCTCCCAACCTTTGCTGCTCCCTGTTTTTCCCTCCCGTAGCATCCTGTCCATCACACAGGTTATTAGCTCGCCAGCTGCCTCCTCTGCTCTATCTCTTACAACGCCAAGAAAAATGGGATCCTGAATCCTGATTTCTAGGCTCTACCATCAAGAGTAAGGATTATGACCGTTGGTGTCATTCTGATTTATTCCATTACAGTATCTGTTTAGAGCACGAGCTTCATTGTATAGTAATGATGGAGATAAATTTTGGCCCCTTATTTTTCATAACCACTTGCTAGCTGTATATCATCGGTTTTCCTCTCATTTAGATACTTGCTTCTGCTTCGGGAAAAATAAAAATATCCCAGTTGTCTAGGTAATAAAGCTGGTGAAACAAATTCTGAAGTACGTTTTACAATGGAATTTGATTGTGATAATTTTTCACGTGTTAAAAAAGAGCATGCTTGCTTTCTCTGGGAAATGTTTGGGTTTATGTTTTGTTGGGATTGTTTTACATCCACAACTTCTAGTTGTGTGGAAGATGCCCTTTTTTCAAGGGGAGGCAGAAATATCCCAGCATTTACGAGCAGAGTTCACTGAAAAACTATATAGTATAATTTAATGAGGCTTGAACTTGTAGAGCTAACACTTGAAACAAATACTTTAAGCAGTATGAATCTGAATTTTGAAAGTACACCTGCCATGCAAGTCTGGTGTAAATACCTAGGAAAGGAAGGAAACGCCGGATATATTTCAAATGACATGAGTGGGATCAGATACTGCAACAGGTCTGAATGCTCTTCTGGAGAGGTTTAGTCATGAAAACTTTTGCATCCCAGGGTCAAGTGTCCGGCCACTGGGGATCACATCCCTTTTGGGCTCCCAGTGCTGCTCCTGCTGTGCCGGCAGCTCGTACGTGTGGTCGTGTAGCCATACTTGGGCTTGGTTTCAGTGGGGTCTGAAAGCTGGCCAGAAGGTTTGTCTTTGAGGGACGTGGCTTCCCTGTGGCTGTCAGGATTTCAGGGTCTTGGGGCAGCACAGCTTTGGTGCCGTGGGCTGCCGATGCTTGCACGTACCCTGCTGCACATTGCTCTCCATCCCTCGTAGTCCTCCATCTCCATGCTCGCAGGGCATTGCATCCCTGGATGGAAGGGGGGGACTGTTCTCACATCCCTCTCCATGGGCTTGCACTGTGGAGATTCAAGCTGCATAAATGCTCTCACCAGGATCTGTGTGTTGTTTCTTTTTTTGTTCGTTAAAGTTTGTTTTCATGGTTGGCCAAAGCATGTCCTTGATCAGCTCCACCTCTCTGAGTTTTCAAAGTAAGACTCAATCTCTTGACTGCCCAGTGAAATAACATATTTTGCTGTGTTGTTTCAGTTCCAAAACCTATAGATAGATATCTTGACTCTCACTGGTTATCATGTTGCAGAAATTCTCTTGTCCCGTTGGGAAGTCAGGGTCGGGGATCAGCAAAGTGGTCTTCTCAGAAATCCTTGAAGAATATCCTGTTGCTCCAGGCAACTCAGATGCTCCCCTCTCTCCATCTCCTCTTACCTCTCCTTTCCCAGTCAGTATACATGAATTTACCAACCAAATGTTCCCAATTTTGTTTATTTTGTATTACTAACAGGGAAATTGAAGAAATATTCAGATAAGTCGGAAATTATCCAGGTGGTGGTTCTGTGATATTGTTCCTCAGCTGCAGTCCTTGGGAAAATCACCGCAATTGTTCACACTCAAACAAAGGGAGTCTAATGAAAGCACTTTAATCTGCTGATCAGCTATTCAGAGAGAAAAGGATGGCTGTACTAGGTGTCTTTGGAGACTGGAAGTGAGTGTGGCATTGGTAATCAGAATATTCGTGTTTATTTACACCTCTTAGCAAGCTATTGTGTGCATAATGCTGTTAGAGGCTGATTTAGCTTCAGATTTCATTCCCTGCACCCTGGGCAGTTTAAAGGTCTAGTTACACCACCCATATTGATGTATCTAAACCAGGAGGCTCAGCTCCATGAACTCCCTGTGTAGTTCGGAGTGGAAAGATCTAGTGGAAAGTCATTCACATAATCCCTGTTCTGCTCTTCTGAAAACCTTTCTGATAGCGTAGACTTTTGGTTTATGTGGTTGAAGGAAGTGATTTCTGATGGGAATCAGCTCTTACAGCTCTCAGATAGTGGAAGACATTTTTTGGTAAGATCCCTACCTGCACAACCCCAATAGTTCTGTCGGGCAAACACCAACAAGGACAAAACCTCCTTTAGGAACCACGAAGTTGATGGGACATCCTCTCCTCTCCCTTCACGCTACGAATATTGTGATCAGATAACCAAAGTCTTGGTGCTGGCGTCTTAACAGCTTGTGTTCATGCCACAGGAGCTGCTTGGGTGGGATATTCAAGTGACAAATATGTGGCAAAGTTATTTCTGAAGGTAGATTCTTTTCAGTGTTGGAAATAATGTTGCCTCTCATTTGGGCAGAAGGAAGATCAGAAGTGGACATGGTTGACTAAAGATCTTTAAAGAGAGAGCATGATCCAGCTTCGAGGCAGTTTTTAACTGTAAAAAAACAACAGTAAGCAGAGTTATACCAGGTAAGAGAAATTAATTTCACCCATATGTTCATAACAGAAGTAAGGAAAGAGAGTTTAGGGAATAAGACAAAGTTTCTGTTTCTTTAGTTGCATTTAGGTTCTACATTGTGTTTAGAAAGATGAACTATCTTGCACTGCATTTATTTTCCTGCCAAAATTATTTCATTATTATTATTATTACTATTATTACTATTATTATTATCACTACTATTATTATTACTAGTATTATTATTACTATTATTATTATTATTACTTTACCAAAAAATATACAAACTCTCCCAAATCCCCACATGGCTTTGAATAACTTGGTGATGGAAAGAGCCTCTGGATAAATCTGTGGTTCACCCCAACACATGTCAAAGGTCAGAACTGGCTGAAGCTGTTGGAAATTACAGCAATGAGTAAAAATTTCCTCTAAAAAGAACAGATCAACAAGCAGTCCTATTCCTGGTACACTATGGCTACAAAATAGTGCTGTATCAATCTCAAATAAATTCGTGTAATTGTGTGTCAGACTTTGTAGGTGATGCCAGAGGAACCAACAATAATGAGTCTTTTGCTGTTATGATTTCGTACACATATCAAAACATAGCTGATTGTACAGAACTTTTCATTAAAACAAGCTAACTTTTGTTAAGCACTTCCCATTTCTGTACCGTGCTACACCTTTCTGCATTGCCAAAAGCTGTTGAACTGTTGCATCAAATGGCTGGACCATATCACTGCACCCAGAGGAACATACTGTACTCACATCAAGGAAGATATTTTCCTTCTACTGAAATGGATCCTTAAAAAATGTGTTCTGAAACAAGCGAAAAGAAAGGACACAAAATGCAAGAAAATGTCCACACTGAGAATGCAGATTTTGTTCATACTTTGTCTGTGTAGTACCTGGAGTCCTCGTGCTGCTGTTTATAGTAAATTATGTATCACCTCTTTTCTGACTCTTTTACTATTATCTTCTCTGTTACCTATTCTTCTTTCCCCTACTCATCATCTTCTTTCCTCTTCATAAAATGTTATAAAAGAGAAAATTACTAAGTTTGAGGATCAGATGAGAAGAAAATTACGTGCTTCCTCTGGGTGTGATGAGCCTTTGCTTGTGATCGTGTCTGCGGCGGGCGAGGCGAGTAGCTGTGGGACCTGTGCAACAGCTCCAGCTGAGAGAATGATTTCTGACAAATAGTAAATACTTTGCGAGTCATGCTGACATTGTTTTCAGATTTTGGGTCAATTAATACTCTTTGAAAGTTTTGGATAGGAGAAGAAAAATCCAGGAAAAGATCTGCGGAACTGGAGGGAGCTGTTTGTTTTGTGTATGTGTGTCTTTATATCCATATTTGTGGAATATGGAAAGCCAGGGTTTGTTTATTTAAAAAAAAAAAAAAAAGAGATGGAATTGTTTCTGTTTCACTAGTCAGGAGAATGTCAGAAGCTGTTGGTTATCATGCTCAGGCCTGGCTGGGGGTCTCTCCTGGTGATATTCATCCTCCTTTCACAGCTGAATTCCACTCGTGCACGACCTGATGCTCTCCCAAACATCACAGCAGAACAGCTGGTTGAGCACATCAACAGTAAATACAGGATTTGCTTTCTGCGTTGGAGAAATTCCGTGCATTTCACCAAAAGGACAAACGATTTGCACATCCCTTCTTATCAACCAGGAAATTGGAAAGAAATGTCAGTAAGTACAAAGTTCTTGTGGCCATTTGTGGTGATTTGTGCTGATCAACTCTGTAAGATTCAGAGCATCAGACTCTCTGAGTAAATTTTCAGGACCCTTTGCTACTCCACAAGCTGATGTGGGTCTCACTTCTCTTCGAGCATGTGCACCTACGTTTTACATCTAAGACGTGAGCAGAAGTTTCTAACTCTCTTCTTTTCCTTTTAGAGGAGCAATACATGCTGCACAAGAGTTTCATTCCGAATCGAGATATTAGTGAAGTAATTAAGGAGACAGCCTCGTGGAGTCGGAGACCTCGTGTTGGGAGCTTGGTGCCTGCGGTGAGATGCTGCATAGCCATCAGTAAGAGAGCCTATCGTGCTGTTCCCTGAGCAAAGAACTTGCAGAGCATCTCAAATACATTTGCTAAAATGCGTTTAATGATGATAGGGCTCGGGTGAGTTTCAGTCTGCGCCTTTTTCCCCCTGGTAAAATAAATGAGGGTGATTTCTTCTGACCCTGCTGTGTGTTATTGTAGCGTGAAAACCCTGTTTATTGAAAAATAGGTTGCACAGTGAGTTCTAGGGCTTGAATTTACTCTCAAACAGCAAGAAATAGGCTGTGGCTTTCCTATAGCGTTTAAGACTGTAAGGGTTAAGGGTGAATTATGTGCCTTTAATGGGATGTTAACTTGAGATAATGTAACTCCATTGATAAGCCTCAGAATATATAAACAGATTTTGTACTCGGTGGCAGTCTCGACTGTATCTCGTTACAAGTGGAATTGCAAACAAAACTCCTGTATCCCCAGTGGAAGTACCCACCGGAGCGTGGCATAATAATATTGCTGTTTCTGCAGGCATTTGCTGCCTGCAGCCTCTTCCTAAGGCACAAGAGGCCTCGTCCTCGGTGTGGCTCAGCCCAAAATCCCTGAGCGGCGCGGGGAGGGGTCTCTCCTCCCGCTGGTACGGACCCCAAAGCCACCCGTGCTCTTTCCACAGCTACGGCATCAGAACACCTCCCGCCTGGGCAGAAGTGACGCCACTTATGTGTATTCATTATGGGTGCTCCCTTTTAAAATAGTAATTTTTAAAAAAAATCGCAATCCAGCAAGGGATCTAACCGAATTCCAGCTGTTCCAGCTGCTCCCCGCCCGCCTCCGCCGTGCGCTGCTCGGCGGCGCCCCCTGCCGGCGCCCGCGGGCGCGGCGCTGGGACAGGCGGCGGGGCAGGGGTTAATCCCCCCCCCCCCCGAGCCTCGCTCCGCAGCTCCCGGCCGGAGGGACGGGACGTGGGAGAACATCCAGGTGTGGGTCTTGGGGAGAAACTCAGTCCTTCGGCTGCTCGTCCTCTCGCCGCGCGTCGTGTCCCTGATACTGTGCGAAGGCGAGATCCCAGTCACGCGTTAAAAAAAAATAATAATTTTTTTCTTCATTGAATCTGCTTTTGATCAAGTTCCAAATAGAATTATAGAATGGTTTGAGTTGGAAGGGACCTCAAAGATCACCCAGTTCCAACCCCCCTGCCATGGGCAGGGTCACCCTTCACTACACCAGGTTGCCCAAAGCCTCATCCAACCTGGCCTTGAACACTGCCAGGGATGGGGCATCCACAACTTCTCTGGGCAACCTGGTCCAGTGCCTCACCACCCTTAGAGTGAAAAATTTCTTCCTTATATCCAATCTAAATCTCCCCTCTTTCAGGTTAAAGCCATTTCCCTTGTCCTAAATAGATATTTTGCAAGCAGCAGGTGCACACCCACGTTATTTCCATTAGTCGTAGGTGGTAGTACGTTCTTGGGGTTAGGTGATGTCCCGGCAATCTTAACCTCAGCCATGGACAGCTGGAGCACTCACGGAGCTTTAGGCTTTTCCTCTGTTACCACCATTTGCTCTGGTTCCTGTGCATTTCTGCATCATATGATATGATCGTAGCTGCAAGACTGCACAATCCCCCTGCCTAAGTCTATGTCTTTACCCGCTTAACTTGAATATTTGGGGAACTGCAGACTTGATTTCCTCCTTGGGAGTATTCAAAGAAAGAAGGAAGGCCATCTCACCACCAAAAAGAGATGCTATAAAAAGAAAAGAATGAAAAAAAAAAAATGCTCTAAGTCTGTTTTTGCTATTGAAATGAAGTACATTTCATTGCCTAATGGAATTTATCTTCTCAGCTAAGATGTTTTGTGCTGTAAAGAAACAGCCAGCCGTTTTCTCATAAGCTCCTCGAGGTAAAAGTTTGTGAGAACTTTTATATAGTCAAAATATATTGTGTTGCTGAAGCTTGCTGCCAGCATGCATCGCATGGCATGCAGGAGAGCCACCAGCTCTGCGTGTCCAGGTACGTCCCTGCCTCATGTGCCGCTCCAGTGGTTGTTCCTTACTCAAAGTAGGAAAGATATCCTCATGTTAACAAAAATAATGCCAGAAAACCTTCCCAAGAGTCACACTGCGTTCGGGGATGAGAAAGGAGGTGCACCACTCGTAGGGTGAGGGTGGGACGGCTGAGATGCTCAGTTTGTTATTTCTTTTGACTGTTTTAGTAGAGGAGTGATGCTTCCAGAAAGCCGAGGGGACGTGTCCGGGGGGAGCAATGCAGGTGTTCTCCAGCAGCGCTCCCAGTTCCCGTGCAACAGGTGCTGTGTGTCATTCCCACTGCTCCTGGCACGTCTGCCCAGGCCCTCCGGGCAAACTTCCCCGAGTCAGTGGTACAGGTAATGCACGCTCCGAGCAGGAGCCATCGCTTGCTGGGAGCTCTTCTGATATGCTGAGAAAAGAGAGAGGAGTACATCCCCATTAAAAGAGGAGTAAATTATTTCTTGTTGCTATTAGCCACAGCACTGTTACATTATACATGACTCCTGGCGGATCAAAGCCGCAGCAAAAGGCGGCTCCTCTCCCTTGTTAAGGATTAGTCTTTTTGTCGGAGAGATGGCATTTGATAACCTCTGCTTTTCTCAGTAAATTGGCGGGCTTTCACCCTGCCCGTAAACATCCCATAACCCACGTTAGTGTTGTAAACACACAGAGGAAGAGTGTAGTTGTTACTGCACTGGGGTGCGGAGGGTCCCAAACACATCTGGGATTTTGGCAGGTTTCTCCGGCTGGTGCGTGCTGTGCCCCAGCGGGATGGCGGTAGCTGGAAGTGCCAGCTGACGTCAGATGGTTACACCTGGCAGGGAAATCTATGGGCTTGCAGAGATCTTGGATCGTCAGCTTGTAGTTCGTGTTAATTTTAGTCTGTAGATCCTGTTCTCTTGGCCAGAGAGGATGTCTGTGACTTGTTTGGGTTTTTTTTTTTTTTTACATTCCTGCTCCTTAAATTTCCTTGAATATTTGAAAAAAATTTAGTCTTTTACATAAGATTAAATACTCCAAATTTGTAAGAGCCAAATTAATGGAAGACACAAAATACATTATTTTAAATAAGTTTTATTTCTAAGCCTGATGTCGTGGCTTTTTTCTGGTTTGAAATAAGCACAGTTTGAGCTCAGAGGCTAATGGAGGACAAGATGCTCTACAGAATAATTGTTAAGCTTTTGTTCTATTTTGATGGAATCTTAAACAATGAATCACCCCCACACACACACAAATTTTGCTTTTACATGTTTTCAGGCTCAAGCTCACAACTATTCAGGTTGAATGCAAAAAAAAATTAGAGAACTGACTTTATTGCCGGCACTCTGGAAGTGATTTGACAGCTGTTTAGAAAAATACTCAACGTTCCCCCATTTCCTTGGTCCCTCCTGACCCTGAGGAGCAGACTGAGAAGGGCTCCGTTCACCCGTCCCATCCAGCAGCCCGGAGCGTGGTGGCATCTTGGAGGCAGTGACGATGCCCGGGCACTTTGGCTCGTGCCATCAATAATCCCAGGGCTCTACCTAAAAGGATGGCAAATGTGGTGTGACCCAGGAGATGAGTAATGACTTGAGTAATGACTGTTGTGTGTGGCAAAACGACTGGGCTATGGCTTGTGTCAACAAATAAGACCTCCCGGGCGCGATCGAATGAGAAAGATCCTTTTATTTTGCATCTCGTCGATCTTTGCTTTAAAGTTGACCTTATTCTCAGTGGTAAATATGGTCTGATGCTACGTGAAAAAATTCAGGAGTATGTTTAAGCTCTGATTTATTTAGGTCTTGTTGCCTCCTTCAGACAAAAGTTTGTATTAATTGGTTCATTAATTTACTCTACAGCCTCTATCATCTTCCTTTTGACTTGCAATCCATGAAATATCGGTCGATTGAGTAACTTTGTGGTTGTTGTAAGGGTAAGAAAAATGGGTTTGTTTGAGAGGCTGTTGGTTGGTGGAGTCTTTTATCCAGCCATGGGTTTCCTTAACCCCACTCTGACCCTGACCCTGCAGCCAGCAGTGCCCCACTCTTCGTGTCCCTGAAGGACAGGAAGGATGCTCCCTTGGAATCAAGGAAAATGCAATATTTATCATACATTAGGAAAGAACAAATATTGGCTTTTACTGTGACAGATTTTTGTTTTATCCACCAAATTCGTTGCTGGATCGAGCTGGCACTTGCTTCTCTTGAGTCATACAGAGGGGTTTTTTTGGCACCTAATACATTAACGTGTGTGTATTCTTTGTGGCTACAGTTTCAACAAATGTTTTGAAATTATGACAGAGAAAATTACTTTTCTTGCCTACATTAACAAGTAGGTGTCATGTATTTTAATTAGTGTGACCAAGCTGCAATTACAGCTGATAAACATATGGAGATAAAGCTGCAAAAAAAGAGAGGAACATTTACATTTTCTTAAAGAATTGCCACAGAGGTTAATAGAAAAGAGGGGAAGGGTGGACAAAATGATGCCAAACTTACGCGTTATTAATTACTGCAAAACCGTGCGTTTACTGTATACAGCACTCTCCATGCCCTCAAAGATCTTAAAGCTCTGCTGCATAAATAAGTTATTTCTTTGTGATAAATGCTCATATCCTTGGATCAACACAAGCATCTAGATGCCAAGGAGTACAGGTATGGCTCCGTGTGTAAAATAAGCCCACGAGGGCTTGTTCCAGCGTGGCTTAGCCCTGTGTGCCCCTGCAGTCAGCACCAGCATCGTATCGATGTACTGTGGGATCAGGACATGGCTGTAATCTTCTCATCAGATAACAAGCATAACAGTAGGATTGAAATAAAATGTGTTTTAGAAAAGCATCTAGGTTGTTTTTCCTGTTTTTTTTTTTTTTAAAAAAAAAACATTGAGCTCTATGGGAATTCCCAAAAGACCTTGGGAAGTTTGTCCAGACTCACAGATGCTGTTTTTTCTCTCAAGATTCACTATTTGCAGGCTCATGGGAAAGGTTTTCCTCTCTGTGCAAGACTCGGTGGAACCCCCGCTGCGCTGTGAACACGCACCGTGGCTGGCGCTGCAAAGCGTGCTGCGTTCACGGGCTCGGCCCGGAGGGGGGGCGAGACACGGGGACCTATTTCCTTGTGGTTCAATTCCCAGAAACATCAACTGGCATGAAAGCATTCCTAAAGCATAGCTTTTCCAGTAGAGTAGACTGGCCTAAAGAAAGTTCATTGCAGCCAAATATTAATCAGTTTTCCAGTGGCATTCGAGCCAACCATGTATTCATGAATTTACCGTAGCCTTTGAGATCTGTCGAGAACTGTGTCTGCACCTTCCGTGCATTCCTGTAAAGTTTGTTTCAGCAGGGAGATGCAGGCATCTTGGCAGTGTGCTGCCACTGAGAGAAGCTCTGTGACCAGCTGAGAAGATGGGTTGGATACGTTTCACTGCCGTGAGAGTTGTAGAACACTGGAACAGGTTGCCCAGAGAGGTGGTGGATGCTCCATCCCTGGAGATGTTCAAGGCCAGGTTGGACGAGGCCCTGAGCAACCTGATCTAGTTGGAGATATCCCTGTTCCTTGCAGGGGGGTTGGACTAGATGACCTTTGAAGGTCCCTTCCAGCCCTAACCATTCTATGATTCTATGATCCGGAGGGGGATAGCGTTTGCCATATGCGTGGTGCTCAAGATTTTTGCCTGAAAGAACAAGAGTTGGCCCCAGACCAAAGCTCTGTGGTTAAACTTGCCGTGATCTTTGAGGCAATTCCCACCTTCCTTTGGCAGCTTTTCTCGGGTTAAAGCAGGAGAGGACAGAGGCAGCACGAGGCATTGGCTGCCATCATCACCAGCAATCCCAGTGGCTCTGTGGACTCTTAGAAAAGCTGAGGACCTAACCACCTTCAGTGAGACGTGGGATCCCTCGGAGGTCCTTCTGGTAAGCATCTTCTGGTGGAGGTATACCCTGGGGTTTTGTACAATACCATAATGTTAGGGTAAGAAAATGTCAATAACTGTTGAGAGATTCTCTTGGTTCTTACAGCACTTAAATTTATATATTCTGTGGGGTGTACCTCGTTTTACAGGTCTAACATAAAGATAGCAATATGATTTTACACGGTAATATGGAGTTCTGGTAATTTTAAAGACCTTTGCAGCTATGCAGCCTATAGAACAAAGAGATTTGAGGTCCCTTCCAACTCTAACCATTCTATAATTCTTTGATTTTTGCTACCTTGTACGCTTTACATACGTGAAAGCCTTTGAATTACCTTCAGATATTGTCAGCACTTCTCCACAGACTGGATTTAGGGACTTTTGGGAGCTGCCTGCCCAGGGCTTCTGTCCCGTGAGCCTTCCTCCAGCCCTTCAAGAAGCTGGAATAAATATTGACAGTTGTAATTTCTTCCTGGAAGCTGGTTTCCTGGTAATGTTCTTACAAAAAATACTCGGATACGTTGGAGGTCCCTTATATTTTTTTTTTTTTTTTTTTTTTTTTACAATTCACAACCTTACAGCTGCTGGTGTTACCAGTGGTGAGGGATGTTCTGCAGCTGGAGCTCCAGGTGCGTCGCCGGAGCCGCAGTCCTACACACTCGATCCTAACACCTAAAGGTGAGGGCAGTGAATCCAGCACTGGTTAAACCAGCTTCAACTGGTCATTTGAAGTTGTCCTGCCTGAATTCTACCCCCACCAAAACAGGGAAAAAGACAATTTCCTCTGTTGGGCACCTAAATAAGTCCATGTGTTTCAAACACTGGTTCACACGAGACACTTGGGCTTTGAAATTTGGAGATGGGCTCGTGCCGGGCTCCCATGTGTGTCCCTGGGGACAGCTGAGAGGTACCTGTGCTGGGTCTCTTCTGTGTCCTGTGTCTGTGCACTTCCAACAGCTAAAATTAAGGTATTTTTAAGATGTTAAAGAAGATTGGAATTTCTCCAGAGCCTCTAACTTACCGGTTTTGTGAACAATGTCTTGTCTGGCAATAAAATCCCCAGCGTACCAAGCCTTTTCTTAGGCATAGACAGCATCAAGGGAGAAGTTCACTGCAGATACCAAAGAGTTTCTTTCTCAGTAATAAACTCGGAAGCCTCCAGCCATGCCTTTTTGCTGTTAGCATGAATAAAGGTTAATTGCCACGTTTTTTTTGTTTCCCTTTGTAATTAAGAGTTGAGCTTTCAGTGCTTTTCACTGCAGTGACTGACAACTGGGGTTATAACTGGGGTTATAAGCTTAGTCAGGGGAGATTCAGGTTGGATGTTAGGAAGTATTTCTTCCCTGAAAGGGTTGTCAGCCACTGGAATAGGCTGCCCAGGGAGGTGGTTGAGTCCCCATCCCTGGATGTGTTTAAGAATAGGGTGGATGATCTACTTAGGGATGTGGTTTAATGGGGATTAGGGACGGTTGGACTGGATGATCTCTAAGATCTTTTCTAACCTAGAAATCTATGAAATCTTTTTAATCATTGCAGGAAAGGTATGGACCCTAGCACAAATCCCACCCAAAACCCACTGCCTTTCTGTATTTTGGAAGCCTGGCTGAATCTAGGAACAGCTGGAATAGAGTATTTGGAGAAGATACACTTTAAGAACAGCAGCCTGAGTTTTGGTTTCTCTGCGGCTCGATTGTGAGTTATGAGAACAGAAGGTAATTCCCAGGCTGGGGCTGTTGCGGGAGAAGTCGTGATTATGTCGCAAGCTGCATAGAAATTACGTTGCCAATAACTTGGTTATTAAGGCTCATCCTGTATCCTGCCGTTTCTCTCTGTTTCACATTTTTATTGTGCTAAGAAATTTTCTTATTGTAATTTTTTTTTCCTCATTCGTGCAACAAAAACTCACTCAGTTACATCAGTGAAAGAAATTGGGCTTCTTTTTTTGTTTTTTTTTTTTTTTCAAAGTAGAGCAGGCAGTCCCTGCCACAGGGGTGGTAGGTCTGGGGAAACCAGTGCTGCTTCTGACAGCGAGGAGGTCCACTGGGGCATGGTGGGCAGTGAAGTGCAGGGGGCCTTTAGACAACTTCATATCACACCAACAGTCAAACAAATATGTGTTGTTCCCTCACCTGGGTACAACACACTTTCTGCTTGTACCTGACTATTGTGCAAACACGCTTGCTGCGTTGTGTGAAGAAATAACTGTTATGTTTAAGAAATTAATTCGCGCGGATAGATTTATTGTAGTGTACAATTATAGGAAGAAAAATGAAAAATTTGATCCTTAGAGTGGTTTGAAAGCATTTCTATCTCATCTGATTAGGAGAAAAGCTGTTTTGTCTTCTTAAATTACTTTTTCTGTATTTATATAAATCTTCTGAAATGCTTGCATGCCTGCAAGAATTATAAAAGGCTGTTCAGACCTAAATCAAGTGTTCCAGTGTTGCTGCATGAATCTTCCAAGGCAATAAACTTTTGGTACCTTTGACAAGTTTTATGATTCGAGATAGGTGCACTGTGCTACGTACCATATTTCAAAGTAACGCATCTGAATAGATCATATCAATTTTTAGATGCTAATAATTTGTTTTGCTATTTTAATACTGGGAGCTATAATTCATATCTATCGTGTTCCTTAGACTACAGATAATTTGAATAGCATTTAGAGAAAAATCACTTTAGGAATACCTCCAGTATTGCACTTTTCCACTGCATAAATGAGGCAAGAGTAAACAAGTTTAGAAATTAAAAAACAAACAAACAAAAAAAAACAACTAAAAACCCAAAAAAGACCCCAACAAACAAAAAAACCCCACCAAAACCCAAAACTGAATCAAAGCTCATCAGCTCCAGCTCAGGATTGCTCCGTGTGATGTTCTGCTTTCCCTTAGCCACAGTATGTTTTCATTTTTTGAGAGTTTGGGCTCTTTTCCATTTTCTCTGCTAAATTCTTGGGTAGGCAAATCAATCTTGTTATTTGCACACTCTTTTTGCCTAGAAGGATAATCTAAACGCTTCCTTTCTTAAATTTATCTCCACCTCCCACTGATATTCATGGTGGATTACAAAGTTTTACCTATTCTAACACACTACATGTGGTGGGAGCAGTTGAAACTCAATTTTGCTGTTGCAAACTGGATAATGGTGGCAGTGATATTTGCAGCAGGAGCAGTGGGAATGCCATGGCACTACGGGATAGGTATAAAGCCAATCGAAAAGTATTTTGAGGACGGGCATTGCTGAAAACCAGTATAATCTCTATAGATTTGTAGCAACTCAGAATTCCTCTTTCTAAACATAAGATGGGCGAATGGCCACAAAAGCTCCCCTGAACCTGCAGGGATTTCTAAGTGTTTGTGTAAAAGAAAATAAAGTGACACTAAAATGAAAAAAAATTGGGGAAAAAAAAAATTGGAAATGTCTAAACATAGAGAAGAAAAATGAGGCAAAAAACCCTATTTTTATTGTTTCTCTGGTAAAAATACCTTCAATGCTAAAATGGAAAATCTCGTTGTATGGTAAACAGTTTATCAGCCACCTGATCCCCAGTGCCTTTGAGAGCTCATCCCAATATTTACATCCAACCCGACGAGCTGGGAATGATTTCCTTCTCCCCACTGCAGCCACCCTCTCTCTGTATGCACAAACTTACCTGCACTAATGGTAATTTGTCCCTGTGTTTAATATCACTAACTCCCAGTTCCAAAGCTGTTTTGACAGAAAGCTCCAGATGACGTCTGAGAGAAACGATTGCCAAAGTGTTGGAGATGTGGAATCTTCAGTCTTATCTGTGGGACTTTCCCTGCTCCTCTTCACGTTACAGAAGCAAAGTGTTAACATGCTACTTCACTTTCCAGGAGTCAAATTTTCTAAAAAAAACCCCACAAAGCACAGGGAGCTTCACCATCACCTCCCTTCCACCTCTGCTATCTTGGTGTCCTCAATGCAATCAACACTTTAAATGTGTTTTTTTTTTTTTCTTTTTCCCTCTTTTTCTCCTGAGTTACGGCCTGGAGAGCATGGCTGGTGAGGTGATGGTGGATTTCATGGATTTCCTCGGTCCTGCCAGGAGGCCACGGCAGCCCAGGGGCTCTCCAGAGATGAGCAGAGAGGACACTGAGAAGAGCCCATGTGAGTGCTGGCACCGCACCCTGCACTCGGGGGGTTTCTGACCTGTGCCAGCTCATCATGGGCACCGTGCCTCGGTGGCACTAACCGTGGCTGTAACACAAATCAGCATCTCGTGTCTTCTGCTGTCTCTGTTGACTTGATTTCTGCTTTTTTTTTTTTTTCCCCTCTCTTTCCTTCCAGGGTTTCCGACTAGAGATGTTGCTGTGGCCTTTCCTGCGGAGGGGGAATTGCCAAGGAGCAAGAGCAGAGCTCAGACACTGCAAAATGATTGTTCCTTTGCCCTGGGAGAAACTCACACAACCCAAACCTTCCTCCACAAAGAGCCATGACCTTCCAAACCATGGAGGAGCTGGTTTGGTGCTGAGCTTCGTCTAGAGATGAGACATCCCTTGGCATCCCACAGCTTGTTGTTCAAGATTGTTTCACGAAGACCAAACGGACGTTTCATGTTGTGAGCTTTTCATATCATTTAATCCATTCAAAAAGATTAATTTTTTTAATTATTATTTTTTTAAAATCCGTTACAAAGAAACACATCAAAATGGAGGGGCATGTGTGACTTTTGAGTGCTCCTCACAGCGTGCTCATTAACCCATCTTTCATAAGGATGACTTGCTGGAGATGAGCTGATGCTTTCCCTCTGGCTGGGATTTTTCTGGGATTTTTTGTGTTGTGTATGTGAGTTGTTTGGCTGGGGTTTTTTTTTTTGTTTTTTTTTTTTTAAATATCTGTTAGTTAAAATGAAATGGCCTTCACTAAAAGGCCAAAAGGGAAATTGAGATGGAGGAAGTGAGGTAGAGAGTTTATTACCAGTGCCCTTTTTCCCTGGAAAGAAATACATCATCTTACAAGGAGGTAGAAAAGGGACACAGGGAAGTATTGCAGGGACACGTGGGGTGAGGCAGCAGCAAAACAGGATGTGTGGGAGTGGGGTTAGGGAAAGGGATCGAGGTACAGGCCACAGTGTCCAGCAGGAGTTGAGACTCTTGTCTAATATCTCTGAATGATGTTCCAAAATCCTTTGTTCTAGTTGCCTGTTGTCAGCTGGCTGCTCATGGGCCACCCTTCATATCACTGCAAGGAAACGGGGAAAAATGTTTTGAAAGGAAGGAAAAAGGTGAAACTTTTGAGAATTTTCAGGAAAAACTACTTTTGATTGTTGCTGATCTGAGGACATCAGCACTCCGAGGGGTAGGGCGAGGCAGCGGCGTTGTCCAGGTGAGATGGCACTTGATTTAATAACAGTTGTGCTAAGGTATACTCAGGGATGTATCCAGACACCTTTTCCTTTTCACAATTGTGTCTCCTGATAGAAACAGCGTGTAAAAGGAAGTGACTCTTCCCAAAGATGATCTTGTCTCTTTTTGGATGGCTGTATTCACACAGCTCTTCTCAGGAGACAATTTGCAGTGAATATAGTCTTTCTTGCAGTAAAATGATGGCATAAAGCAGATAGCACGGGCTTCTTCACCGTATGAAACGTAAAGGGAACCTCACTTGCCAACACTGCTGGTTTGCATCATCTCACTGCAAATACTGAGATCATTAACACGCTCTGTCCTCACCAAGTTCTGGCTCCTGGGGGAAGGAGGTGCAAGGGTGCTTCTCCCCTCCCTCCCCCTTTCTTTTCGGGATCCTTTCTAGCCTTTGGGACCACAGGCAAGCCATGGGAGATGGGAACAGCAAAGTTAAACGTTGTGAAACACAAAGCCAAAAGCAAAACGAACTTCAAAACCATTTAATGTTAAAATTTTGAAAAGTTCAAGTGTTTCTTATGTTTTCTGAGTTCTGGGCAGAGACTGAATACTCTGAGCTGGCTTTAAGGCACTGGCTTTGTGGGCAGCAGACTCAAACCACGAGAGACCCGGAGGACTCGGTCTCCCTCGTTGATTCCCTCTCTCCATCTTTCACAGCTCAGCTGTCAGCAGTGCTCGTCTCCGATCTCCCCAGGGCTCCACGGAGGAGTTCCCAGCTGGAGACCGTGTCTGCTCCCCGCGGGATAGGTCCATCACTCTGACCTGCCTTTTGTGTCCTGCGACGCAGAGCTGTCCGTCCTGGCTGGGGAGGTCCGGAGGCGATGGGGTCTGAGTGCACTTTGAAAAGAAACATCCCTCGTCTTTCAAACCAGTAACACACCTCCCACTGCCACACGGCCGGGCAGAGGGGACAGATGTTGTGTTCCAGTGCGAGTCGGAAAGGATTTAAATAATGCAGTCGAAAGGGAAGCATTGGCACGGGAATGCACCAGCAGCTGCCGGGAGTGTGTGTATTGTACCTGTAAAACTGTGGAAAATTACTTATTTCACACCTTCTGAGGACTACGAAGGAGGCCAAAAGAGTGGTAATTGTATCAGCAGTTAATCCACTCGGCCCCTCGGTATGTTGAGTTGCCCCTTTTTACAGAAAGGACAAAAAACCGAGAGGCTCCAGCCCTTCCCCAAGCCTGTCTGGGAGTGGGGCACAGGGGGGTCCCCCCTCATCCTCCTCCTGGGGCCGGCAGGTTCCGTGGAGACTTTGTCTTGTAGTTACTTGTGCTTTGGGGTAAGTGTTCCAGACCCACGTTTGTGGCAAGCCATGAAATACTGTAAATTGACTGTTATTTGGTTTTCTGTACCTCGATAATTGAAACTAATAGAAGCAAATAGCTAATATTTTCTGGTGAGATGACCTTGGGAGCAGGAGAGCAGCTAGTTGTGTCTTCCTCCAGGGAAGAAAGTTAGAGGAATTGCTGCCAAATAATAATAATAACAGCCGCAGCGCGGGCTGTAATTCCCCGCTCTCCTACTTTAGCAACACCTGAACACCAGCATGAAGAAAACAAGTCATTTATCAAGTATAATTTCTTGGAATCGCTGGGTGTGTGGAGCAGAGTGGGGGGGAAATGGGCAGACCGAGCTCTGCCTCATCCCAGCAGTTAAGGAACTAGCATATAATTTTCCCATTTTGGCAATTTGCACTTGCTTAGGCCAAATCTGGATGTGGACTAATCCCACTTGCTGTGTGTCCCCGTTTCCTTTTTAAGGTGTGAGCTTTGCTGCACCCACCTACGCTTCCTAATGAGGGGTCTGACCTCGTCACTCTCCGTGTTCCCGAAGTTCCTGTGCAACCACAAATCACCCACCCTGGCTCTTATTTTGACCTAGTTGGGTTTTTTTTAACAAAGTGAGGTTCGTGTGATACCTGCAGAAATGCTGAGCCTTTTGCATCTCTTCTGGTCTCCGTAAAATCAACTAGATGACTAAAAAGAAGCTGGTTAAAGGAAAGGGCTGTCCTAAAGCAAAGCAGAACTGGGACATCAAAACTGTTTGGCAGCAGCATCTGGCCAGGAAACCAGCAGGTGCGGAATCTGGGCATGAGGCAGCATCATAAAACTTAGTTCATGTGCAATGGGGTTTTGTTAATCATGGGACTTATGGAAAAATTTGTTGCAGACTCAATTCTATAGAAAAACAAGTGAGGGAGGAAGAGAAATGGACTACAGAGTTGGGTAGAAACATCTCAGCACATGGGAAAGAAGTGAGTGAGAGGTACTCTCTGATTTCTGGGTGATAGCTGTTTGTTTCTTGCTAAAAGAGGTAATTCTGACCAAAAATGAAGTGAACTTAGTGTGTCTCTGTCTGAAAAAGGAGAAAAAGAGCCAAACGCCAGAAGATTATACTGGTTTGTCTGGGGAGGAAAGCCATGACATACTGGCCGAAGAGAGATGGCTGCAGGAGGGGGGATGCAGGCACAACGCTGCTCGGCACGTGCTGCCACGGCACGGCCTGGGAGAGGGAGAGGTGGGAAACCTTGGACGGTTATATGCAAAAAAATCTTGAACAGAACGAGAAGCTGCTGTGCTGTATGTGTAGCACAGAAAAGGTTTGAGTCGTTGAAAAAGGTGCAGATCAGCAAGCTACCCCTTCTGCTGCAGGAAAGGTGCTAGAGCAGTAATTGGAAAAGCCAGGTCTGGGGGCGAGAGGTTTGGACTGACGAAAGAACAGTCTGCACTGAGCCATAAAAAAAAAATAAATCCATGATTAAAACCACTCAAGCGATTTCAGCTGAGTCCTCCTGGGCTGAGCACGGCGAAGAGGAATAAGCTGGGCACGAGGGCTGTGCTCCTGCCCTGCTCCTGCCAGCTGGGATTTTCCTCCAAGGCCCCACTTCATTTCCAAACCCCGTTTCCCTGCAGTATTTTGCAAACTGTGGGCAGCACGGCACGGCCCCCCCAGCCTCCCACTTCTGCCTCGCTGCCCCGAGTGCTTTTGCCTGCTTCCATACGTCCTCTTCTGCACAGAAAATGGGAAAATTTGGATGTGGTGCAGTATCCGACAGGATCCTCTGAGCATCTGGAGTGGTACGAGAAAAGGAGGAACCTTAAGTGGTAGAAATATTAGTAGGTAAGGAATAAAATAAGAAGAAAGAAGAATAAGGAGTAACAAGGGAAAGGAGCCTGGCTCCTTGTTTTTCATCTACAAATTGGAAAATATAAAGTGGTAAAGGAAGGTGTTTTTGTGGATTGGGTCCTGATGCCAAACGTGTATGAGATGAGCTCAAGGGAGTTTCCTCGTCATTAGGGGAAGGATTAATGCATAAGGTAGGAAGTAAGAAAAAGCCCTGTGTGAACAAACGACTTATGCAGCAGAGTAATTAGATAAGACACTCACAACATACTTATTGCAGAGATTTAGTTGCTTAATTGCTCAGTAGATAATGTGTGTATGTATATCCACACATGCAAGTTATGGATGTTTCGGCGTGTAATCATCTAGGAATGGCTGATAAGGTGTAAGATGACTGTCATGAGTCTCGAATGCCTTTGAGCTTAAACAGCTTTGCCATTTAACTCAGCGTTCCACTAACGCTAGAAGTTATTAAAAGCCTTAGGGGGCAGAACAATCCAGCTTTGCAGAATCTGAAGACAATTTGGGTGTTGGAGGGAAAAACAGGACGAGTAAATGCATTTTTTCCTTTAAATCTTTTTCTTGCTAAGGCCAGTCCATCAAAGCAAGCCGTGGACACGTGGCCGAAGGCCACCAAGTTACTGAGGCTTCATGAAGGAGTTACTGAGGCTTTATGAAGGAGTTTGCGCCGCTGCCGTAGGTGGCTGTGTTGTGTTCACAGCCAGCTCCCGTTGGGAGGTGAGTGAGTTTAAATCATCGTGGAAGACAAGGTTGGCTTTAAGTAAGTCATTTTATCTTTCTTTATAATGCTTCGAAGGAGGAAATTTTCCTTCTTATGTAGCTCTTGAGAGCTGTTACTTCCAGCAGCCCAACCTGCGAGCGCGGTGCTGAAGGACGCGGCTTACAAGGTGTAGCTGTTGCCGAGTTGTAACCATGCCGGCTGTCTGCATCGAGCAGACGGGTTTCCGAAGGAACCAAGGACATCAGCCACCCACCTTCCCACACAAATGAACGAACAGCATGCCTTGCAAAGATAACTTTTCCATAGCTAAATAAATCTTGGGCGAGACGGAGGTATCGTCATCACGTGCCGCAACCCCGCACGGAAGGGTGGAAGTTCTGCACCAAGTTCACTACTTTTTTGCTCTGGAGGAGCTACATCTCACACTTTCCCTGTCTGCTTTGAACTGTAAATCTCCCAGGACCTTCTGAGAGCTCTTCATGCTCTGCTTGAGGCATTTAGCCAGGAAGGTGCTGCCTGAGTCGGGGGTTTCTCCGTGTCGGAGCGGAGGCAGGTCTGCAGCAGAAGGGCTCCGACTCCCTCCTGGGAAGGGAGCTCATCTCACCTGGAGAAGGTTAAACTCGACTAGTGACAGATAGGAGCTGACCTTTACTGGGCTAATGAGGAGTTTCCCCAGGGTGTGCTATTCTACAGTTGCTCATCCCGGAGTTTTTGCTTTGGTTCTCTTCCTGAGCTGAGCAAACGGAATAAACTCATTTCGCACTAATATCTGGGTAAGTAAACGAGCGTTGGCGCTGAGCAGCACGCTGTTTGTCACCTCCTTTTGCTTCTCCCTGAAGAAACACAAGCTTCTCACCTTCACCAAATCCTTCCTATTAAAATCTAAAGCTGAATGATCACATGAACGAGTTCAGGTCCTACAAGGATGAAAGAAACGTCTGCTGCTAGAGAGGAGCCAGTTGGTGACCTTTCCCACCCGGCTTCCCTGGTGATTCACAGGTTTTATTTTTTGCTAAGTACAAAAGCATTTTCCCTGGCAAACGCTCCGTTACTGAAGGTGAAAATGAATAAAATAAACCCACAAAACACCGAGGGAAGGGTTAGGTCTTTTCACAGCTACCACTATTTATAACGTAGGGCAGCTGAAGTGTGGTGAGCCCCATGGAGAAATGCATGCGTGTCCCCGCGCCGGCCTGAGCTCCGTTCCTGAGTTACTTCTCCCATATTAACAGTTCTTTGGTGTCCTCTGTTTTCAGTGGGGAACTTCTCCGTAGCCTGGTACATCGATGTGATCTCTTTAAATGATAGGTCTACTGCTGAGGGCATTTGGTGTTTGACTCTATTAAAAAATTCATCAAGAATTGATATACTGCATTTTTCATTTGAAAAATTGCAATCAGGTAGCAAAGTCTGAATATTCATACCAGAGTAATATCTTTTCAGCATTCATTAGTTTGTGTCAGTAATGAACTACAGGTAAAATTGAGTGATAATTTGGAACAAGTAATTTATTTGATTATTTTTCTCATCTTCCCTATTATTAAATATCCATGAGCAGTTTAATTGACCTTCCTGAATTTTTCATTTAATATTCAAAGATTTTTTTGGTAAATGGTTTGCAGGGCTGTTGCATGGTTGGTGTCAGCAGTCAGCCAGGCTCACCCGGGCTCGTGGGGCACGGCGATGGCACCAGAGCAGCTGGTGATGGTGGGACAGCCAGTCCAGCCCGGAACTCTGCCCCACGGGGTGCTCCTTGGTGGCCTTCCCTGGTGTTTACCCTTCATCTTCCTTGCCCAGTTCATGGCTGAAAGGGCAAAACCCTGAAGAACAGACCATTCCTTTCCTCTTTACTGTTATCTTGAATATATTTGAAGTTTCTAAGATTTCTCCTCAATCTCTTTTTGTTTTAAGGCTCAAGACCACAACTTTGTTTCGCCCTCCCCCTTGGTGATGTTTCCTCCACATCCGATGTTCTTCCTTGTCCTTTTTTGATTCTCTCCATTTAGTCTACAACTTTACTAACCCATAGCATGTAGAAAAAAAAAACAAAACCAAACACGTTTCTCCAGTGATGCCTTATTAGGACTGAACTTATTTGAAGGATTATTGATGGCTGCACTTCCATTTGCCATCCCAGAGCGATGGCCTCTTTCAGAGCAGCCATCCCCAGCTCCCTTCCCCGACCTGCACAGTTGTTCTCCAGCCCGTAATTACGCAATTGATTATTTCTGCCCGAGTACAGTGTCTCATATTGTCTCTCCTGAACAACATGCCTTCTTTAAAGATTATTTCTGTAATTTGTCAAGACCTTTTTGAATTTTCATCCCGTCCTCTTGTGTGCTTGCAGTGCTTCCCTGCACAGTGTTATCAGCAAATGTAACAAGCATATTCCTTCTAATGTCATCCGAGTCATTAATGAAAAAAATTAATAATACTGAGTTCAAGGCAGGTCTCCCTGGAACTATGCTTGATTCATCCTTTCATTTCCAATAGAACTGTTTTCTGGAAAGGAATGGTCTTCTAGAAAGCTTTGAAGCCTGTATGGCTATCACCAAATGCCAGGTTAATAGCTAAGGCTCAAGCCAAGCTGTGCCTCTTCAACGTCCCATAGAAGGAAAGGCCATCGGTCTGGTGCAATCCAACAAATGCTGTTTGCTGCTGCTCGTGCCTTTCCTATCTTGTTGCTTTTATAGAAAGATTGAGTATTTTTCTGTGAATGGATGGTTTGTGAGCTGGTATGTAAAGGGATGTCTTTTCCTCCTTCTCAAAGACATGGTTACTTCTTCCCTGTCTTTCCTTCTTCAGTCTTCCACAATGACAGTTAAGATTCTGGTATTGCTTCAGACAGTTCCTTAAGCATGCAAAGATAAAGCTCATCAGTATAACCAATTTGAAAACGTCTAAATTAGCTAGGCACTCTCACCATTCCTTTTTTATGAGATTACAATCTTCCCTCTTTGTTACAGCATTATTGTGCGGACCATCTGCTCTGTTGGCCTTTTTCATGAAGATTGAAGCAAAGAAAGCTCATTAAGCACTCAGCTTACTTGGTTAATGGCTTCCCACTCCTTTTTTGGTCTTCCTTTATTACTAATGTACTTACAGAATGATATCTTGCTAATTGCCCTATGCTTTGTACCCTGACTTCTCCGACTTGGTGTCTGTGCTTCTCTGCCTGACAAAACACTTGCTGAAATTTTAAATCCTAGAGTTCAGGGTATGCAATGAAATTCCTACAAAATAAATCCAGGAAGAATACAGAATCAGTTTTCACCTTCCAGTGGTACCTGTGGGTCAGGCCTCTCCTGTGAAAGGGAAGGTGATAGCAGCCCCTTGGCTAACACCAACCTGAGCCCGCGGCCAGTCGGAATCGATAGGCAGGAGAAGGAAAAAGCCATAAGGGAAATTGTTGAGATTACAATCTAATAATATGTTCAAATTGCATTAACTTCTCTTCCAAGTTCTCCCCTCCTGACTCCCTCTGCTCTCAGTGCATCGCCTAGATCATTTCTCAGGTCTTTAGAGTTCTCTGTGGATTTCCCTTTATTGGTCCCCAGTCTACAAGTAATTGTGCTGCGTCCTTGATCCTTTTAAAGTAGCTTCTGCAGCAAGTTTCACCTTTGTAAGTATGTGACCTCAAAAGCACAAGAAAAATCCTTTCAATTATATTGGACAGCTTGTAAACAGATTTCCAAATTATTCCAGCCATATGTAAACATACTGGGAATTGGAAAAAAAAAAAAAAAAAGTAGTTCTAGCCACAGAGATGTAGATCAATAGAGACTTCTGGTTTGAATTCACTCCTGCCATAGCAATTTAGATAATAAGATGGGGAACATAATAACGTAAAATTTCAGTGTTGCAACTTCATTTTTTTTTTACGCTCACGCTAGAGACTCGGGAAATGAAGAGAGCTCTGATTTGCAAAGCTAAATAAAACAAAAATGCAGAGGAACCCGACTGGGTGTGCTGACCTTCTCTTCAGTTTTCAAGCAACTCGAAACTGAATCGTACTTAGAACTGGCCATTATCATTGTTTTCTCATGCAGAGCCATTAACCTATAACTTACTGGAGCAAGGAAACTATTCTTTGCCAGTATAAAAAAATTCCCAGCCTTCCTCTTTTTCTCCTGAAGCATCTGAAATTGGATGAGCTGTATCAGATCCTAATATTTCTAAGCTGCAGAAGACACTAGAAGAAAATAAAAATGCACGTTGTTGCTTGTATAATGCAAAATGACTGAAATTTAGCGGAATTTTTGAATCTATCTGAATTCTTGGAAACTGAAAAGCAGGAGGCTTCGCTGCAGGATACTGTCTGTCTTGGGGGGGCTGGTGGGATGGCCGAGGCCCAGCCCTTAGGTAATGGGTGTCTGGAAGTAGCTCTGGGGAGCACTGAGAAAGCACCGTGCTGCAGGAAGCATCGCTGTCTGCATCAGCCTGGAGAAACCTATTTCTTGCAGAAAGCCAAGCTGGAGAGCACTTAGCAGGGTGATCTTACTGGGAAACGTCCCCTCCAGTTTTCTCACAGTCTGGACTGGGGTGTGAAGGTGTTGCAAAGCAAACGCAGGGTGAGCAAAACAGAAAGAGACTGACGTTGTTAGTATTTCTGCTAAATTAAATGGAAATAACTGCTGCTTGCGAGCGTTTCCCTTGTGCTAGGCAATTCCTGGTAAAATGTACGTTGCATGTTGGTAAATGCAAATGCCAGGCTGCAGGAAGGATGAGTCCAGGGTGAGCAGCACTCACCTGGATGCTTCTGGCTGATGGTCCTTGTGGCAGTTCCATCACGTTGTGCCTCCTCCTTGTTCTCCAGGTAGCCCAGCTTCAAGGGAGAACAATCCCAATCTTCCAGTCCCAACTGTGCGGAGAAGGAGGGCTGAAAAGGAGGAACTGAGGACTGAAGGTAAAATTTTAAACTGCAGCTTCCACAAGAAGTATTTGCTTATAGCTGTGCAGGTCTCCAGCCAGTTGCAGCTTTTTTGTTTTTTTTCTGGCCCTTTTCTGTGTAGCTCTTTGGTTGAAAAGAAGAGATGAAAAGCTTGGTCTGCAATCTCTAATTCTGAGTCTGTCGCCCACAGGCAGATTGCTACTGGTCGATTGCTGTTTGGGAGAACTGGATTTTCCAGACTCATTCCAAACGTAGAAGTTTTGGTAATAACTGCTGCCAGTGGGCTGCAAACTTCTGCAGAAAGTGAGCAGTCTTCGGGAGGCTGTGAGAAGGAGGGATGCACAGAGAAATCAGGTTGTGCTTTTTGGTCAAGTCTCTTTTTTGACAAGAGAATTGAAACATCAAGCTGATTAAAATACCCAGAAATTTCCAAAATGTAGTCTTAACGGAGCAAATACACCCTTAAAAGTAAACGATGTAAGGAAATAACAAAATCTTGATAGCTGACACCAGCTAAAAGTGGTTTAAATAAGGGCTTTTTTTCCTTCTTACCCGTTGCTTCAAGCAGTCACTCAAATAAAATGTAACTTCCAGTTCAGTGAGTGAAGAGTTGAAGTGGTTTGGTGGTGGGAAGGACGGGCTCCACGACGCACGCGTCCACGCTTCAACACGTCGTGGCATTTTCTGACGTAGAAACTGAGGAGTAAAGAGACAGAGAACGGCCTAAAGGTCAGTAAAATAAACCAGAATCTATTGGTTCCACTCAGAGTTTATGATCCGAGGAAGATCCCTTGTTTCAATTGATAAGATTTCCGAAAAAACTGCATTAAACTTCTGGAGAAGAGGAAGCCGTTGCGGGGGGGACGGGTGGTACGATTGATTCACTGCCAGCTTGACTCTCCCGAGAAATAATTAACCCGTGACTGTATTTTCTTTGAGGGGTCAGGAAAACTAGTTTTCCTCCTCCCCACAGTCTTTTACTGGAGATATTTAAAGAGTTTTCCATCTCCATCCCAGAAGCCCACGAAAACGCCGAGGTGGGCGCCCAGTGGCCCAGTCCGTGATGAGACATGTTTTGTGCTGGACGAGTCACAACCGCTTCTGCCCTGTCTTTTGCCCTTCTCGCCCCAGAAAAATAAAGACCCTTGAGCTTTTCTCGTTGCTGAATTGGAAACTGTTAAATCGTGCTGAGCCATTGCTTGAAGTAGTGGAAAAAATGGTTGAAAAAGTAGTTTGCTCAATAACCACAGGAGCTGGAGCTGCTTGTTCTCTGCCACCCTCGATGGCCAGCAGCCAGCTATCAAGATTTTTTTTTTTTTTTTCTCCTGAAGTCAATAAAAAAAACTTGCCTTTTTTTGATTTTTAGTTTTATATGATATCGGAAAAGCTAAAGCACTTTTTAGCTCCAAAAATCTTATTTAAAATCTTTTGACAGGCACTTAAAGCTTCCTTACACACCGTTGCTACAGGGCCAGGTTTTTATCCCGTTTATTTTCTGTTTAAAGGCACGTTCTGCAGGTGTAAAGTAAAATCAGAAAGGGGTTGGTTTTCTCGTTTCCCCCACTGCCAATGTTTTTACTGAGCTGTTGAGCTACGCTCGCTGAGTTTTACCGTGGCACTTTAATTTGGAGGCAATCTAATATGCTCTGACTGAAAATTTTAAAGTGGAAGTCCCAGTGCACAGCAGAAACAAGGCACAGATTTCATCATTCCTGACCCATTCTCAGTTGTTTGTTGTTTTTTTTTTTTTTTTAATCTGCCACTTTAGAAACCCTGTGCTGTTTCACTCCAGGTGTTTTAACAGCTCATTTTAGTCTCGCTGACATCGCTGTGTCACGGTTCATGTCTTTTCTGACATGAAGCTATCAAGTTCTTCCACTTACTCTTCCATTTTACCCCTGCTTACAAATGAGGTTTAGAGAAGCTAAAACCTTTCTGCATCCGAGGTGTCTTTTATTGGAGTAGCGTTGCCCTTTGTGTTTTATAATTGCTGATGTGTGGTTTCAGTCCAAAGACTGTACACCCTTGTGAAACGCTTTGAAGAACAACTATTTAAAATCAACACTAGAAAGTAAAAATTGTTAAAAATGCATCAATGTAGCTTTCATAGAATTGAAATTTCTGTAAAACGAAAATGTTTCAAAATATCCCAGTGTTTATGTTTTCCTCCAGTACCCTTTGCCAGCTTGTCGTAACAGTTAGACCAGAATTTGACCTGTCTGTGGTTTTTTTGGTGCTCATCGTGTTTCTGATGTGTCCCTTCCCCTTCCCTCCCCTCCCTTTGCTCAAACCAGCCAGGCAAGAAGGAAACCGGGGACCCCAAGGCGAAGCACAAAGAAACGGGAGGTGTCACTGTCTGCGTTGATATCTCCTTGTCTTCATGTGTGATCATCTGGTGCTTTTCCTAAAATCCACATGGGCTTTATTTTAAAATGTGACAGGAGCATGTTTTTCTGTCTTTTCACCAACAAATATAGCTGGAGGGCTGCGTAGAGGCGAGTCGTGCCCCCTCGCCGACTGATGCACCGCGACACGGGGCGTAGCGGAAATTCAGCACTTGGGCACTTGGGCAGTTGCCGCCGTGAGTCACCACGCAGAGGTCCCAACTGCTCGCGTCGACGCGGATCCAGGCTCCGCGCGGGGTGTTAGTCAGGCATCCCAACCTACGGCGGCAGCCAGGGATGCTGGCTGGGGGAACAGTTGGCATAATTTAGCAGGATGCCGTGCACCAGTAAACATCATCTTGGTTTTTTTTTTTTTTTCTGAACGTGGCCGTGTCTGTACGAGTCGGTTGGATGAAGATGACTCACACAGAATAAAGTCGTGGTTCTGAATGGTCGCCCAAGCTGTACATTTGCATTAAAGCTCAGCAGAGCTGAGCTGGGTCCCAGCCCCAGTCCGCACTGGCCACCAGCCTTGGTGAGGTGCAGAGGAGCTCGGTCGCGGAGGTGGGTGCACGGCGCTGGCTTGTTTCCCTTCCTCACAGAGCCTCATGCTACTATTGTCTTCATGGTAGTCATCTGAACAACTTCTCCTTTCTTTTTGAGCTCTAGAGAAGTGTACGAATGGCAAATTTGCACCTTGTGTGGCTTTGAAAACTTCAACTTCCTTCACCATCGTCATGAACTGAGGACACAGAGGACCAAGTACACAAAGCAGTTTTGGGTAACTTGGTAGGAAAGACGTTGTAGAAATGTACAATATCTTGTCATGGGGCAGTTAGTGCCAAAGCACTGATTGCTTTGGATACAGCAGGTGTTGTTGGGTCACAACACGGCTCTTCCCTTGCGAGCACCAGAGCAAGGGCATCCCGCCGGCCGCGAGCCGTGCCGGGATGCAGGAGGTTTCATTTTTGGGTGATGTGCAGTCACTCCGTGCTGGTACTGATGCTTGAGCATCGTTTCCGAAGCTGGATCCAGCCACGCCGGCAGTCAGTTTGTATCTGATGGGCCACTTATGGAAAGGAGGAGCAAATCACGTGAAATATTGCAAGAGGATGTCAAAGTCAGTGCTCAACTGCTCAAACGTTGACACTATTTCTTTCTTTTTTACCTATAAACCAGATTTCTGGTAAGAGGAACTCTGAAGGAAGCGGATCTAGTATTTACAACTTAAAGAGGCTGAGGTCCCCGATTCATGTTTGGAAATGAAAGATAGCATTTATTTGTTCTTTATCTTTGAGTTTTAAGCCTGTTTCCATGCCAAAAAAATGTGGGAGAAGAATAAGAGATAAAAATGTGTTTGAAATACAAGCTATTCTTTGAAGCTCTTACAATATTTTAAAGGTTTTCCCTGCAGCTATTTACTCCATGCACTTAACATCTGTTTTATGCTTTGATATATTTTGCAATGATTTTTCATCCTTAATTTGATTTTCTTTCAATAATGTTGTTCAGAACAATTGTGGGTGACAAAGACGACTGGCGTGCATCAGATAATCCCTATCTGACCAAGATGAGTCGTTTTAATTACCTACATGTGCGTGTTGTGCCGTGGATCTACGTAAAGGTTTTGTGATTTTAGGAGGCAACGCTATTGGAAAACAACTTTTCAAAGGATGCAAAGTGCCAGTTCAAGCAGTCTGCCTATTACACAACACACGTGTGTTGATTTTCCACTCACAAGACAGCAGTTCGCCATGCAGTTAGCAGGTGCAATATCAAATTTCTGAGTAGGAAAGAGCTCAGAAAGCTGGATCTTTAGCAAGGATCTTAAAATCCCAAAGAGGAGTGAGATTGCTTGGTCCTACTGAAATCATCCGAGGTGCTGCACGAGAGGTCTGACCCCCCCCATTTTCATTCCATACTTGAGATTGTGCAAGGAGGGATACTCTTGTTAAAGAAAAAATAATTTTGTTATGAATTAAGAATGTTATATGCATTGTCTCTTTTCCCATTTATTTTCTTTTTTTTTTTTTCTCTTTCCCAGTTACATGAACAGTCTGATTTCTGGCAGTATTTGATATCTCGGTGGTGTACGGCTAGCTGTGATTTCACTGCTGGTGAGTTTTCTCTGAGAATTAGATGGTACTTAGATATACAAGCACTACTCCAAGCAGGCGGTTCTGCCTCTGACAAAGGAATAGGAATGTAATGGAGTTTTTCAGGGTTCTGTATTATAACTCTGTTATATATTGCTTATATGGTACCTAGCCGCGAGTAATATATTTCCTTTATTCCCTGGCAATTCTAAATTGCCTGGGGGGAAAAAAATAGCTTTGTTTAAAACAAAAATGATTAAAAATCTTCGTTTCATCCCAGAATCAACACTCAATTTGACCTCACGTTACGTATTTCATTTTAGTTGCTAAGTAATTTACTATTTTTTAACATAAAACAACATTCTGAATGAAATATTTGACACAAAGCATTTGGATGAAAGAGGAACATTACTTAAGCACTTCTGAAAAATTAAGTCAACCTGCTGAACTTGATGGGTGGCTGTGAGGCATTTAGATCAGCCTGAATTTGTGTTTTTTTCAAAAGGAAAAGTTTTTTTAACAAACTTTTCTCCAGCTCAAGGTCAGCTCCTGCCACGTGCGTACACCACGTTTTACGTTCAGTCAGACTTGTACAGATTTACGTTTTTAAGAGGAGAAATTTATCCTGGGAGCCTGAACTCTTGTGACACGTCGTAAATGGTAACCCCTAAAAGCAGAACCGTTGGGTGCAGCCCCGGGGGTGTCAGACATGATTTGCACCCACAGCAGTGCCCTGCTACTGGCTGCATCCAAGGAGGGCTCGGGGGTAACGAACGGTTGTCTGTCTTATCAGCGTGGTCTGGAGACAACTAACAATCAGCTGTATTATCTGTAGTATGGTAACCATGATGATAACCACCAAAAGTAGCATCTTGTGTTTGCATGGGGTGAGAAAAAAATATAGATTATCTCCATTCCCACCCCCATAGCCATAGTTGTTCTTTTTTTCATTTATCATCATAACATTCCTATCTTCTATCTCTTTTTATTTTGTTCCCCCTAACGAGCTCCCTGGCTTTCTCACCAGGTAGATTTGAACCTTATTTTCTCTTTTCAGCTGAGCCTTCTCCCTATCATGATGAGAATGAACACGTTTGTGCGACTTCATCTGTCACGAGAGCTCTGTCTTTGTCTCTGAGCTGCCCAAAATTAAAACAATCCATTTTTGTTGGCTGTGGATCTTCATGCAATGTGCCAGCGAGGGCTGCGGTGGGGACGGGACGTCCAGCCTCACGAATGCATGAATGTCATTAAAATTGCACCAACTTCTGCTCTTACCTAGCAGTCAGGAGCTGGAAGGAGAGGAGGAGGAGGAGGAGGATGGAGACTTCAGCCTTGCCGAGGTGTGCTAGCCTCCAAGCATGTTTTGCCTGGTGAGCCCCAGGCTGGAAGCTGAGCTCCTGGTTCCTCAGGGACAGGTGTCCCCAAGGGATGAGGTGTCCCCAGGGGACGAGGTGTCCCTGAGAGACCCTCTTGCCCTGCCCTGCTGCCCGTGGGCACACCTGACGCCGGGCAAAGTAGAGAATTTGTCGCTTCTCTGGGCAGCTCAGGGAGATCATTAGCTCCAATATTAGCATTGTTATGCTGTAATTTGTTGCTACATATTCGTATTTTAGGCTAGATGATGACCTTTAAAAGGAATGAATATTCTTATTTTTCAGTGCTTAGGTATTTTAATCCTTTCTTTACATTTCCTTGTAAAAGCATTTTTATTATTTAAAGCCCACTCCGTGCGCCTTAATATGAAACTCTCATTCGTTTTCGTTTTATATCTGTGATATAAATCTTTGATCTTTATTTTAGCTTTGTCTGTAACGTAACCACGAAGGAAAATGCTAAAGAGATCTGCTTTTCTGTCATTAAAACTGGCAGCAGGATTTTGACAGAATTCAGCGTGAGGTAATGCTTCTCCAGTCTAGATCTCACATTTTAAGAATAGAAGTCAACAAAATGCCACTACAGATTTTTCGGGGTGTTTTTTTGGTGCTGTAAATTGCATTTTGATGATTCTCCACTACCGCAAGAGCGCTCCTTCAGCAGCGCCAGGAAGCATCCATCCCTTGTTGCTTCTAGCAAGAATTGTCATGGTGATGCATTCTGTTGACCACATTTTGAAACACAGATTGTTTCTAATTTTGTTCCTTTAATTTACTCTGGGTACTGTGATTTCTCTGTTTCTTTCTCTCATTCTCTCTTTTTTTTTGAGCTTCTTATCACGACAAACTATATATATATATACACATTAGGATCTGCTCTCTCACCTTCACATATGCAACACGTGCTGGCTGGTATTTTCTTGCCAGCTTGTCCTTACGTAGATTCGTGCTGTGGCCCTCGAATTGCACCGTTCTTGGCATCACCAGCGTTGGCGCTGCCCTCTCCTCGTGTCAGCACCCACTGCCAAAAGGGCATCTCGCCCTCCGCTCCTGGACCGCCGCAGCGCAGAGGACCCCGGAGTGCTTTTCTTGCAGGAGGATGCTATTTCGCAGCTGCTGTAGGAGATGTACTTCAGATATTGAATTGCTCGCTGCGAACGCAGAGGAAGAATGGGAAAACCCAACGGGGCATGGAGTGCAGGGCTCTTCTCGCAGCCCTTCCGTGGCTAATTGTGCCTCCACGGGAGCGGCCAGGCAGTGGCCTGAAGAGCACTTGGTCCTCAGAAAGGCTGGCAAGCTTTTAACTGAGCTAACGGGCTCCACGAAGAAATTAAATTTGGCAGCGAAAGTGCAGCACTTAGGTTAGTCTCAAGTAGTCTTGAGATATAAAAACGTTTCTGTGGGAGTTCTTGGCTGAGTGTAAAGGCTGAGAGAAGAGTCCGGCAGCTTGCAGCGCGGAGTGGTGCTGCTTCCTTTGTTTCGTGGTTGCGTTGACGGTTTTAAGAGGAAGAAATGGCCTAAATGTGTGTCTAAGCAACATATCAACCTCTGTTGATATTTCTGCTTTCCTCCAGAGACCCAGAGCTCCAGGATGGACCGTTTCCCTCCTGTCCCGATGCTGAGACTTGATGGAGCAGCAGCTTTCCTGGGGCACCGTGTCCCCCATGTCTGCCTGGGACATGCTCGAGAAGTTCAAACAGCTTTGATGTGGTTGCTGAACCTACTTCTGCTCAGAGGTCTTGTTCTTCAGCCTGCTGCTGGGGGTACATCTCTCCCAGCTGTCTTCACTGAAAATGTTTTACCTTTCAGAAGTAAATAAGTAGTTTTGGGGTCTGAAGGTGAGAAGGAGTTTCTGTGGGGCCTGGCAGTTAAGGGCTTCTGGCTTGAAGACCACTGCCTGAGCCTGTGTACAGATGGCCATCCAACTGCTAACAGCCTTGGGGGAGAAATGGAGGTGCTTGTCCCATAGACACTTTGCAATTGTCCCCTGGATGCTCTGCAGCTGTCTAAGTGGGAGATCTGGGTGTAAAATGCTGCAGCAAAACAGGCAGAGGAGGAGCAACCCCGTGAATCCAACCATCTCCCATCTCCAGACAGTCCTCTTAACTCCAAAACACAGCTATTTCTTTTCAAAAAAGGATAAGTAAATTAGATCATCCAGACTTGTGGGGACAGCGTGTGGCCATGCCCGTGGTGGGGCTGGGATGCAACTCGGGCCCCCAGGAGAGTGGGCACGGCCCTGGGGATGGGGAACGGGCACCCAGGCCCTGGGAGCCAGGGGCAATTTGGGCAGTGTCCCACGGGCTCGGATCCACCACCGTCCGTGGTCTGACACAACTGATGGAGGGACGTGTGCTTTCCAGCCACGGACAGAAACAGTGCAACTCCTTGTGGATGTTGCTCAGAAAAAAACAGTTTTATTTCTGGAGAGAAATTGTTGGGTTTTTTCTCTTCCTAATCTTCGAAGGCGAAGCTGTCCAGTGTGAGTTTTTCAAATAATAAACCTGAGAATTTTTTGCTTATGTATTTTCTGTTGTTCAAAAAAGTATAAATGGAATTTAAGGAACGCTGTTTGTTTTGGCACAGTTTCACATAGGCCGTTCCAAAGGAAAGAAAATCCTTCAAGGGGAAGAGGAAGATGATGAAGGCTGCTGAGTCCTTCTTCCCACATGGCATGGACAGTGGTGTTCCTGCTCAGGGATCTGCAGAAGACAAACCCCAGAAGAGTCAGGCAGAGCTCCACGTTCATGCCAGCTGCACTACAGGTAACTGCCATGCTTTTCTTTAAACAAATGTTTTATATGTTTAAAGAAAAATCAAAGATTCTGTGGGGGCACTAAGACTTGAAAGAGGTCTCAGTAGAAACTCAGCTCGAACCATCTTCCCGAGGGTGAGGAACAAGTGCAGGACATGAGGAACAAGGAGGGAAACATGTTTGATTTCAACATAAATGTTGATTTATAAGAGGTGGCAATTTCATATAGTTTATGCAAATTTCACCAGTGTTTTTTTTTTTTTTTTAAAGTTACAAAAAGGACACTTTGGCATCAGCTTGAAAGGAATGTAAATGAACAGATCCTTAATGCACAGCCTTGGTGCCAGCAAAGACGAGCCCAGAAGAGCTGTATTTCCCACCGAACTCCTGAAGCGATAGCAATGCTGACACAAAGTCGTGTAATTTTGTGCTATTGCAAGGAACAAAGTCGTCTGGTTGGGGATCTAATGATTCTGTAGCTACATTTTCTATTTTTTACATCCCAGCGAGTGCCATGCCTTTATGTGAGACCACGTATAATGTATAGGAGAAATACGAGTTCAGCGAAACACCCCAGAGATGGCAGCACACGTATTAAGAGCATCAGCACTTTGAAAGAAGCCACTGTACAGTTTGTATGAAGCGATGCCAACGTTCTCTGCTGGATAAGGAAGGAACCGTGTGCGTGCTTGTGCAGAAAAGATGAAATTCCAGCTTGCATGTGTGCAGAGAGAGGAGGCAGGACCGGGCGCCGCGGTGTCATGGTAACGCGGCAAAGCACGCGGTGCATGAATACCTGAACATCACCATCCTCACTTTCTTCTGGGGTGTGCTGCTCACAACTTTGTAACGACCTCAGTCGAAAACTAGGCTGAACGCCAGCGTTCCTCATCACGGAAAGGTCATTCCTCTGGCAGCTAACATTTGTAAAGTGAGTTAATGGCAGGGCTTTGTTCATTAAAGACGAGAGTTAAAAAATGCATGTAGGGGTTTGCTTCTAATTTATGATTATCCACAACCTTCTATTACCTTTCATCACTACCATCAAATATTTAAAAACACCTTAAATCATATATCGTTAATGGTGGGTAATTCTGTCTCATAGGATCCCTGCCTGGGCTCCTCCCTGGGTCCTTCTGTAGCCGCATCCAGCTGTGCCCAGCTGTGCCCCAGCCCCCAGGGTCCCTCACCATCCCTGGCCAGCATCACGTTCAGAAACGGGGAATTTAAAGAGGTGCTGGGGGGGGGGTGGGGAGGCGGTGTCCCTGAGGCATCTGCTGGGACAAATCCTGGGGAGCAAATCAAAGAGGAAAATGTGAATCACGGCAGCCCCACCAGCCCTGATCTCACAGGCGTGGGGCTGGGTGGAAATCTCTGAAAATGGAAAATTAAGTGAAAATAAATTTCCTTCTCAGTGTTGGATTTGGTACCTCACTGCTCTTTTCTCCATTCGCTGCTGCTGCTGACAGCTGGCTAAATAGTAGCTTTAGATACCCATTTAAAATCTGATTTATGAATGTTTTTTGTGATTAAAATAATTCTGGATTAAAAGTCTTTATACATGGCATGTGTTTGGATAATTTGTGGACATGAGAACTTTTTTAGCAACGATGATTTTAAAAATAAAAATACTGAAACATTTGAACAGTTGAATAATTGTCACTATTTTGCATACCTAGTTTTTCCTCTAATTTAATATTCCGTTCTTCTTGAAGAAAAGGCTTTGAGTATATTCTGTTTCCTGGGCTTTTCTTGGCTCCAGATTCTCCAAAACCTATTTTCGAAGTTTTTTAAAGGTAGTTAGAAGTTATTTACTAGAAAAAAGAGATGTTTCAGGACTCTCTTGAGACACCGGAAAGGAAGCTTTTTACACATTCCCATTTAACATCCGTATGGTGTTTTATTTGGATAACAACTCACTACTCTTCGCTGTGGTGTCCTAGAAAACGTGCCCTACCTTCTGCTTGGTGTCATGGTTTGGATTTTCCTGCCTGTTTTCACATTGTGAAGGAATTGGTGGAAAAACCTGTACGTTTTAATTGCTTAAAGAGAATCAATATGAGGCTTATTAGGAGATAGTTAGCACTAGTTGGCTCCTATGAGCTTCAGAGATCTTTTTTATTTGATAGATGTTTCTATTACCTACTAAAAAAATTTCATGTTTGAGACATAACTATGTAGAAGTGTGAAGAACTAATTCATGCTGTGATAAAATAGTCATGTAAATGAGATGGGGAGGGATCGTTTATCTGAAAGATTACTTGGGAATAGCATCAATCACCAGGATCAGATAATGAAGCCCTGTTCCTGCACGGGAAGAGTGATCTTGTGGCCCCTAATATCTGAACACAGAGAAGGGGATTTACCAGCATCCTGTGGGGATTTTACATCTGCTATAAATAAATGTCACAAATATTATTTTGCAGTCAGTTTTGCCATTGTGCGGCAGAGGCAAATTATTCGTTTCGCTAGCAGAGCTCACTGTTCTGTAAAGGTCAGAACAACCAAAAAATCAGAAATTTTGCACTTAATTTAAAATATAAACAACATTTTAAAATGTAGCGTAATATGTGCAACGTGCCATGAGTAAATTAGTAACTCTGAAACTTAAATTTATACAGGTGCATTGAAAAAGGTAAGAATATTTTGGAAGGAGTTTATATTTGGAGTACCTTAAAACGTGTTCCAGGTCTGTGGAGAAGACTTTGTAGGTGAAATTGCTCGTCGGTGCACTCTGCTGTTTTCCAGGATGCCCACGCTCTCTGTCCCAACACCTTTTGAACCGGATGCCCAGTGCTGCTCCCGGAGCAGCGGCACCCTGAGCAGGAGGAGGCAGCCCGTCCCCGTGCCCGGTGCTGTCCTGGCTCCCTCCCCTCGATGTCTGCCCATCACAGACAGGAGATTCTACTGTTGTTCTCTAATTATTACCTGGACTCACCAATTGCAAGAAAGAAGCAGGTTGTTTCCCAGACTCTGCAGCACGGACAGTGATGCCAACGAAAGTGATGCCAACAGAAGCGATGCCTACCAGCCAACAGAAGTTTTTCCAGGTTCCCCCTGTTATCCTCAACCAAAGGAGCTCAGAGGGGGGCAGAACATCCTCTGTAAGAACAGGATGTGACAGAACATAAACAGCCAGTGAACAGTGACTTGCTGAGATGCCAGTAGGAACAAAACGTAACTCCCAGCATAAAGGTGGTGATAAGAAGTCTACGTGGATGACGGTGTATTTATCCTCTCAGCACACTGGGTGCACACGTGGCTGTGACTGAAGACTATAGGGAAAAAGGAGAAGAAGAAAGCCCTGGGAGCTGTCAGAGCAGGTAATCACACAGCTGTGCTAATCCGACTCGACTTGGGAGCTGGAGAAGACCTCAGCGAAGGTGAAGACGTAAAATTACAGCCATGGAAGAGGATGTTTGTGCACATGGGTTTGAGAAGCAGGAACAGCCTGTCTGGGAGTGGCTTCCTGATCCTTCAGACCTGGAGCTGCATCTTCACAGCCACGAGTGGGCGATGGGTGGAAGAGCGTGGAGATGCGCCGTGCTCTGCGTGGTGGCTCCAGCCAGGCTGTGTCACCCTGCTGCTGCTGGGGCTCAGAGGGTTTCCCAGATCCTGCCATGGGGCATCTCAGGAGCTATGGAGCAAACCCCCAGGACAGTCCTTCATTCCTGAACTCCAGGTCATCGCAGCTGTGCCACGGCATGAGTAAGGGGAAGCTGAGAGAGCCCACACCATGCGTGGGCACAGAACCTCCGTGAGCTGATTGTTTTGGTGTGAGTAGTGAGGAACTGCCAGTAGCACCTGTGGGACAACCACGTGAGTACTCCAGGAGAGGCTCTACTGGGAAACGGGGGAAGCAGGATTAAAACTGCCAATGAAATCTAAAAACCCCAATTTAAATGGTAAATTTCCTGCAAATTTCAGCATTCCTGGGACGCAGGAGCTGCCTTCCTGCATGTAAGCTCTGATATTTAGCAGGCACGCTTTGAAGAGAAGTTTTCAATAATGATTGTCTAGGAAGCATGTGCAGACAGTGAAGCTCATCGAGATGTGTGTGTGTGTACATGTATGTATGTGTGTGTACATGTATGTATATGTGTGTACATGCATGTATATGTGTGTACATATACACACACAGAGCGATTTGACACTGATCACATGGAATTACTCTGGGCAGTCCTGTGACAGCAAAAGCAATAATGCCATTGTCATCCTGCCAGCTACAATCAGCAAGAAATCTGTAATTTTTCAACTTTCTTTTAACTTTTATTATAAAAGCTGTAACGAAGACTGGTAGAAGGAAGGGTATATGAACAAAACCTGAGCTCATCTAAAACATCGATGGAAACTCTGGTGTTCAACATGTTTGCACTGCAGTGCTGCCTAGTTTTGAAGGATGCCTTATCCAGGCCAAGTGAGAACGTCCCTTTAGACTTCCACACCTCACTGAACGAAAATTGGATGGAAAAGGCCTGGAGTCTGACCCTCTTTTCCCTTTAGCCCATCCATCTTTTCCCACAAGACAAAGCAAAACTTGCTTCATTTTCTTCGCGACAAGGGCAAAAGCCCTGAGATGCTGGTGAGGACCAACACGCCTTTGCCCTTCGGATGGGGAGGGAGGTTGTCCTCCTCTGGCTGCGGGGTCTGTGCTGCTTCCATGGCTCCAGCAGCACAAAAATTAACCCTCTGATAGGAAGCTTCTGCCAGAGGGTAGCAGCGCTCGCTGTGGCTAGAGGGACCTGCAGCGGTGATCCTGCCACGTGGACGTGGATTGTGGAAACCACACAGCCTGGTCCTGCTGCCCTGCTGCTTCAGGCTGCTGGGAAACACACTCGGGTAGGTGAAGTATTTGACTATTGTGTACAGAAACATCTAGGGATGGGCAATAATTCACAGCAAAGTACATAAAGAATAGCTGGAATATGTGATGCAGGCCCAGCCAATGCGCGCCGTGTCTTACTGGGTAATTAATTATCTGTCCTAGAGCAGCACTGCTATATATCCTTCATATAGACTTAAACACAAGGTTAGATGAGATCGCAGTTTCCTATTATTTTTGAGCAAAGAAAACTTAATTTCACATTATTATAGCAAAATAATTGGTTTAATTAGTTAAACCTTTCCAACTGTATAGAGAAGGAAATTGCATGATTTTTCATTTCGTATCATGCCATGTTGTTATGATAGTCTGAGTGCTGAGAAGACACTCCTCAGAGATTGTTCTCCTGATTTTTAATGCAAAAATATTTTTTCATGTCACAAACTCTGCACTGTAGAGTAAGTCTCCATAACAAGTAGTTGTGCTGGATGTGATTTACACTGCAGACTGCTTCTTACGTAAAACAAGGAAGATGATACAAATTGGAGATAATAGGATAGAATATGGAATGAAAGAAGATTCTGGTTTGTACTTGGAGAGTATTTAGCACCTTGAACCTGCAAGACTAATAAGTTTTTCTGTTCATGCATCTTCTGCAAAATTATCATCTGACTTTTGATTGGGAGAGCTGTTACAACGATCATGCAATAAGAATTTGACCTTCAGGACCCCATAATATGTTGCAGCATGGCCAACGAGAGGGCTAAAAAAAATATTCCCTTCTAGGCTGGGAGAATTTGTCCTGATATCTGAGCGACTTGCATGGGAGGTCTACAACAGCCCTTTTCTTTTTCCACTATATAAATAGAATCCAAGATGAAGTCGTTAAAATTATAAGCAGACATACATTCTTATTCAGGCTTTTTTTTTTTTTTTTTTAGGGAGATAAAGTTTAATGTTTGAACTTTTTAGGTATCTGGCAAAATTTAGACTTTACTTTTTAAGTGAAATTGTGATCGCATCTCTGAAAAACATATCCTTCCGTTAGTTAAGCACCACAAATGCCCTAAAAGCTCACCCTCAGAAGACACAAGTTGCTCTTTCCTCCCACCCACCGCGTGCCCGTCCCAGCCCAGTGCAGGTCTCCAGCAGTGGACCTCCCCTGTGCACAGCTTCGCTCGACAGCAGCCGGAATCCCTGCGTGGTGACGGGCATAACGAGGTGAATTAAACATGCCAGCTCCAGCAACAATGCTTGGCACAGGGTGGTTTTGGCATCTTATTTGGTAAGTAAATTATCCCACGTGGTTTCAAAGACACAGGGCATTTTAGAATGCTGCTGATTTGCAGGAGTGTTTGGGAATCACCTTCTTTGGGGGGAGGTGAGTACCCTGCCTGCACGTGGGCAATCTCTTTGCAAGGGATTCCGCTGCTTTCCTTTGAGGGGGAGGTTGGATCTTTTTAATGTATTGCTTTGAGGTTCAAATGTGTTTTCCTAACCATGTTTGTTAGGGAATGAGGAGATTTCACATAGCAAAGACTCATTTCCTGAAGAAACCATCCAACCAAAAGGTGACATCACGTTATCACCATAAACCACAGTATTTGTGTAAAGCTTGGGATGTTCCATGGGTTCAGCACCCTTCTTGGGCAAGCATGGAGTTTACATATATTTTACATGCAAGGAAAATGGCTAAGAGCAGGAGGGAGTTTTGCAGATGGCCATCAAGAAAATTGATGGCAGTGTCATGACGAAAACCCAAAGCCAGTTGGCTCCTCCAGCCCAACGGCCGGGCTTTGCTGCCTGATCATGGGCATCAGGACATCTCACTCTGCTGCCCGAGCACTGGACACGTCTTACCACTTTTAGCCATATAGGACTTATCAACAACTTTCAGTTGCTCAGTTGTATTATTTATGGCAGACGGCGTGCTCTGCTGTAAAACCAAACATAAAACCAAAGGCAGAACATGCCCCAGCTCATGATGTTTTGCAAATACAGATGAGGTAAGAAAAGCCGTAAAAGCTTTGGAGACCTCTTGATTTTTCCCCTTTGAATCCATCTGTCATAAAATCTCACAGAAGATAGGATGTACTGCAAACCCAGAGGCAGAACTAATGTGCTCTTTGATGCTGTTGTTTGTGAAATCTCTGACATATTAGCAATAAATTCAGGTGGTGTGGTCATCCTGGAAGAAGTAAGGTTTTTTTTACCAGCTTGTGTATTGTATGTGGCATTTGATAAATGCTACCTTTGGTGCCGGGAAATGCAGAAAAGCAGTGCAAGTGGTCAGAGGCTGTGCTCGAGGAGATGGATAACCAAATACCTTGGGTTTTTAGGAGAGGGAGTCTCTCCAAAGCAAAGCAGGGAAATCGCTGCTGGCGTGTGCCTCCTGCCAAGGATAAGCTGAAATCAAACTGGCACAAACATCATGTAGAAAGTTTTTTTCAAAGAACCCACTCTGACGAGTGTAAAAACATAGAAAACCTGTTTTTCTTCTTGTGTTCTGCTGTTAATGGAACCTGTCACGCTGCTCCCAAACGAGCAGGCGATCTCTCTCCCAAGCGACGGGTGCGGTGGGATCCTGACGGCAGGCAGGGAGCCAGCGCTGTTTTCCTGCCGAAATCCGGCTCTGCCTTTGCTGCTCGTCGTTTTTCCAGCAGAAGTTAACAACTGTGCAACGCCCTTGCAACCACAGCGAGTGGTTTGAGGGACGAAGTGTGGTGGAAGGGCCATGCAACCCACCCGTCTGAGGCAGCTCAGAACAAGCCAGAAATGGGTTTTCTCCACTTGTCACCAACCGGGAGGTTTTTGACAGCTGTGAGCATCCTCTCGGCGTGGGGGTGAGCCGAGGGGGTGTCCAGCAGCAGAAGTGGGGCAAGTCTGCGCTGCTGGACTTTGTTACTTGAAAATACATGATATTCTTTTTTTTGTGCAAAATTGAAGAGAATTAGCTTTAGAGTGCTGCACCTGACATTGAAGGGACTCTTAGTCTGCACTAACTGTACTCCTTGAATTCTCATTTGGTAATAAAAAGTAGAAATCGGGTGATAAACGGTGATTCATTCTCAAAATAATTCACTTTTCTTTCATTTTTCTTGATTCAACCTTTGGAATTTTCATTAAGTATATAGACTCCATGGTCTGATCCATCTCCAATTCACACTTTCTTGTCCAGGAGGTTTTATTAATTGCAACACCTTCAGTTGTTGTTTCGTTTAGACAATAGAGGACAATTCAGCATGACGAAAATTAATTTTCCTGTTTCACGTGGGTTTGGTTTTGCTTTTTAGTTTCTTCTTGTAGTTTTTAAATGAGTTCTAGAAAGTAGCTGTAACAGTATGGAAAGAGAGAAAGACTGAAGTAAACATTGATCTCTACAGTGTAATAATTTATGGTACCAACTTAATAAGTGGTGTGACACGAGCAGTTCGCCATCCATTTATCATACGTCGATAGTTTGATACCTGAATTTTTAACATCATTGCTCGCTTTGACATAATAAAGGACCTGCCAACATTCCCATTAAAACCACGAGATCTTAGGATTTTCTGCTTTGGCTATAAATATCAGTATTTGTAATCTGTGAATTATTATGCAGAGTAGCAATCTACAAATGACTTATTCCAGCAACCACAAAAAATTACTTCGGCATTTTTGAACTTCAGGAGGACATCTTCCTCTCTCCAGAAGAAATGGCTTACCAATACTTTTAATTATGTCCACCATAAAAAGTGTACAAACTAAGAGACAGTTCCTGAACTAAAATAAATCACTTTAATTCCACAGATGGCAAGGAGACAGCAATTTACATTAAAAGGTTCTGATGAGAGTTGTCTTGAGCTGTAGTTTGCTGGCATAATAGCTTCAGGCTAATCACATATACTTCCAGTAGCTACAGTGTGGTTATAGTCAGGGAAATGAATGTACAAAAATAGCATTTGAGCTTCCATGTTCGCTCTCAACAGTCCCATCTCAAGGACTTCGCAGTCCATTTTGGTCAGCTTAGAGGTCACGTCAGAGTCTGGTGACTGCAAGTGTTTCAACTGGGCTGCAGATAATAATGTCAAGTCAAATTATTTCTGCTTCTCACATCACCTTCTTCGGATTTAAAAAATGCTGTGGAGCAGAATAAGAACCCTGACATTCCCTGGCTGTCTGACTTCACCGTGCTGTCTGTAGGAAGCCCAGCTTGTCAGTGACATAACACATAAACACGTTTCAAATAGTTATGATTGATGTCCCAGTTCTCCATTCTTACTTTTTCTAGTGAAATCCACTTCAAATAAGGTGCATGTTAATAATCTCAAACACATGGCTGCTTTAGGTGCCAAGTTTTTTGAATGCTTCAACTTTTGCAGAATATCATTGAGACATAGTCCTGTGAACTCAGAGCTAGGTACCAAGGTGCTAGGCACCAAGGTGCGAAGTACCAAGGTGCAAGGTACCAAGGTGCAAGGTACCAAGGTGCAAGGTACCAAGCTCATTCAGCAGCTGTGGATCTCCTCATCGTTGCGTTTAATGGCCTGGGGAAGGAGGCAGGGGGGATGTTTTCATCCAACACTGTTGCAATAGTCTTAATCTACAGAGTTTGTTGTCCTAGAAATACCTATGGGAGAAAATATACCTGTGGTTTCCACAGACAGCCTACAGCTTTGTCATCAACAAGGTGCAGCGAAGGTCCCCCGCGATGCCCACCGTGCCTCAGCTGATCGGCTCCTCGATTTTGCGCATTCAAGGACCCACAAAAACAGAGACATGGAAAACAGAAACTGTGAGTAATGGGGTAATAGTGAAAAATAAGTTAACTGGTGTGCTAAATTCTATTTATGTTCGCAGTTTCTAAGGAATTGCAATAAAAAGAGTTTGTGATTATCTTTGTCTTATCTCAGGTTGTAAGGATTTAATGTACCGTCTATGAGCCGTTAAACATTTTTGTTGTGACATTTGATCTCTGTGTTGATACTTTATTACTGTAGATGGCTTAAAAATAGGAAAGGGAACTGTGAAACTTAGAAACAAATCATGGTTTGTTGGTTTTTCAGTAACTGGATCATTTAAAAGCTCCATTTTTAGTAAGAAATAATGACTTGCTTTATTTAGAGACTATTTAAAATGCTCTTGAGGCATCTATTGAATATCTCGACATAACAGATAAATCAGTAGCAGACTCAAAATTAGTTCTGCACTGTTATATATTACAATATGTTCTATATTATGGTGCATATTATACATCCCTTGTACACTTGCACGTTAGATATGGAGGAAGAGAGAGAGTCTGTTTTCAAAGCTGTTTCTAACATATGATCATTCTTACCCCCTGAAAACCTGCCAGGATTTGGCTTTGAAGTGAAAAGTTGGTTTATTTGTGTGGTCGTGGATGGTCTCCGATAGGCAGAAGAAGATGGTTTTTATGGCCTTTTTCTCTTTTGGTGTTGTAAATGAATTATTTATATATCCACAAGTAATTAGGAGAGAGGTGGTTGTTCAGCTGAATTTTAAAATAATTAAACTGACCTACTTCCCGTCAAAGATAACTAGGATAAAAACTGCACTCCCAAAGTAACTCAGGGTGGAAAACTGGGCACCAGTGTCTGGGTGCTGGGGGTGCTCTGGGTGAAATGCCACCCACTGCAGGAGTAGTTGCCACCCGTGCCAGCGTCGGAACGGTGTTTGCTCTGTGATGCCAGAACCACTAAGCTGCTTTCTATGAAAATATGCATTTTTAGTCCTGCTGGCCCTCCCCCCAGCCCCCTGCACAGCCTGGGGTCACCCACGCATCTCCTGTAACCTCTGGTGGGATTCGTCTGCCCAAGGAAAGGACTTGCCAGCCTTTGGGATGGCACAGAACCCATCAGGTGGTGGGGGTGTTTTTTTTCTCCCTGACGAACACAACTATGAGCGTTCACTAAAACTTTCCCCCAAACGGCGTTTGGCAAACAGCTGTGTCTTTGATTTGGGAAACAGCTTTTTTAAAGCTGAAATGAGGAAATTCAACTCCTGGCTTGAGGAGACCTACAGGGCTGGTTCCAGCCAGCTGACTTTGTGAGGAACACACAGGAGCTTTGTTGCTTTTACTGTTAGAGAACATTAGTTACGTTATGTTAAAAAAAGAAAAAAAAAAGAAGAGAGAGAGAAAAGCATCAGCCTTGAGGAGAAGGGATGGTCTGTGGCTGGTGTGATGGCAAACACCAGCGTGCCGGGCTCTTCTGTCTGCAGGAACCACCAGCATTAGGTAATATTTTATCTTCTTTGGCCTTGGACCTTGTTATTCAGAATAACATATAACAACAAAGGAGCATTTTGAGTGATTTTGTTAGAAATACATCAGACTGTCTAACAGTCTGGTGGCATCAATAATTCCCTATTAAGCCCTCTACACCCGTTATGGTTTGTGCTTTTACTTTTTTTTCCGAAGTTAGTTTCTAGGCAACCAGTAAGAACGGAATTACATTAAGCTATTAATTCAGGACTGCACGCCAGCTCCGGGTTCTACAGCCGATTTGTTCCTCTCGCATGCAACTTTCCTCATAAAAACCCTTTTATTGGTTTAATCTTCAGTGGTACCCAGCCCAGAGAATTGATCTTAAAATGACAGTACCTGTACTTGATTTTTGGTTCTTGTTTGTTTCCTTAAATGCTTGCTGGCAGGGTTTGGTTTTGATGTGTAATGAAGCAGAAGTCTGCGAGGAAGGTATGGTGTCAGCCACCATAAATACATACAGCATCCACCAGTGTCTTCTTCAACACTGTGTAATATACTGGCTCATATCAAGATCTGAATTAATAAGACTCTTGTGATTGATTTCCTTATGGGGTGCAAACTGGAAGATTGGTTATCACGAAAATTTAACTTGTAGGATCTCTCTTTCTCCACTGGAGGAGTGTGCCATCCTTCCTCAGCTGCTGTTGCAACCTCCCAAAAACTTGATTTTGAAATCAAATTTCACCCTGGCCATCGACTGTGAATTCTCCTCTAGCCTTTTGTTGTAGAAAATGAGGAAATACAGAGTTTCATCTGTATACGTAGCCTGGAAAAACAAAATTTGGGAAACCTTTTCAATGACAGAAAGGTTGGTATTCAGAACCAGAGTATCGTTTTTGTAATTTGGACACAAATAGGGAGATATTATGTCAAAGATTCCTTCCTTTCCAAGGGAACACATGGATTAAGAATGCAGTTTATTAATTAAAACTTGTATGGAAAGTGCACGTCCATCAATAATGCAAAAACAAAGCAGCAGCAGTAATGAGATGTAACCACCCCCAGCGTGACAGGAAAACTCTTTGCAGATATTAAAAAGGAGTCATTTCAGAGCCACGCTCCATTGCTACCCGAACGCAGCGCTGCAAAGGGAGCCAGACTGGCAGCTGGATAATGAACTTCTCTGCTTATTCCCCAAAGAAGGTCAGAGGGGCTGAGCTTGTCAGCTTTCTTCCCAGGCTCAGCTGAAAGGAGATATCTAGAAGCGGGATAGAAATTTTGGGATGAAATTGCAGTCGTGTCTGATAATTACAATTTTTGAGTTACAAAACCCGACCTGTGTGTTATATTGAGCTATCACGTATTTTATCTAACAGGTTGGAAAGGTCGTTATCCATTCCACAACCCATACCCACTAGGGCCAAACTCGGAGACTTCTGCCATCCAGGGATTTGTCCTGTCTTTGGCTAAACCTTTGTACTGGTGTCAGTGAGTTGTGAAGGTCTAGGATGCTTGGTGCTGGTGGTGTTTGGTGAGGCTACAATTAGAATAATCCATTAAAAGAGTTTGTCTTCATCCTCTGCCAAATAATAACACAAAAAATACAATAAATAAATATAATACTATATAAGACTGAAAACAAAACACCAAGACAAAGGTCTTTTCAGATAAAGATGCCACAGCTTTTGCAAAATAGTTGACTTAGTGTGGAATTTTAAAAACGGTGATTTTTAAAAAAAAAGCACTGTGTTTTTTTTTTTTAAATAAACTACAGTTTGGAACAGTTTCCAATTTCTGCTTTTCAGAGGTGCATGATACAAGTCTGAATCATAGACATGACAAACTCAGACCACGAAAGACAACCATGTCTTCATAAAACTTCACCTGAAAAACAAAATAATTAAAGGTCTGCTGTTTAGAAGCAGAGCGTATAATATATGCTCTTCCCTGCTGTAGGAAGCCATAAGAACTTGTATAGCTAAAAAGGATTTTTATGCCTCATTGGTTGCTCAGATCTCTTGGAACAATTATAATCACCAGCCTAAGTGTTTCTCCCCCTTTCACATTCATCACTCGAATGAAGAGTGTGTTGCCATCCTGGGGGTCTGTGCTTCTATCAGCATATCCAAAAAAATCCCTGTGGTCAACGTGTTGAATCTAATCATGTTCTCCATTTCTGGGACATGCTTTATTAAACATTTTCATCACTTTCATCTGTGCCTTCATATCTCAACAGATTTATATCTGTAATTAGGGGAATTGTTATTTACCAGCAGATATAAAGCTGGTAAAAAGACACCTTTCAGCAACATAATTCAAATGTCATGAGTTATTGCCAGGTCCAGATTAATAGTGCAGTTATTTATTTTGCTACAGGTTAGGAACATGCCTCCTGTCAGAAACCTTTGGAAGTCGTTCAGAAACACTGGGCAACAACTATTTGTGATTGTCCAGCTAAAGAAAAATCAGCAGTATACGAAAGAAAGTGATCCCTCTCCAACATCTACGTTCAGTAATGAGATATTTTTATTTAACAAAGCCTCTAACAGATGGCGTTTCTAAATTTCGAATATTAGGGCTGTTTTTGAAGGAGGCCTCCACGCAGCTTGAGGTACTGCAGATGAGATTTTGCATTCTAGTCGTGCTGCCACACCGACTGCACTCAGGCACCAGCTCCCAGGTGGCTGCACGGGGACACCCCTCGTGTCGGCAGCCGCTGACACCAAAAGTACGGCCCCTGCGGAGCGGGGTCCTATGGGTGACACCTGGAAGATGCAGGTGGTTTAAATAAATTAGCTGTTTAGTGTGTGTGCTGTGCAAAAGGCATCTTCAGGTGTCATAGCAGTTTCTTAGTCATCACATGAGACCGTTTTACAGTTGGTTACTGGAAGGTCTGTGCTCAACACCACCACCTTCATCAGCCAATCTTCTAACCTTGTGAAAAGAAACTCATTCATTTGAGAAGCTATGTTTTCCATAAATCCATGTTGCCCTGGCATTAAGAAGCAAACAACGGCGATGCCAACCAAGTCTAATCAACAGCCTTGTTATTCCCCCAGGGCTGCAAAACTGGAAAGGACCATTACCACGGGTGCCACCATGGCATGGCCAGTTTCCCAGGCGACATCCTTTTGACTCGCTGCCTGTGCCTCCGTTGCTCCAGCAGAAAGACTTGGTCTGCTGATGGTGAGAAACCTCCCACAGTCTCCCCTAAGCTTATTTGAACCCGATTTCCGATCATTTGTTCAGTGGTAGCAGTGGTCACTTCTGCTAAGCTGCTCAAGCCCTTTGGTCTGCTTTCATAAACACTTCCTCATCCTTTGAGAAGAGCGGTAAGCCGTTCTCTTTGTTTCATTCCTGCAGAGCTTTTTCAATATGGGAGATGTGTTCCTAGTCGTTCAGTCATTTCATGAATATGGAACACACACGGGCTGCGTTTTCATAGTTTAATCTATTTTCTCCATAAGCACTGCAAGATGGGGCTTGGGCTTGGTTTTTCTGACACAGAAACGCAAGCAGTCGAGATTAAGGGGGACCACGCACATGTAATTCAAGAGAGTAGCTTTGGGGAAACATCAGCTAGGGGAAGGGAAAGAAGAGAAATTTGAATTCAATTGGATTTAGTAACTTCAGATTGGTTTTTGAATCATATTTACATGCTTTTCTATTTCTCCTATGTTTGCAAGTTTTATTGCTCTAGTTCTAAGTGTCTGGAAGCTATGTGAATTAGTGGGTATGTTATTACTGAGCAGAAGATGAACTGTGTGAAAAAGAAATGAGATCGTTCCCCAGCGTCCTGCGCAGGAAAGCTGTAGAAAACCTGGGACTGAACCCAGGTCTCAGGAGACACAGAATGGCCCCAAACCGTATGGTGTTATGGGCCAGGAAGCTCGACTCAAGTTTTAAAACTCAATTAGCATGAAGTATGCTGACTGAAACAGGCACGTTTTAGGCAAAATGCTCCCTGCCTCTTGCCGAGACCCAGGAGCTTTGCAGCTTTCTCTCTATCGCTTCCAGCGGTGGCTAAATGTGAAAATTTTGTGCAGTTTCAGATGGAGAATGAAAGTGAGAAATCATTTAACACCCAGAGCTCCAACGGGAGCATCAGCAGGAGCTGGACTGATGGAAATGCCCCAAATTGGTGGTGGTTTTAGGGTGGTTGTTTTCATCGTTGGTTGTGGCCTTTCTGTGAATGCTTTTTCGAAGTGCGTATTTCAGGAGAAGGCAAAGACTTCTTGCAGGGTGAACCAAATAAGAAATTACAGTTCTTGAATGAGAACTGAACCTGTAAAATGAAAAATACGATGTGACGCAGTAAAAATAGGACGGTTGTCCTGAAGTCTTTAGATCTGACGTTAAAAGTATACTTTGGGGATTAATTATCAAACGATTTCGTCGTAGCAATTCGATTCCAGTATTTTTTTGCTTATATCGAAGACTTAAATTATACAGCCACTTATTGTCAATTAAATCATTTTAAATGATGCAGCTGCTAAACTTGCCTGGTTTGGCTATTGGCTTTCCAGCATTTGGCCTTTTGCTGGGTAATACCCACCTCTTCCCAGCCCTGTTTCTCCCCCACAGCCATGCCATCAGGAGACCTCTCCTCTACGAGCAAGAGAAGATGCAGTTGCTTCTTCTGTTTGTAAACACACCGAATCTGGCCCACGGGGGAATTCAACCTTCTCCAGACTCCAGCCCCGTGCCCCTGTGTGCGTTGGAGGGCTGGGGCACTGCTGGCACAGCGTGAGGTCGGCTGCACGCAACAAAACAACGAAGTAAAGGCACTGACTTAAAGACTTGAGATGCTGCTGATAAACCCAACGTGGAGGACTCAGACACCGAAGGCAAAGACAGGGGTGGAACAGGTCTGTTTCCCACACTGATTGTGCTAATGGCCATTTTTTCTTCTCCTGATTTTGAGACTGTGTTCCTTAGATACGAAAATTCCATAATTGTATCGGTAAAGAAATGAAAGATGAACTCCAAAATACTTTGATCTGGAGAATTCGAGCTTGGTTCTAGTGGGAATTAAGCAGGAAAAGTTTCAAGTAATTTCTGTTCGAAATGTCTTCATAACTTTTGCTTCATAAAAACAGAGAGCGATATAAAATGATAGTAAAAATTCATATTTTGGAAATGGACATTCTCCTTTCTGGCAATAAAAAGCAAAGGTAATTTGCTCTATTTCAAAAAAGATTGTTAGTAGTTACTGTGATTTCAAACGATGTAGCTTTAATGCTCAACACATCTTAATCTTGCCGACTATAAAACATTCCTTTGATGGTAATTTGATGAGCTATGGGTTTGAATCCGAATTCATGTTTGGAATTAATGTCTTGGTTAAAAAGAAGAACCTCCTGTGAACTCATGTGGTTTCCCACAAGGCAGAGGCTGGTCGGCCTCGTCATAGCCACGGTGAGAGCTTTGCCCTTGGGAAGCCCAGGCAGCTGGAGTTACCTCTGCTGATGTGGGACCTCCTTATGGGATATACTTGTGTGATGCCTGAGGGTACATGTTCAAGTGAAGAAGAAAATACAAAAAGAAAGGGGATTTTTTCCCTTCTTAAGTTTTTTCATGGTTTTGCCTGTCTGTTACTCGTTCCTCCTTCCTCCAAAATCCCATTTCTTCTTTTTGTTCCTCAAAGAGAACGAAAGGACAAGTTGCTAGTGAATTAAAAACCAGCAACAGTTAATGATTTTTGCCCAGGACACTGATTTTTCACTGATGTTTGTGGCAGAGCTGGAAATGGAGCCCACACTGTGAGTTGTGCTCCTTGGCTCTCCCTCCAATTAAATTAACCCACTGTTCTTGTCTACTAACGCCACCCCTGAGCCCCCATTTATATATTTTAAAATTTTCAATTTGATTTAGCCAGAGTTATAATCGAAGTTAATGGGATAAGCAGAGTAGGAATATAAGACAACTTCAGAATGTATGGATAATGCAGAACACTATCAAGGTAGGTAATTAAAGAGAAAGAAGAAAAACTCTCCTATTTTAATACAAAAATAAATGATGGGGAAACTAATACTGCTGCACGAACGTTTCATTTCCCAACAGTAAAATCTTGTATATATCTGGGTCAAGAGAAAAAAAAAAAGTTGCTAAAACTAAGCAACACTTCAAAGGCTGGATTTATTACATGTGAGTGAGATTCAGGAAGAAATACTGAATTGTCACAAGATGTAAATTATGTTTTTTTAATGGGACGCTGAGTTTGTGTTTGATTATTTTTTTTTCTTAAATATTTACGAGAAAATTAACTCCTGTGTTTTGGTCCTGTAAATATCCACATCAGTTTTTCGTCTTCAATTAGAAGGACTAATGAGCATAAATACTTGCTGTATTGAACCCCTGACCCCCGGGTTAGATACACAGAGATACTGGGCAGGATCTTGTCGCTGAACGGGAGCGCTCATATTCCAACCGCAGAGAGCAGCAGCTCTGCTCTGGGTATTTCTGATAGAACTGGTATTTAAAAAACAGGTAACGAACTACACACTGCAGCAAAGCTCAGCATCCCTTCCTAAATGTGGTGCGTGTGCATCTGATAAAAATTCCTGACTTCAAAAAGTCCAAATCCCTGAGCAAAATCTGCACCTAAATTTTGGGTTTGAATTTGGTTGGTCTATGAGCTGTACGTTCCTAAGTGTCATTCGCCCATAGAAGGCTCAAATTTGCAAAGAAATTCAGTGTTTCCCTGATGGTGAGCAGTGAGGGGGACCTAGAGAGATTTTCAAAAGCCCTACGTGCCCCAATTCCCTTGGTTTGGAATGGCCCTATATGCTTTATTAGTCAGAAATTCCATCATATTTTGTACCACCCATGTTTGTGTGGAAGCCCTCCAAAATCTCAGCTCCGATTTTTTCCCATCCCAAAGTTGTCTTGTGAATAACAAACCCCACATTGTTCTTCTCTGTTCTTCTGAATTTATTTCATGTCATCTCCTTATGGGGGAAAAAAAAAAAAAATTCAGCTTCTCTCACTTAGCACCCTTTGGGACAGCAACTGCAGATGAAGAGCAAGCAATCAACGTGTCAGGATAAAATTAGACTGCCACAGAGTACGAGGTTTGATCCAATATTTCTATCAGATTTGGGTTTCAGCTGTGCACATCACAATAAAATAATATTTGCTGAAGTTGTTCGGCACGAAGCAGTTCTAAAAGCACATAAGGCTTTTCACCTATCTAAAAGCTGGGAAAAGGGGGGGGCATGAAATTAGGTATTTCACACTATTACCTCAATATTTATTTATAGTGATAAATAAGAAAATGATACAAGAGTTGGCATTTTTGCCGTGTTTCCATGCCTCAGAGGACAATGGTGTAGGTATCCAGTAGAGGACAGTGATGGAGATACCAGGGAGTGGTGCCCCCAGAAATGGTGTCCTGGAGCTCGGGGCTGTATTTTATCCGTAAATCTCCCAACTGCCTGTTCACCATCCTCTGCTCTTCACTGGGGCATGGTTTTGAAGTGAGGAAAATGGATTATCTTTGATTGAATGACGTGGGAGATGGGCTCCAGCAGCATCCCCAGCACCGATCTACTGGCACCCAGTCCGAAGCAGCACCAGCCCAGAGCAAACCCCTGAGCCAGGAACAGTTGGATGCTGGGTGCTCATCCAGGACCCTCGCTGTCCTGCTTGCTAACGTGGCCAGAGTCCCTGCAGACAGCTCTGATAAGGCCAGGGGCTGCCCAGCATCTGGATTACAGCCTGCACATAAAACATCTATGTTTTGACATCATTTTTCAACAAAGCATCCTAATAATTCCAAGAAATAATAATATTTGCTTCCATTTGATTGGAAAAAAAATGTTTAAAATGAAAATATTTAAAATGTTCGTTCAAAAATGTTTGGTTTGGGTCAGAAGAAGCGTTTTGGTTAACTTGAAGCATCTGATGAAACTGAATTGCCAGCAGGTTGGAAAATGACAGCTCCGTGCAGCCACAACCGGTTCTGCCCACGCCACACGAAATAAAACCCTTTTTCTAATGGTTTGTACACGTTTCACCAGGTCTCTGGCTAACAGCGATCGTCTCTCCACGCGAATCGTCAGGATATTGGCAGTTTGGCTGGGACCTCTGCGAGGGCATCAAGCCAGCACCCGTGTGCGACGCCGGGGCACCGCGGTTGGCACCGAGTCGAATCTTCAGCCCTCGTAAAGCCGTTGAGCTCCGCAGCAAAGTCCGTGATTTGAACTAATTGAGGATAAAATTCGTTTGCTCTTAGGTGGAAAAACATTGATGATAGGGAGACGCAGCCTTTTCGTGTCACTCGTGGCCCAGTTAATCTCCTGTTTCAGGGGTTTAACCTGGTTCTGCCTGTACCCAGCTATAGGATCCGTATTCTGAGCCTGCAAGGATGTCCTCTGTCCTTGCATTATTTAATCCTTCAGCCCCGCTCCCACCGCTCTGTCAATAGCTTCCAAATTAATGGTCCAATCTTTTAAATTAATGAGTTTTCATCGACCTCGGTGGAAGTGGATCAGCTTCGAGACTGTCAGCCCACCCTTCTGTCCTCATCAGTGCTTCATCTGAAAGTAGTTCACCTACTTTCATGCACAAGCCCAGCACCTTTGAGCGCCTCATCTGAAGCAGAGTCAGTTGGATCTCATTAAAGCAGCCATATGTGTCCTGCTGCAATGGACAGAGAGGGTTTTAATAAAGAAATTTTTGGGTTTGTTCTGCAGTAACTCCAAGATATTTTGGGTTCCTTTCTATATTTGTTTAGCTCAAGAAACTGGTCTTATTAGCCCAGGATTTCCTGAGAGAGGAAATCTAGCCACCTGCATTTTCCAAAACCCTAAATGAGGTTTGAAAAAATCTTATCTCAGTAATTGCAATAGCAAAGCATCACAAACAAAATGTATTATCAGAGCAGCTCACAGGTGATGGAGACGTTTCCAGTCACTGTAAAATATTTTTTTTCTGTGGAAAACACAGCGAGTCTTGATGAGGGAGCACTCTGAAACTGCCAGGCTGTCACTTGGGATGCAGAAATCTCAATATTTGAGGATTTGTTACGAGCACAGCTTGGAGTACATCTTGATTTTGTTTAAAAGTGTTTTCAAACGGCTGTCACGGACGATTGATAGGACACAGGAGAGGACGAAGGCGAAAGGACTGGGAAGAAGGCTTTTCCACCGCGAGTAGACCCTGATCTAAACCCCAACGACCACACTCCCACCTGTGGCAGTGCTTTGGAGAGGCTTCACCCTTCACCGGCTTCCCCAGGGGCAGAGCAGCCACCCCACCAGCCTCACGGCCCCGGATGGTGCCATGGATTGAACTAGAGCCACGTCAAGGGCCCGGCTCCCTCCGCGTCCCAGCAACCTTCCACTGGGTGGACTGGGGCCGTGCCGCACGGCAAAGCACCCCCTGGCTGCCAGCTTCTCTGGGGAGCAACACCAGGATCTAGTGACCCACGGGGCCACTTTGAAAGGGAGTATAATAGGGCATGAAAGAAAGTCATGATTAAGTACCCAAAAAAGGGGGGAAAGTCATGGTTGTCTAATACTCTATCAAAGCAAATGAATAACAGAAAAAATCTGTACCATAAACCCACATCAACAGAACAGAATCTGGTATCATTAGCTGGGGAGACCGGATCGTCAATGGAATTTGCCTGAGTTTGCTTCTTGTTGTGCTCAGGGATAAAATCTTGCACAGACCAGACTTCCTGCAAAATGAAGGGAGAGAGGCATCAAGGGAATAAATAAAATAGATGAGGAAAAGAGCTGCGCTCTTATAAAAAGTGCACAGCCATGAAGAGACCTTAAACGAAATTTAAAACTTGATTTGCAAAGAGCACTCCCGATTTCGGGCGTAAAACATTCCAAAACAATCTCACAACTCAATTTCTGCAGCTGTCGAAGTAGGGAGAATTACATAAGATTCTTGCTGTTTGCTTTATTTTATGCTTAACTCATATTCTCAATGATTCGTTACCGAAATTTGTCAGGACTAATTAAGAAGAGTGCCAGTGTTTGATATCTCGGCACCTTGCTCCGTGTTTTCAATTCTGATGTGAACTGTCCGGTGGGCTCATCGACCCCTGGAAGCAGTTTACAGACAAAACCTTTCTGACCCAGATTTTGTACAGGCAAAGTCATCCCTTGTGTAACCTACGCACAGTTCCGAGCACTCTAGTACAAAAAAAAAAAAAAAAAAAAAAAATTAATTTCTGGGCAGCAATGGGAAAATATTGGAGGCTCGTTTACAGGGATGGGAGCAGGGTGGGATCCAGCTCTGCCCATCCCAATGTTTCGGCTTCACCCTGGCAGAGAGGCACCAGCTCTTAAAAATGAGATTATAGAAAGCAAGCCTTCAAAACCACCCAACCCAACCTCAAACTCAGCGCTAAAATCAACGCTATTTTTATCTGAATGGCTCTGAGCCTGTTGACCAGTCGCCCTTCTGTAAACTGGGATAACAATACCACTTACCTCGTGAAAATAAATTACTGGTTTTGAAGCTCTCAGACACCATAGTGATGATGAAGACAGAAAAACCCAGGAAAAAGCGATGAGTTCTGACTCCACGCGGCGAGCGCTCCACAGCAGGAGTCTTGGGGACACACGCTGAAGGTGTGGGATAACTGGTGTGGGATAACTGGGTGGAATAATTGGTGATGAAGTGAGTGCTGCCCATTCTGCACTCAGAAGGAGGTGGGAGCTTGGCGGAAAACATAGTGGATTTGGATTATTTAATTAAAGGCTACGTCATAACGTGTGCGGAGTGGGCTGAGGAAGCAGCCAGGGTCCTGGCACCCTCCGTGGTGGGTTCTGCACACTTAATGGGGCTTTTAAAGTAGGTGTTGGGGCTTTTTCAGGGAAACTCTCAAACAGAAGGCTGAAAGGGGGTCTGCACGTTGGCTGGGAGCACGTTCGCCGCGCTCGGATCCGTTGTGTGTCCGTCTCCTCTGAAGGGGACCAAATCTGGAGGGCACTGGTACAAATGTTACCAGTTCAAGGTATTTTTCAGAAATAGATGAGCCTTTTTCTGTCTGAACTCTTTTGGGAAAAAAAAAAAAACAACCAAACTGTCAATTGGTTTTAAAGTATTTTCACTTAAAATTTGGCCAAGCTGTAAAGAACAGGAACGGGGCACTCATGGCTGGGAGGAAGAAGCCTCTCAAGAGCATCCTGAGCGATTCCATCAGCCCAGCCCGCAGCTTTAATGCCACTTTGTCCCTTAGAAAAGTCCAGGCAGCCCAGGAGGAGGGGACCTGCCTGCGCTGGCTGGATGAGTTTATTGTCTGACATTACAAAACTATTATTATTTCGAGAAAGCCGTCTTATTTAATTATCGCGAATGTGCAATTCCTTCATTTTTAATTGAGCATTAAAGGAGGAGGAGACGTTCCAAGCATTAAGTGAATCAAAATATTCTTAGTAAATCAGAAACCAAGAGAATAACAAGTGTTTGAGAAGAAAAAGTTATTGTTCTCTGTGGATTGCAGCGATTTTAATGATTTGGCTGAAGTGCCCATCTAATAGGGCTGCCTATTTGAAATATTGGTAATCCCAAAGGAACAGTTTTCAAGTGTCTCCAGCTTAATTGATTGATCCATTCCTCTTGAATGCTTGGCTGGCTTTCAAACTGGGGGACAGGTATTGACGGGGCTCCGAGGGGGATGTGTGTTTTACACGGTCTGGTGGGAAATTGCCTCCAGTCTCCTCCTGCAGCGAAGGCAGAGGTGACCAAACTAACGGGAGTTCCTGTTTAGAAAGCGGGAATTGCTCAGACCTGACCCAAAACTCGTTCTCAGGAGGAGCCAGGCTTTCCCCTCCGCCGCCTCCGTCCCTCCCTGGCCGCGGGACAGGGGGTACCCGGCCCTCGTGCTGCGACTCTTCTTTCCAAATATGTGCTGCATAGATGGGATCGTTTCATTTTCCAAAATACAGCAAGTTTGGCTTTAAAACTGAGTGTGTGCTGGTATTCAGAAAAGTTTCTATCTCAGTTTCAGTTATTTCCGAAACTGTCTTCCTGATGGAGATGATTACAGTTGGAAAAATGAAACGCATTCAAATAAAGATCCCCAGACTTTTTGAAACCATTTCCCCCTGGTTATCCTGCAGGTTCTATACATTAGTTGGTGGTACTTTAACTAAATAACCCATATTGATGAAAATGACAACATTCACCATCTCTGCACTTGCAAAAACTTACAGTGTGACTATTTTTTTTTTTAATAGTGTTTTCAAATATTATCTTTCCAAGTATGTTGAGCTCCTACTATGCAGGATATGACATATCATGGTGTAAGTTATGATGAAAATAAGAGCAGTCGCTGTCACTGCACGTTCTGTTATAGCTGCTCTTTTAGCAACGAGCTTGCTTTCATTGCAGATAACTTCTGAAAGGTTTGTACCTGGGTAGGAAGTGCTCAGGGAGCTCTCTCCTGTCCCTGTGCCAAGGCACATCCCGCCTCCGTGGGAGAACCTAGTGGTTGGGGAGGGGTGTGCTGCAACAGAGAATTAGGCCCAGATACCTCGTGGTTTAGTACAAAGTATCCACTGCATTCTCTTTTTCATAGACTTGGGAACAATCTATAGCACATATTTTATATTTACTAACTTAATATCTATTATAAACTATAATTTAGCATTTAGAATATATTTTAATATGATATTGTTTAATAATTTATAATAAAATATAATTATAAAATATTCTTTATCTTATATAAAGATTTCCAAGCTACTACATCCTTGAAGAGAATTTGCTGTCCCCTGTCCTCCCTGGAAACCAGAGCCACACTGACACCTTCTCTTTGTAAACAGCAACAGCAAAGCACTGAGTTAAGGATCCGAGTTTTTCACTGGCCTCTGCTCCAAAAAGTCATTACTTTCTGAATGCCAGATAAGCAGGAGCTCTGGCTGCTATCCCAACACTGATCTCACCCAACAAATGAGTCGCTCGTACCATGCCCATTACAGTTGTTCAAAACGACCTCCAACTGCGCCCGGCAGCATCATGCTACATTACCAAAATTTGAAATACTGTCTTATTTCTCCTTCCTGCTACCCCATTGCTCTTTGTTTTGCTTCCACCGCTCGGCTGTAACACGATTTCGTGTTCACCCTGCCAGTTGCCCACATCAAAGCAATGTTTAATTATGCAGCATCTTTGAAAGTAGATGCGGGTAGGATCCTCCTGCGATGGAAATTGCGTGGCTCCCAGAAGGACGCCAGCTACGATGCTGATTTTTTTTTCTGGTAAAATCTCTGCTTACCCAGCAGCAATTTGGCTGAATCCACGATCTTACTTGACAGACAACTTAGGAAATGTTTTCGAATATCCTTTTGGATGTGTTTAACCACTGTTTACTTCTAAACAAATTCTCCTGCTAAACAGATCAGGTTGGGGTCTTTGGTTTTGGGTGGGTTTTTTTTCTTTATTTTGGGAAGAAGTTTTGTTTTGTTTTGTTGGGTCTACAGCCTGTGCTGGTGGGAGCTGGTCAGACCGGGACATCTAAAGAAAGGGGTTGCTGTCTCTGGGAACTCATCGAGTGGCTCGTGCTGGGTTTGATTTGGTACAGGAATGGCTAATTGTGAACTGAAATACAAAACATCACACTGAAACGACTTTCCCACCATTCCCATACACCTCTGTTAATATTCCCAAACACATAAAATGCTGTTTTACTGTAATAACGTTGCTTTCTGAGAGTCATTTCAGATTAGGGCTACAACTTTAACGTGATATAGTGTGCTGTAACTCGAAATTCTCACTGGTGGCTGTGAGAGCGGGAGAATTTGGGTTTGAGTGGACTTAATCTAATTTTTGCTTAGGAACTGCTTGTTGAACCCACGCAGTGTAGCTGTTCTGGTGGGCTGTAGAAGGAGAAGAGGATTTTTTTTAGGCTCAGTGGGACAGGGCCTGTTTTGCAGCGCAGGTGTGATACACTCACAGTGGTATTTAGTCAGCGTTGTCTCACCGCCGGGTATTTGGTAATCCAAACCAAACTGAAATGCTTCTTCAAAGTAAAATATGGCAGTGACAGATGCACAGGCTATTATATTTAGTTCCTTGTCTGAGAGGGCCAGATTGAATGTAGGTAGCTGGCTGCACACAGTGCATGGAGATCAGGTACGACGAAAGGGAGATTACTGGCTATTTTAAGAGTTAAACTTAAAAAGCAGGAAATTGAAAATTGATAAACAGGTTTTTTTTTTTCAGGCAATGTCCAATTAAACGGTGGTACTCATTACCACGGGAGGCCACTGAAGCCAAGTACTTAGCAATAGTGGAAGAGGGACTGGGCACTTTTATGGATATCAAGAGTATCCAGAGTAATGATTAACTATACCAATTTTTGTAATGTAATTAGAATAATTCTTCATGCTCAAGGGCTTAAACCAATTTCTATATATGAGAGACCAGGATGAGACTTATGGTAGGAACAGATTAAAGACATCTTCATACTGCAGAGCTCCTGCCCTTTCTTCTGACACATCTGCTGCTATTCCAAGACAAGATATTGGGCTCAGATCGACCCGGGGTCTGCCTTGATCAACTGTGTCATTTCCAATGTTCCCTTAGGGAATCCAGTGTGGAATTTGTCAACTAATTTTTTAGGTAAACCAGGCTGTGAGGAAAAGGAGGATGAAGTGGAGAGCAGATGGGTTTTCTGTAATTTTGAGAGGATAAACATGTTCAATGTAACTGCAGATCTGCCCAAAGGAAAAAACAAAACCCCACAACAAAAAAACACAAACCAGGAAGCTTTCGAAATCCTGAGGTGGCTTCCTGCAAAACAATCAGGTTTACTAGAAAAGATGATTTTTATTTATATCCTTTCCGAATCTTCAGCACTTAAGGCAAACTTGAGTCACGCTTGCAAACTCTTCTCTACAACCACTAGAGTCAGGTGTTTTAATAGCAATAAATGCAGCTAAGATTCTTAAAGAGGAGCTTGAAGTGGGCAAGAGGTAAATAAACACTGGAGAGTCACTTCAACTGTGCACGTTCGCATGTAAAAGGGGGATGGAGCTGATGCTACCAAGGAATAGCTGAGAAGGAAAACACCTACACTGCACAGCAAATGAACTGATGGAAAGGGCTGAGACGCGGGTGGGCATGGAGGGGTGGGCTGGGGGCTGGGTGGGCTGCAGCTCCACTGGGAGAGGCTGGGAGAGGAGCGGGTGTCTGTGCCTGAGGCTGCAGGGGGGGCAGCAGCCAGGGCACCAGCATCCATGACCCCCCAGCACATATATGCCCCGTCCCACACCTGAACTTTCCACTCTCAGGACGATGCTGGTGGAGACGCGTGGGTTTGTCCGGAAAGTATGTCTGTGCTTTCATCCAGTGATGAGCAAAAATGCTAAACAATGCCTGGGTGATGGCACAACCCGGACCACGACACCCAAATTACAATGAAATAATCTCTTCTGATGTTTTCAGTCCATGGAAAAAACAAATTTTGGTCTCAAGCCCAAAAATTATGATTTCTAGTGGAGAACTCCAGCTGCTTTTATTGTTGTTTGTGCTTGTTATAACTTGGCCCTACTGCAAAATCCTCCGACCTGCTACGTCTGGCCAGTTCTGCTGCCGCTCTCCAAACATCCCCTTTGACCGAGGAACACGCACATGCCTTCTGTGGTCGTGCTCAGATTCGAATAGCAGCAGTCGGGAAACCTTGGTTATGGCAACTTCTGCCAAACACAAGCGGACACAGAGAACCAAAGTATGAGGGAAAGGAAAAAAAAGCTGCAAGATATGGTAAGGACACAATTTTGACAATACAGAGATTTTAAGGTGCTAAAATGCCTAAGATGTGTCGCTAACCCCTCGCCAGCTCCATCTCAGTCAAGACCTGAGCAGCAAAGCCACCCACTTGCGCCTGGCAGACGAGTCGCGCTGCAGCGTTTCAGTGCTGTGAGATAAGATGTGGCCAGGCCGAAACAGATAAAAACCATCAGTTTTTACCGATGTTTTTTTGCTGTTACGACAGTAACAGTTACGTTACTTTGACTTCACTGATGTTGGAAATTAAGCAATCACTGCAGCTGTCTCCTAGTGAGTAACACTTCAGAGTCGTAGCAAGGGAGACTGGACTACTATGCATGGAGTGCTGCTGGTCCAGTGTGTGGCCGGGGCCAAATGATGAACAGCAGCTATACTTGAGCTGGTGTTTGTGGAGGGGGAATTAAAGGTCGTCTCCAAAAAACGCGCTTGGTCTGGTGGGAACTGGGTGTCAGAGATGTATTTTGCGTTATTCTTGAATTGGCAATGTGAGAGGCCATGCGTGGATTTGCTGGTCAGGAGGGAACGGCAACAGGTGGTGTCTCTTTGGCTATTACAGTTTTGGGATGAAGGGAACAAACCCAGGATGTTCCAGCATCCTCGAGATCTGGGTGTGCCGAACAAAAATGGGTTGGAGATCTCAAAATAGCAGGAGATGAGCTGCACAACTCCGATTTTGAGAGTATGGGGTTACATCCAAACTCCTCCTCCTCCTCACTGGCTCCATTGGTATCCACCTTAGCGGGGCGGAGGATCTCTTTTCTATGTCAAAATCCGGATTGCCGGTTGGGATGCCATAGGCTCGCTCCAGTGCTCCCGCACGCGGGGGGCACCCCGCGGGGCGCGGGCAGTGCGCGCCCGCCGGACCCCGCCGCCCGCCCCCAGCCCCCTCCGCTGCCCGCGCTGGCGCTGCCGGGCCCCGCTAGCGGGGGGGGGGGGGGCGCCGCTCCGCTTCCCCGCCGGAGGAGGAGGAGGAGGAGGAAGATGCTCCAGTGGGGCTGAGCGGAGGCGCCTTTCCCAGGCGCTTCCGAGCCGCGGGCAGCCGCGCATCCCCTGCGCTCCGGATCCGGCCCCGCCAAGCGGGGCTGCCCTCACTCTCCGCCTCCCCGTCGGGGTCCGGCCGGCCCCCGTGTCACCTGTAGCCCCCTCCCCGCCCGCCCCTCACCCCCCCGGGCGGGGCCGGTGGAGGGGCCGGCGCCACCGCCCGACTCCAGCCCCGGCCCGGGCTCGGGCGGCGCGGCCGCATCCTGCGCAGCGGCGGCGGGCGGGGCGGCGGAGGGGGCGGGAGGCGGAGAGGACCGGCCACCATTTAAAGCGGTAGCGGCGCGGCGCGGCTCCCCAGTGCCGTGCTGCCGCGGAGCGCGGCGGAGGCAGCCGCGGGCGGGAGCGGCCGACACCCCCGTCCCCCCGCCTCCACCCCCGCCCCGCCGCCCCGGCCCCTCCGGGCTGCATGAAGGCGCAGGGGAGCGCGGGCGGGAGCGCGGGGCATCGCCCGGGGCATCGCCCGGGCGGCGGCGGCGGCAGCAGCACCATGGTCCGCCTGGGCAGGCTCCTGCGGCTCCTGACCCTGCTGAAGTTGCCCTGCTGCCTGCTGGAGCTCCTGCTCTCGGAGGCGGCCCAGGGGCAGGAGATGTACGCGCCCCACTCCATCCGGCTGGAGGGGGACATCACCCTGGGCGGCCTCTTCCCCGTCCACGCCAAGGGCCCCCCGGGCGTGCCCTGCGGGGACATCAAGAAGGAAAACGGCATCCACAGGCTGGAGGCGATGCTCTACGCCCTGGACCAGATCAACAGCGACCCGGACCTGCTGCCCAATGTCACGCTGGGCGCTCGCATCCTGGACACCTGCTCCCGAGACACCTACGCGCTGGAGCAGTCGCTCACCTTCGTCCAGGCTCTCATCCAGAAGGACACCTCCGACGTGAGGTGCACCAACGGGGAGCCGCCCGTCTTCGTCAAGCCGGAAAAAGTAGTTGGAGTGATCGGGGCGTCGGGAAGTTCAGTGTCCATTATGGTGGCCAATATCCTCCGGCTCTTCCAGGTAGGGCTGCGCGGCGCCGGGCCGGGCGGGTCGCGGAGCTCCGTGCCGTGCCGTGCCGCTCCGCGGGGCTCTGCCCGCCGGGGCCGGGCGGTGGAGGCGTCCGCGGCTGCCCACCGCTCTGAACTCCGGTCGTGCTCCTGCAGGTGCTTCGTTCGCCTCCCCTTCGGAGCAGCTCGTTTCCCTCCCAGCCACCCTCTCTGTTTCAGCGTCCTCCCCCGTCTCCCTTCTCCACGGTGCATGGCACGTTCTGGATTTATGGCCCCATTTGGAGGAAGCAATCCGTGAAGGGAAAGGGGGGGGGGGGAGTGGGGGGAAGGCGATGATTGAGATGGGTTTGCGTTAGAGAGAAATATGGCTCGGCGGAGATGCGGGCTCCAGGCAGCGGGGGCACGGCCGGGACGGGCTTCGCGCATGAGATTTCGGTGCTGTGCGAGGGCAGGGTGCTGGCAGCGCCGCAGCCGCCCCCGGCCCAGGGGTCGGGGTCGGGGGGGGCGGGTCGGGGGGAGGCTTTCCCCGGCGGCACTTGGCCGAGACGGGGCTGCGCTCGTCCAGGCACTCAACCGCTTTCCGGTGCCGGCTGCAGCCCGGGCTGCTTCTGCCCTGCCGGAGGGTGCGGAGCCAGCCCAGAGCCCCGCTTGGCCGGAGGCGACGGAGGGGCTGGGGAGCGCGGCCGTCCCGGGGGCTGGGGGCGGCCGCCGGGCTCCGGCTGCAGCCCGGGAGCGCCGCTCCGCTCCGCGCCGCCGAGCGCGGCAGAGGCGGTTCTCCGAGCGCCGAGGGATGAGCAGAGCCGGCGGATTAGAGAACCGTGTGTGTGTGTGTGTGCGTGTGCGGGGGAGATGCGCTGCAGCGCCTGCCCGTTCCGCTCCCCACACCCCTTCCCCTGGGGCGCGCTGCGATCGTGCCCCTCTCGGCGCCGGGGCTGACTGTCGGGGCACGGAGACCTGTCCCTCTCTTCCCGGCTGCATCCTCCTGCCTTCCGCCGGCTCCCCAAGTCCGGGAGAGGGCATCTGTCCGGGGCTGAGCCGGGGTTTGGTTCCCCGGCGGCGGCGGGGGGGCCGGGGGCCGCCGGCGGGGCTGGCCCCGGGGGTGGGGGTGTCCCCCCGGGGCGCTGGGGGAAGCCGCCGGGGCCCGGCAGCGAGCACCGGGTGCTGCTCGGCAGCGATCGCGGGTGCAGTGACAGTGACAGAACCACCACCAGATGCATCGTGAGCAGCGGAGTTTCTCGCTTCCTCTCCTACGCCTTCGCATGCGGAAGGTGGTGGTGGGGTTTATTTTTATTTTTGTGCAGCGGGCGGAGAGAGATCCCCCGCTTTTCCCAGCTGGAAACTTGTGAGGTTTGCACAGCAAATCCTCTCTCCGCTGTCAGCGGTCGCCGTTACTCCTCGTTCCCATCTGGCAGTCGGTGCCAGGTACGGCGGGCACACGCCAGACGAACGGAGCGATGCGCCTTCTCCCATCGCTGCCCTTTGTGCCGCCCCGCTGGACTCGCTCCGGTGCATTTTCCTGAAAGAACGTTAAGGATCTGCTTCTGGTTTTCTTGCTCGCCTCCCCCTCTTGGCAAATTAAAATGCGAGTTGTGCCGCCGCTGGATTCGGCGGTGTGCTGAATCTCTGACCAGTTGTGCGGGTCTTCCTGTGGAAATGGTGCCTCTGAGGCAGCAGCCCCGCTTCTGTGCCGCCGGCAAGCTTGGCATCGCTGGGAACGCGGTGCTGAGCCCTGCTCGAGACTCCTGGCGTGATGAACACCCCTTCCTGGGCTGCAAAACAGATGATCTCATGTTCTGCTTGAGCTGGAGCCGAGAAGCTTGGAGGGATGCGAGCGGTGCCGAAGTTCTGCTGAAGTCCTGGTTCAGCAGACGCTGGTCTGCTGTAGACTTCCAGCAGCCAGGAGACTGAACTGGGCCAGCTGTTTTATACTGCATCTCGTTCAAGAGCGAATCCTGGGCACCTCGTACCGAGATCTCGCTCAGAAGGAAATCCCGGGCACCCTGAGCCTTTTGTGTAATGCCACGATACCTGCAAAAATCTTTGGGGGTATGTTACGTAATGGAGTTTGCAGAAAAGAAGACGTTTGGGCAGTTTCTGCATGTAGAGATATTTACATGAATCAAAACATTTAATGTGTTGTGACTAAGCATCTGTTCAAAATTGGTTTTTAACCAGATAACCCAGAAAGCAGGAACTGGTACATTCTGAGAGAGATTTTACTGAATATGTATTTTACAGCTGGGTTCTGCCTTCTTTAGGCAGATTTTTCACTCAATAAAACCGTTCCCTATTGTCCTCTCCTCCTTCAGAACACAGTTCAGAGCACGTCCCAGCCGGAGAGAAATGAGAAAGAAGGAACAGTTTTGAGAGAGGAGGAGAACTGGACCTAATAAGGAGAACTGGACCTAATAAGCAACCGAGTAGTGTTGCGTGGGGGTGGATGAGAAGCTGTAACTTATGGGAAAGGAAAAAAACCCAAGCAACCACCCGACAACAAAACACTTGTTAACCTAAATACTTTCTCAAATGCATGAGCTGTTGTAGCCAGTTTGCCTCTGCTGGGTGGCTGGAGGTTGTGCTGATGGTGGCAGAGAGGTGAGGGGCAGGCGAATGGCTCTGCAACACTTTTTTTCATGCCCAAACTGGCTTTTCCCTGACATCTCGTAGATGAGAACTCTTTCCATCTGTGGAGGCCTCTGCAAAGAAATCTTACTCACTAGTGTTCACACACCTCTGACAGTATCTTGGAAGAGAAGTATTTGTGCTCTACCTTACTGTAGGGAGAAAATACAGATATACAACCCCTACAGAGCACAATGGGGTTTCCTCCGTGGGCTACTGGTGCTTAAGGGCCTTTCTCTCCAGGACGGGTAGGATTTAGGCTGTGGATCTTCCTCCCTGCATGTGAAGTTCTGATGTCTCTCCATGCAGCTCACCTGCCTGTTCTCAGTAGAGCATGAAGGTTTGGGGGCATCTTCAGCCAATGCCGACAGGTGCGCCAGCAGGGAAAACAGTACTGAGCTCCTCTGTTTGCATTCATCCGCGTAATTACTGTTGGAAGTTCTGTAGAAGCTTTTCTTTGGTAAAAAACGACGTGAAGGCGCTACATTAGACTTGGGCTTTTTCCTGCATGGTGAGAAGTCCCTCCTCTTGCCTCTGTTTCTCTCTCCCCACTTATTCCCTGCATTGCTCCTCCGATAAAAGGTGATGGGACTAGTCGGGGCAGGGGGATTTCCCCTGGAGCTGCGGGGATGGCGCCGAGTCCCGGATGTGTGCAGCTGGTGGAGAGGGCTGCCATGAGCCTGGCTCTGCCCTTGGCTGACCACTCGTGCCAATGGGGGGCTGTGGAGGCTCTGCCGTGCGTGGTCAGAGCGGGTCACGGCTTGCTCCGGGGCACACGGGATGTGTCCGTGCGTTGGAGGTGGGCACGGGAGTCACCAACGAGGGCGGCGTGTCTTCTGAGGCCGAGTACGGGGGGATTTCTCTTCCAAAATTACAGCTGAGGAGAGATGTGACTGCCCTGCACAGGCGCAGGGTTTAGAGGAGGGGGAGGACTTCACACGCGAGTTGAGTGTCTGTCGTTGCCATGGACTTTGAGCAGGACCTTCCCGGAGTTCCTTCAGTTCAATGTTGAGGAGCACCCGGGCACGCACTGGGGTCCCGTCCTCAGGAGCAGGTTAGACCCCACCATGAGCTGCACTGAAGCACAGCTGCATGTTTGACTTTGCTTTTGAAGACAACGCAGACGAGCTGTCTCCAGTTTGGCCATGGCTGCCCTGGGAGGGGGTCGAGCTGGGGCCAGCTCTGGCTGGATGCTTTGTTTGTGCATCTCTCTTAATTAAGGTCATCCCCTCCAGAAGCAGGGGTGCGCGTGCCCTGGCAGGGGTGAACGAGGGAGCCCTGTCTGACCACGGCTCTGCAGACGAGACCTCCTGTTCTCCAGGGCTTCTGCAAGGGATGATCTAATGTGTGGTGGACCGTGGAGATGCAAATGCATAAATATTCAAGTGTGTCAAATACAGTGACTTTTCCAAAACACGGTTCTATTAGAGCATGCCGATAAATGGTATGCCGATTGTAAATTAAATATCTGTTCTAAAAATAAAACAAACGATTTGGAAGGCTGTTTCCAAATGCATCAGGGAGTTCAAGGCAATATGTTTTTAGGCTGCTAGTTTTGCATTGTAAAAAAATATTGTTACTTCACAGTGTCATGGCTTTCCTTACAAATTTAACTCCATGAAATTCAATAACTATGCTGAAAAAATTTGCCAAATGTTTCATCTGTTTCATATTTTCTGGGAGTAGAACCATGCAATATGGGGAATATCAGCACACTGATTTCTCTTTTTATACTGGAAAACTAATTTCTGGACTGCCTTAAAACAACAGACTTCTCATTACAAGCTTTAATAATGAACTAATTACTGCTTCAGGTTTCTGCCCTCAGTGGATGTAATTTTAAGTAGTCAATCAACAATCGTTCTTATTTGTCTAAATACCTTTTGGCTTTTATCAGTGATGGTCCCTGTGACCCGTGGGGGTGTGTTACCGAGCCCCTTCAGGGAACTTTTTAGAAACCAGTGTGGGAGAAAGGAGTACGATGAGGTTGGAAGGGTACATTGAAACGTCCCTGGTGCCCCTCAGGAGCTGTATTTCCTTCCGCGGGCACCTTCCTGCTAAGTGAGGAAGATGGAAGTTGCAATCCTGCCTTCTGCTCTAGACACCATGAAGCCCCTAGAAATGTGATTATTCAGAAAGGAATACAGCTTAAAAGTGCAGCCTCGAGATTTTTTTTTTTTGCTTAGAAAAGGGTGTGCGTTTCCCAGGGCTCTCCGGGTGAGGGCATCCCCTGTGCCAAGGCGGTGGGAGCCGCCTGCATCAACAAGCCGTGGCGGCTGAGCCGCAGCGGCCGGGGTGCTGCCACGGGTATCGATGGAGCTTGTGTCTCTGTCTCAGCTCGAGGGAATTAAATTTGGCTCTCGGCAGGCGTCGGCGCCTGTTCCTGCTGGGTTTGCAGCGTGCTCCCGGGGAACAAGGATAAGGACTGTTCGGGAATCGCTTTGCACAACGTGTGATCCCATGATTGCAAGAGATGCTTCTTAAGTGTTTGGGTTTTAATTAATTTTGTGCTGCTCATCTGATCGGTTTCTACAAGCTCCTTCACTCTGCAGCAAAAGCGTTTGCCAACTGATTGTTCCTCCCGCTCTCCCTCTCGATTGTTTAAGTTTCCAGCAGGAATATGGGATATGGGCCCAAAGGTTCCCGTCTGGGGAGGGTCTGGGTGCAAAGTCAGCCCCGTGTCGAGTCCCTCCTGCGGAACCTGACCGAATGAGATGGCAGTAAATGGCCAATTTAATGACTGCCACGGGGGGACTCTTGGGTTATCGCTGGTATTTGGGAAGAAAACTAACATACTTTGGCACTATTTTTCTCCAGATGCTAATACGTTCTGATCTCATTACCAGTTTATTGCATTTTCCTCTTCTAGCTTTTAGTAAGACAATACTGGTTTTAGGAAGCAGAGTAATGATTCATTTTTAAAAGATATTTCAGGAAAACGAGACATTTTTCAGTTAGGCTCAGATAGAGGATTTAACAAAAAGCTGAAAATAGGAAACAGTGAACTTCAATTCTTTGCCTCTTTTCAAAAAATGGCTTTTGTGTTTCTCAGCAAGCTTGCATTTTCATCAGCCTCCAAGTATTTGTCCTTGTTGTTACCGATGCACCTAACACATGTCAACCAGCCGAGCCGTGCCGTTCTACTGTAGTGTTGTTGAAATATTGGGCTGTAGTTACTAGACGTGGAACCTTATTTCCTCTGTATGAATCAAAAGTAAAAGGAAAATCCTTGCTTCAAGAATTCACATGTTTCCATGTCAGGTTGCTCATGGGAGGCTGGTGGTGCTGTGAATGTATTTTTCTGGAACGTGGTGTTTTGGAGGTAAACTTTATTTTCTTCGTAAGGCAAAATTCAATATTAACAATAATCTCAGCTCTTAATCTGTATTCAAGTGCTTCTCTGTAGACGTTGGGTGGAAGGGACTGCAAAGAGTCGTGTGGAAGAAGACTGGCTCTGCCTGGAGAGGGATGCTCGGCCGTGGAGAGAGACAGAGAGGGATGATGGTGCTAATGGGGGCGAAGGATTAGCAGGCGACTGGGGCTGGTGCAGGGGGCTGCTGGAACGCGTTGGCTTGTATGGTGGAAGCATATATTCAGCAAGTACATCTGTGCAGTTTCCAATTTACTCTTTGAAATGAAATAAGGTGACCTCTTTGGAATGACAAATGGACGGATCATTTCAAGGCATTAATTTTTATGAAAGAAATATTGATCTGGTTTTGAATCTCATAACACTAATACTGTAAAACTACATGTACTATATTCTGTATTTCATTCTATTAAATGGGTTTTGCTTGGAGGCATCAACACCATCCAACACAATACTCTACATCGTAATATCAGCTGTTGTTATTTCTATTTATAGTGATATTCAAATTAATCTCAATGAGTGACAATGCTGACTGTCCCAGACATAGGACTCCGATGAATTTTATCATCATATTGGAAGATACGAAGCATGTAATTAAGGCTGTCTGGAGAGCATGGGATCCAATACAGTCAGGTCATTAGTGTGGTGGAGAGGGTATCCAGGCAGAGAGAAATCTGAAGAAAAACAAGTATTTCTAAAGCCTTCCTCATTACCAATGATTCACAGGGTCCTATAAAGCCCTTCTGCTGAAGGCAGCAGGGGTGTTCTGAATCATTGCCAATTTAGTTGAGAATAAAACATGGTGCTGTTATGGACCACTAAAGTATGGTGGCCCTGCCCTGCCCCAGGCCACTGGTCACCCATACGTGGTCACCACGGCTTGGAGTAGCTCTCTCACCCGCAGAGCTAGCAGAATTCTTCCATGCAACTGTACTACATGAGGAAGAGAGACTCCCACCGACAGCAATCTACGTGGGAATGGCCTCAAAGCTCTTTACTTTCCCCGTGTCCCCACTCAGGCCATCGTGCCGCCCCGGCGCAGCGGAGGTGACCGTAACCCTTCGGGGTTTGTTGGCCCAGGGTGACAGTGATGTGACGGTGGTGGTACTGCCGTGGGCTGTCCGGGCTGCCGCGCGCCGTGTTCTGTAGCAAAGCCCTTCGCCGGCGCCGCGCGCACGTGGACCCAGAGCAGGGTGCGGGACGGGGCACCCTGGCACGCCTGCAGCGGGGTGGCTGCTGGCATCTCCCCGTCGGGATCTTGCTCCTTCTCCGGGGGGGCAAAGTGCCTCCCTTTGACAAAATTGGGCAACTGGTGTTGCGTTTCCAAAGAAACTGTAACTCCGGCGGTATCGCCCAACTTCCTTCGGATTTATTGTGATAAGTGATGCTTCGGCTGTGTCACGGGGATGTTGGGGAGAGGCGTTAGCGTGCCGTGGGAACGTGAGTGTGTCGCAGAGCATGTATCCTCTTATTCCCGGGCTGCGCTCCCAAGCGCTTCCGAAGGAGCTTGGCAAGCGTGCCAACCCCCGCGAAGGGCTGCTTGGCAGGCACAGCCTTTCTCCGTGCGTCGGGATCGTGCGCGGAGCGCTTGGGCTGCCTTGGCCTCTGATTCAAGTGGAAGAGAAGGAGACGTGGGAGAACTTCCCTTCCGAAGGGCGTCCGCTGCCTGGCGTGGCACGGGTGACCATCTTTTCACACGGAGGGCACGGCGAATTGCTCTGTTTCTGTGAAAGGGGTAGCTTGACCTGTGGGGGTGGAGGGGACAGTTAGGAGCCGCCTAAAGTTTCCAAGGTTTCACTCTGATGGTGGTTCTGCTTAATGTCTACGGATATGTTTGCATATGTAGGTGTTCTGTGTATATGTAAATATATATACACTTGCATGTAGATAAAACAATCTTATTTTTGTTTTAGATACTTATGCTGTAAACACAAGTGACCTGCCTTTTGATGTCTTGCTTGGGGATAAGGCTGGGAAGGGGCGAGCGGGCCGTGGTGGGCGAGGACAGCACGGAGCACACCTCTGCCCTCCTCGGCTGCGGCTGCTGTCGAAGTGCCTCGAGTCGTGTCACCTCCTTGTTGGGCTTCTCGGCTCTGTGTGTCTCACGTGATGATGATGTTAGGGCTCAGAGGAATCAAGGATGTGTGATTAATAGAGAAAAGATGTGTTTTAGCAGCACAGAGCCACCTCGAAGGCGTTCAGCAGTACAGTCAATGGGGTGTGTTCAGGCTTGACTGTTCCTGCCCGGGAAGTGAGTGAAGGGATGGGCAGGAACGGTGATGCAAAACAGGGAGAAGTGCCTGGAGAGATTGGTGTGCAGCTGGTGGAGGTTGAGAGGGTGCTGGAAGGAGGATACTCTGCAGGACCAGCCCTCCCTCTCTACCCACCAGCAGGAGCCTCAGGTCTTCTCTCAGCAGCATCTGGGAAGACTTTCCAGACCTTGGCATGGGCAGAAAGGATGGACACCAGGGCTGTGGTGGCTCACTCCTTTGTGGCCAGCAACCGACTGCGTGCCTGCCGCCTTGGTCTGTGCCTAGAGAGGGCTCTGATGGATCAAAGGGAGAGTCAGGGTTGGGGTGGAGGAGGTGGGACCGGTCACTGTGCAGCGTGTTGCCCTGGGAGGGGCAGCTGGAAGCATCTGAGGTTGAGTCCGGTGTCTGCACAGCCCAGCCCAGTGACACAGGATCCCTGGGCAGACACGGCCCCATCGGTGTGTCACGGTGGGTGACTGCCCTGGGGCTGCTTCCCTGAGCCCAAGGGCACAGCCATGCTGGAGCTGCGTTGCTGCTTCCAGTTCAAAAGCCCGATCATCTGGCACTGGCTTTGGTGTGGTCCCCGTGCTCCGCCGCCGGCTGTGGATGTGCCCTTAGATCTTGCTCTTACAGTTTTACAACTGTTTTTGGCTTTTCACTTGCGGGTATGACAACTGCTGACAAAGCCAAAACCTTCAGCTGTAGTTGTCCTGAAAAATGACTCTGATCCAGGTTCTCCTCTGGTGGGTTGAGACAAACCCGTGTCTCTGCTTCCTTCGGCAGAGATTTCCCACGTCCCAGGCTGATGGTGGGATTCGGCGGTACGAGCCCCGTGGAACGAATGGAAAAAGGGATTGTGGCGTGGTTGTGGGGGCTTCCCAGGGCTGGCTGGGAAAGTCACCCTTGTTGTTCATAACCCAAATCTGAGTTCTAGAAATGATGGTGTAAAAGTGGATGTAGATCCCTGCGTGTGAGTTCTATGGCAGTTGTTAATTACTATCCTACACAAAGGCCCTAAACCTAACTTTTCTTAGAAGAGTGCCCACACGTAAGTAGGACTATAAATTCAAAGATTTTAGAGGATGGAAACACGCACTTATCTTAGCACAATTTTCCAGCGTTCTCTCTGGATGCTCCAGCACTGGTGTCGGTGGGAAGGCAGCAGGCTGGGCAGGGATCTGGCTCGTTCCCTTGGACAGTTTCAGGGATTCTTTTGTCCTGGTGCCGTCCCCTCGGCGTCCCACTCTGGCCCCTTGGGTGCTCCCCTCCTGATCTCTGGGGGTGGAGGTTGTCGACGTGGCTCCTGCTGCCAGCACGGTGCTTCTCCGTGTTGGTGGTGAATCCCTGCTCTGAGGTGGGACCCATACAGCCGGGCTGGTCCGGGCAGGTCCTCACCCAACTTCTTTTATCAGCTTTTCTGAAGAATATTCTGCGACCTCCATGAAAGGCTATTTTTGTTTTCCTCTTGATAGTCAGCTTTTATCCTCTTTGCTGGAAATTTTCCTGGTTTTGTTTTGCCTGTACTTTCACAGCAGGCTACGGGGCTTCACTGAAACATAGGATGCAATCCACGTTTTCCTAAAGCAAGGCTTTGGCTCTGCCTTCTGTGCTGGAAGGTAGGTACAAAAAGTAGAGGTTTTGAATGCTTCAGGGGAGAGATTTATCCGCAAGATTAACATACACTCTGCTGGGGCTCGTGGAACTCCATCTCTCTCTGGCCCAGGCTCAAGGTGTTAGCTGAAATTTCCAACAGTCTGGATGGGTCCCAGTGGCTGTCTTCAATTCTGTCTTGTCCCAGTGATGCATTTCCAGTCCAGACTACCTGTGTTAAAAACCAACCAGACAAAAACGCCACGAGCAGCTTGCTTCCACAATAGGCCTTGTTTAAAGAACTGAAAATTTTCCAAGTGAGGAAAATAATAAAAATCCCAATTTGCTCTATTCAGTATCTTTGATGGAGGGGATGGAGGGTTCAGTATCTCAGGAGACCTTTGTGCCTACATCATCTCAGATGGAAATGCTCAGGTTCGGCACCTGGCAGGTTCGATTTCTCTGCTGCCATTTTAGAATTTGTGAAGAGTAACATTCTGCAAGCTCAATATGCAGAAGATTTTCTAATAAATTTATTATTTCATAAATATTTTAATACTAGTAATTATGCATTCATCAGAATGGAGGTTTGTTTCAATGTCATTAAATTCAGCCTCATAATTATATGCATGGTATTTTTGCATACAGTACAAACCCAGTGCAATTGCTTTGTAAACGTATTGCAGCACTTGGCAGCACAGGAGGAACTCACATCTTTGCAGGATCATCATCTCCAGCTTTTGGCATGTTCAATGTACCAAGAACAGGACAGCAGGAAATTTTCTTCAATGAGAACAGAGGATTTGGGCCTTAAGAAGTGCAGCAGGCTCCGATTTCCAGCAGCAACAACTGATGAGCTCTTTATCACAAGTTTGATGGCAAATTCCCTTTTCCCTGTGAATATGCCTCTCTGTCCTGGGAAAGCCGTGGGTTTGCTGCTTTCTGAGTACTTCTGCTTGATAAACACAACTTGATAAGCTTAATCAACATTTTTGTTTTCAATCATGGCATCAGAGACTGCCAGCTTTTAATCCCAGTGATACAAGACTCCATGGACCATAACTGCAAACACTGAGAACAGATATAAGCATATACTCTCTAATTTAAAAGGGAAACAAAGATCTTTTTTTTTTTTTTTTTTTCCAGAATGAGCTCAACTGGCTGTAGATGTTGGGTAGATTCCTAATGCTCATCTTGAGTTGTGACATTGTATCCCATGTATCTCAGTACTTAATTTCCATGTTAAAAAAAAAAAAATATCAAAGGCAACTTGATCAAATCCCACATATCAGCCTATATCCTGTGTATCTCAAGGACAACACAGTTTAGTATTCACTGTGTTACATTCTCCGTTGATTCCCCAGGAATATATATATATTTCTCTATATATATTCCTTTTGGAAACAGGTATGTTGTTATGAAACAACAAGAAACAGGTTAACCTGATGGCTGCCTGAAAGCCAATAAATTCTCCTGTTGTCTTGAATTTAATGATGGCACATAAGAGCCTGGACAGCATCACCACTGGGTTTAATTGTGCTGGTGCCTTGACGCTATGGGGAACAGACTAAGTGCCTGGAGTTTCTTCCCATGCTGATCCCATCAAGATGGAGTCCTAATAGGTAGGATCAAGGCCAAATCCTATTTAATAAAAAAAAAAGGCAGGAATAAATCAAAAGTTAAAGGGAAACTGTCGACTCAAATTTGGCTGGAAGTTGTTATTTTTATAGAAATAAAATCCAGCACTAATAGAGATGTTTTAGTGATTTTTAAAGATTTTTTTTTTCTTCAATGCACAAGACATGATATTGACAATAAAAATTAATTAAATGACTTTTTTGTGGTTTTGTAGTTTTTCTGTCTGACAGCAGTACAGAAAATCTCAGAGTATTAACGAGATAAAGGAACTTGTCTTTTTAAGGGGCGTATGCCAGTACTACAGTGAAGGATTTAAAAAATTCGGAAAGGCTATTCTGGTGTCTTGATTCCCTGGCACGTCAGTGCCAACTGGGAGCTCTGTGCCTGTTGCAGCGCTTGCAAACATTTGCTGTAGTAGAGTGTTAGTGTCCTAGGAAAAGTGATTTGTGTGCAGGACGGGATTTCGTGAAGTTGACACAAAAAAAAATTAATTTTCCATCTGCCTGCAGCGACCACGATGGCATCAGCCCTGAGGGACTTGCAGCTTGTTTGCACTTCGTTAGTTAAACTGGGGATGTGGAAATGGAGAAGTGGTTGGCTTCGCCAGGCTGTGTGGAGGATGTCCAGGGCAGCTGCAGAAGTAGGTCCGTGCCACCCTGGGATCTGTGACACACCTCAAGGTCAGGCTGGGTGGACGGTGCACAGGGTGATGGAGCGGAGGGGGAAGGCAGCTTTCCATCTTTTTTGTGATATGGTAATTTTTTTTTGTGATATGGTAAATTTTTTTTTGTGATATGGTAAACCGTGAAGGGCATTAAATCCCTGAAGAAATGCAAGAAATCACAAATACAGTTTTTCCCACCGGTGATAAACGTATTTTTGCCAACGAATCAAATTGCTATTAAAAAAGCCCCCGGACCCTGCGCTTATTTTCTCAGGAAGAATCTTCTGATGTTTCAGAAGAAAATAAATACCTCTGAGCATAAAAGCACAGAGGAACGAGGCTGATAACTGCTCTAAAGTGTCCTGCTTGAGACAAGCAAAGCTGCTGCGCTCAGAAATCCATCCGTTAGTGGAAAAAACAATTGTTTATTCAAATGTGCGATGTGCGGCTACGTGCGTGTGAACGCACGTGTGTGGAATAAAGCCCCATTTTCTTCATTTCTTTAAAGCCCCATTTTGTTTCTGAGATGCCTCTACGTGTGCGTTGACCCTGCACTTAGTGTTTAAGAGTGTGACGACTCTTCCCTGCTTGTCATCGCGCGGCGACTGGTCCCAGCTCGAACCTTTCCCAGCCCCGGGGAAGGCGCCGCTGCAGATCCCTCAGATGGATCACTCGTGCCTTAAACTGGGAAAAAAGTGGTTTATCAAAAATATGAACTGTTTCCCGGGGCGAACGGGCTGATTTGTGGTACCTCTATGTGGCAAATTATCATACACATTTCGGTGCGATGGTTTATTTATACGAATTGCTTTGTTTTTCCGCTACTTTCGAATTGAATTTTTTAGCAGTGAGTGTGCGTGTGCTTCTCCCTCTTCCCTCCCGCTGCTCTTCCTCCCTCACCTCCTAAACAGGCTGGAAAATTGGCCTGACAGTTGATCCTAATCTCCAGGGTGAATTTTAGATAAGATGCTGTTGGGTTCATGAAATGAAGGGGTTTTTTTTTTCTTTCTCTTGTGCCATTATAAAGGTATCACTGAGGTAGCAAAACCAGCAAACCATCCTTTCTGTCTTCCCTGCTGTTTTTGTAGAGCACATTAAGTCTTATCACTTAAATTGTAATAAATACAGCACATATTAAAAATAACAAAAATAATGAGGTGTATTTTAAACACACAGCTCGGAGAAAACATGATCTTTCTCAGCTGAACTATGTTTGTATTGTTCATGAATCTTTTTGTCATATTTGTTGACTGAGATTTTTTTGTTTGTTTGATGTGCTCCATGAAGACAAATTAAAACTGCCAGTTGTTTAATGAAATAAAATTGCACTGAGGTCTGAGCTGCTTTCCCTCTCGGCTTTATGCTTTGGATTATACCTGGTATCCTGAAAGTTTCTCCGTGGTTCTGTGGGTTGCTACGAGGCGAGCTGGAGTCTGGGCTGTAGCACTGGTTTGTTGCAGCATTACTGGGGGGGTGGGAAGGTACCCTGGGGTTTGGAGAGGTGGGGTGGGGATTGTCCAAACCAGTAAGGGGAAATAAAGTACATTTCCAGTTCCTCCTATTTTCATTTTATCCCAGCCTATGTCTGAAAACCAAATCATTATATTGGTTGTTACTGTAAAACTTATTAAGACATTTGTTTTATTGCTGGTCTTTTGGAGAGTGTTTCGATGGTGAAAATTAAAGTTACAATGAATTACTCAGACCCTCTGTGGCCGCTCTTACCACACCGATGCTCTTTGAGTGGTAATTTTCCCACGGTCTATGTTTGCAGAGTCAATTCCTTGGTTTGCCTTGGGATGGCTAAATCCAATGGATTGAAACTGAAAGAGGGGAGATTTCGATTAGATCTAAGGAGGAAATTTTTCCCTCTGAGGGTGGTGAGGCACTGGCACAGGGTGCCCAGAGAAGCTCTGGCTGCCCCATCCCTGGCAGTGTTCAAGGCCAGGCTGGATGAGGCTTTGGGCAACCTGGTGTAGTGGAGGGTGTCCCTGCCCATGGCAGGGGGGTTGGAACTAGATCATCTTTGAGGTCCCTTCCAACCCAAACCATTCTATGATTCTACATTGATTTTGATTGACCGGTGGGCAACGTAAGGATGCTTTGGCCCTCCCGTATCAGGAACGTTTTCTCCTGGTCCATGGTGTTCCCCTGGTGACACAGGACAGTAGATGACATAGGACGGGGTCACTCCAGAGATGACCTCCATCTTGCCTTATAGTGAGCCTTTAAGGAAAGTGTCTAGGTGCTTAGTGAATTACCTGGGATGCTTACCGCAGAGAAGGAGCATATTCAGGCTAAATGACAGCCTGTCACTGCACAGAACAAAATACTCTTATAAGCTACAGCAATTTTAAAAATAGAAACCAGGGAGAAAATGGGCTTGAAGGTAGATAGCACTCAGACAGTCAGGAATTGGTCCTAATGGGCCTTGAGCTGTGCCGGGGATGGAGGGCTGTGAGGACAGCTCGCTGCAGGTGGGAGCAAAGTCACTGCTCTCATTTGTCCCCCCTATCAAATTTATTTTTATTTCTAATTTGGACAAAGCTCCCTCAGACTTGAGCTTTTTCTTGTTCGTCTGCTGCGAGGGGCTGCTGGTGGCTGGGCCGGGGTGATGGGGGAACCAACCACGAAAACACGGCTCCTCTGCTGGGCTCGCTTTCCTTTGTCAAAACTTGCATCAGATGACATCTGTTGGGCCTAGATTAAATAATATCTGATTTCAAAAAGTACTGCATGACCTGGCTCCCGAGTCTAGCAGATTTTGGTGTGAGCCTAGGAAAGATGGAGATGGGATTGTTATCTGCTCCTGCACGCTCCGTGCCCTCAGTCCATGAGCTTTCCAAGTGAGCCCCCCCACAGCCCCGGGGACCGGCCAAGTAACCCCCCATGGAATCCCCCATGGATGCTCAGACCGGTCTCCCCACTGCTTCCTGCAGCCGAGGGATGCGCGGCAGATCCACAGCCCTGGCCGCGGGCGAGCAGGGTCGGTCCCTTCCTTGTGCTCGGCCGCGGAGGAGCTCTCTGGAGCCCCTCAAACTTGGCAAGTTCATTGCCAGAACAGCAAAAAAAGGAAGAAAAAAAAAAATTTTTGTTTTTTCCTCCCTCATCTCTCTCCTGGCACTCACATAAATTACGCAAACGTGGTACAGTTGGAATCTGTTTTCCTTAACAGTTGGCAGCGTGCAGTGTGTGCTGTTAAACCTGAATCCATCGGCAGATGCAGAACCCGTGAAGCACTTCATCTTTTTTTTTTTTAAAGGCGTGCTGCTCGTCTTAATTTCAGGCATCACTGATATAAGAAAAATATTTGGAAGACATTGTTTGTTTATTTTTGACCTACAAAATATACCCTGTCACAGAAATCGGGGTGTAGCTCAGCAGAATTTTTGTGTAGTGTATAAATCCCTCACCGTGAGGACCACCCTAAGTACATGTGTCCGGAAGGCGAGGTTTTGACCTCGACTGAGGCTTGTAATTGCCAGTATAATATTAAAAATACACAAATTGTTGCAATGACAGCACATAAACCCCTGGCTTTGTGGCTGGAGTGAATTGGTCAGCAGAATTGCTGAGATCACCCTTACCTTAGGATGTTGCTCGTTATCTCGCAGAGATAAACACAAAATCTACCCATAAATAACCAACTCAACATTTTCTTCCACAGCTTCGAAAAGAGAGAAACCCTGCTGGTAGTAACAGACCTAGAAAGTGAAGTGTCTTCTCCTGCAAAAGAAAATCCTGTCCACTTTTAACACAGATTAATCCCTGGCTGCCAGGATTACTGACTTTCCAACGTACCGTTTCTTGGCTTGAGAATCCCAGTTGACCAGGAGAAGGATGCACGTTACTTTGGCATTTAAGTGTTATTGCCTTTGTTGGGTTTGGTGAGATGGATGTGCTGATGTTGTCAACAGCTTTGACGTTGTGGTAGATGGGAAGAGTTGTGGTGAAATCTGGTTTCTGCGTTGGCCAATATTTGTGCCTAAAGTGGCTTTTGGGCAGGAACCAGGGTGGTGTGGATGAGCACAGAGTTGTGAGAGCCTCAGCCCCAGCCTGCATGAGGATTAGTGTCTTTTTCTTGGCACTACAAAGGGAATCAATGATATCTTTAAGTTCTGTGTAAGAAACCTTATCCCCGAAGTGTCAGAAGTAAAACCTTGGTTTTGCAGCTTCAAAACCACGAGTGGTTGTTGCTGGAGCTCTGCTAGGACCAGCTCACTGATGGCAGGTTGAGCTGCCAAGCACAAGCACCAGCCCATGGAGATTCTGGGCACTGCTGGGATGGATCTTGAGAGGAGGCCAGTATAGTCTAGTACTATTTTTTTTCTTTGTGTTAAAATGAACTTCTCAGGTTAGTTAGTTGATTTTTTTTCCTCCCACTTTGCACTTTATCATTATGTATCTCCAAAGGAGTTTTTAAATTCACACCTTGTTGACAAGAACATTATTCTGGGGAGCAGCAATCACAGCTTTGCTGGTAATGGGTCTGACCAGCAGCGTCTACAAGGGCCTGGTGAGACAGGAGCGCTGCACTGGAAAAAGCAACAAATAGAGCTATTTGGGTAAAAGGAAGAATGTGATCATATGCTTGATTTAAGATGTGATCACACTCTTCAGATTTTAGGAACTGCCATTTTTTGTAAAAAAGCCCTCTCCCCAGTCAGAAAAAAGCGCTTGAAACTTCAGATTTTTTAAAAAACTTGCAGACATAAGCCTGCCCAAAAGGCTCAAGCCTCAAAAACGTTGTGAAGTTTTAACACGATTATTTTAATGGAAGTGTAGATGTTCACAGTAACTCATGGCTGCAGGAGCTTGGGTTATTAAAAAGTCATACAAATACAATTGCAACAGCAGTGAAGTTGCAAAGCTCTAAATATGCTGTAAGATGCTCAAGATGCTTTCTCCAGTACAGGAGAGAACCTAAACTTGAAAAAATTGCATGTTTATGGGCAACTGTTAAATTTTCATTGCGTAGATTTCGGCGCTTTGACAGGTGAAGGTAGACATGTTAAAAATAAAGAGGTCTCACGGTCTCCAATTTAAAAATACTCTCACTAGTACAAAAAGCTGTTGAAATTTGATTAAAATCTCACGTGGTAAGAAACTGTACTTGTGCGGCGTATGAAGTAGAGCGCGTGAAGATAATTCGTGTGCGCTGGAGACCCGTCAGTGACCTCAACCGTGGGGCCGTGTGGACCCACCAGGTTGGTGGTTTTCCACTCTTCAACTCTCTCTCCTGTGTTTAGTTCACTAATCCAGCACTTTGGCTGGTTATTTTGGCATCCCAAGTGCTTGATCCTCTTCAAATAGTTGACATCCTCTCGGTGCATTAATTCCTCTCTGGCATGATGATGATAAGGTATTGATGAGAAAGCCTGGAAGATGGAGATTTGAATTGAGTAAGAGCAGGACTAACCTTAATTAATGCGTGTTACTGTTTCTTACGCGACAGTTTATCTGCTCTTAATTAATATTGTTAAAAGTTCATTATAGATACATGATTATAGACTTATTCTAAAAAGCAACGAGATGGCGAGTAGCTGTCATGATCCAACAAAAGGTATATTTAGATGGCAAGAGAAGAAGGTAGTTACCAGCATGGCTAAGTCATCTGCAGCGTGGGGACCGAGAGAGATGACTCCTGGCTGCAGTTGACCTCTCTGTCTCTGAATTAAATGGAAATTGAACCGAGCAGCCTAGTGCATCTTTTTCAATTTTGCCAGTTTTTATTGACTCCTGTAATTGTCCTAACGAGACACTGCGTTTGAGTTGTCTAGTCTCTCCCACCCACTGGTTTTTCTCTAGCTTTTCTGAAAGTCTATTTTTTCCATGGGCTGTTCTCATACGCAGTTCTTTACATTAACAGTTTTAAAATGATAGTTCTTCTATATCTTTTTTTAAAATGTTCTCTGGGGAATTATGCTTCAAACAGGGAAATTGTATGTTTCATTATCAAAAAGGCTTCAGGCGTTATCAGAGTCTTTTTGTTATAGTTGTCACGGAGGTTTTTATTATTATTGTTAAATTGAATAATGGGGAGGAACCTGTTCTTAAGTCTTTGTACAAGAACTAAAATTTAAATCCAGATAAGTCTGCTCTGTTTGTAAAAGTGACTTTTTAAGGTGAACTGCATTTAGTTGCAATCACTGGAAACACAGCTTTGTTACTTTATCTGAATTAGACAGCAAGGACTTTTGCAGCTGTAATAAGGGAAAATGGAACCTGACTTTTAAATGTAGATTGGATATCTGGCAGTTATTTTTCAGGGACTGTTATTTCTTGGTAAGCAGAAGAAACCCAGCAGGGATGGAGTCTTTTTGTGGTGGTATGGAAAGGGATGCTTCGAAAAGACCTGGAGGTGGATTTCCTTTGTAGTGAGTAGGAGATGCTTCCTTTTGGGTGGGGAGTGAGATGCTCCCCAGGCAGAGCAGGTGGGACCTCATGGGCCTTGACAAGGACGGGCTGAGCAGATGTCTCCAAGCATGATGTCTGCTTTCCTCTGGCTTTACCTGGTGAGTTGCTGGTGGTGCCGCCGGTGGGCATCACCTCTACGGACACGTGCTCTGCACCAGCAGCTCGGCTGGAGCACCGTGAAGCTGGAAAAATCACTCTGCTGGAGCTGGGATGCTAATTATTATTCTGCATTAACTCAGTATTATTCAGAGCCATCAAACATCCCCGGGACGGCAGCAGCTCCCGATTTCTTGGGGCTGGGACGGAATCTGAATAAGGAATAAAGAGATTAAAAGCTCGGAGCTGAGCGAGCTCTTGCAGCTGGGAGTCACCGCAGCAAGAAAAGCAGAGGCAGCGGAGTGTAACCTTTTGGAAATGTGGGTCAAATTCAGCAAACAGTTTTGAAATAGTTTTGTCTGGAAAAAGGAAGTAGAGGAATAGTTTGAAAATGTAAAAAAAAAAAAAAAATAAATCATTTCAGCATATTCAGGCTACTGTAGACTTTAGGGAGCTCCCCGTTCAGAGAAAGCATGAAATGTAAATACTTTATATAATGCTTACTGTGACCATCATACTCATTATGCCTGTGAAATGCATCATTTTTTCCTTCGGATGCTGAAATTTGTTGACAATCAGGAATAAGAAGAGTCCCCCAGGATTGTTTTGGTGCTATGCTAAGGGAACTTTCCTGGTAATTACCACAGGAAGGCAAATTGCAGTAGGCATTTTGAAATAACAAGTTTAGATACTGCCCTTTTTCGAAGGCTTTGATGAAAGATGTGAAAAATTGGAATTCATTATAATATTTCTAATTTCCTGACATTAAAATAGGAAAGACTTTCTCAATGTGCATCTTCTCAAATAGTCCTCGTCAAATGTCCTAGTTTAACAAAGGTCCCTTGACTCTATGCATGCCAATGAACTTAACTATTGAATTTATAAATCGGTGCTAATATATGCTCTACAAAAGGAGGGGATTTCTTTCTGTCTGTATGTTGCTGTCATACAATTCATTACTGTGGTATAAATGCCTGAATGAGTTTGGTCTAAAGGTGCATAAATACATTTAAATGGATTTAAAATTAGGACTATTAAAATAACTACACAAATTCCCTAAGAGCATTTTGGGGCAAAATTAAATTCAGGACACACAGAAAACACAAAAAAATATTATATCTATGTCTCTCCCTATATATGCTTTCAACATTGTCATCATTTGTTTTTTATTTAAAGTCATAGGGAGCACAAAAAGAATTCTTAAAGCAATTTCTAAGGCCGTAGGGAAGGTAAACAAAAGCATCTGAATGCTGTTTACTCTTGAGAAGAACAGGCAGAATCCTGGTTTGGTGCCAGTTTGTTGATTTTCCTGTGGGTGGGGTTGCATGGGGGGGTTTATCATCCATTGGAAAGACCCCAACCAAACCCATTCTTTCAAGGCTTTGTTTAAAGACACAATGAGACAGTTCCTGCTCTGAAGAATTTACCATCTAAGCAGCAAAAAACAAAGGGATCGGAGGAGAGATGTATTATCTCCCTCTTGCAGATGGAAAACCGAGAGGCATGACAGATCCAGTGAATTGCCTCTGATGGTTTAAGACAATCTGTGAGAGCTGTGCAGTGAACTCCCGTAACGCGAGTCCCCGGGAGAGCCGCGGCCACAAACTCATCCATCCCCATCCAGGCGACGGGGGAGAAGGGAGCGTTCTCCCACGGGACACAGTTTCTTTTCCTTCTTCCTTGCTTTTAGGGCTCGATAATGATGCCCTCTTTTCCTCAGCACCCTCCACGCTGCTCTGAGCATCTCTAAGGCAAAAGTCTTCCCTTTGGAGGGGCTGCGGGTCGTTCCCGGCGCGTTGAGATTTCTTATGGTCAGGGGAAGGTGTTGGTGGAGAGCCAGGTAATAAAGGATAATGGGGAAAGGATAATGGGAAAGGACAGTCCTTAAGCACCTGTGGCTGTTTACTGATAAAATTGGATATAAAAGTGAAAGGATCAAAATATCAATATAGGAGGAAGTTACTGCTATTCTCTTTAGAAAGGGAAGGGGAAAAAGTAATGCCCCAGCGTAGCAGTATGGTGTTTCCAAAGGGGGAGAGGGGCCAAAGCAGATGGGAAATGGAGATGAATTAAGGAGACAGTGACACAGATGGGATCAATCAGCAGGTGAATGAGGAAGATGATAAATGAGAGAGGAGGTGGCTGTGGGGAAGAGAGAGTGGTGGGAGAAGATCAGCAGAAGGGGGATGAAGAGCAGCATGGGGGAAAGAGCACGTTCTTACCAGGTGAGTGATAACCCAAACTGACTTGGGGTGATTGCTGTTGTTGGAAGATGAATATTCAGACACTGTAATATACTGTGCTTATAGGATGTGTTCTTTGAAAGGATTATCAGGACATAATCTGAGTGAAAAAAGCCCTTTAGCTTTCCCCTCCAGAGATACCTCTTAAAACAAAAGGTTGAAAGTTCCCAAAGACATTTTCTCTCTTGCCATGAAGCATCTGAGACCTGAATTTCTCCCCAGTAATCCCTGTCTGTCGTCTTCTGTCTCTTAAGACCTCACAAATCTATATGTTAAACAGCCCCTTGGATGGGCAGAAGAAACTTTTATTCCATACAGTGGTTATCTTCTTGCCCACTGATGTGCAGCTTTGCTGGGACCTTGTTCTGGGCCTCGGGAACTGAATGGAAGTTCTGGCATTTTAACGAATTGGAATTAGTAGGAGAAAAGTGACTCGCAACAGAAATTCAGGTGCTGGTTCTTTTTTTAGTGGAGTACGAATTGTATCACATGTACTTTAGAGGAGATTTTCACTGAAAAGGAAGAAAAGGAGCACTTTGGAGTTCATGCTGTGGGTTTTCTACAAAGAGTGATTTTAAATGGACTTTTTTGTAATGCATGACTTTATTTTAAAAAAGGCTGCATTATTAAATTTGATTTTGCCTGTGCAAACAAACATGAATTCTTTTGCTAGCTCAAGAGCCTTCTCAGTCACTCATAAATAAGAAAATTACTTGAAAGTACAATTGATCAGAAATGATGCATTGAGTTTTTCCCTACAAGGAGGCCATTGAATTCGCAGTTCTGTCAGGTCGTGAATTTCTCACTCATCCACACAAAGCCTTTCTCCTTCAAAACTGCATTCCATAATGATATCTTTGTTTTCTGCAAATGATGCAATAATTCAGATAAATCTGCGCTCATTGAGGGAAAAATAGAAATGAATTGTGTGTGACACGTAATGAATTTCCAGCCTGTGTGGAGGGAAGAGGTAAACAGGTCTGGCAGCTGGCGCCTGGCTTCTCCCTGGTGAATGAGGGTCTGCGCGGTGGGTGCTGTGCTGGGCAGATGGGAAACCTTTCCCAGTGCATTAAAAACCAAACGGAGGTGATCCTGGAGAGGAGCATCTGGGATGCTCTTGTCCTTTGTGGCGGCTTTTCCTCTTTTAGCATCCCGTAGGGTTAGGATCACGCAGGTGAGGATCCTAGGCTGTGGTGGGAGCTCTCAGGAGGACGTTCAAATTTGGTTGAAAAGCACTTATGTTTGCTTAAGAAATGGTACCAGGTTACTGTTTCCCAGTAAGGAAATGTTTTTTTTTTTTTGTTTGTTTTAGTAATGTGTGGAATGGGTTTGGAATTGGCAAACATGGGGTGGGTTTGCGTTGAGCTGGCAGCTTTGAGAGCCAGCCATGACCGTGGAGCACCACGGCGTCCGCACATCCCTGCCAGCCAAGTTTTTGGCTGGAGTGCCCTGAGAAAGCGCTTACCCACGCGATGCCTTGAGCACTAAATTGCCTGAATAGTGTTGCAAATCCGTCGGACGCAGAAAGGACGGATTTCCAGGCAGCCGCGGCGATGCCGAGCCGGTGCGTTGCCACCTCCCTGTCCGTGTCCCTGTTTTCCCACCCCGGTCTGTCTCCTGCATTGTCAGCGGGTGCCGGAGGGTGGAATTAGGAGTGTCTGCCGAGATCAGGTACGTGGTTATAAGGGGATTACGGAACGTTGGCTGTAAAACTGAAGTTTAATAAATGGGTCAGACTTATTCCAGTTCAGGGAGCTAATGCAGCCACATTCCCGTTTGGAGAGCCCGGCATCGATGCTGTTTAACCTACATGTTACCGGCGTTAGGACAGATGCACCGAAATTAATTTGATCTGTTTGACCTACATAGTTACACAGGGTGGAAATAATAAGAAATAAACAAGAAGATGAGACCACATTAGCGCGAATCCTATTTTTTTTTTTTTTTTCCACCTGGTGAATACTAATGTGCAAATCAAAGGAATATACTTGAAAGCATTTTAAATAACCATCCTTGTTAGAGGCCGGTGAGAAGGGAGAGGCTTGTCATTATGCCATACAAAAGACCGAGGTGATCTTTACATGCAGTAGGGGGAAATAAGGAGCAAAAGAGCACAGTAAATTCCTCCTTCCTGAAGAAAGGAGCAAACCCTTCTGGCAGCTGTTCCAGACTCAGAGCAGTTACAGACATGCATGGCCAAAAAATATGCTTTTAGCTGGCACTGAAAGATGTGGCTACTGAACTCTAAGCTGTATCTCAAACCAGTATGAAAGCGAAATAATTATCAAGGTAACAGGGGATTCTTAAAAACCTGAGGTGATTTGAAGTGCAGCTGGGTGTGTATTTATAACTGTAGTATTTGTTATTTCTTTCCGTATGTGGTGGGGAGATCGTGCTCCTCGAGATGAAGGCAATGAGCTGGAAACGTCACCTCCTGTCCCAGAGGTCCCACCAGGGTGGGCCATGGGCAGGTGGCTCCGGGGGAGATGCTGGGGCAGGAGATGGGTGCTGACTTCATGGTCGGCATGACCTCTCTGGGTTTAGATATGAGTTTGGAAAATTGAGGGAAGCGAAGGCAAATTAGATCAGCTGTTCACCATCTTGCATACGTGGTGGGTGTGTGCACACGTGCTTAGGGAGGAACGCGCTCCCATCAGTCAATGTGGGAAAGAAGGAATGTATTTGGGGGTGAAGCCAGCCCAGATGCTGCGTGGTCATCTGGGACGTCCCCAGCTGTGTGCTGGCGTGGTACTGGGGTCTGCTTGGGTGCAGGTGTGAGAGAGGGGAAGAGGAGAAATGTTGGGTCTTCCTTGTCTGGAGAAACGCAGGGTCTTCCTTGTCTAGATGGGAGTGAAGAGAGGGAGAAGGAGCCAAAGGACTCTTATTCAGCTGACCCCACCGAACGAGACCTGTGAGGACTCAGCTCCTAGGCTGGCTTTTTTTGTTCTTCTTGTTGGCTTTTTGTTGTGTTTTTGTTTTTTTTTTTTTTAATAAAGTCAAAACTATAATCTTGGAGAGAGCAGAGGAACGGTTGGTAAAAAGGCGCGGTGATGGTGTGTCTGAGGATGTTGTTATGTAACGGAATTTTGGAGACCCAAAGGGAGGAGGCATTAATGGTGCCTTTGGAATGCTGTTACCTGCCTCGGGTGCTGGGGTTCCAGAAATGGGTAGCTGAATGCAGGAATAAAGAGTTTTCATGAAAGAGATCTACTGAGTAAAAGAAGGGGGTCAGAAATGTCATGATTTACGGGTAGTGGTGGGACAAAACCTTACTCACACTTAAGCTAATGAGTCCAGACCTCTAACAAGAAAGGCCGTGGTGAGTCTCCCCGAGTGCCGTAGAGCCCCGGAAGCTCCTGCTCAGGTGGGGTTCTGCCAAGGGGAACGGCCTTCTGGGCTTGTAGTACCTGTGGCATCTGATTTACTGGTTTCTCTTGCTCTAAGGGAGAAACAAGTTAAAAATCCAATTTCAGTGTTCCCAGCTTCGTTTACTTCTCAGGTTTCTGTGATGGTGAGACTTAACTCGGCATTACGGTTCCCATGCTGGGATGCAGATATGAGCTCACCCCCTTATACAGCTGAGATTTCTTATTCCCTCCTTGTTTCTGTGCTCAGATACGCTCACCACCATCCCCCAGTGTCCTCTCCAGCCCTGGTGCCCACACTTGTTTTCAGATGCCACAGCTGTACTTCTGCCATGTTTTGTTTTTCCTTCCCCCCCCCTTTCTCCCCATCAATCCATCGCAATAAGGGAAGATGACTAAAACCTTGTCTCTTAAGGATATCTCTCTATCCCCTTTGAAGACAGCTCTGGCTGAATGTTTTCTAGAGACTTCAGGCTTTTCTGGCTTCACAAGACAGTTTTCTTCATACACGGAGAACCTCCACTGCAAGATTTTTCAAATCTCTCAGGTTTCCAAGTTAACTGCACCAGTCTAAAATTACCCCATTAAATATCAATTATCATAAATCATCACAAGATGCTGTTCAGATTAAATATGCTCCTACTGGGTCTTTCTGTCTGGAAATATAACCAAGTGAAGAAATGTTAAAATGAAATGAGTTGGATATTCCATGAGGTTTTTCAGTGTTAACTCAGTGTCTTGGCTGAGTTTCTCGTGACTGTTTACATTAAAAAAAACCCACCCCAAAATCTTGTAAATTTTATTGGATGAGACATTCTTATCTAAACTCACACTGTTGCGTGTTCTCAGACACGAAGGTGGCCTGTTCCAGCGGGGATGGGCTCAGACTAAAGGGAATCAGTGGTTCTGGCTCAGGTTATTCGAGCTGCATCATCCATCACTCTTGGTGTGGAAGTGTCCTGCAGAACTGACCCTAGTTTGGTGTCCTTTAATTCACCCTGGAAGTGGATTAAGCCTACTTCAGCCTTATTCTGAGTTAAGTGCTTATACAAAAGGCTGAATTGAGGTGATTTCATTTCTCAATTGACGGAATTAGCATTTGAGTTGTTGCCATTTGGGCAAGTCCTACATTGTTTTACAGACTTCCAGATCCCTGCAAAAGAGTGGCTGATACACTTGTGTGTTTTGGGGCTTTGCAAAACAGTGCTAATGTCTTAAAATGGGAAAGCAATTCATGTTAAGAGGTGAAGGAGAGCAAAGAAGGGAGACGTTAACCTTTTTTTTTCTTTACTGGTGACTGTTTCGCCCATGTGTAGTAGCAGCAGCAATGATGAATACATGTAACGTTTTCCAACAAATTTCTGGGTCATTTCTCCAATTGCTTTTGAAAATGACTAAGCAGTACTTAATCTGTTCTTACAGATACACAAATCCGAAATTGTGCTTTCCCTGGAGCAAGGCTGGGTGCTGATCCCGGCTTGCTGGACTTCCCAACTCGCAGTTAACGGCTGCAGCCCCAGCGCCTGCGGTGGGAACGCGCTGTCGGAACGCGCGGAGCGTTACTTTGCTGGGACGTACAGCGGCTGTACTGTCACCTATAGGCGCATCTTTACGGGAGCATCATCTACTAGTGAAGATCTCATTCGTAATCTTGACAAAATTTATTGCCACAGTCCGTTCTTTTCCCATCAAATGTCACTAGGGAAGTGGGATCGTCAGACAGTTCCTCCTTGATTTATTTTTTAGCTTCTTTTACTGTGAAATGGGAAAAATGGTGACTGGCTTCCCCACCCCATCCCAGGTGCTTGGAAATCTAGTGATGAAAAAGATGTACTTTGGATCAGGGAGACTATTAAATGTTTTTTTAATATAATTTGCATACACCTGTAGTGTAGAAGATGCTGCTTGTAGAGCAAGTTCGAAGTCATCAGTTCAGTTCGAGCACAGCTATTTTTCAGTAGGAAGTGATGTAAAAGGTGCTGCGTCTTAATGACTAAGATGATGTTGGCACTTAGTGCCAAATTTGAGAATTTGCACCCGAGTTGTACCGGTATCTGCTTGGAGAACATGGAACCACCTGGTCTCTCAGTCACCTGATGTGCACTACCGAACGGCCGTGCCACGGGGCTGCCGGGTGTGTGGCACAGCGCAGGGCGAGCAGTGGCTTCCCTGGGCACTGAGAGCACTCTGCTTTCTTGGTTTGCTTTTTGTTTAAATAACAAGTGTCCGATCCAGATGCTATGTTGGAGAAGCTTTAGCAACATCTGCCACGTTGGCAGCCTTCTCAGGCAGTTGTGTCCATGGTTTCTGAACAGATTGGGTTTCACAATGGCTGATTTAATCTATTGGGCACTATTTTTCTTTCTGACTCATCTTTGAATAACTTTGTGCCAGTCTGAGTTGATCGTAAACCCTTGTGCAGTCCATATAAACAAATCTGTGCTTGTAGCAGAACAGGGCATCTACCTAAGAAACACGCGTGCTGCTCACGCCCTGCAGCGGAGACTTCTGCGGGTCCTGCATTGCAGATGTGCGTCCAATTAAAAGTAATTTCTAAGACAAATGTTACTCAGTGATTAAAAAAGCAACAACAAATATGTATACACACACATATATATAAAACCTCATACATTCTTTGTTATTCTGAACGTAACGTTCAACAGACTTGGGTGATGGACGGTAGCACCGTCTCGGCGCTGAGCAGGATGCAGATTCAGACTTCGTGCTGAGCTGTGGAAAGGAGGGGATTGGACCTCCTCGGCTTGAATTTTACTCTGCCTGACTGAGTATTATGGTCTTTATTTTGCATTAGTAGCTTGCTGTTATTCTGCACCAAAGCTGCCTGCAGCAAATCTGTCTTACAGAATAAGTACGAGGTCAGATGTTCCTCGGTTTGGATCTGTATCGCTGCCACCGATTCAAGCGGTCTTTAAATTGGGTAGGAAGAGGTAAATGCTTGATGCACGAAGACCAGGGTTGTGTTTATACTTGAGCGAAGTCACCGAGTTTATATCAGGCTGAAGGGTCTGATGCTGATGTGAGTGAAACCAGTAAATGTCAGATTCCTGCTGGGCTCGGGTCCGTGCTCTGATCGTCTGTTACGGTAACAAAATACGGACACCGAATAGCAGAGCTGCACTTTTTGTGATAAACACCCATTCTCTTGGGTGACCGTTCAGCTGTCTGCTGTGTCGTTCTGTGTGCAAGTGATAACACTCTTTCAGTAACTACAGGTAACTGGAAAAGAAAATCCGGTGGAAAATATTACAGAGAAACCAACGGAAAGGAGGACACGTTTGCATGTGTTTCACTTATCCGAGACCTTTAAGGAAGGACCAGTGTTTATACTGGTTTGAACAAGTTGGAAGTGAGAAAGCTTCTTTCATATCTACCAACCGTGTAGTGATTGTTTAATTCATTGATCAGTCGTTCCAGTATCTGTTATCTTCTGGAGGTGATAATTCAGGAAAACAAAATGAATCCTTGATCTCAGGATGGCACCGTTTCAGGCTCAGATGCACCCAAATGGAGCTGGGAGGTTTACAAACAGGTCGCTGTTGTGCTTTAATGATCTCTGATGTGTGTTAGCACTCTCTGCTTTGCACATGAAGCTAAATAACCTTCTCAGCTCTCACCTGGGTGCTTTTGGAGATCGATGGAAGCTGCCTCTACTTGCCGTGGAAGGTGGCAGTGCTGGTGTTGGCAGGTCCAGGCAGGCAGGAGAATCCTCCATGGAACATCCATCTGCTAATGGAGGGCAATGCAGAAGTAGCATTTCTCCTGCTGTTGTCCTGGAAAACAATTTTGCCCTAGTTTTTCCAAGGCAAGACTTAACACTCAGCTTCTGTTTGGATCATTTCGTGCTCAGGTGTCCTTTCTTTTCAGAGATGCCTACTTTTCTGGGTGATGTAGAGTATCACAGCTAAGTTATCTTCTTTCCCAGGTTACATGGGAAACTGGAGTTCAGCTGGTTCCGTGATGCATCCCTGTTTTTTTCCCTCATCCCAAGAGATTTATGTCAAAAGACTTATTTGGTGAAATCTGCCGCATTACAAGCTTTCTGCTGCTCCACAGGTCAGGCTAGATAAGCGTAATATCTCCCGAAACTCTGTTTCTTCTTCCTTTAATCTTTACAGTCCTGTTTTTCACGAAACCTGACATTTCTGTATGGGTGAATCCATTTCTGGAAGTTAATATGCTTGTTTAATACATAGGGGTGCGGATTTCTGATGTCTGATACGATGTCACGGAAACACAAGTGGATGCTTTTTGCACCTCGTTTAAGCTAACACATATGAGTGTTTGGTTTCACAGCCACATAAGATTAAGAACTGTCTCGATAATATCCTTTAATTCTTCCTTATGATCAAGCTCATGCTACTCATGTTATGCAGATGCTGACTAATTTGCAATATTGTCTGAAGGAAAGACAAGTCGCAGAACATGATCTGCAGGCATTCACGAGTGTATATGCACTGATTTTATTTTTTGTTCCCTCTTTCACATTTGTGTAGATGACTTTAAAAAAAAAAATAAATAGGACACGTATTTTGCTTGCTGTAAATGTAAATATAAATCCTCATCAGCGACTGTGTAATCCGGCAGTGATCGCTCTTAAATTGAAACAAATAATAAATTTAGTGAATAGAGCTGAGGATTGGTGGTGCCATCCTTGCAGGCAGTTTATATGTAAAGAGTTTTATATTGACTATGCAAATCAACGTTGAAATAATGCCAGAAGGGCGCAAAAGATAAAAGAGCCATTAAACCTACATGGGAGTGCTTGCAAATCCACAGCCCAAGCCTGCAAGCAGCCACCTCCTGCTTCCCACCCTGGGTGGGCAGCCTGGTCCAGACATGGTTGTGCCTTATGAGGGGGGTTTTGCCTTTGCTCAGATCATACAGTCATAGAACGGTTTGGGTTGGAAGGGACCTTAAAGATCATCTAGTTCCAAACCCCCTGCCATGGGCAGAGAAACCCTCCACTACACCAGGTTGCCCAAAGCCTCATCCAACCTGGCCTTGAACGCTGCCAGAGATGGGGCAGCCACAGCTTCTCTGGGCAACCTGTGCCAGTGCCTCACCATGATTAGCAAAGACTCGGGAGCTTCCAGAGGCAGCTCCGTGAAGATGGTATATAAGTCAGTTGTGTCCTTAATGTGATGCTTATTTATACTGCATGTCCTGAAAGGCCTTCTCAGCTGGTAGAAACAAACACAGGCTGGAGGAAGCAATTCCTTGGTACAGCTGCTGCTCCAGTAGACCAGTCGCTGAACAATCCTTCCTCCTTGCCTTGCTCATGCTTGTAAATATGTGTGGTTTTCTCTTCTCTCCTGCACGTGCAGGTTGCAGCCACCGGCTGTGCCCCCCTGCATCCGTGCTTGGGGGAACACTTTGGGCTTTGCAGTTTGGCTCTGATCTTCCCTACGACTTGGTGTTTTGGAGAGCAGACCTGGGTCCCAACCTGTATTTCTGATAAAAGAATTTAATCATAGAATCATAGAATGGTTAGGGCTGGAAGGGGCCTTCAAAGGTCATCTAGTCCAAGCCCCCTGCAAGGAACAGGGATATCTCCAATCATGCCTCTGTCTGCAAGAGTAATCGAGGCCGGCTTTGGCTTGAAGATCTCTAGTTGACTTGGGATCCAGCCCTCGCCTGCTGCATCTATTAACATGTCTCAGCATAGTATAAATCGCTGTTTTGTTTAAAATCTTGCTTATGGTTGAAAAACAAATGATATAGCATAAAATGTACATGTGGGTTGATCCCCTGATGATCCTTCAAGTAAATTAATCTGAAAAATAATGACAAATACTTGGAAAAAAAACTCCCAAAACATCTACATCCCCAAGCCCGTTTTAATGAGTCTTTCTCAAGCACAAACAACAAAAATAAAACTCCACCCTCTCCTCTTTCTACAAGAAAAGCAACATCAAAGAAGAGGAGGAATTGTCAACGTAATTACAGAGAGCAGTGACTTTCTTCTCCCGGAGCGGTTTTAGGAACTCCGCGTTTCTGAGCATGGTGCCCGTTGAGTGTCTGCGTGTGCCAACGGCTCCCGGGAGCGGTTCACGTGTTTTGAGCTGCCGAGTCCACGAGAGGAGTTTGGGAGGAGAAGGGGTGATTTTCACAGGAAGGATCAGTCCTTCCATCTCGGGAAGGGCCCGGCTGTACCGGCCCTGCAGCTCGTGCCACCTGGGCGTCCTCAGTGACCAGCAAAGGCAGATGAGCTGTTATTTTGGGCAGGAGCGGAGCGCGCCGTAAGTGAAATCAAAGCGAACGTTGCGAGTTACAGAGCTCCCGAGTACCGAAATCTGGGTTACTGTACGTTTCAATGTGAGACTTTTTTTTTTCTAATTGCTGGATCGGAAATTTTTTGATTGCCGTGGTGCTACATCAAGGGACCTCTTCTGGGTTATTAGCACGCTGTGCGAGGATGGAGCCTGTGGTGCTTATATCACCAACGTTACAAAACAGCAATAGGTGACCTGTCTTTTCTAACTTACTTTTTGAGGGCTGTGCCTTCGGTCCTGGTGTACCAGGAAGGTGCCTGGTGTTTGGCTGAGGGTGAGCTCAGCGCCGGGGACTCTGGAGCACAGGAGCAGCGTCCACCTCCTCTGCACACCCAAACCCTCCTTTAGTAAGGACTGATGGTAGGAAAGGAATTTGGCATCTGCTAGAACAGCCTCCGGGGTTGATGCCAGCACGTGGTTTCTTAATAGTTCAATGAAGGTGTAAGCACTTGGGGACCCGCCGGTGGGGAGGCAACATTAGAACCCCCTCCAGCCTGTGTGTCAGCTGAAATGATGGACTTCAGGTGAAAACAGGGATGATGGTGGGGCCCAACCACTGCTTGTTGGCATGAGTGTCACCTGCAAGAGCAGTCACTTGCCCCGTGGTGGTTTTAAGCTGTTTTCATAGAATGGAATGGGTTGGGTTGGAAGGGACCTTCAAGATCATCTAGTTCCAACCCCTCTGCCATGGGCAGGAACACCCTCCACTACACCAGGTTGCCCAAAGCCCCATCCAACCTGGCCTTGAACACTTCCAGGGATGGGGCAGCCACAGCTTCTCTGGGCAACCTGTGCCAGTGCCTCACCATCCTCAATGTAAAAAAATTTCTTCCTTATATCTAATCAAAATCTCCCCTCTTTCAGTTTAAAGCCGTTGTTCCTTGTCTTGTCACTATATACCCTTGTAAAAAGCCCCTCTCCAGCTTTCCTGTTTTCAGAGGTGTATGGTAACGCACACCTTGTGTTTCTCCATCTCTCCTGTATGGGGATCATGGGTGGGTTTGGGTGAGCGTCAAACCAGCAAGACTTCAGCAAGGGGGCATGGGCAGGCTCCTCTGCTGTCCTGAAAGCCTTTCACAGGTCATCCCAAAGTGCCTGTATGGAATTTATCCAAGATGTTGTGAAAAACCTCCGATGAACCAGATAAATTGAACCTCAAACACCTCCCGGGCGGACTCTGCCACCCGTCATACGCCTGGCTTTATTGTGGAGGTAATCCTTCTGCAGTCGGCAGGATTATTTGTGGAGTTAGCTGCTGTTCAGAGTAAATAAGTTATGAAATCTGGCCTGATGTTATCAGAGAGGATATTTCAAAGTCGTATTTATAGATTCACAAGTATTATCTGAGTAACCGTGTGGGTCTGCATCCCACTCGCACCGCCAGCCTTCGCCACTGCGGCGATAAACGCAAGGCAGACACAGTGCCGAGCAGAAAATGTGCAGGTAAATGGAGATTCATTAATAGAAGTGTGATTTTGCAATAGGCCTTTTTGTATGTTGGAAATGTGCTACTAATGCTGGGATTGAAATGTCCCCCGGGGGCAAAAAAAAAAAAACAAACAACCTGACTTTAATGGGGCTGAAATTACATGGTGAAACCTTCGTTTCTTGCCACGTTTCTGCAGTGCCCAGCAGCAGATTTCACTTATTTCGGCGTTGCTGTCTCTGCCCTCCTCTTTGTCATGTGGAGAGCTCTTAACCGAAGCACAAGTGCCAACAAGGGGGTAGGTCACTCTACCCAGAGCAAGTAAATCGGATGTTAGATCTTTGTTTCTCAGATGTTTTCGCTAGAAGAAGCATAATTCATCAATCCCAGCAGAATGACTGAAAGGCAGTTTTCCAGGCTGAATAGCTGAAATGGTTTCTGTGGGACAAGCCTCCTAAAGTAAAATATTTAAAAACCCAGTGACTTTAACTGAAAATGTCACACCAAACGCGGTAATATTTCTACCCTTAGTCCCACTTCTGCCTGCAAAATATAGATGCTTGTACATCCTCATCCATCAGCTGACAGCTTCTTGCTTATGGAAATGGTGATGATTTGACATCAGACCATTTAAATTTCCTTAGTGACTGGGCTGGAAATCTCTGGCATTTTTCATCGCTCTCCCTTCATCTTCCTCACTTTTTTTCTCAATTAGGCTGATATTGAATCTCACTGTAGTGTATAAAAGTATACCAAACTGGACGTCGCATGAGCTGTGATATGTACTAATGCTTGGTAAATACGATGTGTGCTTGGGGAAGCAAGAGAATAGAATAGAGTTGTGAGTAGGAGTAGCTGTAATCCCAGATTAACTCGGGTGGGAAGGTCAGGAGGTCTCTGGTCCAGCCTCTGTTCCCTGTGGGGCTCTGGGCCAGGACAGGTTGCTCAGGGATTCATCCAGCCTGGTCCTGAAAACCTCCGAGGACGGAGCCTGCACAGCATCTCTGAGCAGCCTGTGCCACGGCTTGGCTGTCCTTTTGGAGAAAAGGTTTTCCTTAATGGCTGTAGATAGACTCTATATAGCTTTATATATGTGTGTGTACGTACGTACAGTGTTTCTATGGTGTAGTCTAATGTATAGCGTTTCCCCTCGAGATTATACGAGCTGATGGAAGAGTTACTTTTAGACTTAGGTGGATTTTGCATCAAGCCTATAGGCTTTAGGCAATTTCTTTACTGTACATGACTGTATGCCAACATACAGAGGACAAAGAGGGTTGCAGGGCCACTGGGCCACCCTGAAGATGGCTGGAAGAGAGAGAGTTGGCAACTAAAGTACTTACTGGCAAAGGGCTAAAGTATAGAGGAAAACTGAATGGCTGTGGGAAAAATAAAAGTTAATGGAAAGTAATTTGGCAACTTAATCTGGAGGTTGGCAGGAATCCAAGTGGATAATAATTTGATTTCAGCTGCTTTTGTGTACTTAGTCATTCAGATACCCTGCAGAAAACCACACTGAGCTCAGCTGGCTGAAGATAAAGCCAGCAGCTCATGTCTCGAGCTGGTCGGTCCGGGGTGTAGGAAGGGCCATGGCTTCAAGCAGTTCATCAGGGGGACAGACTGAGGTTTGATGGAGTTTGATGTATTGGTATAAAATCTTGCTTTGCAGGGACATTTGATTTCCTGTCGTCATCGTGTCGTAACAACTTGCAGCTTAGGCAGTGGAAGTACGTATCTCCTCCCCCTCACCTCTGTGTTTCCAGCACGATTCATTACAGCCACCGTGACAGTGGGACAGGCATCGTGTCTCTCGGGGTGAGTGGTATCCCCATTAAGATAATGAGAAAAGTCTGGCTTAGCACTCAACGTTTCTGCACGTAACACAAACTTAATGAAACTCTCAGCTATTTCTGTGCCTTCTGAATATGCTGAATTCTCTCACGGTGTAATTAAATTGCTGGGGTGTGATTGTTTTGTCCTTTCTTCAAGTTTGTGTCAGCATCCTTGTTGAAAAGCTGTTGCTTTGTCACATGGCTTTGCCATCACGATACCTTTACATGTTGGCTGGTTGTGGAGATTGCCTGATCTGGGATGTGCTGGTCTCCAGGTGCTGAGCATCCTCTGAGCTGCTCAGCTAAACCTCACTGTGGCGGTCATCCGTTGTGCACGTTGAGTTGTTGTTCTTGCCTGTTGAGAAACACCAGTGTGTGACACTGGTAGCGAAGAAAAATACCATTATTATATACAAATTGTGTCTTTAAAAGTACTTTGAACATGTTACCCAGAGGAGTTGTGGATGCCCCATCCTGGCAGTGTTCAAGGCCAGGTTGGATGAGGCATTGGGCAACCTGGTGTAATGGAAGGTGTCCCTGCCCGTGGCAGGGGGTTGGAACTGGATGGTCTGTGAGGTCCCTTCCAACCCAAACTGTTCTATGATTCTATGATTTTTCAAGTACTAATGTAGCTAAGGCTCTTCCAATGTAATTTCAAGACTTTCTTTGCCGTGTGTGGACAGCTTATGGCTGGATTTATTTTCCTTATGTAATTGTACATTCTAATGAGTCCTGTATACATGGGCCCTGAAGACTCCAGTTTAAAAAAAAAAAAAAATGGAGATCACTTTTTAGCTTCTAATGTAGGATTTCTAGGTCATCAGAAGTTTTCCAAAATGTGCATGGAACCTGTATTGTTAGGACATTTAAGTGAATCCTGTTCCATTTGCATGGACAGGCAGCTAACAGCAGCAGAGATTGTTCTTGGTATACGTTGCTGTAGCCATCTAAGGCTCTGGACATACAGCTAAGAAAGTCTTTGGTGCTCCAACTTGATTATTAAATATTTTATGGACCCCTCTGTCCAGTCTAAAGTCAGCAACAAGATCAGGAGGGAGGGAATTTCAAGAAATGGACTCTCCCTTCTCCTAACACACCTCTCCATGCTTTGGGTGCCTCTCACTTTTCTGAGTTCCTTGGCATCACCTTGCCCTCCAAACAGGTGGGTGATATTTGGCAGTGAGGGAGATGTGGCTGTTGACAGCTGAAAGTAAAGTGTCAGGAGTGAAATATTAACCCCATTGTAATGTATGATCTAATTAGTGTAACTCGCTGCAAAACTTTAACTGCCTGAAATGCACAGCTCTCAGACGAGCCCCAAATCAGTGCTTAGCTCAGCAGTAAACTTATTTAATATAAATATACCAGGGACTCTCTTGAAGTCTGCGGGTGTGACTCACCCATCTATTTGGGATATGGAGCATAAGTCTCTGCATTTTAGTTTTAACTGTGCTTTGTCAGCCGTGCTATCGGATTCGAAGATTGGAAAACGCCCTTTATGCAAGTATTTAATTTTTGAGAGGAAAGAGTTTGCAGATTTTGGCAACTAATTACTCTAGTTTGTTTAAATTAATGCCAGGAAGAAATGCCGTTACGACAGTAGCAGCGGAAATAAATTACTCGCGCCGCTTCCGAAGGAAAATGCTTTTTCCCGACGAGCCCAGGATAATGCCTGTGCTGCTCAGAAAAGTGCAGTCATTTTATTCCCTCGGATTCCACCTTCTGAAGGGAGGAAGAGGGAAAGTGGCATTGCCTTGCTCGGGGGTCTAAAGATTAAACCTTTCTTTAAGACCCGAGGCAGCTCTTCTGCAATGCAGGGCGGTGAAAAGGCTCCCCGTAAGTAGCTCAGCCTTTAATACTAGATGGAAAGATGATAACAGGAACCAGTGATCAAAGCTGCTACTGGTCTTTCAGGGCTGTATTTACCAATCTCCCCTCACCCCAGTCACAGTGTTTCCCGTGTATATCATATTTCCGAGGAATTACAAAAAGCAGGATACGCATTTTAAATACGAGGTTTTAATTGATGTCCCCACACCCATCAAGGGAACTAGAAATTTTGTAAGGATAATTTTTTTTTCTTGTTCTGAAAAGCAAATACTCTGAGCAGAAGAGTTTTTTTTTTTCCCTGACATTTAATGCAGTTACAAGAGCATATGGTGGTGTCCGTCATGTACAACACCAAGGAATGAAAGGGAGGGTTCCCAGCACTTGGCGGACTTGTAGCCAATGCAAACAATCCAGCCATTACTGTAAACTTCTTAAATCCATTTCTTGAGGCAATATAGGAAAGTTTAATTGATGATGAGCACCTGATTTCCTCAAACAGTAGGAAATGCATACTAAAAAAAAAAAAATGTGCTGAGGGTCTGAAAACGCACACCCAATCCAGGTAACTTCTCTCGTGCTTGACGTGAAGGTCCATCCTTTATTTTGCATTTCTAGGGACGTTTCTTTAAACCTGTGTTGCAGGGCTCCATGATTGGCAGCCATCCTTTAGAAGTCCATTCAGTTAATGAGAAGAAAATGTGGAGGAAACCCAGTTCCCCTTCGGTAAATCCATGCTTGGTGTTCCCACTCTGTTTCGTGTCCCTCAGGCTTCGGGAAGTGTTCTTCAGGTGGGTTTACTCTATAATCTTCCACCAGGACTTAGGTGTAGATCCCTAGATCCTTCCCCTTGTCCTTTTGGAAACTGGCCATGACATCTATTGCAGTCATCAAGGCCCTCTCCGCTAACTGTGTTGGAGTATTAATGAAAATTGTCACTTATCCTGTCCTTTGAGCAATCGGGAATCGTGATACCTTAATAATGCAATAAAATAATTATTTCAAGCATAATAATTCAGATTTAAACTATGTCCTTAAGAAAACTTCACTGATGTATAGAGATCATTGAGTTTTAGTTAAAATACTTCCACTTTGGTCCAGTTTGAGTGTTTCTGGACACCAAGATCCATCGATGGCCTCATTCTCTTCTTGCTGAATTGCATCTTGGCATCAGTGTGGCCAAATGCTCGTGTATCCGACAGGTTAAGTAGGACTTTGTGCTACTGGAGGCTTTCCACAGCCTTGGTATTTACACTGAGCTCTTTTAGTGGCGTGGAGTCACTTAAGAAATTTTCGAGTGGGAACCATTTGCCAACACTGTAAGAGAGTTGTTGTTATGGATTGCATCATTCACTTCGGTTATCATTACTGTGTTGGGTATATACCCTCTTAAAATTTTGCAGACTGCGATAGAAAATGCTCTCTGATGTGCTAAAAATAAAGTTGTGAGTCTTTCACGTGGGTGTTTGCGGTGTTGGTCCTGCAGCCAAAGGTGGTGGGACTCTCCCCTGGCAGGAGGCAGCAGCAGCACAAGCTGGTTTGGCCCAAGTGCCCTTAAGTCAGGCAGATACTCACAGCAACTTCTGCAAGGAGAAGGAGACAAGATCTCTGGTCAAATATTTTTGCCAATATTTTTTTTTTTTTACAGAGGGAGAAAAAAAAAATCTTTTATGCATTAAAATCAAGGGAAAATCAGGTGAAGCAGAAGGCAAAGCAAAAGATACAGCTCTTAAAGGAAGAGTTTGTAAGTAAGGATGTTTCTGATCCAGAAATCAAAAAGAATAAGAATCCATTCTTCCTTCTACCTGAAAAGCTGCATGAGAATCAATGAACATCAAAAATCATTGTATTCTTCCTGGCTGCTCTGGTTCTTGAAACGCTCGCTGATGAATGGGAGATTATTTTTTGGCCATCCTGAATTTCTTGCACTGTAGACATCCATACTGATGATAAAGTGTCACATAATTTTTTCCCAGTTGTCAAGTGCTAGAGGCAACAGTCATAGATTCATCCAATACATCATTCTTAGTAATCTGGAAGTCCAGAAAGTTGCACAGACAGATAGCCAGTACGTAAGAGGTTTAATGGTCGCTTCCCACCGCTCACACTTCATGGATCAGACTTTCATTCCATCAGTTGTCCAGTACCCTCCATGCACGGGTAGGGTTTTGCCTTTCACAAGCCTGGCTGGCAGCCCAGAGAGCCGCCGTGCTCCGGAACTCCTCCTTGAGTTAAGGAAAGTAGTTTTGTGTACTTGAAGTTAAAGTACAAACCAAATAATTGTTAGTTCTCATGTGCCAGAGGTATTTGCCTGTGTTTGTTAACAGCTGATGATGCATGTTTTAGGTAGTTCCAGTCCAAGAACGTTTGCATACTCTGTGGAAGGAGAGGGAGGCTCTGAAGTGATGTGGCTTTTGTTATTTTTGTCATCTCAGCTGAGCCCAGCCGCTTCAGCTTTGGGTGGAGTATTTCAGTGCAAACAGTTGTAGTTTTAGTGACTTCACATTTCAATCAATAGCGAACCAATATAGCAAGAAAGTGTTTTAGACTCCCAAGTTTTTGCTTTTATCTTTCGTATGAGCACAGTAGTCATTCAAGGCTCCTTGGCTGCTCTCTGAAGAACAGATGTATTTACTGGTGTGTCTCCTGCTAAATCTCAGCTCAAAGGAGTTAAAGTTATCTTCTGCAGCTCTTTCCCTCTGAATCATGTATTTTTCTGTGTGCGTGTGTAAGATGGATATTGTAAATTGTTCTCTCTTGGACCTCAGTATAGAGGTAGCTACATTTTTTTTAATTTGGGAGGCAGCGATCTTTACATGTGCATTTCCTTGGATCTTGCATTGTTGTTATTTAGCGTTGGCAAAGCACTTTGAGATCCCTCTGCTGAAGAGACTGTTAGATCTAAAATGTGTTATTGCTCACTTTGTAAATGACAGAAATATAAAGTGCTGCTTTGGCAGAAGGAGCGTTTTGAAACATGAGATTTATTGAAAATTGTTGTGTGTCCTACTCGTAAGTCAATTCTAGCAATGAAGTCCGTGGGCCAAATATCTGTTTGCATTATCGTTAGTGCAGGCTGAGTGCTAAGCAGGTCTGCATTGCCTGCAAAAGCAATCTCGTGGGGGCTGAGGTTGACTGTAGCTCCACAGCTGACGGAGTTGGGAAGAGCTGTCTTGAGAAAAGTTTTGTTGTTGCTGATGATACGGACCAGATTGATCCGAAAGTGGGCATTTGTAACATGTCCGTCTGCTCTCGGTAAGCTCTGTTCATTTTCCAAACGGTTGGAAGTTTAATGTGTTGATGAAGCTACTGCAGGATGGGAGAGTTCCACCTGAGGAGCAATGCTCCTGCGAGAGGGGCTCAGTTCAGCACTAGAGTCTCTTTTTGTGTTCTTCCTCCTTTTTTTGTCTTTTGCCTACTTACTGTTTCAAATCAGCCTCATTTAATAATCTTATTCTTCAAAAAAGGAAAGATGTTGTCTGTCCTCAGCTCTGTTCGTAGTGGGCAGCCATTGACTAGTGGTTGGGTCTTCCCAGCTGGTTTCGGATCCTGGGATCCATGGCTCTTACCACGTGGAGCAATTTCAAAATCAGCTTTCAGCTGTAAGGCGGTCAGGTCGTCCTTGTGAGAAGGATTTTAGGCAAGCAATTTTAATTTTAGTCAGGAACCGTGTAATTATTTCAGTAGTGTGCTGGTGTTACATCTGAGAGTCATGACATCAAACACACAAAATGCTCCTTGTGTATTGCATTCACGGGATTTTGGGTTGGATTTAACTTTGACCATCCTGTTTTGAAATACAAATTTTGAGAACTTTATTGGGTTAAAGTAATGTTACAAAAAAGTGACTTCTCCCTTTCCAGAATGACTTATTGACACTATAATTGACTCCAGCATCGTATGCTCTGGAATATCTCTTATTTCTACATGGAATCGAAGACTAGAAAATAAAGACTAGCAGAGAGTGTTGGCTGGCTTTTTCCCTTAGAAGTTGGCTAGGAGCTATTAAAATATTAGGGCACGTTATTAATTTAGTTATTGTCAATTATTAGAAAATTTCGGAGGGCTGGCTGATTCCCTAAGCAGCAGGAAGGACTAATGGCTGGGTTGATTCTTCCCCTTGCTGTCAGGCAGTTACGTGCCTGCTGCAGCCCGAGATGGCGTGGGAGAATGAGGATTGCAGGACACGAGCATTGATTCCCTGGGAAAGCTGACAGTAGCTGTTGTGTAACGTGTCCTGATCTCATGCATGTCACAAGTCCCCGTGTCACTTCCATTTATTTTCAGTGCTTGTTGTTTCCACGGCGAATTAGTATGCAGAGTGCTTGGGGTTGGGTGAAATGTTTCTCCCCACTCCTTTGAACTCTCTAATGAAAGCGTTTGCCGAGTCAGCGATATGTTGTACTTGGGCTTTGAGATCTCTCTGGTTTCTTTCAAGACGTCGGAGCGTGCCTTGCCGTATGTGTGGGCTTGTGAGCTCAGTGTTGGGGGGGGGAAGATAACTCGGATCAGTGGCTGCATTTTGTACAGGGTCATTGACAAATGGGCACGTTCTCAGCAGCTTTTACCGATGTCAACGTGTCGGGTGCTCTGTCAGCCCCTCCTCGCTCCTGCCTGGGCTGAGTTTGGCTCCAGTAATCTGCTGGAAACAAGTTTGCTGCTGCTGTCCTGCTGATGTACAGCTTGTGTTTCTTCCTCCGGGGTCTTTCACCAAATAGCACCAGCGAGATGCATGGTGAGGCTGCTGCCATTCATCTCGGAGGCAGACCTGGCTCCACAGCCCGTGGACGGGCATGGAGAGGTGATGGTGGCCAGCGCGGTGACCCGGCATGGGGACTGCACGCACTGACGGGTGGCAGAGAGGTGGGTCTGCTGGGGCTCCAGCCATATTAGAAAACCTGATGTGGAGATGGAAGAATTGCTCTCCAAACCACATTAAGGGGAGAAGAAGGGAAGAATCTATTCTGGGATGTGTTAAAACCTACTTCTGATAAAGCTGTCAGCAGCTCTCAGGTCAGGTACTCTAATGCTGTGGTTGGGCTGGTGTCCTATTTTTCATACATGGGCTTTGCTTCACAACAAACTCATCATTGCCATGAACTACATACTCTCCCAAGCTTACTCCTCAAGCTGTCCAGCATCTGCTGTTGCAGACTACCAGGGAGCCTGGGCTGGGTCCCCTGATGCCAGGCTGCATGAACAACCAAGAGTTGCGTGTTTGTTGAGGTGCAGTTTTCATTTTGTAAGCTGTTCAGGTACTACTTCATTTCTTTTTCCTCGTCATTCCTCCATTCCCAGTCTTGGCACTCAGCCGTGGGTTGGGCAGCCCACCACCAGAAGGAGGGCTTGGCAAGGCAGGATGTCAAGCTGCGTGCCAGATGTGCCTTACCCAAGCCTTCTTCAGCAAGCTCATCCTTCCATGTAGCTGAGGCTGTGATGCAAAAAACCTTACTGTAAGGCTTGCCGTGTGAGCAGAGAAACAGGAGCAGGCAGGGATGGAGGGGACTTGCCCAGCTAGTTCTCAGCCTCCAGGAATTCCATGTGCACCCTCGAAGACAGTGGGATTTTCACTGGTTTATTGACTTCAGTGAGTAGAGCAGGCTTTCACATGTATTTGATTTAATAATGTCATTTCCTAGTACTGGTGGAGACCTTCCACCTTGAAACACAGCTTGCTCTGGCTGTCAAGACTTGTGGCAGCTCCCTTTACTGAAATTACGCTGAAAGAATAAAATGAAATTTATTGCCTATTTAATTGGAATTTCACTGCTCTTGTCCATCTGATAATGAATTGGTCTTCAGCACAAGAAAAAACAAAACCAGAAAAGATTCTCTTGCAGAACCCAGTTATTGCTGATGGTGATTATAGGCTGTGTATTCAACTGATGGTGTTTGAATGGTGTTTCCACGTGCGTAGCTTGGGAAGTGTTCTGTATACTCAGGGAAAGAGCCCCAGGTTAACTTCTGGACCTCAAGGACTCCAAGGGTTTTGCAGGGTTTTGACTAGAAAATCATCGCAGTCAGTGCCTGGAAGCGTTGGGAGGGTGTCAGGGATGGGGAGACGTTCTAGGGTCTGGAAGGAACAGCTGCCCCGTTTGCAGCCAAGTAGGTGGTGGAGAAGGTCTTTGCTCGGGTCTTGGTGCTGCAGGTTTCGTAGCAGGTGCAGCCGCGGGAGTCGGTGCTGAAGACAACTGGTGTAATGTGGACCTCATGCACGGTCAGCTGTTGTTTACAAGAGCTTGGTGCCAGAGGTTTGCGTATCCAAGCAACATCTGGAATAAAAATCTCAGTAGTATCAATGCGAATTACAAATCCCCTTGTATGCCAGTTTCAACTTGTTGTCTTTTTGGTTGGAAATGACCTAATTTTTCCCGAAAGCCTCCTCTTTGCTTTCCATACACACAAAAATGTGACCCAGTGTGTTTGGAGAGACCAGATTTTCCTGGTGGTGTCTGGATGGTTCCCAATTTGTTACCAACTCAGCCATGGGCGTGTTGTTGACAAAAGAGTTATGGACAAGTAAAACTATAGGGACTGCCTGGGATCTAATAAATCGTGTAATTCATCTGTTCTTTGGGAAGATGAAGGTGCAGCTTGTTCTTGCTCTCCTCTACACAAATGGGGAAGGGAAAAGTAGGGAGCCCGAGGAAAGCAACTGGATTTTGGTGCTGGTTCTCTCGGTTTTCATCCCAATCCTCTCTTCTCTCCCAGGAATGACCGTCTTTCCCTTGAGTTTGGTGTTGGTCCAGTTTCAGTCTCCCTGTATCTGTTTGATAAAATCTCAGTGTTGAATGAGCCCTCGATGTCATGTTGTCCTCCTCAGATGGATGAGAAGCTTTTCTGTTGCCGATACTCCAACACAATAGCCCACACTCTGCAGGGAGAAGAAAAACATAGTCCCCTAGGAACTTTTTACTTATTAAAAAAACAATTGCAGGGAAAGAGAACCACTGAAAACAGCGATCATTCATTGCTTTGACAGAGCAACCCTTGTTTGGCAGCTGCAGAACATCCTTACACTAAAGGCATTGTCATCTGCGAGAAGAATGCAGTTTTTCTAACCCCAAGAAAAGAAACAATTCCTGTGGAACAGATATTATACCCACACTTAAGCAGCCCAGAGGCCTTCCTTGGCAAAATAAGCACAGCTAAAATTCAGCAGTGGTGTTGTTCCTGTAGAAACAGAAAGTTGGACAGGAGCCTCTGGGGTGGGACAGCTGTGGGCTGCTCGGGGCTGCGGGGCACGGTGGGATGTACGTGCGTGGGTCCCTGAGCGTGTCTGTGGTGGTGATGGGGTAGATGGAGCCGTCCCAAACTGGTGTCTCCCACACATGAAGAGCCTCTCTGCCTTTCTCTCTGGGCTTAAAATCTTTTTCAAACTCTTTGTTTCCCTTTAATTTCAAGGAGCTGGGGCTTGTTGTTGGGGTCCAAAAGTGACTGAGGGCTGGGGGAGCGATGAAGTGCTGCTCTGGGCAGGAGTTGACCATTCTGCTCTCCCATCATGAAAGTTAAAACACTTGGCCTCCCTCCCTCCATCTGTTGTCTTGGGGCTTGGCACTGATTTGTGTTCAAACACAGAGATACTTCAAAAAACACAGACAGGGTCAGGGATTTCACTCTCTCGTGTTGGAAGTTGTTACTGTCGAGTTTTTTTCTTTCATTCATAGATTTCTAGGTTGGAAAAGACCTTAGAGATCATCGAGTCCAACCATCCCTAATCCCCATTAAACCATATCCCTAAGTAGATCATCCACCCTATTCTTAAACACATCCAGGGATGGGGACTCAACCACCTCCCTGGGCAGCCTTTTCCAGTTTTAGTCCAGGTTCCAGGACCTGAAGAAGACTAAAGTGTGTGGGAAGGTGGGGATGGTGACACATGTGTTCTTCCCCTACAATTATTTAAAAAAATACCTCCTTTTATTTTCCCCCAAGAAGTTTTTTGTGTATTATTAATGAATGCAAAGTGAACATGTATTTGAAACAATAACAGGAATGATTTCCAGCGCTGAATTAAATTGAATTAAATGTATGAAAGCTGCCTTGTTTTGGACTAGAATTCGGTGGTAATTATATCATAGAGGCAGAGCACCAATTGCTTCCTCCTGATCTCCTTTCTCAGCCGTAGCACTCCGGTGCAAAGCTAATGCACTTCAGGGATTACGCAGGAAAAGTTTTCTGAATGTGACCACCATAATTCCAGCGGAGCAGCCCGACCTCTGCCGTGCCGTTCTGGCCAATTTAAATCGTTACCCCGAAAGAATCCTCAAATTCCATTTCTAAATAATTGTTTACAACCGGTGGCTGCTGTTTACCCAGATACAAGCTCCTATTTTCTCTGTTCAAATCGCATTGCAAAATAATTACTTGGTATCTCGCCGTTGCCAGTGATGGCAGGAGCAGCCTCGGTCGCAGGTACCGCACACGCCGAGAGCAACCGCATCCTCGGGGCGGCTCGGAAGAGAGCAGAATTGCTGCTGGCTTTATTTAATTGCCTCAAGTGAAGGTCCAGAACTGGTCAGACACTTGCACAGTGCAGGGTTCCGATGTCAGGTGTCCTCGGAGGTGCGAGTTTCACGCGGAATTCTTCATGTTCAGTGGTCAAAATGAACAAAAAGACTTGCAGGAGACGAGTGCCTTGAATGCAATGCCATCGAAACCCACCCTTTATTTGGTTTATGTGCTCGTAGTGAGCTGTAATTATCTTCTTTTGCTACTGGGCAGTCTAATTTTCCACTATGTGGAAATCATGTGCTGCAGTGGTACCTGCACGTACATGAAAAAAGCTGAATTTTGAAACGTGGCCAAATGAGATTTGAGGCACGTTTACAACATTTTTATAGATAAATGTAAACGTTTCTCTTTTTTCCTGTTGCCTTTTGCTATTGTATGGTCCCTAAGTCCATTCTCATCAATAGAGGGTAGTAACTTCATGTTGTACTGACAAGGAAATTACTTTTAACATTATTCTAGTTCTGTAAGAAAAAGATTTTTCCAGGCTTAGCTGGTAGCTTTGCGTCATCTTGCCTGAAATTTAGATCCTCTGTAGTCACAAAACAAGGATGAGAGTAATTGTGATCAAGTCAGGGGTTTAGTTTGGTTTATCCTTGTGCAAATTGTATCAGGCAAATATCTCTCCTGAAGCAGCTGACCAGCAATAACCCAAAGGAGGTTAAATGATGTCGTAATTATTTTTACAGAATAGACTACATCAAGAGTAGGAAAGCACTTTTCTTCAGTGGCTCACACCGAATCTTTTCTGATGGTTAATCCAGCATAAGTCTGGATCTGAGCTCCGTGGATCTTTCCGCTGACGTGATGTCATGCGTGGTTATGTGACGTCACGCGGTGTACGATGACCTGCCAGCCCGCCGCTTCCCCCGGGGGGAATTCTGTTGTGGGTGCTGGTGGCTGCACGTTGCCCTCAGATATTTCGTAGGTGCAGAGCTGAGGCCGACACAGGGCAAACTCCATCTGCCAAATCCCAGATGTGGCCGTGGGTCACATTCTGCCCATATCCATAAACAGGGCATCGCCAGGAGCAGAGGACGTGAGGTGAGGGCTCTGGTCTCGTTTAGTGATCTGCTCTCAGATGACACAAACGAGTCCATCACTAACGACAGAAGAAGGTGAATTTCCGACCCTATCTTACCCTTCTCTTCCATCCGAGAAATTGGAAAAGAAGCATCAGGACAGGCTGGGCTTCATCTAATTAAAACCCATTTGCTCGTACAGCCTCGGGAGCCGACTCCAGAGTTTTAAGTGTGTTAAACATTTGAAAGCGATGAGTTACGGTGGGTGGAGGGGTGTGTGCCATGAGTGCCCTGTCGAAGGTGATGTCTTCAGCTGGAAAAATTTACACCCGTCTTGCCCTGTGATTCATCGATTTAAATCAATTTTCGAAGGAACATCCGCAAGAATTAAAGGATTATAAAAATGAACGAGTAATTTTTCTCAGTCCATTCTTGATATGACTAGGAAAGGGTGGATGATTTACTCCCTGACAATCTATAATTCTACTTGTTAATAGGCTGGGTGAAATCCTTCATATTTATGACAAGGGATTACAGGACTCTCCAGTGAGTTAGCACGAGCCCCAAACGAATCTACTGCAAGTGGCAGTGTAGATGAGGATTTATAAGGATCTGATCAAGGAGTTTTCTGGAAAAATTTGCAGTGACGCACTGAAGTTTGTGCGTATTTCCCTCAGCTTCTGTTTAAAAATAAAGATTATATGAATTAATTGACAGTTATTGCATCATAATCATTTGAAGGATGTAGTAATACTAATATGGAATTTAAACTGAAGAATGGTGCAACACCTTTTAGAAAATTAATAAGGCCAACTGTATTAATTAAGGCCAACTGTAACTGTAGTTATTTGTTAGGCAAACTCAAAGGAGGCTACAGAAATTTGTCCAATAGGCAGTTGTCACCAGCGAGTTAATTATGCGTGATGGCAAAAGGAGCACATCTTTCAAGAATAACAGATCATCAAGGGAGACTTTGATATATGATTAAAAACATAAAAGAGTTGGAGAAAATTAGCAGATGCCTAGGAAGGGAAATAAACAACGATCAAAAAGTAGCGGCTAGCAAAGCCAGAGAGCTCTAGGGAAGTCCACAGACTTGATGTGTCGTCTGTCCCCAAAACAGGCAAAACCAACTAAGAGGCAGAAAAAAAGATCCTGAGAGAGCTGAACGGAGGCTGGATGGAGGCACTGCAGTAACAGCCTTAGCAGGGCGAACAAGAGGAGCAGAGCGTGAAAAGCGAGGGGCAGTCTTCTAAAAATTAACAATTTGTAGGGAGAGAGCAGAGAAAATGGTGAGAAATTACTAGTTTGAAAAAGCAACAAGGCAAATGAGTATATCTATGTGCAAATGACCTGTGTTTGCCAGTAAGGAAATATGCTCCTTGTAGTCCCAACAATTTCCCAGCAGTCTTGTTAATTTGATTTGTCTGGAGCAAGGCGAAAGTGGATGATCTGAAAACCTTTAAACTGGATTGAAATGGATTCTCTTCTTGAAGTGATCTGCTGTGGGAATTGGATTGGCGAAAGCATCCACGGTTGCTTGCCACTACCCAGAGAGATGCGTGAAGTAAAGTTTGATGAGTTTCTAATGCAGTTTTCTAGAAGCTTAAACTTGCCTGAAACGCTGCCAAATCGGCCTCCTTCCTGCACCGTGGTCAGAAATGAGGCTTCTGCTTATGTCTTGAGACCTGCATTTCAATTTTGGAATGGTCTGAGGACCAAGGGTGAGCCCTGAGGGCTGGACAGCAGCCTCGTGCCCCCTCCTGGCAGTGCTTCCCCTCGTCCCTGCCCTGGCACGGATGCATCCTGTGCCGTGAGCGGGCACCAGCCGTGATGCGGGTCCCGGGTACCAGCCTGCCAGCAGCCAGAGAGATCCCTGCAAAGGTGGGACCTCTCCATCCCCGCACCGTGAGATCCCTTTGTCCTGACGCAGTGGCCCAGAGGGGGTTTGATAGGGCTGGAGGTTGATTCCTGGCACCTCCCCATTCCCTGAGAATCTCTGTTCCTGCTTTAGCCGTCATGACTGGGTGTACTGGAAATGCAGCTGTGGTTCCTGTGGACCTCGCCTGTATAACACAATATTTTAATTAACCAGCTGTAGGACATGTAGGATGCAGAGTCTCTTCATAAAATAACAGCAGTGCTGTAAAGCAATTAGAGCGTTTGCGGATGTCCTATGCTGCAGAAGCAAAATTAAAGACTTTTTATGAGTTGTAGGAAATAAAAAAAAAAAAAAAAAACCAAAAAACACAAAACAGATTAAATTGTGCACCACTAATATTTAATTTGGGACCCTTTAGTTTTAGTTAACGCACACAATGTTATTTTGTAGCTTCATTGCTGACTTTGTCGTCGGGGGACAAAGATGAGAAGAATATACACAGCTTAGAATGAAGGGAGGAGTACAACAAAACGCATAGATTTGGCTCAGTTTTGCTTAGAAACTGTTCATAATAATTTTCCAGAACGTTGCGATTGTGAATAGAGTTTATTCCGAAGAAACTTCGTGTCTGTCTGTCTCACACATGCACGTGTGCACTTGCTCTTCCTCATTCCCTGTCTTTGTGAGGATAACAGCAGGAGGTGGTAGCATCTGCTCAGGGGTTCTGAATCCAGAGGAAGGTGCTTGTCTGCTCGGTTTTGTTAATGCCCTTCTGTGAGTGCCTGGCTCAGTGAGGAGCAGTTATTCCGGTCCTCTTCTGGATATTCATGGGCTGTGCTTCTGAAATTGCTGGGAACACTTGTGTTGATGAGGAAGGTGGGGAGCTGGGGCTGAGAAGTCCCCTGGGAGGAGCAGCTCCGTCGCAGGGCACGCGGTAACTGCTGGAGTCAGGTAGCTGGGTCTTGGATGGGTTTGCAGCGTCGCACTGGAAATGTTGGTTCCTTAAGTTCCAGATAACACCGAAAATAGGAGGAGGACATCTTTCATCGATTCCTCCGGTGAATCTGATGTTTGCTGATGTCATCTACTAGGTGTACTCACATTTAGTTGAGGGGAGGGAGAAGGAGAGACGATACCTGCATCATCTGCATGGGTTGAAAAGCTGTAGCCACTTCGGTTAAAAAGACCTTTTCCAAACTGCAGCAGAGCTTGGGAACGCTGGGCTGATAATAGCCTGGCACCCACGGAACAAAATGCTGCTCTATGTATGGGTGGAGGAAGGAAACACACCCTGCTAAAGCAGAGCAGGGCGGCCAATGGGGAATCTCCTACCCAGTTTATTTCCCTTGTTACCCAAATAGCCTTTCTAAGTCCCGGATATGAAGGCAAATTCTTGGACCAGGACAGTAGTTGGATTTCAGGTGGGCCAGTGTGGCAATCAGACCGTCAATGCAAACCCACGCAGCACCACTAACCGTGCAGGATGTGTCCTTGCTCCCTGAGTTACGGGGCAGATTGCCGTATCCCCGGCCGGGCTTCCGCGGCGCTGATGGAGATTGATGTAAAAGTCCTTGTATTAGAGCACGTGTGAAAAATCAGCTTTGTGGAGGAAAAACATCACGTTCAAGTTTCATGTTATTGTTTTTTATGGAAAAAGAACTCCATAAACCTAGGTGTCTTCCTGGAGCGAGCAGCATCTTTGGGCTGCTTTGGTTTGGTTTGTTGCAGACGAAGTGATGCCGTTTGGCAGGAGTGGAGTTGAGCCTCGGGAAACCAAAGGCACTTTCCCGTGGGCAGGGGCTGAGGCTCTGGGGCAGGGAGGCTTTTGCAGAGGGACATGTCGTCGCTGAGCTTCCTTTCCTGGAAAGCACAGAAGTTTCTGCCTGTGTGACTCAGCCTTTCACAAAGCTGCTCTGCCCATCCTAAGGTTGGAGATTGTCTTTCTTTTGTTAGAGTAGTGCAGTGAGTTGTGGTTTGTTTTTTTTTTTTTTTCTTTTTAGTGAAGGTTTTGATTTTCAGGATTTGCTGAGCAAAAACTAAGCTGATGTGTTTTTTTTTTTTCCGGGAGGCTCAGGTTTGTAGAGGAGCACAGGACTGCAGGCACAGGGCTTCAGAGGGACACCAGGAGCTGTGCTCCCAGCCCCATGGTCCCACCAGGAAAATACTGGTGCTCACACATTTACTACTCGCACTTAGCACGAAAATGACTTAATTCCTGGTTTCCTACCAGTTATCTTTGCTTCACTGTGGTCTGACTTGCTTGTGAACATCTTAGGACTGGACTGTTATAGTCTCTTACAAGGGTTTAATTGTAACTCTAGTGTAAGAAATTTCAAAACTTTTTTAATCTCCTGAATTGATAGAGCATCACTTTTTATTCTAATGAAAGTTCCTTTAGGATGTGATGCAGAATGCATTTAAATGTTTTCACGGGGTTTGGGAGAGATGTGGGCTCCTTATAGGAAAAAAACCCCTAGAGGAATAAAGATGGGGGCATTCTAGCAGAATATATAGGCTTTAGTAAAAGACAGAAACAAGTTTTTTGCACATCTATTGTGTGACTTGCAATCTATTATAAGAATTGAAGGTAATAAAATACCAGTGGTAATCACTATGTGTAAATTCCCTGCCTTAATTTTGTGCATAATAGGCAATACATGGCAGTACCAATTATCCTGTATTCTCCATTTGCAGAGGTAGCACTAAAGATAATGCCAATGTTCCTCATTGCAGATTCTATTATCTCTAAAAAGAAACAGTTAATTAACCCCATAAAACCATTAGTAGATCATTCTTAGTATTTAAGAGACATCTGTGTTCTGGGAGAGATACTTTTGCCAGTAGAAGCCAGCAAGATTAGCTTCAGGTCGCTCAAAAAGGGTGGCTTCATATGGGCAGGTAGTAAATAACAAAGGAAATAATGTGTTCATGATCAGCATTAGGTAGGAAGGATACTCTTGAAAGGTGTAGTCATGGCCAGAAATTCCAAAAAATGAAATACAGTGTGCTTACATGACACTGCGGCATCCGTTACAATATTGCTGTAATTTAGTAAATTTTCTTGCAAGTTAGTGCCCCTTCAGAATAACATTTTCTTGCAGTGGAAGGACGTCTTGGAGTCAACAGAAATGATATGAGCGCTGCATACTTAATGTTTTAAGTTTGAAGTATGGAGTGTGAGGGCTCGTTATTCACTTAAAGGAAAGAAGCCTTTTATGTTCAACGTAACTTTAATTTTATATAAACAAATGACTTATCTCAAGGGTTAATTCACATCAAACAGCCAAAGAAGAGAATGTCATGATTATTTCTTTTGGCAAGGAATAAAAATTCCCCAAAACCAAACATACCAAGGCAAAGAAAGGCAAGCTGTAAAAATACACTGGGCAATGCTGACTTGGAGTAACACAGACATAACGGGCACTATGTATTCCTTTAAAATTGCAATTACAGTTCTTCTAATTATCTTCAAATGGCTCCAAACAGCTATTTGAAAATAATATAGTTGGATTGGGGTTCCTTTGTTGCAACGCTGGTGTAATAGCTGATGGGTTTCCCAGGAGGCTGCCCCTGTACACCCCAGTGAGCCCAGTTCCCCCGAAACAGCCTGTGTGCCCCCATCGCGTCCCCCCGACCCTGCACCTCCACCCTGCCTCCCCCATCCCCTTAGCCCTTCTGCTGGTCCCATTATATTTTTTTTCCACATGGGAAGTAGGGCATTCAAGATGTCAATTGGAACTGATTTTTTTTTTTTTCTTCCCTCTTCTCTTTTTTGTAAAGCTGCCATCAACTATTTATAAATGAGTATATAGATGCTGGAGGAAATTAATCTGCTAACCAGATAAAGAGAGTAATATGTGGCTCATTTACTCTTCTCTTTTCCTGGCTTTCTCCAAAATCAATTGGACTCTGCCTACTGATGCCTGCTTAATTCCCAGACGTTTCTGAGTGGATCAGATATGTCATTCAGAAGTTATTACAGCCCATCCGAAAAAAAGCTGCAATTTCTCAAGGTTAAGCGATCGTTAAGGCCTGACTTGACTTAAACTTTTTGTAGCAGAAAATGATCTTTTTCTAAGGGATTTTAGAACTTACTGTATTTAATGCATTGTAGGGAAATATCATGAATTTCTGTAAAGTTGAAAAGAGATCTTAAATCTGTAAATGAATCTTTGAGCTTGTGCGTGGTATCCACTCTCTCGAAAGAATTCTAAATCTGTAGGTTTTCAGAATAATACATAGAACTTTTTGTTTTAATTGACTACATCCCTTTAAATTTTTAAGGTTTTGCACTTACTACTGATGATCCTCGTCTTGGGACCAGCTCTCCTTCTGTCTTCCTCCTTCCCTTCCAATCTCTGCATCTGTCACTAAAGCTTTGTCCTTGGGCCACTCCTGGTTTATTACTTCTTGATATTGTTGGGCAATTTAATTAAGTTTTAGTGGTAGTAACCTCTCCTGGGGAAGAGCCTTGACTCTGTGTGTTCAGCCTTGCCCTCTCTGTGCGTATTCAATCTTTCATCTTCATCTGCCCCATCAGCTTTTGTTCAGCAGTGATTTGCCACATTTACCAGAACGAGAACTAAACATCCCAAACCAGTTACTCCAACAAATCTGTCTGTCCCCTGCTCAGAGCTGTTCATTCCTTATTTCCTGTGTTATCTTTACATTGGGTTTTGCCTTCAAGGTACTCCTCAATTTAACTGTTGCCTGTTCTTGGCTCCGTTCCGTTTTCCTCTTCCCTCCAGTGCCCCATTTAAGAGCGTCTGTGTGTTCCCTCTGGTTTTCTCCTCCTCCCACCCTTGCTGTGGTGGTGCCAAGCAATGCCAAAATCGAGAGGTACGCAAGTCAAGATCTTCACGTTCAGCCAACTGCGGTTCAAAATTATTGGTGATTATTAGAAGTCACAAAAAGTATTTAAGTCAGATTTACATGCGTTTACAAGGAACTGCTCTGTCCTGTGAGACAAGAGGGTGGTAAGAAGAGGAGGCAGGAATGAGAGCATGGGAATAAGATTCAGGTCAGCGTAAAGCTTTGTGTTTCTTATAATATCTGCCTGTTTTCAAGCTGTCTGCACAGACAAAATACCAGGGAGTGGAGCTCGGAATAGGACACGCAGATCCTATCCATCTGCTCCAAGTCATTATAAAACTCTTCCTCCTACACAGGGAGAAGGGGGAAAAAAAAAAAAAAAAAGATAAAGGACTCATGAAGAAAAAAAAACCCTGAGTATTTGTTCTCTGCAGGCAGGGCAGTGGCTGTGGTGCTCAGCTTTCCTATGGACGCAGCACCAGGAGAAGTTCTCAGGTTGGTCCATGTGTTGACCATTGAGGAAAAGAAGGACTAACTGAGCACTTTAGAATCCAGCAGTGAAAAAATGAAGTAGTTCCCCCCCAGCTTGCGGCGAGGCCACGCGCCGCCTCCGTGGCTTCCCTGCAGCACAGGCTCTCACCGCAGCCCCCCATCACACGGGGTTTTCCAAATCACCATGGAAAGGGTGCTTAAAGACAACTGGACCAGTACTGCAATCAGGCGTGCGTGGTCCAGTGATGTAGTGGTGGCCAAGGCTGGCTGCTCAGGAGACTTGGTGCCTTGGGTGCCGGCATCGCGGTGTTCTGAACGCCGTACCGAGCACGGCGTGTAAGCAAACGTCTCAGTTATTTTTTCTCTGATGCAAATGTCATTAATACCAGTGATCTTTCTACCTCATCAGTTTGGGAATTTTTTTTTTTTAGCTAATAACTCCCCTAATGTATGAATTGTGACTTTTATTGATGTTCTCAGAGTGTGTAATGTAGTGAGGTGTCACTGAGCTGTAGATAGCATCGTATTTTTATCAGCAATAATAATGCTGTTTGTTTGTTGAAAAGCTGCCTTCTGTAGCCAAACTAGAGATTACTTCCACTACATTATTTTGGGGGAGAATTTTTACTTTATTTGGACTTTAATCTTATTGACTTCATCTTTAGAATACTGGCCTGTATAGTCTATTCATTTTATGCTGAAAAAGCCCTTTAAAAATGAAAATAACGTTTAAAAAATGAGTGTCAGAAGCAGTAGAAAAAAGAAAGAACACTACCAAAAACCAATAGCCATCTGGATGTTTCTGCTCTACCACCTGCGTACGGTTTATATGGCCTATTCATTAGAGGAAGACCCTGCTTCTGTCTTTCCCCACTTCAAGATGATGGTGAAAACCTGTTCAAACCCAATGCTTGTTTTACTGCACAAAGCTTGGAAATAAATTACTGTTTTAGTGTTCATACATGTGTTCATGCTCTATATCTTAGGATCTTAAAGAAGGAAACATCCATGCAGGGGGATGGCTGAGTTCTATAGAGCATCTCTTGGTGTCTCTGATGTGAAAAGCATATGGAAATGCACCGGATGGGTCATGTAATCCATTAAAAAAAAAAACACAACCCAAAATTCTCAGTGCATGTTTTTGCTCTCTGATTGCATGGGGAAGAGCAAGAGAAAGCACTATGGGAGGAGACTGGGAAGGCACCGTGGGGCTGGGTTTGAGGTAGCGAAGGAGGAATATTGGTGCAGTGGGAAGTCTGGAAAAGCACAGTGTCCTGCTGCGAGAGAGGGGTGAGCCTGGCACGTGGGGAAGGCGGAGGGCTGAGGTCGGGGTGGTTTTGGAAGAGCAAGACAAGCAGGGGGATGGAGGAGGGGTGGGTGCTGTGGGCTTGGGGAGCAATGTCTCCCCTTCGAGGAGACTGCCTGTGGGTTTTTTCCTCTTATTCTTGCTGTGATTTTTCACTAGGAAGGTGACTTCCTAGTGTTTTGACCACTGTAGTAACTGGTAGCTTTGGGTCTTTGGGAAGTATTTCTTCATTCTCCGGAGTGGCTATGAAAGTACATCCCAAAGTGTGCAGCCCGTGGAGCAGTTCCCTGTTTGCTGCCGGGCCATAGACACTGCATTTAAATCATATAATTGAAGTGAAGTTACCAAAAAAAAAGAAAAACCTCACATTTTCAGTTTCTTGATATCCTTTCGTTGATATCCTTCTGTTTCTGACTTATTCCAATAGTATTTTTATTTAAACTGGCAAGAATGTATATCCACCGTGATGGGTCTTGGCACCAACAAGGAGCCCAGCGTGTGATTTTTCTCTAGTGTTACTGAAGCATGATAAAGATTTACCAGGAATCCTTCACAAGGGAGATGTCCTATGTGTTCACTGGTGGGTACTTACGAGAAATACTTGGAAATTAAAATGATACGTGTGTTGAAGCAGCGTTACACTCGTACCCATGCTCTCCGAAGGATAGAAGTGAGGTCAGATTTTTTAGAGAAATAACCTCATTTATGATATTGTATGCCTAGAAGACGTTTCCTCCTCTCTAAAGGCAGTCTCTGGTTTTAACTTTCCACGTCGTATTATCTAGAAAGTAAAGAATCACTTGACTGGCATTTGGTCAGCAAACTGCTTCCCTGTGTTGTACCTCCCTTTCCACAGTGGTACAAACATACGTAACGTTATGGGAATCCAGGGAAAATCATCTCCCTGCTTGAATTGTCTGGAGCAGTGGAGTAGTGCTGGTATGGGGGGGTTTAGCTCAACCCCAGAAATGGCTGAAAGACAAATCAGCTTTGGAAAAAACAGGTTATTTCCCACTCTCCTCCCCATCCCCTTTTTAATCAGTAGAAAGAAACCCAACTTGTCAATTTTAGTGTGTCAGGTTTCGGAAGACAGATTGGATGCAGGGGCAGAAGTGGCGGTTGTCTTTGGACAAGGGTCTGAAGGAGCTGGCTGCCTGCTGCAGTCAATCAGGGAGTTCAATAGAGGCTTTCAGCTCATGGCTGTGTGCAGGAGCAGGTGATGGCAGCGAGGTTATGTCCCTGCCAAATTAGAGAGCCCAGAATACTGATAAGCCATCAAGTCGTTAAAGCCCATTTCAAATGGAGTCACTTCAAATGACTGGAAATTAATGGAAATAGATAATGGGAATCATTGGCTTCAACAGAGATATAATGTATTTAGTTTACATGTGTCTTAATGGAAATTGATGATCCTCATTTTGGATTTAATGGAATTCCTGCAGTCTTATTGCAATGTAATAGAAAATAATATTCTGTAATTGAAAATCAATTCAGATAATTCCTATTAATAATTAACACTCCTATCTCGGAATTGTCTAACATCTATAATTTAGTGCGACGGGAAGAAGTACATCTGACAGGGAGGTGAGGCTCGGTTCTGGGTTTCAGGTGTGCAGTCTGCTGAGAAGATACGGAGCTGAGCTGGTTTTCCCTGGGCTGGGAGTGAGCAGCTCCCCAGGTGTGAACCCAAGTGACTGGGCTCCGTGGTGTAGTCACCAGCCCTTCTAGAGGTTTTCCCAGTAACTCATGGAATCACATCTGGCCCTTTTGCTCTACGATGTTAAGTAAAATAGAGCGTGTCTGCATGCGATGTGCACTTAGGTGCCTGATGAAGAAAACTCCACTCAGAGCTGCTCTACCCCAGTGCTTTGTGTCAGCAGAATCTGAGCACAGATTACATGAACTGAATTAAATGGGAGTTTAAAATGAAGCATCCGTTAAGGTACCTCTTCCTCCCCTTCTTCTGCAAAATTCCCAGTGCTGCCATCAGACAGACTCTTGGCACGGCTTGTGTTCAGCTCTGTCCTCCTCCCTCCAATCTAGCTTGATGGATTGAGTACCCAGACCTCTCGCTGGGGGTGGCGGGGCAAGCCAAGGTCATAACCCATTGCTTTCCCAGTGCTCTAGAGCCAAGGATTGGGAGAGAACGAGGACTTGCTCTTCCTGCTGTTCTTTTGTCTCAGATTAAAATGACCATGTTCATTGTCTGCAGTGGGTGGGTTTCTCCAGGCCCTTGTAGGGCACAGGCATTTCATCCTCTACTAGACGACTAAAAGAGACGTGCCACTGACCCACCTCATTTTTTCCATTGGCTGTTGAGGGAACCTTGCTCACCCATGGATGTCTACGCTGGACATATCTAACACTAGTCCAAGCAGAGCCCGCCCCGTTCCCTATCTGTATTCCTGCATCTCCTAGCAGCTGGTTTAGGTGCTTAAAGCCATTTGCTTTCTCTAGAGACACGGAGGTGGCACCGTGTGCCACAAGCCTTTTCTCTGCCTGTAAGTAGACAAGACAGCAGGGCAGGCTCCACCACCTCTGCGGTCCGTGGGAATTTGGTAGAAGGGCGACTTTTGCTTACGATACGGTTGCCTCATAAACTTGCTGGGAGAAAAAAAGCCTTTCTGGCCACCCAGTGCTTTCTGACACTTGATTCCTCTTCTGAAAACCACATATTATAAAGCTAACATAATCCTTGAGCATCCCGCCAACAGTTTATTCTTTTAAGATAATATGGGTGGGGCAGAGGATGTATATCATGGTCTGGATTAAAAATGTGGCTCTGTTTGGAGCATTAAGTAAAGCCCTGGGAGTTTGCTGTGCGGGAGGAGAGAGCACAGCACTTTGCTGGATTTGGCTGTTAATTTCCCAATTCAGTGAACAGTCGCGTTCCCGAAGAGAAGGGCAGCACGAAACGCGTTTCAGCTGATAAGTAATGGCACTGTATCGCAAGTATTTTAATTGAGAAGCTTTTTCGTGCAGGAGGCTTGTACATTAGCAGCATTTAATAGTACAAGCACCCATTTTCCATTTCATTTTCAAACTACCAATTCTAAATAATTCAAAAATAATTCCCTTGAATGCAACTTTTGTCAGTTTTCACAATGAGATTATTAAGCAGTGTCACTTCAACAGTAGCTGCCTTCCTAATTATACATTCAGGTCCATAGAAATCCTCCTTTCTTTTTAATTACTCTTTGACATTTGATCTACAGAATTTTATGGCTAACAGTCATTGCTTTTTCTTTTTTTTTTTTCCATGTTTCCTCCATTAAACTGATATACTGAATTACTTCTGTCTCAAACTTTCGATGTTCTTGACTTTGAGAATAGCTGTAGAGCAAAATCTTTCTGCTTTTGCTCTTGAGCTGGAGAGGGAGACTTAAATATTGTGTGTAGGTCTACTTTAGCAGCCAAGTCTAGATAACTCTTCACTCTCCTGAAGTTGAAGTTCATTTACGTCATGTAGGCTGCTCTACTAAAGGGAAGAAGGATTGATCCTGGTTCTCAGGAGGCAGGGGTCTGTTCCTGGATTACCTCTGTTTACTGGTGGTGGTAGTGGGGACTGAGGTTTATAAATGATGGAAAAAAAAAAAAGCTGATAATGATTATAGTTTTACTTAGTGATGTCTAACTTCTTCATGAGAAAAAAAGATGTAGTTCACAGGGGACCGAAGCGTATAGAATGCTCATCACTCTGGTTTGGCAGGGAGGTGGCTTTGGTGCCGTCCATCAGGGCACTCAACGCCAGAGCTGCTTTGCTGCAAGTACTGGATCCAGGAAAGGAGGAGCTCAGTGTCCCACAACTAATGCTGAGGCTCAGGAGTGACCTTCTCGGTGGTTGGGGTGCCTGTGGTGCTCCCGTGGGGAGTCTGGACCGTGGGGCAGGACAGGGCACACTTGTGTGCCAAGCTGGAATCTCCTGCTGCTGGCCTGCCCCCACCCAGGGCTGCTCTGTGTCCAACAACTGGTTAATCCAGAAGTGGCTTGTGGGCAGAGAACAGGACCTCATATTCGTCCAGCGAGGTGGGCGTACCGTTTTCCAGCCTTAATGTCTCGCTTCCTTTGGCGTTCTCCGTTACCAGCGCATCTGCCGTGGTTTTGTGTGAGTGGCAGGAGTTTAGTGCAGGTGTGGAAGATGCTGAATGTCCCCGCAGCCTGGCAGCGGGTGCAGGGCTCCTGCCTCCCAGCTGGGTGCTCCAGCCACTGCTCCATCACTCGGGAGGGCTCTGGCTCTCCCTGGCTCCAGCTGCTCGGGGAACTTCACAATTGAAACCCACAAACGTGTGTCTGGGGTTAGGTGGTACCTGAAATTGGGTTTTCAGGTGTGTGGTCTTAGATGTTGGTACCTAAATACCAGGGAAGTTTTGTTTTGTTTTGTTTTTAAAGGACTTAACCTGGAATTTAAGAAGGACTTGCTATCGAGTTTACTGGTATCAGGAAATTGTTTATGAATTCCAAGTTAAATGTTTCTTCTGGATCCCCAGGCAGATACTTCCTCCTATTTCAAACAACAAATGGCATTAATTTCATCATGAAACCTCAATTTCAGCAGGTAATACTTAGGATAGTTACTTGGTTTTAAATAAATAAGGCGTGTTATCTGTTTGATCAGCATGAAGAAGGATATGATTTTAATCGATGAGATAATTTGAGGTTTCTTGCCAGCTGATGTGGATAATTTTGTCAGTCTGAAATGTGTGCCCTGTTTCTCATTGTTTTACCACTTGTTTAGTTCAAAGGCACCCAGACATTTATAAAGAGCACTTATGTGTGTGTGCTTAATATAGTCTCTGCGTAAGACAGCGTTGGGTGGAGGATCCTTAAAGTAGGACAGATCAAAAGGGAGCGTGACGAGCTTGCTGCAGACTAGCATCCATATAATATCTCTTAAAATGCTTATCTGAAAATATAAAATAAACCATTCGGAGTAGAAAACTGACATTCCCTGGAAAAATGGGGGGAGGGAAGAGAATAATTGAAATAAAAGCATAACGTCTGCTTTGAAATATTCACCGCAGTAAAAGGAAGAGTAGCTGTAGAAACTTCAGAGGGAAATGATTCAGTAGGAAGTTTCGAGGGCTCTATTAGATAGTAAAGTTATAAACTTTCCCCCAAGGGTGCTGCTCAGGTAGCTGTGTGTTAGATCATCCCTTCTGATTTCTCTGTTGTGCCATATAACTGCATATAGCTGCACGCAGGTCTTTGCACCCACACCAGGATTTTCTGAAGCAAGTGTGGGCAATGCAACATGTCTTGGATGTATCTCCCAATCTTTGCATCTTACATATTCATATTACATATTTACGAACGTTGCAGATGATTTCTAAAACCACACGTTTCTGCACTGCCTTTCATCTTGGGTCATCCCTGGAAGTGTTCAAGGCCAGGTTGGATGAGGCTTTGGGCAACCTGGTGTAGTGGAGGGTGTCCCTGCCCATGGCAGGGGGGTTGGAACTAGATGATCTTTGAGGTCTCCAACCCAAACCATTGTATGATTTCTTGCCCCAGCAGTTCCATGCAGGCAAGGAACCAGGGTTATTAGTCTCTTAAAACACCTTTCTCAGTGGTAGAAACAATAACCAGAGAGAGAGGACCCAACCCATTACCATGAAATGAAGTCAACTCCACTTCTTCTCTCTCCCCATTTATCCCAACTCAAGCAGAGGAGCTGTCAGGGCTTCATCTTCACTCGATGAAACCGTGGAGCACAGTTTATAGCTCAAACTTGTTTCGAGGGGCTTCACAGGGTTGTGTCTGGCGTGTAGACGAGTGCCTTGCGTATCCGAAAGCTGCCGGGATAATTACAGGGGGGTCAGTGGGGGAAAGGAACCAACTCGGAGTGTCGTGAGAGCACAGACCGTGTGAGCTGGTGTGTCCCCTGGCACCCATGGCAGGGATGTCGTGTTCTCTGTCACTTTTTAAACAAATTAATGCCTCGGGCAAGGAGCAGAGTAGCAAGCAAATTGATTTAATTTTAAGTGAGCTGTTTTTTTTTTTTTGTAGGGAGTTTAGGTATACGTTTGCTGGCAAAACTCTGTTTAGATGAAAAGTGCCATTTCTGATTCTATTCTTTCTGAAGTGGATTCAGGTAAAGAAAAGCCTTCATTATCACGTGAGTTAGTAATAGCTTTTCCTCTTGAAGTTGGGCTGAGCTGAAGTGTATAATAATACTGCTACGTGGGAATGATTTTCCCTAGGTGGGGAAAATAAGATATTTTCCTATTTAGAAGATTTTTTTGTTACATACATGCTACAAAGTGCAATAAGGGGTCAATAATTCCAAACGAGCTTGTTACTGAGAATACCATTTTATGTGCTGGTGCAAGGAGTAAGGAAGGAAGCCCACCATCTCCCCTGCACTGGGCTGCTTTATGCTGGGAATGGGTAGCAAACATGGTGGAATCCCATGGGATTCCCATGGGGATCCTGGGCAGCGAGAGGGAACTGAAGTCTTGGCTTTATATCCATCTGCTGCACGCAGCAAAGCTCTGAGGTTTAAACAGTAGTAGAAGTAATAACGATGATGATGATAATCTGCTAGAGAGGTGGTAACCCCAGCCTTCCCTCCATCCTTCACCCCATAGCCTATCTTTACTTGGAGGCTGTCACTGGTTGTGTGTTTCCCATCCTGACCCCGGTGATGCTGAATATCCAATTGGAAAAATGAAAATTATTTTTTTTTCTTATGAGAGAATCATCTTTCCCTTTAATCGTGGTGATGGGACTCAGAAATCCAGATGTGATGCACAAGTTTACTTGAGGCAACGGCGGCTGCTCTGGGGGGAGGATGTTTTAAGCACTGACACTGATGAGCAAAGCAGGACAGAAAACCATCCTGGAAGATAAATCTGGGAGACAAAAGATCTTTCGGAGCCACTTTCTCGGAATTGCATCCATTTCCCAAAACAGAATCATCCAGAAGAAACTCACGATCAAAGTGTGTGTGTGTGAGAAGACAATGAGAGTAAAAAGGGAGATTAAACGTATTGGGGACCGTGGGGAAGGAGCGGTGAAGGGCTCTGAAGTTGGATGAAATGGTAAATGGAAAGATGAAACGGGCAGCTACGGTGGGGGAAGAAAAGGCTCACTGGTGTGTGTTTGGGGGAAAAGCAGGACAGACAATTTTAGGCTGTTTAAATAAAAGCAGGCACATAAAAGTAGTGTGTAAAACCTGCAGGAATTCGTGTAGAATAAAGAAGAAAATCATAGAATCATGGAATGGTTTGGGTTGGAAGGGACCTCAAAGATCATCCAGTTCCAACCCCCCTGCCATGGGCAGGGACACCCTCCACTACACCAGGTTGCCCAAAGCCCCATCCAGCCTGGCCTTGAACACTTCCAGGGATGGGGCAGCCACAACTTCTCTGGGCAACCTGTGCCAGTGCCTCACCGCCCTCAGAGGGAAAAATTTCTTCCTTAGATCTGATCTAAATCTTCCCTAATAATGATTAACTGCAAATGGTGAATGAGCAGGATCGTGACACGGCAGGTGCAGCTGAGCCGCTGCGTCTCAGCATCAACAGACAAGTGTGATACATGGAGGAGACGGCCAGAAGCCACGGAGATGGGCTCCTCTCCGAAGGGAAAAGGGTTTGTGAACACACAGGACAGCTCCGAAATCGGGGGAGTTGCCCTGGTTTGGGAGAGTATGTGTCACTGCACACGGACTGCACTGCAATGAAAAGCCATATCGTGGCAAGTTACAAGGAACAACGTGCCGAAACCGTAAATAAATAGTTCTGGTAACTGGCAGCGTGCAGCGGCTCACCAGGGCGGAGTTTTTTCCCAATTTAATCTTAAAATGTATATTTATATGGAGGGTTTTTTTTTATGAATCAGGTCTCTCGTCACTGATGTCTTCCCATGGTGTTAGGCAATTCCAGCCAGTCCTACGTTACTATAATGAAGGTTGGAGGCAGTTGCTATTAAAAATAGCATAAACCAGCTGGAGGACAGTGATTTATAAGGGGATGGGCAGGGGCACAGGACCTGCTGGGAGGGAGGGAGGTGCCCACGAGGCTCCAGCAAAGTTGTCCCCTTCCAGCGCGGCTCTTCAGGGATGCCAATGGCTTCTCTCAGTCTTTCAGATTGAAAATAGCAACACAAATGTTCTTTCTCCACAGCTCTAAGAGTGTGATCAAGAAAGGGTAGATGAGAAATACTGAAGTTTTGTACTGTCTAACTTTTCTGCCACGGAAGTATTGAAATTGCATTTTGCTGCCTGTGATGGATCTGCCACCCCAGGGAGGAGCACATCTCCCGAGCTCAGCCCTGGCAACGTTCAGAGAGCTCTGCCCCGGGTTCATATATTTCAATGTTCTCTGACTCACGAGGCAGACATTGCCAGGCTCGGGAGCTAAGTGGGTAAAAAATTAGCTATTTATTTATTCCCTCCACCCTGCATACTCCCAGTAGGAGTATCACAGCCTGAACAGAGTCAAAGTGACTGCAACTGAATCTAATAACGGATCTGCTGATTTTATTAGCTAACTTTTTCCTTGATGAAGAAAAATGTGTGATTCTTTACTGGCAGAGCACACCCCATCATCGTGTCTTCACCTCCTCCTTGTGCCCCCGGGCTTGCGGCGTGGCACAGGGCTGTGGGATGCACTGGTGTGGTGGGGAGGGCTGGTCTTCTGCTGAGCAGCTCTCTGGGTGCTGCTGCTGGTGCTGCTGGCTGTTCTCGTGGCTTCATCCCCAAAAGCACCAGTGCAAAACACTGTGATTTTCTCAGCAATCTGCTCATCACTTGCTGGATTAAAGTGCGAGCGGGTCAGCACAGGAGGGGCTGGGATGGACCTTCCCAGCAGCCAGGGAAAATACCTTCTGTCTGATCTGTAGCAGAAATTGTTTTCTTACTTCACTCTCATCTAAGAGATCTCGTTAGAGGTGAACGTGGCCTGCATCACAAAGGATGTAACCTTCATATTTTTACTTTTAAAATTTAAATTAGTCATTCTCGAGCATCTTCAAGCAGAGTGATGACTCATCAGCCGCTGAACTGGTTAAAGCTTTTGGAAAAAAAAAATGTACTTGTTGAGGAATGATTTTGAAAATGCATTCTTTACAAGACATTATCATGTTTGATGTGTTTTCCACTTTCTGTGGAAAATGTCATGCCTTTCCAAACTAATCCCATCTTCTTTGAAAGCCATATAGAAATATCATCAAAAAGGATACAAAAACCAGTGACCAAAAATCTTAGGTGTGTTCTGTGTTGCAAATGAAAAAGGCTTGTAGCTGTTTATCATCTTTTTTTTATGCTGAAAAAAAGTTATTGTGGGAAATGAAACTAGGAGAGAGTGCAAATTAAAGAGATGCTTTGGTCAAACGTTTTTGAAATCAGAACGGCCCGTTTCCATGAATAAAGCTGTGGGTGTTCCTTCTGCTGGGATGCTGCTGTGAAGCCTCTGCTGCTCCACCTCTGTTCCCCCTCCTGAGGTTTAAAACTTGCATTTTGAAACCTTTTCACAGCTGCTTTCCCCCCCCCCCCCTTTGCAAGGGTAGCTATTGATTTGAGACTGAATGATATTTTTAAAAGGGTTCGAGGGGGATGATAAAACAGGAAGGAGCTTTGCTGTGATATATCAACCTATAATCTGTAAATCAATGAAAAACTTTATTTAATGATTTGAAAACTAAATGGATTCAATCTAATTAACTCTGTAAGCTGTAAAAGATATTTATGAGAATTAAATTTTAATATGTATTCCCTGAAGGCAAGATAAAGTTGCTTCTCTCTTAAACAAAGATTGCATCTCCTGTTTGTTTGCCCCTCAACTCAAAAATAATTTTGTAGGGGGAAGGAGGAGCAGAGCGGAGGCGGTTTTCGTCAGGAGACTTTCTCTGATTCCAGCATTTCTCTCAACCTCAGGGTTACGAAGTTCTCAGGAGGACGGTTCATGCTATTTCTTTCCTGAATTAGAGATCCTGACTTCTCAGGAAAACATATCTGAATGTGTGCATCTTCTTTCCTACATGCACCTGTAGCCACCTCATCCCAGTTTTGCCCGTCTCTGAAGTATGGGAGCAACTCCTCTTTCCGTGAGCTCCTGCCCTCAGCGGCACGGCGCGGGCTCTGCTCTTCCCCCTGGTTTTGCCAACGGGGACCTGAAGCACCGAAAGTCCAAAGGGCAGATTTTTTTGTAGAATCATAGAATGGTTTGGGTTGGAAGGGACCTTCAATATCATCCAGTTCCTCTCCCCCTGCCATGGGCAGGGACACCCTCCACTACACCAGGTTGCCCAAAGCCTCATCCAACCTGGCCATGAACACTGCCAGGGATGGGGCAGCCACAACTCCTCTGGGCAACCTGTGCCAGTGCCTCACCACCCTCAATGTAAAAAATTTCTTCCTTAGATCTAATCAAAATCTGTCCTCTTTCAGTTTAAATCCATTGCCCCTTGTCTTATCACCATATACCCTTGTAAAAAGTCCCTCTCCAGCTTTCCTGTAGCCCCTTCAGGTACTGGAAGGCTGCTAGGTCTCCATGGAACCTTCTCCTGGCTGAACAGCCCCAACTTTTAAGTATTTCCTTATATACGTCAGTGACCTGCACAAGAGCCCTGCTCTCCAGGCGGGCTTGGCATGTGCTGGCATTTCAGGTTCTCAGAGCAGAGGTGCAGGATCAGGCTCAGCTGTAGAACAAGGGGTTTCCTTACCTGTTCTCAGCTTTCTCCTGCTCAGCCTTTCAAGCCTGAACCAGCTGGTGAGTGTGGGATGGCAGGAGACCCTGGCCACACCGCGGGCATCTTCCATCCCATGCATTAGGGACCAGCCAGGGCTGTAGTGGTTTGACCGTCATTGTAGAGCAGCAGGGCAGGCTGTGCCACCCGGGTCGGGACCAGAGGGACCTGGTGATCCCATCAAACCTGTCAATTTTTCCTCCTTTGTCACTCGCTCTCATGCATGAATTCCTGCTCGCTTGGAGTTTGTGGGAGTTTATTCAAAACACTTTTTCATTGTTGGGAAATACTCTAATGAATTCCTTCAGCGCTTCGAGATCTGTAAATGAGAAACATTGCTCGACAGCACAATTACTTTATTGTCTAAGTTTCGGAGGAAAAGCTTCATTAGCAAAAAAAAAAACAACTACATGAATTGACGTAGTTAAATTTTTACTGTAAAATAAGCAAAGATCTCAACCTTTCAGAATGAGCTTTTCCTTTCGGGTGCAGACCCTGTGCTGAGCGGTTTGTCCTCGCAGGCGGCGCGGCGGTGATGCCAAGGAGAGTTGGGAGCGGAAGTGCTGGGAAGCATGGGCAGGTCTTTCTGGGAAGAGCCGTGGGTTTTCCTCTCTTACAGAGCATTGAGTCATAGAATCATAGAATCATAGAATCGTTAGGGCTGGAAGGGACCTTCAAAGGTCATCTAGTCCAACCCCCCTGCAAGGAACAGGGATATCTCCAACTAGATCAGGTTGCTCAGGGCCTCATCCAACCGGGCCTTGAATGTCTCCAGGGATGGAGCATCCACCACCTCTCTGGGCAACCTGTTCCAGTGTTCTACAACTCTCATGGTAAAAAATTTTTTCCTAATATCCAACCTGAATCTACCTCCCTCTATTTTAAAACCATTACCCCTTGTCCTATCACAACTGGCCCTCTTGAACAGCCTCTCCCCATCTTTCTTGTAGGCCCCCTTGAGGTACTGGAAGAGTCGCTCGGTCCCTCCTTCCTGAGGCCCGAGAGCAGCAGCTGCCCCCCCAGTGCTGCAAGGTAAATTAAGGGAGGGATATGGAAACACTGCGAGATGTTGTCTCACCGCCCTCCCCCGGGCTCTGCGCGGTCACGGCGCGCACCAGACGGGGCAGCCACGGTGCCGGCTGGGCCGGGCTCTTCTCCGAGCCCCCGGAGTCGTTAATCCCTTATTTCCTCCACAGCTCCAGGCTGAGCTGTGTCTCGCGGTGCCTGTTGCTCGGGAGAACGTGTGTTTGTATCATCCGCGGCCGTCACGTGTTTATAGTTTTTGCCGCTGTGCGCGCGAGCATCTGTTCTCGGCTGTGACATAATTTATCCTCCGACGGAGTTTCGGGGGGGTTTGTTGCGAATCGGTGAGCAGACAGCCAAGATCTCGGTCGCGTTACGTGCCAACGTGTTTTCCACGCTTTGCCTTTCGGGAGCGCAGCAGCCTCTGGAAGACCCCGCGGAGCGGCTCTGCGAGGTCTGTCGTGGCAGTGGCCTGGCACCAGCTGCACTCCTGCCCTCACAAATGAGATTCCATTGCACGTCTCAAATGCAGTGTGGGAGCTTCTTTCTGAACAGCTTCTTTATTTATTTCTGTTTTCCCGTGCTGTAGAAACTCCCCATTTCCGTGTGCCACCGCAGGGCAGCCCCTTAGCAGGAGGTGGCTCAGTGCTGTGCTTTTGTTTGGAAAACTGTCGGATGGGTTTGCTTAATTAGGAGAAGCCTTCAGCCGCGCCGGGTCCCGGTGGTGGGTACCTGTGCTTGGCAGTTGGCACCTCTTGGGCTGTATTTCCACTGGCAGGTGCCTTCAGAGAGCCCAGGCTGGGCTGGGAGGGATGGCACAAACCTCTGCTTAACATTGGAGGAGAAAAAAAGGGAACCTGGGTTTTGGCTTAGTACAGAGACCAGCTGCTTCTGGGATCTGGAGGTGAAGTGGAAACTGGAGCAGGGGCGAGTCATGCTGTTCAACTGTGATACCCTGTTCTTCTGGCAAGTGGCTCATTGTGGCTTTGCTTTGGTTCTTCGTTTCCCAGCCAGTTGGTAGAATATGGGATGAAGGTGTGGAAGAGGGCCGGGCGTGCAGTGGTGCCATGAGGATGGGCACCTTGTGAGTAACAGTGCCCAAGGTACGGTCTGTGCGCGGGGGATCGTTACCTACACACGGTGTTTTCAAGGTGATTTAAAAAAACAACTTGGGTATGATGTGCTAAAGGACGAGACACATGGTGGTCCCCTTCTTGTAACACCAGTCTTCTACTTGGGCACCTTCTGTTGAGGTGTAGGTCATGTCGAGGGGCTGTGGATTGGCTCCAGTGCAGAAACACATCTGGCACAGCTGCTGCGTTTAAAGGCAAACCAGCTCTGCGGGATCAGCTGCACTGGGAGGTGGCAGTCCTGTTCTCAGCCGTTTCGGGGTGTCTCACCCATGATGGGATTTTTCTAGGAGGTTTAATGCAGGTAGAGATGACCTTTTTCAAGTTCATCTGTTGGAGAGGAAAAAAAAAAATGCTCCTCCTTTCCTGAGTGCAGGAACCTGAATTATAGATTAAAAAAAAAAAAAAATGCTCAGGAGAAAAAAATAACACTGCCACAGTTTTCAGGGGAAAGTCAATGAGAAAGGTCTCCCAAATTTGTGAATCCATCCGGACTATTCAGTGGTGCCATGTTCTTTTTTTTATTTTTTTTTTACCAGTTTTACTGCTTAATCTACTGCTGGCTGTGGCTACTAGAGGCTGCCTGTCTGTTGGGTGCTAGAAGGGAGACAGCATCAATGGACAACATTCCCACTGTTGGAGTTGGGAACAGCCTTACCTTCTGAAGGCTTCGCTCTGCTGCTCTTTCTTTTTCATCTTGGTCTGCTTTGAAAACATACTCGATAATACATAATACCCTTCTCCCCGTTGTTAAGACATGGAATTTATCGGGCTGAACGCCTTGCGTGGGACTGTCAGGGTGCTGAGCAGCCACTTCCACTTCAAGATTTCTGTTCCTTGTTTGAAGTGTTGTCTAAAGGATTTAGCTGGGGGAAAACGTGCAATTCCTGGCACTTCTCTGAGCTCTCCTGGCTGAATCTCTCATCTCGGCTGTTCACCTCAGGTTGCTTTTGGATTTTCTTTGAGTTTTGCAATTAAATATATATCAAAACCCCCTTCTTACTTTGACGTATCTTCAAGCTTGTGTGTTCAAGCATTCCTGCTCTCCCTGGCGTGGCCGGTGGAGTTAAGCTGCTGGTTTTGTAAACTGATTGAATGGTTGGCTCAGAACGTTCCGTTGCGAACGTTCTGCAGCCGGGAGAGGATCTGTGTTTTTCAGCGTCAGCGCTGAGCTCCGCACGCCGGCGGAGGGGATGGGGAGTGTGGATGGTGACTTAAACATGACAGCTACAGCCCTGCTCCGTGGGGTGTGCGGGATCTGTCCCTGTCCCTGGGATAAACCAGGTGGAAGAGAGTGATGGATGGATAGAGCAGAGCTCCGTGACTATTCGCGGACCAACGGGCTGGTCGTTGGTCTCCCATTTCCCCCCAGGAATAAGGGGGTACTAGTGTCCTGGGCTTTGTGTGCTGTTAATTTTTCAAATTGCATTTCTATTTTCACTTGGCTTTCCCCTACCTAAACCAGAAGCTCAGTCAGAGAAAGCCACTGGTTTTCTTTAAATCACATAGGGCAGAGTAACCAAATGCTCGATGTCATCGTAGCTATGGGTTTGGTTCAGTCAAGCCCAGGTTGCCCAGAGAAGTTGTAGATGCCCCATCCCTGGAAGTGTTCAAGGCCAGATTGGATGAGGCTTTGGGCAACCTGGTGTAGTGGAAGCTGTCCCTGCCCATGGCAGGAGAGTTGGAACTAGATGATCTTTGAGGTCCCTTCCAACCCAAACCATTCTATGGTTCTATAAGTAGCTGAGTGTACGTTTGATTTTGTTTGATTCATTGCAGTGAGCTTCTGTGTGATTCTCGTGTGTTTAAACCTGATTTCTCAAGGTGCTTCAAATGTGTCTGGGTACTTTGGGTGTTAGTTGTGTTTCTGGTACTCCAGTGGTAATGGTAAATTTTGAAAGAATAATTCAGCTACCATATGAGCAGAATAGTTTTGATAATTTTTATATATTGGAATTATTTTTACATTTCTACTTAATCAAAATCTGGGCTGGAAATGGCCTAATCTGAAGCTGGCATCTAGTGGTGCTTATGGGGCAAGTGGAACCTCAGACCTCACTGTGTTTTGAGGGAGATTGTAGTGTGAGATCGTGCTAAAAGAGGTTTATTGGCTTATTAAATTTATTAAGCAGAGAGAATTGGTACCAAACGGAAATTTTTGGCAATTCACCTTGCTAACTTTTTTATTCTTTCGTTTGTACAAAAGCAAATCATGTGTTTGCAGATGCATCTAACTTCTTCTCCTGCAGTGAGAATTTAAGGGACAGCCTGTCCTCAATCCACACGGTTGAAGGAACCACAGATTCGGAGCCTGAGGAGAAAAACGCTGTTTCACTTAAACAATCTGTTTATTTCTCACAAGACAGTACATTATATTAATTATCTATGAAGACAGGCTGAGAGAGTTGGGGTTTTTCAACCTGGAGAAGAGAAGGCTCCGGTGAGACCTTCTAGCACCTTCCAGTACCTAAAGGGGCTACAAGAAAGCTGGAGAGGGGCTTTGGACAAGGGTGTGTAGTGACAGGACAAGGGGCAATGGCTTTAAACTGAAAGAGGGGAGATTTAGATTAGATCTAAGGAAGAAATTTTTCACTCTGAGGGTGGTGAGGCACTGGCACAGGTTGCCCAGAGAAGCTGTGGCTGCCCCATCCCTGGAAGTGTTCAAGGCCAGCTTGGATGGTGCTTTGGGCAACCTGGTGTAGTGGAGGGTGTCCCTGGCCATGGCAGGGGGGTTGGAACTAGATGATCTCTGAGGTCCCTTCCAACCCAAACCATTCTGTGATTCTATCATTAAGGTAGAACACAGTGCAGACCACTGTCATGACACAAGTTTGCAGACAGCAAAAGTTGACTTGGTGTGTTCTTGATATTGAAACCATAAAATTGTGTCATCGACTCACTTCTGTTGCCCTTTACAGATTCTGGGCAAGATCTGAGCCCCCTAGAAACCCGTGACTGGTTTTAACCTGAGGATGCAGCATCATGGCAGCGATGCTGTTGCTCGGTGAAGCTCCAACAGGCAACACGGGGGGATCCTGTTGGAGGGTCCGTGCTGCCCTCCCTTCCCCGTGGTGGAGATCCCCCCGTGTTGCCTGCATCTGCTCCCAGCACCAGCCTCGGTACCTGACTTCACTGGGGTCACCAGTAGCATTGAAAACAACGTGTAGAGCAAGACATCTTGGCTGAAACCTTCTTTCAGACTTGTTTGTTGTGAATGAGTTTTTGATGGTCTTTATATCAACTGTGTATTTCGTTGTAAGTGGGTTTTTTTGTTTAAAAAAAATGCAGTTTAGTGATAAGTAGATTGTTCTCGTTTCCTCCTGATGACAGAGTACAATAATATTGTTAAATTTGCTTTCTCGTTTATGCAGCATCATTTTGAAATCAGATCTCAAAACATCTTTTTCCTTGCCTTCAAACCTTTATTTTCCTTTCCCTTTGATACTTGATTTTTATTACCTGTATCATTTAAGTACATATAAGGTGTTTTCCCATAGAACTTTTTTGAAGGAGGGTTTTTACAGCAGCTTTGTCTTGTAAATGAAGTATGAGGTTTTTTTTTTTGTTGTTCTCAAAGCTTAATTCAGCATTTAAATGCACAACCCCTCATTCACACTTCTTGCACAATTAGCTGCTGCATACAGCCTCTAATTTTTTTAAGATAGGCACCCATGTACCTTTGGGGCATGTTGGTGCTGCTCGGGATGTGGTTTTCCTGGGGACACCCAGGTCCTGCATCCGACGAGGCAGCGGGTGACCTGGCACAGGTCTGTCCGCAGCGGCACAGGAGCACGGCGCCTGCGGGGAGAGGGAATCTTTCTGTGGTTTTTTTTGACTGTTGTTCATTTTCTTGCTCGTTTTATGCTCCATCTTTCTTTGTGATCCTTAAAAAAAAAAAAAAAAAGCAAATGCTTTTTAATAGTTTAAGCAATTAAAATGACTCTATTATCTGAAGAGAAAGCAGTCACGGACGTTTCATGTTCTCAGGTGGTGCGTCTGCTCGAGCGGCTCCCTGCGAGGGCTGGTTGCTGTAGGAGTCCTCAGAGTGGCATATTTATGGAGAAACTTGCAGGGGTTCCTAATTACGTGTGAAATCTCATCCCTTGTGCAGCCTCTGTGTCCGAATTTGCACCAAACCGCTCCAATTTGGAGCAGTCCCACTCCTGAAGATGCTCTTTGTGAAGGTGGATAATTTCGTCCTCTTCGGCATCCGCGGTACAGTCTGGAACCGGTTACAGCTTAAGTTCAGCTTGTGTTTAAGCTGTAGGGGGGATAAAGAATTAGTTTATATACATACTTAAAAAATGAGCAACACTTGAAAAATCTTAAAATAGGATTGGCTGTGTGGTGATAGGTTTGCATTTGAAAATGGGAAGGATTAGGAGTTTGATTTATATTTATTACCGCGTACAAGGAGGCAGATCAATGCTACGCTACACCCTCATTAGAAACAGGAGCCAGTTTTGAAGCTCTGTTTTGAATTATAGATGTAACTTCCCATAATAATCATGGAGATGAAAAGAAAACATGGAAGAAAATGAAGTCGGTTAAATAAATACATGATGTATATACCGAGTAGGTAGTTGTGAACGTGGAGCCGAAGGCTACGTGACCGATGCCTCTGATAATTAAATAGTCACGGGTGTAGGTACTCACGTGTTGTACCAGCAGCCTCAGAGGTGGTTACAGATCTGTGAATCCAAGAGCTCCTCAGGAGTAGAGCAGCCTCCCTGGTGCTGCTGGGGATGTAGAAACAAAGCGCGAGTAGCAGCGCGCTGGGGGCTGGCGGCGATGGAGGGAGAGGTGGTGGCAGCGGGTGGTTGGAGAGCAGGTGGGATTTTGTTTGCGGGGGAGCGAGGATGTGGTGTGGATTTGGAGAGAGGATGCACAGCGGAAGCTGGGAACTGCCCCGGACCTGGGGGCTTGCTTGGTACCCAAGCCCAGAGCCACCCAAATAACCGTGCCAGCCTGGAAGTCAAGTGCTCGTTCCTCCACCGCTCTCGGTGGACACTACGGCCTCAGGAGCCCGAAACGTTCCTTTGCAGAGGAGAGGGCAGGAAGGTGTGACAGCTCCCTTTTTCTCCATCAGTGCAAAAGGTGGAAGAGACATTGTTTAAAGCATCTGTTTCAGTATTTCTGAAGCTGTTGCTGGATTCGTTCCAGATGAATCTAAATTGGAAGGTGTTGCAAGTGCCAGATGGAGCAGGGATGTGTAGCAGAGAAATGTGAAAAGCTTGGAAATACAGGCAGTAAGATAAACCCAGAAAAAGAGAAGCTTAACAGGCCTTGAGGGGAAGAAACCAAAGACCTGGTCTTTGGTGGGAAAGAGGGACATAAAAGGAGCCGTGACAAAGGACACAGCTACAGAGCAGGTGGGAACACTTTCAGTACCATTTGTGGTCTAAACATGGCTGGTTTGCTGTTGCTGAACACTTTTCTTCTATTGTATCCTGTCTGTACTGCTGCAGCTTTGATGGATAGGAACAGTGAGAAACAAATTCATCTTTCCTCAGCTGTGGCCCTGCCCTGGGAGCTCTGCTCCTCATCCTCTCCCCTTCCTGCGCTGCTCCTTCCAGATCCGACAGCTCAGGGGCTGGAGCATCTCAACAGCTTCACCTGGTGCTCCAGTGACTGCACTGGCAATGCACCTTTGAAAACTGGGATCTGGATATAACTCCTTAGGAGAAGATGCAAATGATTTTGTCTTGTTGGTGACAAGGAAATTGCAATTTCTGGGAGAGACCATCATTGCTCTTTGTGTTGGCTCCTGTAAATCGGACCTGCCAACGCACGTCGTAGCTGGGGGTATGTGCGTTGCCACCCTGAGATAAGCATCATCCATAATGTTGTATTTCTAAATAGCAGCTTCTTGGAGATCTGCTTGCATGGTGGGGTTCACAAAAATGAGAGAAACTCAAGCTCCATCTCATCCTTATCCTTGGCTACCAGTAACTTCACCTCCTACGATGCTTCTGCATAATGCTGTTTCTGCTGGAACTGGTGTCCTTTGTTTTTGGGGTGGCATAGATGATATTTGTGAGAGGCATTCTATTTCAAAAAAGAAAAAAAAGCAGGAAGCTAATAAAAGCTGCTGCTTGAAGAGTACAACAAGGTTCATTCAGAAGTGGTCTTTCTAGAGGTTTCCTCGTCCTTTTTTGAATATCCAACTTCAGATGTATTTTAGGATATACTTTATGTTTATCCAAGTTCGAATGGATATTGAAATATCCAATGCCATTTGAAATAGCACTGTATACTCTGAAAATAAGATTTGCATGTGTTTGAGATGAACAAGATGGTCTCATCTCATCAGCATTGCTTCCATACGGACGTTTTGGGCAGCATCCACAGGGGCTGTTATCCAAGAATAGAAGAACACTGCATAGAAATGTTTACGACGATGGTTACTGTAATAGCTAAACCTGATTTTTAGCAAGTGCAGGTAGATTTACATTAAAATCCCAAATTATGTACTTGAGTGTACATCACAACAGAATTTGGCTCTAATTCAATATCCATCCTGGATGAAAGTCATTAATAGTAATTATCTCTAGGAAAAATTTTCATGAGACCATTCCAATTTTCTGTGAGTGTCCCTTCTGGAAAAAAAACTCCATCCAAAATATATTGAGACTCTTTTTCACCCAAATAATTATTGTTTGCTAAATTTCTCTTTGTTGGTGTTGCCATAGAAATCATGGTGCTGTCATAGAGACGACGTTTTCATTTTCACTTTCTTTCCATATTGTATGGAACACCGTGTCCAGTATTTGCACAGGAGTTTGTCAATACCACCAGGGGAATAAACAAATTGTGATTCAGACAATAACTGTAAAACTTGGCGTTGTGGCTGCTTTGGCAGAGAGCAAAGAGGAACCTGATGCCCGTCGTGCTGCTCGGGCGCTGCTGGTAGAGCTTCAACACAGCGACTGGGCTTTGGCCACAGGCACGACCCATCCATAACCAGTTCACGAGGGTTTTCAGCTCCATCTGCAGTGCTCATCTTAATGGAAAATTATTATGGTCTGACCAGCAGGTGGAAGCAGAGAAGAAAAACCTCTCCGAGGCTCTTGCGCGTTTCTGTGCGGTTCACAGGGAAGTTGTTTTCTTCTCAAATTGCAAACCATTAGGGGACATAAAATACTGTGTAATTTCGGTGAGTCTTGCATCTGGTCCGTAACAGCCTGATCTCTGTGATTTTTAAAACAGCTTCCTCCGGCGTCGATCGTCACTGGTGGGGTTTTTCCTTTGTTTCATTTTTCCCTAGTTTTATACATCGTAAGCTGCAGGAGAGCAAATTTGTGCTTAGACCCGATGTTTTGTGTTGCTATCTATTACATTGAGTTGCTGTTTCCCTGAAATATGAAAGACCTTTGTTAAGCATCTGGCACAAGGTTAGGTACGTGGGTTCAATATTTAGTCAAGTCTACTGCGATAAAAAAGTTGGGAGAATCAAGACCAGAGGATGTAGTTGGTTTAGGACCTTGTGATATGTCTCTTAAAGCTATTTTTTAGTACCTCCAGGTTTACAGCCGGCGTGGGCGATGGGCTCAGGGGTCCCCTCCGGTGGGGATGCCGGCACCGCAGGTGGCTGCTCGGGCTCCTGGGGACACACACGGTGCTTTGCACAGGAGAGCCCTGCTCGTGGCGAGGCTCCGGGAGGGCCGGGGTACCCGGCCGGGGTCGCTGGGGCTGATGTGGACTTCGAGTCGTGGTCGGTCAGAACTGGAAATTCATCTGTCGCCCGTGTTGCCTTCACATGGGCTTGTTTTCTTTGTTGAGAGTTAAATTTTTGACGCTCTGATTTGTATGTCAGGTACTCGGTGATGTCTCATAGGGCTGTGAGTCTCATCAATTATGCATATGTGTAGGTACTAGTTATTTAAATCGTGGTGGACAGTTGCAAAGCAATGGTACTCTTCAGTTTGGAAATAGAAGTGGTAATTTACTGTTGTTCTGAAGCGGTGTAGCTTGATAATGCCATCTAAATGTATATCATGATTCTTTTCCCCATGAAATGGTTTAATTCCTTTGTAATTTCAGTACATTTCAGCTTTATAATTTCCAACCATTGGCAGCGTTCGCAGAGAGGGGGTAAAAAAACGTTACGAAAGGAAATAAATACCAAAATGTGATGCTATACGCGTAATAAAAGTGCATTTAAGCTTTAACATGTCATATAATCAATCAGCCGTTTCATACACTGATGTCTTCCTGAGATCAAACGCTGTAAAGGGGAGTATCGATGTGAAATCCAGAAGGATAATAAAGATCCCAAATCAGGAATCAGCTCATCGGTTTAATGGGTCTTTCCGCCTTTCTCGGTGTTAAATGCTCCATGCTTGAGGATTTGGGAAGAGGAGATGACAACCTTTCCCTGCGTTCCGTCTGGGGTGAGGGAAGCTCCGTGGGTTTTATGGCAGGTCGGCCGTGTGCGGTGCCGGTTCAGGCACGGAGCCAGCGTGACCCATGGGCACGAGCGGAAAGGCAGTGGCCCTTCCTCTTTACACTGGACTAGAACATCAGGTCACTGGTCCCACCGTGCTGCTTAATGGCTCTAAAAGTGTCTCTGAAAACTGGATGGGATATTTCCTCCTAGCGAGCGACAGACTTTTTTTATTCTTAAAATATTTACTGATTTTTATTAAGGTTTTATGGAGGAAAAAAAAGTTTCTAACCTTGTTAGTGTCGTCTAGGCATGGTAGAGCTCCACTAAGGGTTGTTCTCGCTCTGTTAATAAGAGTGATCTTCATATCAATCCCCAGTTTATGAATTGTAATGGAGCTGCTGTAACAGTAGTAATTGGTGAAATTAGTTTGGATGGTTGCATTAATATTCATGCATTCCTGCAACAGCACGGAGCTAATTAGGATCTCTTCCTTCGCTATTACCATGGCAAAATGGGACAGAATAAATCTCAGAGGTTAACTTCTGTGTTGAACATGGTCACCAGTCTGAGATGCAAAAGGTTTCCGGCGGTGCATGCTGGAGCCGCGGCGTTACTGGAGCTGGGAATTGCTGGTGTGGCCGAGGCTGAGGCTGTCCATGGGAGCCCCGGTGGCGGTGAGAAGGGTGTGGATGGAGTTTGCTTCTGGGGAAACGTGAAGTCACGTTGTTCGCTGTAATTATTCCGCAGTAAGCAGGAGAGAGCAGCTGGGAATCTGCAGGGAATACTCCTCCGCATTGGCCTAGATATGGGATAGGTGGTCTGAAAGACTTCCTTTTTTTAATTTTTTTTTTTCCCATCTCTAATTTCCATAGTCCTAGAAGATACCAAGGAAAGAACTGAAGTTTTCCTGCCTGGTTTACTGAGTTTTGCTGTAATTTTTTTTTTTTTTTCCCTTTGCATTGAGAGCTGGAAAATGAACGTGGTGAAGGTGCTTCCTCCTTTCAGGGGACAACAGAAAGGGGGCAGAGGCATCACTGTTCCACTTACCACATCACTTAGTGTGTTGTTGCTTTGTCCTGCTGTGTTTTGTAACGTATGTGTAGGCGAGGAGCTCCGAAGCAATAATGTGGAGAGGGATGGTAAAAGAGCAAACACGGATAATACCCCAATCTGTTTTTCCAACCTGGGAAAAAATAGAAGGTAGCAGGGGAATGGAGTGATCCGTCTGTCTCTTCTATGACCCACCATGCTGTGCCAGGCACCTCTCTGCAGAGCATGGAGCTGATTTGCCGTTGCCCTGCGGTGCGGGTACCCGGAGCAGCGGAAGCCCTCTCGCCCGGCCCTGGTGGGCTGTGTGGGATGCGCTGTCCTGGGTTCACGGGTGATGAACAAAGCGCAGAACCACGATTGCAGTGACTCTTTCTGTGAGCCTGGATCTCTGCGCTAATTAGTCTGAGCCCTGAACAGGATTGCTCTCAATTATGGCATGCTCCTTCCTCTCACCTCCCACCCGGGGCAAGGTGCAGCAGTCAGAGCTCCCACAGGAGCTGGGCTTGGGCTGGGGAAGCAGAGTCCCCAGGGATGTCTGGGCACCCACAGGCACTGGGACTTGCACAACTACAGAGGCAATTCTTTGAATTCTCTTGTTTTTCCTTTTTTTTTTTTTTTGACACGAAGGGGAAGCCATGTGCTTCACTCAGCCTCTTTCGCAAACAAATGAATAAATAAAATAAAGCCATTAAATGAATCGAGCGTTTCTCTTGGAAGCTCGAAAAGAAGAAATCAGGAGAAAATGCCATTAGTTCTATTTTTAAAGAGTTGCAAGCTGCTTGGGTACCATGGTGATGGAATCGGTGTAAGCACCTGCATGGATACACATCTCCCGCATGTCTGGAATAATGTAAATGGAGCAGGACAGTGTGCAAGTAGAAAGTATTTCTGTTTATCTGGTTTCCCTTCAGCTTTCTGTTATTAAACATGGTGATTTCCAAGCTGTCAGCAGGGATGTTAAAATCTTCTGGCATTTCTGACTAGGAGAAAGTCCTCTGGAAAGCAGAGCCTGCAAATAAAGCCGCTCTGACCGTGGTGAGTGCCGAGTGCTGGCCCGACAGCCCCCGGGAGCGGGGAGCAGCGATGCCAGGGAACCCCCTGCCCGCAAACCGAGCAGCCCAGGGTTTGCTGTGGCACCCATGAGGTCTCATTCCCTGTGCCCAAACGTGTACTAACGAGACCATCTAAGTAGTAGATGCCGTACGGGCGGAGCGTGGCAGCCACCCGTTTTGAGTAGCTCCTGAAAATCACAGAAAAAAACAGTAAATCAGTGTGGTGAGCAACGCAGAGGGGATTTTGGGGGATCCCTGAGGTTTCAGTGATTGCACACCCTTGCAAAGGGGTCTCGGGGCTGGCTGGGGGGTCCCTGGGCGCGGGGCAGAGCTGCTGCCTCCCCCCACCGCCCGACTGACAGCTGTCAGTCCCCAGCTATTAACAATACCGTTCCTCCATGTAATGCCTGCCAGCGATCTGTCAGCTAGCAGCAATGCATAACTAACTAAGGATACTCCCAGAGCACTGCTATTTAGGAGGGGGAAAGTTTAAAAAAAAAAAAAAAAAAAAAAAAAAAAAAAAGGAGAGGCAGGCTTGAATCACTCAGTTGTGACCATATAATGACTCTGTATACAAATTAGATGGATTCACATAGTGCTTATCTAAATTAGGTTGCCATTTTACAATGCTAATTTTCCTGTTGGGTTGCTTGTGATACCAGAACGCAGCATTTCAAAAATTCCCGTGCTCCTGGGCTCGGAAAACGTGGTGTGGGTAAACTGCGGGGTGAGCAGGACCTGCGGAGCCGCGGCGGCGAGGCGCTGCCTCCATCCTTCGGAACAGCTTGTAGGGTTGATAACTGGGACTGCAGTAATTAGTGGCAAGTCTCGAGATCTTGATGAAGGATGCACAAGGGGCTTGTTCCTTTGCGCTGCTCTTTTACCCTCCAGAGGAATAAATAACCGGAGGGAAGGGAATTGGGGAGGAAAAAAAAGTAGTGAAGATGAAGCAAATAAACCCCCTCTGCTTATTGGAAAAGCTGACACGCAGGAATCCGATAGGCACTCGTGAGGTTTACGGGGAAAGAGGCGGCGTGTGAAAAGCTGCCGACGTCCTGCTGGAAATGCCGTTGTGCCGCGGAGGCAGAGCCGGAGGTGCGGCAGAGGAACAGGAGTCATACGCTGAGCGTTGGAAAAAATACCTGGATTTTTATTTGTTGTTCGTGTTTTATTAGGGCTTATCACACAGGAGTAAGACGGTCCCAGTTTGCTTCTTGTCTGGGAAAGCTCCCGTTGTGAACCCTGACGTTTAGCATTCATGGAGATACTTTTTGCATTCAAAATTCTCAAAATGTTTTCGAGTGGAGAGTAAAGACCCCTTCCTCTTTCCCTTCCCCATCCTCTCCCCTTCCCCTCCCTTTCCCCCTTCTCTCTCCTTCTCTCCCCTCTCCTCGTTTTGTGGAATCGGGGCTGGAAGGGCCAATCTGTTCTCGCAGTGATGGCTTTAGGCTTCTGTAAACACGGGTCGTGGAGCCTGTCTAATTTCTGTCTGCGAGGATGATGTGCTGAGCGCTGCTCCGCTGCTCGGGGACTAACGAGGAAAATCACATCCCATCACTGCCATCAAAATGAGCTCTTCTTCCGACGGACCTTCCGGCGCTGCTTAATTTTTTCTGGTGAGAGCTGATGAAGACCTGTTATGTTCAGCTGCTCAAAATGATCTGACACCCGACATTTCGCATAAACTTTCTTTTAGAAATATCTATTCAGTGAGAAGTAAAAGAATCCAGTGGTTTAGGGTACAAACTGCACGTGCATAAACATGGGGTGATGGCCAAAGTCACGATGCTCATTGTGATACGATCAATACAGAGACATGATTATTTGCAGAGGGCCGTTCGGTGCAGTGTTGATTTTGTGCATCACATCTTCAAGCTGTGCAGCGAGGTAGGGAGCACGTTGAAGCCAGTGGCAGTTTCCACCAGCTAAGGATGTGATGCTCTATGTACAATTTTTATTTCATAAAAGGCAAAATATATGGTATCATATTGTTCCTTCTTGCCTGCAGCTGTTCCTCTGCTCTGCCTCCATCGTTCACCCACTTCACATGGTTCCTGAAAGTAAACAGGTCGCTCCACTGCGTTGGCTCGGTGCATTAGCACCTTGCAGGATCAGACCCTGAATAACGATGAGCACAAGGACTTCCAGCATTAGCAGCTTGTTACACAGAGCAGGGATCTTGAAATATTTCGTGCTTTCCAGAAATGGGTTCTGTACCTTTTATCTTCGGAGTTTTTCGGGGTCAGAGCGATCTCTTTCATCTTGATGAAGCTCACTTGCCCTGTGCGTGGGTCAGCTAAAAAATCTTATGCAAAACCTCAAGACATAACTGCCAGCAAAATCCCCACCACTGAGAGAGTCAAACGTGGACAGAAAGGTTACGAAAATACAAGACTGCCCAGGGAGCCCATTCCTTTGATCTCCGGGAGCTCAAAGCCAACTTGTAGGCACCGCGATGAACCAGCTGAGGAGCCCATCCAGTGCCAAAGAGAGCCCAAGCTGTCAGTTTGTTGAAGAAAAAGGTGCTCCAGATTTTGACATGTGGGTCCTCCAGGTGCCAGTCGAATTTCCAGAGGACCTGTGTCTTTCCTGCTAAAGGAATTGCAAGAAGAAAACTATCAAGTTTGCTTTGAAACTATTTTAGTATCTGGGTAAAAGTGGCTTTATTTGCACTTGTTTTTCTTCTCCTTTCATTTCGAAATAAAACCAAGCCCAGCTATATACAGCTATGACAGCATATAACAGGTCAAGTCTATTGTAACAGTTTTGGTATCAGGAGAGAAAACAAAATAGACCTAATTTACTTGCAGCATGCACTCTGCGTAGTGCAAAACATCAACTGTTTTGATTAACAGTTGCGTGTAATATCCTGTATATTGAATACCAACAGCAATTTACACCAAATTTGCACACATGAAGCTTCAAAAGGACACTTGGTAGAAAATTGTGATCCTTTATTAATGACTGAAAATTATGTTAATGATGGACTAGCGTTGGCCAGTTCAGCAAAGGTAAGAGGAAGGCAGGTGAGGACCAGGAAAGGTTGTTTTAGTCATTGCAAGTGGCTGTTGGTACATGCTACTTGGGATTAGTTTTGTCATAGACGTGGATAAGCATTTTCTTGAACAATGAGAAATTTTATCTACCGTTTTCTGGGTCCATGCACTTATAAATATTTGTCATCTATGTGATTTTATAGGAATGCCTAAAATTACTTGGGGGAGAAATGTTTCTGTTTGGGCAAATTGCTGCCCCAGATTGCATGTCTTTCCTTCTTTTAACCAGAAGCTTTAGGTAATCAAAAGTTTGTATTTGGTTCAAGGAAAATCTTACTAACAAAGCTGTTACAGAGGACGAATGATAAAAATAATCGCATGAAGAACATAAGAGATTTCTACAGTTTTCCGTAATCCTTTAAGCGACTCAGTTTACCAGAACTCCTTTGACTCAAGGGATTAGTTCCTGTCTGTGATGTATTGCCACGTGACAGATGAGGAAGAGAATTACGTCTAGTCTGTCACCCAGTACCTCACCAGCCACACCAGTTCTGACTTGTGGCTGTCGGAGCTTGAGCAGGAGTTGCAGGCTGGAGCACTGGGAGGAGGTCAGAAAGGAGCCCTGGGTGGGATTGTGTCGCATGTAAGAATATTTCAAAATGATTTTCAGTTGGAGGTCAAACAAGAGCTAGAAACTTATAATTTCCTATGACAAGAAGTACAAAATAAATAAATAGGTAGAAAGTGAAGTAAATAAATAGAGAGAAAGTGAAGTAAATAAGCAAGAGGTCATTGAAGAAGAGAATTCTGCTGTGTTACGGCAGTCAAACGGCAGCACGGCTGCTGCAGGGAGCTGCCCCAGTGGCGAGAGGCTTTTCCTGCTGCCCGACTGGTCCTGGGCTGGTTTTGGTGTCCCCGTGGATGAGAGTTGCAGTGTTGATGAAACGGGCACCGGTGGGGCTGGCAGCTGCCTGGCTCTGCCACCGGCACCTTCACCGCATCATGAAGCCGCGTTTGGGGAGTGGGATAAAACTGATCCTCCCCTCCCTCTGTTTTGGCCATGTCGTTTATCTTTTTTTTTAAAAATTCCCCCATGACCCAAGTCGTGCAGCTTCTTCTGAACGTTTCTTGTTGCTCGGTGGTCGCTGTTGGCTCCTTCCCTTCCCTTGGCTCTGGGCTTGCTGCGACGCGGGGGATGGAGCTGGTGGCCTCTGTGGTGTGGTTTTCATCAGGGTGCTGGAAGGCAGAGCTGCGAGAGAAATATAGTATTTTTTTTTTTTAAAGGTCTCTATCTGGTTGCTTCTGCATGTGTCTAATAACATGGCCCTTAGAAAGCAATTTGGATTAATTAGAATGTCCGGGCACTTTTGCGATAAAGACATGCCGAGTAATTATCCAGTGTCCAGAATAATCTATCGAGCTTGTGAAGTTTAAGTCTGAAAATTATTCTCCCCTAAGTATTTGTCTTTCTAGCTGTATTTCTGTTATTAAATTTGTTTTCCCACAAGTTAGATAAGAAGAAATGTAATTATTTAGCTGGCAAGAGTAATGTTGAGGTGAAGAAAACCAGTGAAGGTAAAAGCGTGATTGCCTTGTGTTTTTCCTGTAATAATACATAAATATTTATGTATATGTAGAATTACATGGTGATGATGCACTTTGTGAAAGGCCAGAGATGAAATATAAGGAAATAAAAGGTATAGATATTCATTGAAGCTTCATTATGCCCTATAATTCTTGTATATGTAGTCGAAGAAATGTCAAATGCAGATTTCTCCCATAATTATAATCCCTTCTCACTTACATCTCTTCTCGCCGCGTTCCCCCGCTCGCCTTTATGCCTGAAGTCTGTGTCCTGAAGGACCTTGTTTGGTTCCTAATGCTCAGAGGACATAACAGGCCTTTTTTTGCTCATGATGACGTTTATTTTGGATGAAAGGGAAAGCAGTGGCCGTCGGGTGGTGGAAGTGGGCATCTTGCACCACAGAGAAGCTCCTGGGAGAAGGTGGTGACCGCCCAGGTCAACGTGTGGTTGGCCCTTGCTGGGGAGGATGCCGTGGGAGGAGAGGCTGGTGTCTCGGGGCAGACAGCTCTGCCAGGGTCATGGGCAGATGATGGGACCTGAAGGGTTTGGGGATGAGTTTGGAGACAAATTTAAGGAAAAAGAACGCTGAGAGCAGTCCTGTGAGCATTTCCAAGGAAGCTCAGGGTAAAGCACTTGGGGCCAGGGAGGAGGAAGACCATGCAGGGATATGATCGCAGGTGCTGAGAGATGGCAGATTCCCAAGGAAAGGATTATGGTCCTTGTGATCAGAGCTGATTTCCTGCCTGATACAGCCTGTGTTGGCCGGTGCTGGGAGGCTGTAGTTCACCAGGAGAACATCCTTTCAGAAGGCACCCAGCCTAGCTGTGGTGCCCTCAGGTGATGGGAAGCTTCTTGTCGAAGGCTGGAGGATTCTTTGAAAGCTGCTCGCCCCAAACCAGCATCTTTCACCCGATGACATTTCAGAGTGCTGACATCACTGTTGTGTTTCAGTGGAAGGTCCGGGACCGGCATCACACACGTGTCATTCTCGTGCAATTTGTGGTTCGTAGTTCGAGGTGAGTCCTGGCTGCAGCTGATGGAGCTCATCTCTCCACGGGAAACCACTTTACGTTACCTTTCTCTTGCAAGATTTTTCCTCTGGTAGAATTGTCATTGCTGCAGCAGGTGGTAGCTCTCAGTGCAGAGCTTGGTAACTTTTAATAGAGAGATACAAATAATTTATGAAGGATTTTGTTACACAGGGGCAAACTAATATCCTAGACTACTGCGTTGGCACTAATGAACACATCCGGCCGAAAGGCTTATCAGGGCTGTTTGTAGGTGGAGACTTTGCTCCCAGTATCAGAAATGGAGAACGCATTTGTATCAGATCTTTACTAAAATTGTATGTCGAAATTTCCTGTTTACCACGGTATGTGTAAGGGATACAAGAGAAAAACACAGCGTTGTGTTCTGCCCCACACACAGTTGTTTTTATTTAGCGTAGGAAACAGTTCTTTGCCGTATGTACTGGCTGCCACTGAAACTCAGTGCATCTTTGATGCTCTGAAATGCTCTTCTGTATTTTATAATGTAAAATAAGGCAATTTGTGTAGGTAGAAAGAAAAGAACCGACAAGTTAGATTTTTATCCTTGAGTCCGTTTAGGCCATAACTCGTCTCTAGCAGTTGTAGGCATCAGTTTACAACAGGAAGGAAAACCCGCCCTGTACGTGCAGACGTGGGATAGTCTGCTCCAGGTATTCACCCTCGTCCTGGCTGCTACTGTGGAGCATTAGACATTTGTGTGATATTTGTGCAGAATGTTAATTGGCAGCTGGGACCCATTTCCTTATCCCTCGTACCCCCGCGCACGGTGCTGGGTGCGGGTCCTGATGCTCCCATGCTGCCCCGGCAGCGTGTCGGAGCATCCGAGACCCTGTGGCTTAAAGGGAATTTAAGCTACTGGATGCCACTGGAAAGGCTTTCAGGAGCAGTGCTGCTCCCTCGAGTGCAGGCTGGTGTCTTGATCTGTTCCAGTGGTCGTTCCTGGTCCTTGGTTTCACCCGGAGCATTGTCCGCAGTCGGTGCAGAGCGAGCTGTTTCCAGGACAGATGAGTAAAGTGAAAATAAAAACCTGTTGAAGCATGTAGGTATGAATGGCCAGAACTCGAAGCGAGAGATGCAAACTGGAGCTTACACATATTCTTTTTAACCCACAGTTTTCCTCTTGCCTCAAACTTTTAATAATTTGCCAATCCAGAACAAAATAGTTTCAGGTTAAACAAAACCATTCAGGCAACCATAGAGTGCAAGTATGTCAAAAACGTAGTTTTCTGTATTATTTGACACCTTTTTAAATGCAAAAATGCTTCTAATCTTATGTGGAAGGAAGAAAGGAAAGAACTCAGCTCTAAAAACTCTGTATAAAACATCATTTTACAGCTCGAAATGCAGCTGATACCCTCGTGGGGTTTTTGCAGAGGATGGAGGGGAACGGGGCTGGGGGAAGTCTCACTCTGCAAGACCCTCCGTTAAAACCAAGACCCCTTGGAGATGTTTTTATGGGGTTAGATTCTTGATTTTGCAGTCTCTGGTCAGTGAAAGTCCTTCTGCTTGTCGTGGTACTCAGCTGCTTGCCAAAAGCTTAACTTTACGACGAGGTTGTGAACAAACACTTACTGGAGAGAAATTTGTGTCGATAGATGGTGGATGTGTTGTTCTGTGCAGACAAGAAGGCCATACACTTTGTTCTCCTTGGCTATAAGACACTTTGCCTTATTGAAAATTTAGGAATAACTATTCAAATCACAGCCTTATTTTCCACAACATAAACACGGATGCTCGTCTGGCAATGCAATTATGGGATATGCTCAAAGACTAACTCGGCAGCTTTCATTTAGTCTAATAACTGAGCTTTGAAGGATGGTCGTTGCGCGTTGTACCGCGCGGTACCCACCCTGCAGTGGATTTGTCTGTGTCTGCATGTTAGTTTCAGAAAAGTATGTTGTTTTGTTGAGCTTTTCTATATTTCAGCCTGTCTGCTGAATAACTCTTTACTGTTGTTGTCTTTATTGGGCTACTTTCAAAATCAATGAGATTTATACTTGCAGATTAAAAACCTTTTAAAATATGCATAGACAATATAAGGTTCAATTATGTGTTTGTGATGAATGGAGCAGTGTGTACACATAAATAAAACAAAAAAGCTGCTTTGCTGTGTTTGTCTTCTGGTTCTGATTTATTTTCAAAATAATTAGACTTTGCGAGTCTGCGTTTGGATGCGTGAGCTCCAATCCCTGTGAGCGTATTTATGCCTATATACGTATTTGGTGTACATACATCACAGGACAGACTTCTCAGTTTTTGGGAATGCAGACAGTGTAAGGGAATGGTATAGGTAAAAGGAGAAGAAAACAACTCTGCCTACTGCTATCGTGTCCCATAACTGAGCGTAGGGCACGTACGGACTCTGGTTCTCTGCTCAGCACCTCTTTGAAGGGTTGGAATGACCCTTCTGAGAATGCCTTGCCTGGTGTAAACCTGCACGCTGTAGGAAGTAGGCTCCACTCCTCAACGAGTTATTTTTTGGCATTTAGAAGATGTTGAAGGGTGTGTTCAGAGCGTGTGAGAGGCAGCCATGCCATCTGTCTCCCTCTGCTTCCTTGGGCAAGACTTGGGAAGCCTCGATGGCAGCCTCCTCAAAACCTGAGCCTCCCCACCACAGACAGCGTCCTTTCCCATTCCCGAGCGCCCGATGGCTCACACGACTCTTCATCTTCTTCCTAGCGAAGTGGTACACATGCGGTTGCATTTTTGACACAAGTCATTTTGTTCTCTGTAGGATTTAACGGACAGACCTTGGTTTCTTCTCTTTGAAATATCATTGCCTGTTTTGTCAGCTGGAGATGTCTCTTGGGCTTTCGTAGGCTGTGCCAGAAGTCAGCAACCCCAAAAGTAAATGCAGTCTTAGCACAGGCTCATTCGCCTTCTCAACTTGTTCATTCTCTCTCTTTCATACAATTTCTTTGTAATTATGTTTTAGACGTTGTGGTGTGTCATGGGATGAAAGCGTGACAGAATATCCATATATGTTATTTGTAGGCTGGATTTAAATCACAGCATGAGGCTGAGAAGACTATTGCTGCATAAGCAGCTTTGTTGTACCATATGATTACAAAAATGTGGCCATTAGAAAGGTTATGGGGTCCCCGTACTCCCATCACCTTGTGTGAGTTCAGCTAAAAATTGGCTTGAAGTATTAGCTCATAATAGACAAGAGCCTTTGATGCTTTGTTAAGATTTCAAATTACCTCTAGCAGAGTACCATCTATTATTTTAATGCTGCTCTCAAGCTTTCATTCTATCAGGGCTGGAGTTAAAATATGAAGAGCTGTGCATTCTTGCATCGCAATGGATGGGCAATCTCTGCTGATACTCTAACTGATGTATCCTAGGAGGAATATTCTAGTTAATATTGTAAAATCAATGAATATGCACTGGTATATATAAATGTGCTGCGCTGGTCGTATTTCATCCCCAAGATCTGCAGACCAGGAGAGCTTTATCACCTTACCCGTTTATGAGCAAGGCAGCTAAAATTCTTAACAAGTTCAATATTTCACTTAAAAACATTAAGTGATGAAGTTTCATAACAGTCCACGTTCCTCTGGCTTTATTCTCAATAAGCTCCCTGGTGCAGTAGGTAAATATTAGTGTTTGCAGATGGGAGCTGGAAGAGGTTCCCCGTGCCTGGATACGTGCGTTGTGTCAGCAAATACATCTCTGTGATATGCAAAGGGACGGGGGAGTTTGATCCTGCCAGACCTGGCGTGGGCACATCACCCTCCCGGGTGGCACCTCTGCTGGCACGCGGTGCTGGGGGGCACTGGCTGCATCAGCTGCTGCACGGGCGGCTGGCTTCTGGGCAGTCTGCTCTCAAAATAAAGATAGATCTTTGTATATCTAGGGCTGAAAATAATAATAATAAAGTATAAATTAAATTTTGAATGTAATATTATTGAATCAAAATATAGACAAACCAAGGGAAATTAAATTGCGAGTAGTATAAATAAAAACTAATTTTACTTCTGAGGAGTGATCGCTTACAAGTGATCTTCTTCACCATCACATCAGCACAACTTTGTGCCCAAAGAGGAATTTGTACATGCAAAATCATGCAAACGTGTCTCTCAAAATCTTTTTCTATTTCAGTGTAATTTCAAATACTGATTTCTGATCGGTTTTTTTTCAATTTTTTTCACGGAATGCTTTGAAACAAAGAAAAATCCCAAGGTATGGCAATATACTGGGAAAATTAACGATTCAGATGATAAGGGTTGGTCTTGCAGACACAAATAATACCTGCAAACAAAAAGAATTTATTTTTTATGTTGTTGCAGGTATGCTGTAGCACAACAGGTTGAAGAACCTGATGTCTTTTGATGCACACAGGAACACGTTTTTGTCTCTTAAAGGAGTAGTCTCAAGATGGACAAAGCTTTTGTGTCCAAGCTACAGCACAGACTGAGATTTTTGTTAAAATAATTCTCTAAAGGACACAGAGCACAAGAACAGTTGAATTCCACTTGGGCCTCACCTATTTCTAAACCAACGTGCAGTATTGACAGTGGTGCTGAGATCCTGCTCTGCCTTCCTCGGAGGTGTTCTATTTTTGTAGCAGGAGTACAGTGGGAACTGTGCTTTCTGGCACAGCTTGGTCCAAAGGTTTGAATGAATTATTTTTAAGGATCAGAAACGTTTTGAATTGGTGCATAGACGCTGCTCAAAGGAGCTTGATTACAAAGAATGCTCTTTGCCCATGACAAGGTTATTAGACTGTTAACTGCAAAAAAAAAAAAAAAAAAAGGCACTTAGGGGAGCTCTAAATCTCAAAACGTTCAGCAAAGTAGGTTATATCTATATTGCTGCTTCAAGCCTTTGTTTGCTGCTCCGTTTGCTGTAGGTCTTTGAGCAGGTCTTCAGTGGCTGCGCGTTTCACGTGGAGGTAACGGAGGCGGCCGTGCCTTAGGGACAAAAACCTGGAATTGCAACCCACGCTTCGTACCACCCGCTTCGCTCTTGGACCTCCTCCCCCTGGGTAGTAGATAAGCATGACTGATAGCACTTTGTGTCTCTACTTTATTGGTTCAAGTGGTTTTACTGTCTTCTGGCAGTGTGGAAGAGCCAGGACTAGCTCTCTGGTTGGGTGGGAGTGGGTTGAAGTGCCTCCAGGCACAAAGGATGGGAGAACCTTGCTCTGAGAGGAAGGCACTGTCATGGAAGAGATAATTTTTTTTTTTTTAATTTCATTTATGCATGTGTAGGAGGAGAAGTGAGCCTGTGGTTTTGTTATAAATTGACTCGGTACAAGAGTTTGTAGATCTCAGCCACCTGCAATACGTTTAGTGAGACACAGGTCTCTGTCCTCGTGTGCCTGAGCACCCTACTGCACGGATTAGACAAGTGACAGTATTAATGATGAAAGGGTAAATGGGCAATTCTTAATCCACAATACATAAACTTGTTGAGACAGGTGTTATGTCCTTATTTATTAGAAGGACGGTATTATTTATACAGCCTTATAAGGAGGTAAGATGCTTCTTTTCATGCTAAGACTAATTTTCGTTAAAATTGTGGGTCCTGGTTTCAAGTCATCTATCCAAGGATCTTTTAGCATTTAAAAGTGAAGAGATCACCTCCTGTTTTGCAGCTATAAAAGCCCAAGCTATGCCATAAGCTCATCGTTGTCACAATATTTCATATTTATGGACAACTCTCATTTTACTGCGTGTTTATAATTTTTTTCTTCCTGCTTTCTCTCTGAGTTGATAAAAGTGCTCCCATGAGCCATGTGGACAGTACTAATTGCTATAATTATTGCTCCCTTAATTGCTACACTTATTTTTTTCTGGAGTAATTAATACGAGTACTTTCTTATTGTAGAAAAGGAAGCAGAGAGACCTTGTAGGTATGGAAAATACTCCCAGCTTGCCGATATTATTCAGGATGTCCTTCCACTTTAGTACTTTAACAATTATGCTAGGGATGAAGGTTGATTTATGTGCCTGGAAATGGGATCTTTTATATGCTTTTTTCAGGTTTGAAATGAATAAAAAAATAAATAAGTAAACCCATTCAATGAGAAAGCCAGTGGCAGTTATATTTTGTGTTTGAGGAAACCGAAATACCATCGGAGGTGTTTGTTTCGTTTGCATCCATTGTAATATTGGTAATCAAGGAGTTGTGAATTTTAGAAGGTTTTATTAGGCAGAACCATCGCTCTGGAAGCACGACGGTACGGAGCGTTGCTCCATATTGTTGGGACATCAGAGCAGTGGTGCATCGCTCTCCTAACAGCTCTGCTAAGGTCTATTCCTGCACTGTTCAGTTGCAGTACGTCCTTTAACAGGACTGGCCTTCCCTCTTAATTCCCACCCAACAATCTGCACGGAGCTTCTAATGTTTATTCATCATGTGCTGCATCTGAAGTCTATGCTGCACAGCAGGGCAGGACAGTGAAATGAAGCTACAGGTAACTTCTCCCTGTAGTTCCCCGTGTTTTGTCAGGCCATTACCCTTCCTGGCACTGCTTTATTCTCCTTTCGTGGACACTCTTGAATGATCTGATGCTGAGAGGTCCACGCAGCGGTGACCTCGTCTAGTTTTTCATTGACGATTTGTCAAGAGCACCTATAGTTCTCCGTAACTGTGGAATTTTGCCATCCCACTTGGAAACTCCCACAAAAAAAAAGAACTTACACGAGGCTTGAGAGCTCTGACATAGGTCCTCAACTGCAGATGGTGAGCACTTTGAAAATCGCTCCTTTAAAATGCTTTGGAAAGTGGGATTTACTCTGTTTGATTGACATCTTAATAGTCCTTGTGGTCTGTAAGGTCAAGTTGAGAGAAGACCCGTTCAGCTATTAGCTGGAGTCATAACAGTGGACAAGTAGAGTGAGATGGAGCTCACAGAGCGTGGTGAGGTTTGGTGGAACAGGCCAACTTGGATAGGGACAAAATTTGTGTATATGAATCACTTACTGGGATTATTTTCTTGGTGTTTCTTTTGTTGCTCTTGAAGATATTTCTCTTTTATTAAACACACTTCTCCTCCTCCAAGCTCAGCTTATCATTTCTATTTGATGTTGTTTGTATTTGTATTTCTGTACCTTGTGAAATATCTATCCAATTCCCCTGGAGGTGATTGTGTTGATCTCTAATACATCATTAGGAATTCACTGTGGGATAAAATAAGAGAGGTGGTGATGTGAGCCAACAGGACTTTGTTTGAACACCGGTAGCGTTAGTAATTGGTAAACAGAGTGAGAGAAACTGAGGTGAACTGTAAATAGATTAATGGTTTTGCAGATTTTCTGTTATACAGATGCCCTCCTTTAGGTGTGCTGCTTTCGTTCACTGCTCGGAAGAATTTCCTCTTGTGGTGTAACTTTTGCACATGCAACAGGTTTGCTGCATGTGAACACCTTGTAGACTATGGCAGAGCTGTGCAGAAATACTTCCTCTTGCTCTGGAAATTAATTGACGTGAAAACTTTTTTTATTAATTGTTTTGCCTCGTTTTCTCATTGTCAACATTTGATTCTTGAGTATAAAACCCAGCAGCTTGAAACAGACTGCTTCCAGAATTTCACCGTAAAACGTGGCAAGGAGGAATTATCAAAGCACTTTGCAAGGATTTGCTCTTGCCGTTTCCTAAGACTGTTGGGAATATTATTCCCTGGTCTTTTAGGAGCCCTAGAGCAAGAATCGCAGTAATATTTGTTTTCATATGCACCTTTCAGAACAGAAATAGGGCACTGCTGCCAGATTGACACCTCCAGAAAATCTACCCAGAGCTCCCAGTTTAGCAGTGTTGGGTTTGGAAGGGCTGGCGAGGAGGGCAACAAAAGGCAGGGATGTTATTTGCTCTCCGTACCCCCGTGGCCATCAGGAGGGCAGCGTGCCGCGAGGCCACCGACCGCTGCCGCGCAGGCGAGAGCCGAGGCTGTCGCACCAGCCCACGGACGTCGGCTCCTGATGAAATGGAGTGAGCTGGAATTCCCGCTCCAGCCGAGTGGAAACCAGCAGGAAGCTTTGTTCCTGTTATCTTTGCAAGCTTTGAGCCATAATCTGATCTTATTTTGTATCTCGGGTAACGTTTTCTTCCTGTTCAGAACAACGTGAAAATGAAAGTGGTGTAGAGGAGTTTTGCCCAGAGAAAACAGCTAGTTAGAAACTTCAAATAATTTTAATTCAAGGCAATGGAAACAATTATGTGCAGTTCACAGGATGCTGAAGTTGTTTGTTATGCAATTTGAGATGTAAACGGTGAACAAAGAGAAGTTGTACTAACTGATGATTAAATCCTGACATGAGAAATTTCTGCATGAAGAAAATTTGAGACCTGAATAGATTCGAGATTGTTAGTCATCCATCAGTTCACACCAAAGAGTTTTGCAGCCAAGTGAAAAGTCTTCAGGCATCTTCTTTTTGTGAAGTTAAGTTACTGGCAGGATTTTGCCACTTGTGTACACTGACACTGCGCTGCCGAATAAGATGAGTTCAAGAGGCTTTATCAACGTAGGGTGTTTTTTATTCTATTGTCAGGAAATCATATCAATAAAACTTAATAGGAAGTTGAATGTAAAAATGCAGCAAACTGTGAACTTAATATTGCCCTGGTGGGAGCTCATTAATATCTCAACAGGTATACTCATGCATTATCTTAATTGCACATAGTCCTTAAGGAAATTGCCTTTTCTGAAGTTTCCTGGCTACTGTCATTCGTTGAGTTGGGTTCAGGTGCACCATTTTATTAATCTTTTAATAAGTTACTGAGGAGGAGGTAGCCCACTCCATCACATTTAAAGTAGCACAGTAGCAACAATTATTTTTATGGTTCCCCTGATTTGTGAGGTTCTTGGCCGTGCAAGTGAATTTGCAGGCAGAGGTGGTGGGGGTGTGGGCAGGGAGCCCAATGCTTCTGGCAGTTACTGCAGCTTTGGAGCGAGTTGGTTTGTCCTCTGGCACTGGATCTGTTGTGTGTTTCCAGTTGAGACACTTGGCTATTAACAAGGAGCTCGACGTTTTCTGTCATTTTGCTTGAAAGGAAGGGTCTATTGAACAGTGAGAGGAGGATACACAATGAGCTGATCATGCAAAGTAAGTCTGAAATGAAGAATTGGAACGATGAATTTGTATTTCAGTTGCTTTTTAGAATCATAGAATAGTTTGGGTTGGAAGAGACCTTTGAAGGTCCCGTAGTCCAACCCGCCTGCAGTGAGCAAGGGACATCTTCAACTAGATCAGGTTGCTCAGAGCCCCGTTTTGCTCTGAACTACGCAGTTCCAAACCTGATGTTGGCAGATGTTTGATGTTGCAAAGAGTGACTTAGGAGGCCATCAAAGACCACGTGTTGGTTCTTGGTGTGTTTTCTGCTGTGGCTGCTCACAAACGCGCCCTGCGTTTCGAGCGAGACAACCGAGCGTGATCCAGAAAGAGCTTTTCATTAACAAAAGAAAACGAAATAAATGAAGAATGATGTTCAATGTTATAAATAAATTAACGTTAATTAATCACTGACTAATGCAATGTTCCCAGCACTAATCACTCACTCTTGTTGTAATCAGAACATCAGCCAGGCAAACGACACGTAGAGCTCCAGGGTGTGATGTTTGCCGTAGTCCTGTAAACATGATGACTGCCTTCAGGAGAGCCTGCCTCCCACGTCGGAGATCTGCTTACTCATCTGCTGACACCTGAGCGTCCTTCAGAAAGCTCCAGCTACATCCGTGCCTGGTCGTGGTGGTGAAGGCTCAGGCAGGATGTCTCTTCTGCAAACCCTGGCTGCTCTGCAGCACAGGAGGGAGGACCAGAGGCTCTTCTCACTCACAGCTGTGCCGTGCAAGGGCCAGGGGGATTTTTATCCCCTGTGTTTTATGGATCACAACTCTTCTGCCCAGGTGTTAGAGCTGTTTGGAAAGCAGGCTGTAATTCCGTAGAGCTTTTTGATGTTTCAAACATGTTTCAGAACAGAAAAGAGGAAAAATGTGATGGGAGAGAAAGCTTGCTTCTTTAAACTAAAGTTTTGCATGTGAGATATCAATGACAAATAGCAGATTTTACCAAAATGAAAGAAAAATAAATCAGTTGAGACAGAAAATATTTATTAGGTTAATTAAAAAAAAACCCAACCTCATTAAAAAACTCTGTGCTGTGATCCCGACGTGAAGGCATGGTAACACTTGCTGCGTTTGTTGAGATCCCAACTCTTCCCGTGGCAACAGGATGTGATGTCTCAAACTGGACCCTTGCAGGACCAAAAGGATAATGAGTATGGCTTAAGAGAAGTGATGTGTTTAAAAACGTATAAAAAAAGGGAAAGCTATAGGGAAAGAGGGGTGCAAATGTTTTTATTTAGATGTGATTTATTTAGTGTGTGAGTTGGGTGAACTGGATAAACTTCCAATTTTTCCTGTGGTTAGGGCATGGTGCAGGCCAGCCAGTGCTGTCAGATGGCTTTTAGTGCAAGTTTGGATCATAGCAGCAGCTCTCAGAACCAAAACAGAAAGAAAACTGGCGGTGGTTGGCACATCTGAGAGGACGTTTAGGGGGCACGGCAGGGAGCAGCGGGACTACATTTAAGATCATCTACTGCTCAGGCATCCCTGGCATCGTACCGCAGCTCGTTCATCTTGTGTCTGCGCACGGCTGGGAGCCTTCCCCTTCCAGGGCTGATCCTTCAGCACCTTTCGGCAGCGCTGAACGATGTTTTACAGGGTGGAGAAGAGTTGGTTATTAAACATCCAGCTGCTTAACTGCAATTTTACGTGGGTAGCTTTGCTAGGGCTTGTCCTGCACCTTCAGAACTGGAGTGCAGTCTGTGTGCATCCAGCCACTGCCCTCCTGGACCTGGGCAGGAGGTTGGTTTGTGCCATGTGAGCTGGGAGGCTCCAGCCTCCTGCTGAGGGAGAGACCTTGGGCCAGCCTGTGCTTGAGAGAGGTGGACAAGGGGATGAGTTTCATCATCAGAGAGAGTAATCAAATCATAGCCCTTCTTCTTGTTCTCCCTTTTCACCCCCTCACCCTCCTTGCACGGCGAGACCATCTGCATCATCTTTGGGAGCAGAGAATGGTTAAGTTTGGCCAGCTTGGGGGTTGGGTCTTGAGGAGTTGAGTCAGTCCATTTTTATTTTCAAGTGAACTTCAACGTGCACAGGAGCTGTCGGTGCATGTCTGCGAGCGTACGTGGTGAGCAGCCGTCGGCACTTGGCAGCGCTGCGTGTTGGCTTCTGGTTGGTGGTCTGATTAGTGCAAGTCCCGTGATGAGACCTCGGAGAGGAGAGGGTGCCTGGCCGTTGAGATGGCACTGGAGTTAACCTGACGTTATTTTTCAAACTAAAGTCACTCTCAGTAAAAATAAAACTGTAACGCAGAGGAACATATGGTGCGAAGTACGGGAGGAAGGTTTCCAGCTGGGTCCGTGGGATGTTTGTCCACGTCCCGTTGCATGTGAACGTTTAACAAGGAAGAGACAAGAAGTGCTGATTTGTTAGATTTTTAGCTGATGTAACTAAATGTTCAGTTTGGACATGGGGGATGCCTCCTGCGTGCGCGGGAAAATGTATGGGAGAGGAAAACGGCTTTTGTAGGTGTCTGTAACATGTTCTGAAGTCCTGGACGAAGTTGAACTCTAATGGCACCAGTCTATTGTATCCGTTTAAGTACTTTTCTCCCTGTATTCAGACAAAACCTTAAGAAAATTCTACTCCTCATACATACAACTTGATGTTGCTTTTAGATATCCTGTAAGAAACGTTGGTAAAAAACCCAATATGCACTTTTTATACCACAAGTGATTGGAACAGCCAGAAGCAGTTAATATTTTATGGACAGAGGAAAAAGACTAAAAAAACCCCAGAAATCTCCAAAGTAATAGAAGCAATGGAGCAAATTCTGTAGAAGCTTTGCTTTCTGTAAACATGCAGAATATGCTCCTTTTGATTTTTAGTTGAAAAAGCAGTTGTTGTCAAGTTGGAATATAAACGCTTGCCACAGATAAAAATTTGTATTTCATCCTTTCTTTTATTTATAATTAAAAAAAACAGCACTGGACTATCAGAACGGCTCTGTGTGGGGGACTGGTGCTTTTCTAATTAATAATGGGTAAACAGCACCTATAAAGTGAGCCTGGTTAACTGTTCTGCTTAATATAAAACCATCCAATGAATAGATGAATTAGGCTGATAAGCAGCTGAGCAAGCTCTGATAACTGCTTTGTTCAAACGAGAAGAGAGCGATCCTAAAATGTCACCAATCATTTATTACAGCAGCAGTTTTAGGCACAGACAAATTCGGAATTTCAATTATTTTTGACGGCCGGGGTGCCCGGCGTTTTCTGTGCAACCGCAGCAGGAGGTGGGAGCTGGGAGTCATCCCTAGGGTAGATTAAAAACAAAGAACCCAGATAAATTGGTGCAATCGATCTATTTGTCTTGGAGAGCAGTCCCCAAGCTTTGCTGGCCCCTGGGCGAAATACTCGGCGAGTAAATCATGTACCAGTGGTCAACGCCCTGCTGGGTTCTTCCCGGCAGCCTCAATTTTCACTTTTTTAATTTTCTGTGACTGGAGCGCTGGAAGGTCTTGCTGGCAACGTGCTGTCCACAAGGCACAGATCTAAAATAAATCTGGCAAGGCTTTGTAGACAACTGCTGTCTTGCATTAAAAACCCAAAGCATCCCGGCGTTCAGCTCCATCAGCTGCCTCCCTGGCTGTCGATCCAGCAGACGTGCAAAGGAGTGACACGACGCATCCCAAGGAAAGGCCGTGCCAGGTGATGGGGGGTTCAGCTCTCCAACAGCCATGGTGGCAGCCGGATGGATGGAATGGTGCTGGTTCAGGTTCAGTGCTGCACAGCGAGCACAGGCGGCGCTGCGCCCGGGCCCCGATCCAGCCGGCTCCCGGCGTGGGGGTCCCACGGTGTGGCGCTTCCAGCGGGGCCACCCGCCGTGTTCTGCTCTAGGCTGGTGCTGGATGAAGCCAAACGGTTCTTAAATAACTCACGTGCAATGGTTTGTTATGGTTTATAACAGAACAATAGATATTACTTGTACAAACAAGCGCGTGTCCCAGTAAATGTTGGGGTATTTAATAATTATGGACAGTTTGGATAAATTCACTCACCTGCTGGGGCTACAGCAGCAATTTTGTGTTTCAGGTCGGCTTTTCCTCTGCTGTAGCAGTGGTTAATGTACATACAGCTGTACAGATATAGTGTCTGTGCTGTGGAAATGCTGCGTTTGCTCTCATCTGCTCCTGACCTCTGCGAGAACCGAAGGCGCTGAGCCCTTTGCGGGACCGAGCCGGGGGAATGCAACGTTTATTCTTCTGTGGAGGCAGGAGAGCTAATAAATACTGGTAGGAATGCTGTGCAGAGACAGAATGTGAGAACGCAGAAGATGCTGGTACTGAGGCATGAAATACTGACCTTTCCGCAGTCCACAAGTCTCAAATCATTATATGTGATCATGTTTGTGTATGTTGCAAATCTTTTTTTCCCCCTCCTTGGCATCTCAAGTGAGAATTATGGCAGGTTCCTTAATTTAAGGAGCAGTCCCAGACTGTTACTCAAACAATTGCATAATGTGTTTGGGGATTTACATACTGTCAGCTTGATAACTGCTTGGGGACCTTCGTTATCAAGGAGAAAACAGCCCTGAACTATATTCTGGTCTCTCTGTTATAAAACGTAACCGTCAGCTTCCTTCATACTGTGCCATGAGAAGGAGAAGCAAGAGTTGGTTTGTCATGGACAGGCAGCTTTAGGACACAGCTGAATCGTGAGCGGGTTGTCTCTGCGGGACAGACATGTCCGTGCTCAGCAATCTTCATGGCTGTTCTTCATCAGAAAGAATCAAAAATAAACATCCTTTTGTTTAAATCTGGAGTCACAGTTTAATGTTTAAGAGTTTCTTTGTCCTCTAGAAACTGATGGAGGGTCCTGCTGGCTTTAGCCAGAGGTGACAGGTGTAGATTTAAACTCACTTGCGTTCAGGATCCCAAATAACCTGATGCTGGTAAAACCAGCCCACCAATAAAAAGGCCGTAGTGAGAAGGACGGTTTGTGTGTGCTGTATTTGATTCAGATTGCCTGAAAGAAGGAAATCATGAATGTGCACATATACGGTTGGTTTTGATTGATTAATGATTTTTCTGTGTAACTTGAAGTGAATGAAAAGATTGTGTCTTTGACTTGTACCTTGCAAAGGAACATGGTGGAGAAATGTAGATGGATACAACAAAAACGAACCGAGGCTCAGCAGAAGATAACTGCTTTAGCTAACTGCTGCAAGAAGTGCAATGATTCTATGACTATGTATATTTATCAGAAATTATTTTTTTCTACAGATCCCACAAATCAGTTATGCCTCAACTGCACCAGAGTTGAGTGATGACAGGCGCTATGATTTCTTCTCACGTGTGGTTCCTCCAGATTCCTTCCAAGCACAAGCAATGGTGGACATTGTGAAAGCTTTGGGATGGAATTATGTGTCCACTTTGGCGTCTGAAGGGAATTATGGAGAAAAAGGAGTCGAGTCCTTCATGCAAATTTCCAGAGAGGCAGGTAGGCAACGCCCATCCTCGCTCCAGCAAACGCTATAGAAGTAATTAATGCTATTTTGTACCAAATGTTATATTATTTTTCTAGAACATATATTGATTCTAAAGGTGCTCAAGTTCTTTGTGATGCCTCTGTAACAGCTCTGAGATACTCTTATTCCTAAATTGCCTATGGAGTTTCAGAGAGCTTGAAACCTTAGTGGTCTTCAATCATTTCTGGAGAAAATAGAAAACCCTGAGTCTTATCAAGCTCCTACTATTCCACTGGACAGCATTATATTATGTTGACATGGGTAGAAGACAGATTTTAAAATGCTGAGCTTTTATCTCTCCACAGCTAGAAATTGTGAAGACTGCTTTTTACCAGACATTGACTTGTGCCATACTACTGCTGTTCACCTTTCAGATCACTGCCTGATTTGTATTGCTTTTCTTTAGCCTTTCTCTTGACCAATTCAGTTGAGAAAATTCATAATGTTTTCTTTGAAGGCTCAAAAATTACTGTCCTGGGATACAGAGGCAAGAAACTCAGCGGTGTGGTGTGAGGCACGTCAGATCTTTGGTGTGATGCATCACGTTTTTCTTCTTACTGGTTTCGTTTAGTGGCGTCTCAAGAAGGCCAAACTGTGTTGGACAATGTCCTTGTCAGTGAGAGATGTTCCAAGAGGACAGGGAGATGCTGTGGCTTGTGCTGGGTCAGGCTTATGGTATTGAGTCGAACTGTCATGATTTTGTTGACAGAAATCTCTAATTTCACAGCTTGTTTTGCTGTTCTGGTACGGAACGTAGAGCAGAGCTGCCTCGAAGGTGTGACTGCTGTGCCAGTGTGCTCATACCCTTATCCCAGTAACTTATTCTTCAGGGTAAATAGTTCTAAATTTCCCCAGAGACGCCAGAACATAGGAGGACTTAGATGGCACTTCAGGGAATACAGGTATAAACCCATGGCAAGCTGATTTCCAATCTAGACTCATAAAGATTGGGAAATGGAAAGATTGGGAAATGGAAAGATTGGGAAATGGAAAGATTGGGAAATGGAAAGATTTGGAGCTGATTCCTGCAGTGGTAAGGAAAAACAAGCAGGAAACATCATTTGTTATTGGTGTATATGGAGGGCCCATCTCCAGAAGCCTTCGATAATGTCTCTTGGTCGGGAACCCATCACCATTGTGCAGGAAGCAGCATTACTGTGTTCCCCAAATGAACTCACAGCTCTCCTGCCCTGTGAGCACCCTGGCATTGCGTTAAATAACACCAGCATGACGCAATCCCCAGTTCCCTTACTGGATCCCATAGATCACCGGCCAGATTAGCCAATGTGTGAGGGAGAGGACCAGGACGGACAGGTGCTGCCCCGAAGCAGCCCTCGGAGGTTTCCATCCCCTTGGTTGCTGCAGGGCTGGTTCCGCAGCTGCAGGGCTGGTTCCGCAGCTGCAGGGCTGGTTCCGCAGCTGCAGGGCTGGTTCCACAGCTGCAGGACTGGTTCCACAGCTGCAGGGCTGGTTCCACAGCTGCAGGACTGGTTCCACAGCACACACTCTGCTTTTGCACATCGCCCACGTTGTGCACGAGGCAGAGCATCCGCTCGCTCCCCCGCGGCCGCCGCGCAGCTGATGGAGCGCGCTCGGCCGCGGCATCCGGAGCGAGCGGAGAAGGCGGCTGCGGTTAAAGAAAGAGGCTGAGAGGGGGAATCCGGAATTGTTTCATTATGCTGATATCACAGAAGGAACGTATATTTGCATAAATTTGTCATTTCGTTCAAATGCATATTTATGTGGTATTAAAGAAAATGGTTTGGGATTTAGTACCGCAGGAAGTGACAAATGCCAGTGTTCATTATCATTTAAAATTTACTTTATTTGCAAATATCCACTGTTGCAAAATCATACCAGAAATGTGTTCTGTATGTCAAGGACAAACTCCAGCTGAATAACACTGTATCATTTTACAGACTTTCTGTAGAATTAAATTAACGATCGGGGCTGTTCACGTAGTCATCATGTAATTCAACGTCCTTCATAAAAAATTATGGGTAAGACCAGAAGAATACCCTGCTTAAACCAGCATTGCATGCAGGACAGTAGAGGTCCTGCCTATAAGATCAAGGCACTAAGAGGGATGGGGCATAAACTTTCTTCCCCGTAGGCAGCTGCCCTGCCTGGGACTGGCATAACCCCATCCCCAGCGCTGCCCGCGGCTCAGGGCTGCGCTGAATTTATTTGTGTTACGCAGATACAGCTCAGGTGAGTTTCTGAGGAGGTTTAATACCTGTCAGCAGCTTCCCCAGCTTCTTAAATCACTGGGAAGCGCAAGATGGTTCTCCTGTCTAGATGTTTGGTGGAGCACCCGCCGTGCTGCCTGGGGATGGCTCTTGGCCGTCATCCCCTATGGGGCACCTTGTCCCTGGGCTTCGGGGTCGGTTGTGGCCATCTCCCAGGTGCTGTTTTGGGGGGGTCACGTTGCAATGGGGTTTTCCTGTGCTCTGGGGACGTGCCGTGGAGGGTGCAGCAGTTTTGGGGTTGCTTTCCTGATGCCTGATGTGGCTGTGTCTCCTCGGGGATGTTTTATGCAAAATAAATGGTTAACCAGGCTGTCAGGTGATTGTTGAGATATCAGGGTTGGGAAAGAGCCTCCTGAAGATGCAATAAGCAGCAATAATTCTACTGGCTCACAACTGTGGCGTAGTTAGTAGCTCCTTGATTTGTCTGTTTAGAAACATTTGAGTGGTCAAGAGCCGCGTGTCTGAACGCCGGCGGTGAACAGTCCTCTGATGAGGAGCAGAAGGGACAGGAGGTTTCACGAGGGAGAGGAGTGTTACCAAGACTCGTGCACTTCAAGTGCCAAATATATTTAAATGGGTCCAAATTTACGTGGCCTGAGTGAGGTGTGTAATTACGCAGCATCTTTGCAAAAGCAGCCAAGCAGGGCGGTGCGTGCCGTGCCGAGCCGTGCCGACACCGCAGGGACAGGGAGGAAGGGGTGGCAGAGCATACTCGAGCTGTTCCTGCTGCTTCCCTGCGAGTAGATTAACGTGGTGCTTGGGGTGCCAATCAAAACTCACGCTAATTAGAAAACTCGTGCCAGGAGCAACAGAAACGCAACAACAGCGGGAGGAAGGTTTTTCCTTAGTCTTTCCTAGTCTTAAGTTTTTTCCTACTCTTTCTAGAAGAACTTTTTCCTAGTTCTTCTAGAGATTGGTGAGGCTGTGGATTAGCTCCTCTTCCCATCTCGAAGGCCATACGCAGCGTACCCTGCGGGGAAGTGGGGAGGGTGGAGGGCAGGAGAGGGGTTGAAGTGGTAAGGTACAATTTACCTCAATTTCCAGTTGGCTAAAACATGTGAGGTTCCTCAGGAGGAGTTGTGCTCTGCTTAAAGCATTGCCCGTTTCATGGCTTCATGTCTGTGTTTAGGCTTTGGTCCCGTTGAGGGTCTGGCTGCTCGAAGCAGACACCAGAACCCAGCAAGGCTGCAGTGAGGCTTTGCAGGAACACCCGGTCTGCGTGCAGGCAGGCTTGCTGCTCCCCAAATCCTGGAGCCCAGCGTGCAAGGAAATACGGAGCCGAAGCAGTGGCACGATAAGCTCTGTAGCCTGGTGCACATGGGGGAATGCAACAGAATCATAGAATCATTAAGGTTCGAAAGGACCTCTAAGATCATGAAGTCCAACCATCAACCCAATACCACCATGCCCATTAAACCATGTCCTGAAGTGCTACGTCTACACGTTTTTTGAACACTTCTAGGCATGGTAACTCCATCACCTCCCTGGGCAACCTGTTCCAATGTTTGGCCACTCTTTCAGTAAAGGAATTTTTCCTAATATCTAATCTAAACCTCCCCTGGCCAACTTGAGGATGTTTCCACTCATCCTATCGCTACCTGGGAGAAGAGACTAACACTGACCTCGCTCCAACCTCCTTTCGGGTAGTTGTAGAGAGCGAGAAGGCCTCCCCTCAGCCTCCTTTTCTCCAGGCTGAACACCCCCAGTTCCCCCATCCGCCCCTCTGTGCATATATAGCTCCAGGTTTCTCCAGTCCTGGCTTTTGACGCTGCCTGGGCCATGACGGTGCAGCGTTGGCTGCGGTTTGCTGTCGGAGAGCTTTCCTGGGTGCAGGGATGGCAGAGCTGGCGGGGGTCCTGCCCAATGGGACCCCTTTTGATGCCCAGAGCGGGGCTGGGAGCGGTGTCAGGGCAGGGCTCCTTGTCCCACACTCCCCTCCGCGGCCCCGAGGACCACGCGTGTCTGCCAGGAGCAGGAGCAGCCCTGGAGCGGAGGTAATTAGTCAAAGTTTGAGACAAGCCAGCAATAAGCAGTCGTTATGAGCTCTCAGATGATTGCCTTCTATCTCATAATCAGTGTATTTTGGCAGAAAAGATGATTTAGTCTGTAGGTACCGGCATGTTTGTTCTTTGGCCTGGGATCTGTAGCAGCTAATGGTCCTAAATTCGGTGTTTTATCCAGACGTGTTTCTGATTCAGCCAAGATCTTAGGAATTGTGAGGGTGAGTAGAAAGTGCTGTCCTTGCTGAGTTTTCAAATATGCTTTAGCATATAAAGACTTCGCTTGATCCTTTGAGTTAATAATTCTTCACAAAGTGACTTTTATTATGAGCACTTCAAGAGAGTTTGAATGTGTCATTGTGGCAGGAGATGAAGATTTGAAACATGCTCTGCAGTCTGTGGGATTAATAAATTAGGGGAATGGTCTAATTATGGAAAATCTAAAGAACAATTTCAAATTATTAATGAAACTAGTGAATACTTGAATTTCAAAGATTAATTTGTCTTTGATTTTTTAGAAGATTAATCTGTACCAGAAGGTTAATTGCTATCTGTAAGAAATATATATATTGAAGTCGTTAGCAAAAGACCACTTGAATGCCTCCTAGCAGATAAATGAAAGTTCTAGTATGCATTTATTCATCTCTTTCTCTCCAAAAATTGCCCATTTTCACAGATGAGTTCACTGGCTGCTTTGCTGGTGGAGACCTTGGTGCTCACTCCACAGGCTGCAGCAAACGGTGTCAGAAGGGGATGCCCGGCTCTGCATGCCCCCACCTCTGCTGCCTTCCCATAGCCCCCATCCAACCCCATCTCAGAAATAATATTTCTGCTCAGCGAGGCTGATTTTGAGCACAGATCTGCTTGTTTGCACGAACTAGACCTCCTGTGTTGCACAGAGCAGCGTGTCAGGAACGGGATATCTTAATCTACAAACGAAGAGTTTAGTTGTTTTTTTTTTTTTTACAAGGGCAGGTAGTGATAGGACAAGGGGCAATGGATTTAAACTGAAAGAGGGCAGATTTTGATTAGATCTAAGGAAGAAATTTTTTACATTCAGGGTGGTGAGGCACTGGCACAGGTTGCCCAGAGAAGCTGTGGCTGCCCCATCCCTGGAAGTGTTCAAGGCCAGGTTGGATGGTGCTTTGGGCAACCTGGTGTAGTGGAGGGTGTCCCTGCCCATGGCAGGGGGGTTGGAACTGGATGGTCTTTGAGGTCCCTTCCAACCCAAACCTTTCTATGATTCTATGATGTTGTTCTCAACTGGAGAGGAAAAATTCTGGAAAAGCATGCCTTCCTTCTCTGTGTGCCAAAGGCATGATAAAAAGGGATTAAAGCTCTTGTACCGGTGCGCTGATATGATTATAAATACTGAAGTTTCTTCTGAAGACTTTCGGTTGCGGTGTCGTATTTGTTAAAAGGCTATCATCACCTTGACAGAACAAAAAAGCAGAATAAACTTTAATCCCCTTTAACATAGGAAGCGCAACACTGGCGACAGTCTCTTATCTTCTTTTCTCCTTTTTTTTTTTTTGCTGAAGACTTTTTTGAAATATTCATTTCTTTAATTCTCCTGCCTCCGCGATCGTCGAGGGCTGCGCAGACACCCCTTACGTCAGGCTGCGAACATCTGCGTGCCGCAGGGACGGCCTAGATCCGCACGCTGCAGGAGCCGAATTCGCTCAGAAAGAGAAGGAACATCAAAAAAACATTCATTGTCAGGGCAAAGAAAAGACCCCTGAAGTTTTGAATCCGTCTCCTTACCCTTAAGTAGAGTTTTTTCCAGCGGTGATACTGAACAGTATTTCTTTTCCATCTTCCAATTTGAACTTGAATTTCTTCTTTATCTCATTTTTTTTTTCCCCAGCTTTATATTTCTGGTAAAATCTGTGCATGTACACACACGTACACACCCTGTGTGAGACACTGCCCTCACACCTGGCAAGTGTCACTCCACCCAAAGCAGATGAACCACTTTTCTCATGCCGTTATAATCTGTGTGTTAAATAGCATAATCTCATAAGGCGTTGGTTTCTTTACAAATTATAAGTACCTCCTTCAGAAATTATTTTCTATAGGTTTGTTATCTGTAGCAAAGACTGTTTTAAACCCCTTTAGCCACCTATACGTGGTGGTTGTGTGGTTGTCCAAGTACGACGGCTTTTCCTAAAGCCTTGATGTTTGTTTTCTACGCTGACTTGTGTTTCTAAAAAGATCCCAATCTTTTGATTCAGGTTTTTGGTGAGCTGAATCATCTCATGGTGCTTTCTGTGAAGTCCTCAACGTGGTGTATCGTAACGTGCTGCTCTAATTCAGTGCTTCTCTTCTCTGGGAGCTGACACTACTAAGAGGCAGGAGCTGCTATGTCATCCCGCAGTGACTCACACGGCGTTTTTGTAGGCTCCTGGAGGTCTGTTCAGCTGCCTGCTATCATCCTGAATCTGCATTTTTCTAACAGAACTTAATTTTTCTGCTGTCTGTTGGGAATTCCATTAGCACAAATTAGTGCTGGGTAACATGAGAGAGTTAAATCATTGCTACGAGGGAGTCGTACGACTGTCTGTGTTTTAAGAAGGGAGAGGAGACTGTTCTGTCTGTATATCTCAAATAGGGTACTGATTCCTCTTGCTAAGTAGAAAATCCTGATTTTTTTTTTTTTTTTGGTCTTATATTTTGATGTTAATGAAACATCTCTCTTTTTTTTCCTTGATCTATTAAAGCCCTACCAAATGGATTTAGAATACACGTTACAAGGAGCAGTCACTTCACAACATAACCCAAGGTTAAAAGAAGCCTAAAAATGAGAAAGGAGAGTGGAAAAAAAAGTTAGTGGTGTCACCCAGCTGTTCTGTCAAAATCCTGGAACTGAAATCTCGGTCCTGCCAACGCCAGTGAGACTGTCAGAGCTGCCATGCACTGTGGTGGCCAGAGATGGCATTGACTGTGTCAATAAATAACAGATAAAATTTATTAGCGAAGCTGTGCACAAGGTACTGGCCATGAGTGACATCACACGTCGTCCAGTGATGCCCAAAATTTACCATCGGTGATTTCTGTTCTTTATGGCAGTTAACAGAGCCCAACTTTCAACAGAGTCGCTGTTCAAATATTCATTTGAACGAGTCACTGTTTTGGAAGTAGATGGGCTGAAGCGTTGTCCCGTCCGCCGTGATGACTGTTTATGTGTTGAGCGGAAGGAACGGCGTTGTGCAGACTGTGCTCTTTGGATCTCCCACCACCATAGCCCTCTGCAACATCCCAGTTCCAGCAGACAGTTGAGCTTACGTGTTGATCAATTTTGAAGTGCAGTCCAAAAACCATCCGAAGGAACCAGACACTGTCAAGGTGATGTTCAGCGTGTACCGCGGGTGCCGTCCCCTCGGGGAGCGGCAGCTCTTGGGAGGCTCACAGACCCCAGCGCATTTAGGGAGTTTGAGGGTGCAGAGCACGGATCGAGGTTCCTGGGGTGTTCCCAGTGAATTGCTGGTCTGGCACACCAGTCCCGTTGGGGCTTTTCTGCATGTGAGTGGCTCAGCATCCGCAGGAGGGGATGGAGAGGCAGCAGCACCGGGCTGTTCTCGTGTCTTTGTTGCGTTACACGATTATACTTTCTGATAGGAATGGCCTTTATTCATCAACTTGAGAGCCTGTTGTCTGGATCAAATATAGCAAAAATAAATATATAAGCCACTAATGAAATCCAGTCATTTATATCTGAGCACTTCAAGCAGTTTTCATTTTTCTTTCTATTTTTCTCAAATATTCACGTATCTGTCCCCTCTGGCATTCAGTGATACTATGTTAAATAACAATGTTATGAAATGTATTATTTTCCATCCCATGTTTTGTCAAATAACAAATGTTTTGTCATTTCAGAAAAAAAGTGAAGAAAAATTGCTTTCTAAAGTTGTACCAGCTTGTGTTGTGTGCTGCAGCCTGTCAGGTGTAATAGGATTTTATTTTAATTGTAACTGATCTAGTAGAAGATGCACTGGACTTGATCCTCAAGGGGGGTTTGGATTGCATTTAGACTTCAGTAGAATACTTCTGATGGTGGAAAAGAAAAGGCAAAGCGGGTCTCTGCAAAGTAAATCTGTTACTCTGTGTGCATGGTCTGGGCTGCTGTGGCTTTTTTAAGAGCTTGTGAGAAGTGATGTCGTTTAGAGGAGTGAATGGGTGATGTCCTTAAGGTGATGACTGGACTTCTCACTTCTCTTTGATACTGGGTAAAACTCATTAGGTTGCCTAGAGAAGCTGTGGCTGCCCCATCCCTGGAGGTGTTCCAGACCAGGTTGGATGAGGCTTTGAGCAATCTGGTGTAGTGGAGGGTGTCCCTGCCCATGGCAGGGGCGTTGGAACTAGATGGTCTTTGAGGTTCCTTCCAACCCAAACCATTCTGTGATTCTGTGATTCATTAGGTGCCTGGCTTAGATGTCGAGAAACTCTTTAGGCACTTGCCTGTATTTTTAGGTTATCAAAGCGATGTGAATGCAATCTTCATCTCTTTAGCAAAGTGTCTTCCTACCTAAGACATACCAGATGTCCCAAGTTAGTTGGCTCTGTTCCCTCTGCAGTAACGAAGAGTGATGAGATCTGAGCTGCCCTTTCAAAACATCTACTTCTCTCTATTGACTGCGCAGGGAGCGTAGGCACCAAACATAAGCACGTCATTAAAGAATTGGAATTAAAAAAAAAAATAAATCCAGTCATTGGTATGTATGCGATATGAGCATTTTCCTATCCTTTGAAGATAAATACCTGGTGTAGATTTACACCAGGGTTCTGATGATGTCGTTCAGGAGAGCAGTGAAGCTGATGGGCGTTGGGAGCACGCGGTTGGGGTAGGTGCCTGATAGCCCCGCGCCAGCAGAAGCCCATCTGCCCAAACAGCGTTATCATTGTGCCGTGGAACTGGCAGGGGCCTGAGTAATTCCTCTTTCTCAAATTGACTCATGAAAAATCAATAAAACAGAGTTTGGGGAGAGGAAAGAGGTGAAGAGATGACATTATGATTACCTTCGCATCTGCTTGTGTGAAATCTGAGACCAGTTCCGTGCTGATACGTGCAGAAACTTGCACTCTGTCCTCCTGAATGGTCTCACATGGCTGGTTTCTGGGGGAAGTACTATGGGATGGCTGTCGCAGTTATAGCGTAAGTCACTTTAATGATAAATATCTGCCTTTTTATGGCATTTATTGAACTCTTGGAGATTGCATTTCAAGGACAGAATAAAATTGAAATAGGTGATTCTTGTTACTAAACAAATAACTGCCAGCATCCTTTAAAAATGTTACCCTGTATTTAATAGAACATTGCTTTCGTTGTTATGGGAAATGGATCGTGTGGATCAGCTGAAAACAAGTGGTTGGTTAAGTCTTCATTATTTCAAAGCAGAAAAAAATGCATTGTTGAGCCTTTGTTTTTACCAGTAAAGTTGGACACCTCCAGGGAATGCTCCTGCATTTTGCAATGTGCGTGTCCCACAATGCAGAAGTGAAGTTGGTTTGATGCAGATTCAATAATTTATTCATCCCAATCCAGTTTTTTTCTTTTTTTTTTTTCTTCAGAAGGTTTTCTGCATCTCAAGGATAATATGTTCCTCCTGGTAAAGACAGCAGTATGGAGCAGAAGCAGGGAAGCAAGAGCGTTTTTGTTTGTTCTGCTTCTGTCTTCTGCTGGGAAGAATAGAAATCTGCAAAAAAAAGTGGGGTGGAAATACTAGGGGAATGGACAAAACGTATGTTGATGTGCATTAAGAAGCTTGAGGGGAAGGTCTTATTGAAGTGCAAAAGCTGATGTTGTTTTGGAGAGGAGTAGGGGGAAAGGAGGGAGTTCAAGTTTACTGAACAATAAAAGGAAGGAACAAGTCTGTGGAAACAGCAAGACAGGTATGAGGATTAGGAGAAGGGAAATGAAAAGCCATAAAATGAAAGATCATAGAAGTGGCTGAGTTGGAAAGATCGAGCCGTGGCAGGAAAAAAAAAAATCTGTGGATGAAGAAGACTTGCCATCGAGAAGAGGCTAGAAAATCACATTTGTTTCACCAAAAAACCCACAATTATTTCAGAAACAGAATTGACTTTGATTGTGAAAACTTAAAACTTCTGGAAAATAAGATCAAAATTCTTTCCAAAGTCTGATTTTTCTGCTGAGGGGCAGCTAAACCAGACTTCCTCAACGATTGCATCCGAGTGCCTTTGCTCCTCACTCCGCTTTTTTTCCTGCCTGCCGGGGGGGAGATCTCCGAATCCGGGCTCCCATTTCGCCTGCGGTGCCTATTCCAGCGCGCGGTGTGAAGCGACTTGTCAGTTTTCCTGAAGGAATAAAATGAATTTCATAAAAACCTTCTGCAGAGGAAGCCCCTGCTGTCGTTTTGACTTTCCCCGTGGAAAACAGAAATATTGTGATTACAGCGAGATTTTCCCATGGGACACGTCTGTTTTGCGAAGCAGGATGAATTTGTCGGAACGTCGTTTGGGACCAGCTCTAAATGCATTTCTGCATCTGAAGGGTAATTTATAATCGAATGCAGTAAGTTATTCCAGTTTCTGTCACTGAAATCCTGCATCCCAGGAGGAAATACAAAATATTGCCTCATCTTGTACCTTCCATACTTCACAGTCCCTTTTCGCTTTGTGCTAATGCAAAGAACAGCTTTCATAGCCATGGGGGAGTAGCAGCACATAAATAATTCCAAGATGCCTCTTCCATCACGCGCCCTCCTCTGCCTTCTTCATTCCTTATCCTTCCTCAGACAACAGAGGATGACAAACGTCCTGAACCCTTCACACTCTTGGAAGATGGCTTTCATGCATTGCTAGTGATCTTCCAGGCATGCCAAAAATATTCCCTGGTCTGTCTCTGAAGCTATCTGAGCCCTCCTCAGCCCGGCTTCCTCGTGCAGAGAGAAAGATCAATGGGAGGAGAGAGTCGCTCTAACCCGGTGTACGTACCCCGCTTTGCAAAACCATAGCAGGTAGTAAATTATGATCAAGGGAGTTTATACTCTCTTCTTACACGCTCTTGGAAAAGTTATTTATCAAGGCAGTGTTTGAAATACCCAGAGTGTTCGCTCTAGTACATTCAAGAAGATATTGGAGCTGAAAATATGAGCTGCAATACGGCGTTTTAAGTGGTGTACACATACAGCCAGGACGTTGGGGAGAGATGCAGACACCGTTTCTGTGCAGGATGTTGTGTTTCCTTTCCCTTTGGTGTTTCAAGGTTCATGTATTTTCAGTCTCTAAGGAATCAAGGGGCCATCTAGCTCGCTCTCACAAGGGAGGCAATCTGCATTATTTTCTCACTTCACGAATGTTCATTACGTAACGAAAAGCTCGTGCTGGCAGTGCCCCCCCCTTTCCAGGGAGGTGGCTCAGCTGGTCCTGTATGGTGCTGCAGGTGTTTACATCAGCACATGTAACCTGACGTGGCAGCAGCCACTCACCCGGTGCGAGGCACGGCACTTTCGGTATTCCCTTGGCCTGTTAATAACAAAAAGTTGCTAGAAAAAGCAAATTATTCACTTATATATAAAAAAAACATGTATTTCAGTGTGTAAACATGGAGACGAAACAGATTGAACTTTGGGTAATAGAAAGGCAACTCAATCTCAGTTCAAATTCGAAATTTGCGTTGGGTTTCGTGCTGGCACGGGATGTTGCCGTACGCACCGGAGCCATCTCCTCGCTCCTGATAAACGGCAGCAGCTCAGTAGGTTGGGGTTTGTTTGGGAGAGCCCCAGTGTGACAGAGAGAGTGGGCATCCGTCGTCTGGGTGGGTTTTTCAAATAAGATGTTCTGCTAAAGGGTGGAGGCAGAGATGCTGTGTGCAGCCTGGGAAAGGTGGATCGCTTGCAGGGAGCGGGGCTGCAGCGCGGGTCCCGGGGAGCTCCCACTGCTCTCCCAGCAAGCTGGGTGCCCGCCTTTGGGCGGGTGCAGCCTGGGGTAGGGGTTCATGGAGCCGATGAAGAGCGGCTCGGGGGTTGTCATGCTGCTCTGCTGACTGGGAGCTGTTCTGATCCACTGATCTCCCGTTTCTATGGTGGAGCTCTGGGCTGTTGGTGGGTCCAGGTGCTGCTTTGCGAGCGCCGTGTTCCGGTGGTGCCAGGGGAGGCACTTCTCTGGGTACCAGCAGGTTCCTGCCGACGGCCTGGCTCTGGGGCGGTGAGGGAAGTGGCTGCCTGGGAAATTAAAAAGTGGGAGTGTTTCAGGTAGCTGCTTTACAATGAAAGACTTTATCCAGATGCAAAAAGTCTGGCCCTGGCTATCTCGGGCTACAATCAAGAAAATACTCTCTTTAAGCATTGGTTAAATTATAATTTAATTCCCTGAATGTATTTTATTTCTCCCCTTAAATTCACTAATCCACATGTCTAATCAACCCTTTAATTAACTCTCAGTTAATCTTACATCTGTATTTTGTTCCTTTTCCAGCCTAATATTTTTTTTTCCCCCCTCAAATCACTAAATCACTTTGGTCTGTTTCTTCACAAGTATTCCCAGCGCTGTCCCTTGGTCCCACGCCTGTTCTGCGTGTTCAGGACATCCCCTGGGACAGACTTGATGTTGGGCTGAGCGGAGCAGAGCTCCGTGCTCCTGCCCACCTTCTCGGCCACCTCCTGCAGAGCCGGAATTTGGCTGCTTCTGCCCAGCCCGGTGGGCACGCGGCTCCTCTCTGGCTGCCTCTGCCCATCTGGGGAGAGTCAAAAGTCTTTTCCTTCAGCTGGTGAAATTCTGGCTCTGCTGTAAAATGGTATCTTGTCTACCTCAACCTCTGTGTTGTGGCATTGGGGCTATTGCCATTTCCAAGCCAGCGGGACGGAGCCCCGTGGGCTCTCAAGAGGGGACCGTACCCAGTCGTGGTTATTTCTAATGACTTCACTTTCTGAACTCCACTTTCTCAAGACAAAGGCCCGTGTTGAGCTGTGTAGATCAGAGCTTTCTGTTGGAGATGTCCTCTGGTCAAGTTCTACCTCGGCGAGTCGGGAAGCTGACTGTGAGCTTGCAATGCAGTAATCCCAAATACAGCAGCTTTTCTGCTTAAAAAATGAAGGATTTCACTTAAATGATCATGTTTTAAGCAGAGTGCCGGGTGCAGATGTGAAACAGCAGGAAGCTTTTTTTTTGACAACGTTTCATTGACTTTTCATTGCTGTTTATATATTTCTTTTAAAGCCAGTTTTATATTCGAGCAAAAGAAAGTCTAGACAGATTGTCTAAAAACTTTTATTGGCTCATTAAGATGATACTGCTGGTACGTCGCTGCTGGATAACGTGCGGACTCCGGTTAAGAAACGGCCTCCGTTTGTGCAGCGTGTGCCTTTGGCCAAGCTTGCCTTTAGTGTTCCTTGGGAGGGCTTTTTAATATCTGACTGTTCCAACGTCAAAACCAAATGCCACTTGAAGTCTTACATTTTTGGACATCTGAATGTATAGAAGGAACCCTGCATGCCTTGCTTTTTTTCCCCGAGGTGCTGAGCCTTTGTGGTTTCCGTTCGGGTTGATGGGAGATGCAGTGGCACAGAAATCAGTCCAGCCTTAAAGAGTTGTGTCTCAGCGTGGTGGCCTCAGCCTTCAGGTAAGGTGGGAGATGGACCACCCTGAAAAATGTGGCTCTGGCAGCGTCGTGCGGTAACTGGTGACGTGTCTAATGAGGGACAAAATCCCAGGAGGAGTCCTGCTCCCGGGGTCGTGCCGTTCGCTTTGAGCCGTAACTCGTCTCTGGTCTGAGCTGGTTGGATTATCAAAGAAACGCCTTTATTTGGAGGTTGGAATGAGGCTTGTTTTCTTTGGGCACTTGTGTGTGGAAATTGGTCTTATTTTGGCAGCTCAGACTGAGTGATAAGAACAGTGTCCTGTTTATCCCGAGCCAGGATGAATTTGAGGTTGGATTTTCCCAGGTTCGAGTTTTTACCTCTTAGTAGTTCCCTGAACCAGTTCACTTCTTGTGTTCTTCCTTCTTGGGAAAGCACAGAATATTCACAATGGGCAGAACTCGTCTCAAACCTCCAATTGCTGTAATCAAATAACTTTTATTTATTCCCATCAGGAGGGAAACCAGGGAAGCAGCATCACAATATTGCAGCCAGTGTCTGTAGTACACAAGCTGTTCCTTGAAATAAACATCTTCTGAAAAATCTCTGCAGAAGCTCTCGGAAGCATCGCCCCTCTCTAGGTTCTTCACACTCAGCTGCCCTACAATGCCACCGCTCCGGAAAACGCACTGAAAAAGCAATTAGCACTTTGGAGTGCTTTGCAAAATTTCATTCGTCTTCTGCCTCTTGAGGCTCTGGCAAATAATGCTGTTTCGCTCGAGGTTTCTTTGATGCAGGTTTTTTTCCCTCTGTCTTTTCCAAGAACAAATACAAGGGCTGGAGTTCCAGTGCAGTCAGCCCAGCAACTTATGATCCTTCTTCTGGAGAACTTCAAGACTCTTGAAAAGCACCACCTCTGTCACGTTTTGAGGTCAAAAGACCAGTCTATCAGCTCCCAAGTCAGGCGAGACCCTTGGGTCCGACTCCCCCTGCCCTCTCTTGGCAGCTCAGCAGGTCGGAGGGTGATTCGTCTGACTTATTGTGGGATCCGTCACTAATAGACAAACAGGAGGTAATTTGGCCAGTATACCAGCTCCCAAGTTAGATGAGACCCTTGGGCCCGACTCCCCCTGCCCTCTCTTGGCAGCTCAGTGAGTCGGAGGGTGATTCGCCCACTTATTAGGGATCGTCACTAGTAATACTATGGGCCAGTTCCTTATAATAATTCAAAAGTTTCCGGAAACATGCATATATATTTTATTTGTGACAGAATACAGGTTTGAGGATAGCCGGTGATAGTGACTGACTACAAAAACAACTTTAATTGAAATACTGCAGTGATAATATAAAACGATTACTGATCAGTGATAATATTAAATAGCTAGCAAGATGTTAGTAAGTAATGAAGTAAATGCGCATAACCCAGAGTTCTTACCCAATAGGCGTCCCTATGGGGGGGAGAAGAGAGGTTCAGCCCGTCGACTGATCCCAGACGTTCCGGTGGGGGGGCTTCTCCCTAACATCCCCTTTGTTTGCTGCCATTTTATACCTTTTTCGTATCTTTTAGGTGGAGCTCGAGTGACACTAGTCATACATAACTTTTATTAGGATTGGTGTAAATTTCTCTCGTGAGGGGTGTTCACTAATTGGGATTGGTGTAAATTGCTCGTTTGAGGGGTGGTCGCAGCTCGGAGGCGGGTGGAGGTGTGACTTAGTAGCCGAAGGACACAATTTCGCCATCACTGCTGAGGCAGCGGTTGTGATTCACTTTCCTTGATGGCATTTTTATGGTTATCTTTACCAGGCGCCTCTCATCCCTGATAACAGGGATGAGCCGTGATACCTCCGTACCACTCTGCTCCCCATTTCAAGGGTATTGCGTGGGCCTTGTTTGTTGTTTCTTGTCCCCGATAACAGGGCTGAGCCATGATACCTTCGTATCACTCTCCTCCCCATCTCAAGGATATTGAGGCCTTGTTCGTTCCTGAGAGCAGCAGCTGTGCTTCATGTCAGAGCTGCTCTAATATTAGTTTGAATTCTAGGGAACAATGTTCTCCCATTCCCCATCGATTTCAGTCATTTTCCCACAACCTCCTTCTAAAGCCACTCCGTGTTCTTTCTCTGCTTCCCTCTTCTTTTTTTTTCCTTCCGTTTGTGTTACCACCTCTGAGATACTGGATTAAGGGCAACAGGAACTTCAAGTGTCCAAGAAAGTCATTCATTTAACTTGAAAGCAAACGTGTCTTCTAGGCTATGTTAGCCAGTTCCTCAGATTTCACTGGGAAACAGGGAAAAACCAGTGGCACCCTAAGATTTTAAAAAACAAACAAACAAAAACCAGTTGCTTGCAGTGGGAGAGACTATGCGATTCCTGTAGTTTGGGACTGTGCCAAAACCCTTTTTTATAGAAATTCTGCTTTAGAGAAGTGCAAACTTTATTTTTTTTTATTATTAAATTTATTTTTTAACTCCAAGGGCTAATTATCCATTAAAGGGTTTCATCATTTGCGCCAAGCCCTCGGTGATGCTCAGCTGAAACCCCCAGCGCTGAGACTCACCCGAGCTGCCCGGGAGCAAAATGAGCCCTTGGGAGCACGTGTGCAGCCCTCAGCGGGGTTGTGAATCGCTTTACGAATATTTAGGCTCACACAAGTATCCCGTTGGCCACCGATTGCCCCTGGCCTGCGCGGAGGCAGCGGCTGAGGTGGCCATGGCAGCCCCGGGCAGGCACAGACCCACCAGCGCCGCGTTTTGCCGCGGTGTTGGTGCCAAGCAGGACGTGTTTGATGCTGGAGAGCATCTGCTCCACGTCGGAGAGAGGGAGCTGACTGGGGCCCTGAGTATTGTAACGACTGAATCCAAAGATCTTCCTGATTTTCGGTGGGATGTATCCTATTCTATTTTATTAATCTCTGTCCTCCGAGTGTTTCCGCGCTCCTCCTCGGCAGCGCGGCCGCGGCGGCACGTGCAGCACCTCTCCCTGGTTTCAGCCCTGCGTTGCGTGTAACAGCACAAGATAACGTCGTGGTTTGTAGTTGCTGTTTGATTTTACTGAGAAGTTTCACCGACCTCCCTGGCGCGGGAAATAGAACACGTTCTTTTTATCGTTTTTCAAATTCAGGCAGGTTTCAAAGCAAAACCTGTGCGGTTTTGTCAGCTTCAGAAAGCCTTTCTTAAAGCAGAATGCTATTGATTAAGCTCTAATGACATCTTTTTCTTAAAAAGGAGCCAAGAATCATAAACATTAAAGACAGGAAAGATGTAATTTGGATGTCATTAGTACTTAAGCTGCTTTTCTCTTTCGTACATGAATGTGCACAGGTGTTATTAGCAGCTGGGTTTGAATGTAGGATTTTTCCTGCCCCATCCTATGTCAAAAAACAGTTGAAAATGTCTGGTATTGAGAGCTTATTTACAGATCCGTCCTTTGCTCGTCTAAGCAGTTGTGTCATGAATTGATCTCCATCCAAGAGGAGCTCACTCTTTCTTTCCTTTTTACCCAGCCAATCTATACGTGTAACGTTGCCTGCGATGGCAAATCCATATGAGGCAATCCTTGCCCAGCTGAGGGCTCGATCCGGCTATGGACGGCGCGGGCTGAGGGCTGTGGCCGCGGGCCATCCCCTGCGTGATGGTGGGCCAGGTGCCCAGGGTGAAGGAGGGGGCTGCCTGGGGCCCCCCCGGTGTGGACGTGGGACTGCTCAGGCACCAGCGGCTGTAAATCACTGGTCTCCACTTCTGCTGGGTCAGGGGCCGACGTAGCAATCTTGGCCATGGTCTTCAGAGTCTCTTTAAGGGATTTGCCTCCAATTTAGCTTTCAATTTTCAGCAGAAAGCGTACAGTTATGTAGATTTCAAGCTTCCCTTCCTCTCTGCTCCAGACACAACGATGTCTTCTGAAATGAGTTGCGTTGTCCTGTACTTCATGAGCATCTCTGTGATGTCATATGTATTAGGTATGGCTTGGCGCTCCTGCAGGAGACCTCGAATGTGCTGGTTGTGTGGGACAGAGAGGACAGCTGTGATTCACAAGTGAGGCATATCTCGGCCTTGTCTGTAAAATGAGTGGGGTGGAATAGATGGAAAAAGGAAAAAATTCGCACTTTTGCCTAGCTATGTTTATTACTGGAAAACAGATGGTTACCCATTTCTTTTTCAAGGTTAGCAGGTACGCTTTGGCTGTAGGTTTGTTTACTGTGGTACAGAATTTCCTTGTGTGCTGAATTACAGGGAAGAGCATTACCAGGGAATTAATCTAGCAAAAGTCTGGTTGACAGCTCCAAATATGCAAATAAGGTCAAATAAAGGAAGCCAAAGATTTGGAGACAGGATCAGAAAAGTGCAAAGTCTTAAATATTCAAAGGCAATGTATATGACAATGACATGATCAGACGAAGAGTCACATTATTTTAACTAAGAGCCATATTTAGAACAGCCTGGGAGAACATTTTCTGGGTAGCCAAGTCTGCCTAAGTGAGAAAAATGAAATTACCCTCTCAACTTCTGCTTTTCGTGATCCAATGTGTGGGCTTGGGGAAATGGTTTTAGAACAAAGATCAGCTCTGTCATTGCATCGATATGACTTACTGTAAAGTGTGGGGCACTGTGGCTGGAGACAGAAAGGTTGCCAGGCTAAATTAATTAGAGGAAAAGTATGCAGAGTAATTGGCAGTAAGTGCTCATAGATGTGGTCACTGGCATTCTAGCACGTAAGGGAGCCTGCAGTTGTCAAAGCAGCTATCATAGTTGGGAAAAACATCTTTCAGTTCCGTGAATAACCTTTGAACTTTATTAAAGATAGCTTTATGAGTAAGGGATGCTGTGGGTCTTTGGAAGAATGTATTTCCCTTTGCAAATTGCAGCAGCTGACACCAAGTCAATGAAGGTGATATGTTACAGTGTCTCAAAGATTAACAGAAAACAGAAAAGTAGCTTGTGCAGCTCTTACAAATGTGTTAGTTTTTCGTCTGTCTGTTCCTTTAAGAGGTAAATTAATTAGATTGTAAAATTTGGTATCTTCCATGGAAAGAGGGTGGGTGTGACGCTGTCCAGCTGCACCTGCAGCCCCAGCACTTCACCAAGAAGCGCACAAGATGTGGAAGGAAGAGCCAACTCCGGAGACGTTCTGCGCTGTGGTTACAAGTGTGTTGTGACATACGTTCAGACAATGCAGACGACCCTTATCGCAGGAACCCCGGCGTGGGCAGACCCACCTGTGGAGCTGTCACCCCTCATTTCGTATGTGCAGTTTAAGGGAAGAAAAAGCCAAGTATTTTGTTACCCTTTTTGGTGGTGTTAAGGGTATTTGGGGGGTAGGAGCAAGAGGGGAGACTGGTTGTGTTCCAGGCCACCTCGTAGCTGTTGATGCTGCAAGTTGCATGTTCCTGGGACGATGTTCCTGCTTGTGCGCAGGGAGGCACGATGAACCGCTCGCATGCAGCGGAGCGAGGCCAGCGTCTGCTCTGGTCATCACCAGGAATGAATCCGTCCTGCCTCGTTACTGACTCTGTGTCCCGTGAGCATGGAATCTGGCACACCGTCAGCGCTCCAGAACACCAACTGGTTGTGGCAAATGAGACACAAAGGAGCTACGTTAGTCAGGGAGATGGAGGAGGAGATGGTAGACGGCGAGGTACGAAGCTCTGAGTCCGACTGAATTTTACGCAGAGTGGTGCATGGAATTACCTCCCATTGCTCTTGCCAGACACAGTTTCTTAAAATAAGTTTAAAGAGCGTTTTAGGAAGAGAGGAAGCATCATCAGAAAGGATCCTTCTTGCCAAAACCGTGGATAATACAGAGAGGCTTGAGGAAGAAAGGCAGGTGTGATCTGGGGCTTCCCTCCTCCATCAGAGAAGTGACGGGGCCAGATCCTTGGTGGAGAAAGAGAGCTTGAAGCTAAAGCAAATTGGAAACGAAGCAACTGAGCAGATTGATTTAGTCAGCGAGGCAGGTCATTTAATGATGGCCTTTCAATTGAACTGGAGGGGGCTGAGCGAGGAGCGATGCTGACGGCAGCGGTAATGGCCCCTCTTCTGCTTCATTTCCAGATCATCATTAACAGGCCTTTGCCACGCGGTGGTTTTCTTTCTCTGCCTATTCCTGCTTGAACTGCAACCTGCAGCAGTCATTGATCTCATGATGGCTGTAATTTGGGTTGTTTGCTGTGAATATAATTCATTCCATCGTAGCGTTAGCTCTCCTTCAGTCAACAGAAACATACATTCCTATATGCTGACTGTCCTTACTAGATACACAGGATAATATCCAAATGCTTTTCAGAGTAGGTTCAAATAAACAACACTGCTGAGATTATGGATAACAATTCTTAAGGCCTCATTAGTGATGTTCAGGAATAATGGTTGTGTTTGCAGGATTGTGAGGAGTTTTGGCAGACAAAATCCAACATCTGAACTCGGATCTCTATTTCAGAAAGTTCCTACTACTTTAGATATAAATATACCCCTGTGAAAGAAAGAGCAATTTCTTCCCTTCCAGTCACACGTGTATTTTTTTAATCCTTTCAAGTGTAAGGAGGAAAGAATGAGTACCATTTAGGTCAAAGAGATTCTTCTTCCCCCACCGTTTCAGTCAGTGCACCATTTGCAGCGTCAGACTTGGGGTCTCTCGTCTTGCTTTTAGGTCTGCAGTGTCACACAGCCTAAAACTGTGTGGGTGTCTGTGTGTATGTATGACCTCACTCATGACTTAATGCGTCACTTCCTCTGTGATGTGTGTGGGTACTAGTGTATTTGTGTTAGAGATGGAGAAGTAAGACACAGAGGAGCTAAGTGATTTTCTCAGGGCGTAACTGAGAACATTTGGCTGATGAGAGTTTGAATGGTGCTGTTGGAGTGAGTCCAGAGGAGGCCATGAAGATGATGCGAGGGCTGGAGCACCTCTGCTATGGAGACAGGCTGAGAGAGTTGGGGCTGTTCAGCCTGGAGAAGAGAAGGCTCCGGGGAGACCTTCCAGCACCTTCCAGTACCTAAAGGGGCAACAAGAAAGCTGGAGAGGGGCTTTCGACAAGGGCGTGCAGTGACAGGACAAGGAACAATGGCTTTAAACTGAAAGAGGGGAGATTTTGATGACATCTAAGGAAGAAATTCTTCCCTCTGAGGGTGGTGAGGCACTGGCACAGGTTGCCCAGAGAAGTTGTGGCTGCCCCATCCCTGGAAGTGTTCAAGGCCAGGTTGGATGAGGCTTTGAGCAACCTGGTGCAGTGGAAGGTGTCCCTGCCCATGGCAGGGGGTTGGAACTGGGTAATCTTTGAGGTCCCTTCCAACCCTAACTATTCTATGAATATAGTTGCCCTCAATTTTTTTATAAACTGCAGTAGCATGAGCTGGAAAAGCTTACAGCTTGTAAATTTAAGACAAGAAATCTCTTACTGGTGAAATTTATTACAAAAAAAAACCCACAAACCACGATGCAAAAATCTAAGGGCAGGTTAGACAGCAGAAGAAGCTGGTTTTGAGTCGCACTGGCAGCAGTTGGCCTGATGCTGGTGTTGGAGCAGGGGTGGTGGCAGAGCGGTGTGACAGCCGGGGCTGAGCCGCGGCACCCCGTGCCCCGCGGCTGCGTGGTGCCTGGAGGTGCTCGGGATGGAGTTTGGGTATTTCTGAGCAGCATCCCCGGGGCGCGCTGCAGCACGGGGCTGCGAGTCCTGGGGGCTTACAGGAAGGTCTTTTTTCAATGGCTCTTACACCCCCGAGTAACTTAGCCGTGGAAATTCAACCCAGTTTCTCTCCCGCTTGGTCCGGGGGCATATCTTTTTTTGTTCAGGGCAGAATTCCAGCTCTTGGAGCCGTTCGAGAGATTTCTAATCCTATTATAGTGGAATGGTGAAAGTTTTCTTTGTGAGCCTTTAAACATCCTTATCAAGTGTAAATGTCTCGTTGCTTTGGCAGCCGATGTTTTTCTTGAAAAATTAACTCTTCTATAAAAATGACATACTTTCAGTGAGATAAGCCATTTGATTCTGCCAGTTCATTTTCTGAGCTTCCAGCCCCATATCAAATACGTTTAAAGGGAGGCTGTTCGGTCATCGTTTAAGATACTATACATTATTCAGTTCCATATTGTTTAAATAAAATATTATTATACCTTTCTCCTTTGCATCAATGCATTCTTTTCCATAATTTTTATGTAAAGATTCCAGGACTCATGTTTTCTGCGAAGACAGAACAAGGAAATGCAAAATGGAACTTGGCCAAATGTGGAAATATATTAACAGGAAAGGGGACAAGATTAAGATCTGATGTTTTTTTGTGTCCCCTTTGGTATTTCTCCAAAGTTCCTATAGGTAGTCTCTTTTTTCTTGCAACTAAATCTTCCGTCTCCCTTGATCCAAATGTTTTGTGGCTGTGAAAAAGCCCCACTCATGGGGAGAAGGATTCTGACACTGGGAATAACATGGTAATGATGAAATACAGCTGGGTGAGAGCTCTTGATATACAATGGTTTTTCACTTGTTCTAGATGTGAATGTTTTTGTGTTTGGCCATGGCAGGGACCCGTGGTGTACACCCAAACTGCCGAAACAGGGCGGTGGTGTTGTGGTTTGGGCTGCGGTGTTGCCCGGGGAGGTGGGCTGCGTGGGGTGGGTGGGCGCACATCGGCACCGGGGAAGGGGACGGGGAGGCAGGAGGCGACCAGCGGGACCGAAACACTGCCGGGAAGGGAAGGGGCAGAGGGAGTTCAGGTTTCCCGGCTTCCTCTGGTGAGCCGGCGCGGCGGCAGAGCGCGGATGTGCCTACAGAGACGTGATCTTCCCCAGGGAGGTAGGATGTGTTGAGAGAGAGCATTACAGTTAAACTTGATTATAGAGAGCAGCTCAGTATTTCTGATAAAATCATTGATCTCGTTTTTTGTCTAATTTTTTCATTCTTTGTTGGCCGTTACAACCATCCCACATTACTTTCAAGCTGAGGCTGAGAAGGCTGATTAAATTGCAAAGCAGACTTTTAAATGAAAGGATCCATATCTGGCTACACTCGTTATCAGTTCCAAGAAATTAAATCTACCATAAATGATTTACTCTAAAACAAATCAAATAGGCTTGGAAAGACAAAGGGCAGAGCGGCCATACAGATTGCATCTTGGTGGAAGGAAGCGGTGATCCGAAAAGAACCAGATCAAGCCCAGACCTGCCACGAGGTCTCCAGCTTTCCCTCCAGCAGCTTTGCACCGTGCGTCTGTGCATCCCCGTGTTTGCCTTGGATATTGTGCAAGTTAGTCTCATGGCAGTGAAGAGCGCAGCGTTTGTCTCAAGGAACTGAAAATGCCATTTTTCTGGAAGCTCTTTTATTGCTGAATGTTACATAAGATGCTCTAACACTTACATTAGGCTGTACAGACTGCTGTTCCCCCCTGCAGATTTATGTATTCATTATTCCTTCAAGGATGCAAATGAAAAAAACCTCTAGAAATTCACCTTTGCTCCAGCTGAACCCAGACGTAGAGAACATCATTGGGCTGGAGGTGTTCCTCAGCAGGCTGAGGTGAACGCACCGCAGGGGTGGTCTGCACGGTGATGGGCACAGTGACTTCTCATCCTCTGCTTTGCCTCAAACTGTGGGTGTTTGTGTGTACACGTAGGGATGTATCTCTCTCTAAATATATATGTTTTTATAGTTACATTATGTATCTTGGAGATCAGCATCTTCAGCTTGATCGCTGCTCATCCGTGTGTCTTAAACCCTGGATAGATAACGGTGGTGTTGCACCAGCGTTCTGCCTGGCCCCGAGAGGGAGGGCAGGGAAGGGATGAGGGTTATCTCTCCCGTGCGTGGGGTGGCTGGGAGCGTGCAGGGAGCCGAATTCCTGGGAGCAGCTGTGACATCCAGTGCCGCTCTCCGGCCCTTCTTCCCTTTCGGAGGAGCAATACCGCGCGCGCCGCTGTTTTTCTGTGCAGATAACACCGGAAGCAAAAGCGGTGCCTTTGGACGAGCTCGGACGGTCTGACCCTCCCCAAGCACGGGTGGGCGAGGGCAGGTGTCACCGGCGGGCTGTGGAGCAGACCCCACGGGACGGGGCGCAGGATGCCGGGCAACCCAGTGCCTGTGGACGTGAAAAGGAGCAAGTTGAGTAGATGCTTGTTGCTGCTTGAAATCTTTAGAGATGAGCTCTTGAGCAGGGATGTACACGAGCAGTAGGAACATGCCGTGACTCTATAAATTACATACCCACTGGCCCGGCTCGTGTGCGGACCACCCGGCTGGTTCAGGCTGCTGCCTGGCACGCTGCCTGGAACAGATGTTACCCTTACAGTTAAATAATAATTAAAAGCGTTTAAAAAATAAAAGGCAACTCCCCCAGCCTCTACTTTGGTATTTTTAAAATTATGTGCTGCCTGTTGTTCAGAACGTCCCTGGGCTTGCTCCAGTCCAGCAGCGAGAGCGTGCGGTCAGATGTCCGGCACTGGGAGAGCTGGAGCTGAGCTCTGCTGTAGGGTGGGCGCAGGGCTTTGGCCACAGATCTTGGGGAACGTTCCGAGGCTGGTTGAAGTCAAAAGAAGTCAAGGAAATTTTTCACCACACTGTTTCAGCTCCTCTGAGGGCAACATGAGTGTGATCTAAGTGTACTTCAGGTTTAGGCTTCTAAATGTTTTCCATTAATGGCTTTGAGGTCCTCTTGGAGGAGGCTGCAGAGCAGGAAGGCTGCTGTTGTCAGATGGGACTGTTAGACACAAGATGTGGTCAAATATAGCGGGTCGGTGCAAAACCATTGCGCTGTAAGATGCGCCGGTCCTCGCCTTGCCTTGTATTTCAGAATCTCTCCATATGGCTGCTTAACTAGCATTTTATTTTGAGTTTTAAGTTTTAGTTAGCCCTAATTTACACGTTTATAAAAAGTATATAATTTTTACTGTAAGATCGTTTTTCAGGCAAGAATGACGCGAATGTGGAACTTCATCTTCTCTTGATGCATGTTGATGAAAAAGTTTAGCTTTGCTCTAGCTGATCTGGAATTTTAAATTACCCTGAAGGAAAACTCGAGGCATGAAATTGTTACGCTTTTTAAAGGAAAACAGAAAGATGAGACTTGTTCTGAAAACTTTCCATAGTCTTAGACCTATCCAGTTAGATGAAGTCATGCTGGCTCTGGTGCCCAGGTGGTCACGATGTGTTCAAGTTCTGAAACGAAACCAGCCAGCTTAGCTGGAATGGCTAACCCAAGAATTCACATTCATTTCATTCCAGTTCACATTTTCGACTTTTAATTCATGTCCAAACGGCCAAGGGTTTTCGTTGTTGGTTGGTTGGGGTTTTTAACCTCCATTTTTTGAGCCAAAGAAGAATACAAGAAGGGGTTTTCTGGCACAAGAACTTTCAGACTCCAGAGTTGGCTTAGTTGTGCTCTGGGTTTGTGAAGTCTTCAGAAAAGTCTTGCAGGGGCAATCCTGGATTCTCTCCTCGCATGGGTGATCCACAAGACAAGTTTCTTTCCACTTCCTTGCTTTTCTAGTGTTTTTCTTTTCATGAGCTTTTTGAAGAGTTTGAATTAGTACAGAGGAAAAAGAAAGATAAAGGGTGTTTTTGCATGTGTATGGTTACTAATTAATGGATAAAGATAACTCTGCCATAACAACAGCTAATAATAATTTAAGTAAAGAAAAAGTAATTAAAAGCACAGGATTCTAAAATGATATGCTATATACTGGCAATGAAATTTTTGACCCAGTCAGATCTGCAGATAAAATGCAAAAATTAAGAGGTCATTACCTTCGTGGTTATCTTGAGCTCTCATAATGTTTCATATCATAAATGCTTATTTTCTTCCAAACCTGGAGCAAAAGTCTTTTCTTTCCTGCTGTGCGCTTCTTCCCCCAAAGCTGCTGGCAACTGGTGCAGCTGCAGTGGGTCATGGTGCTGATGGGAACGGCTGTGTTTCAGTCAACAGCTGGGATTCCAGTAAAATTTTAACTTTTTTAGGTAAATTTGTAGCTGAGTGTGTGTGTCTTGGGGTTCATGAAACTTTGAGGTATTTGGAAACGGTCTCTGGGCATAGTCAGATTTTTTTATACCAGTAATTGAAATACAAAATAAACAACTCTTAACTGGAACAAAGAGTGTTCCTTAACATGTAATTTTTATTTATTGTACAGACATATATATGTATAACTTTGTAGCTTTACATAATCTTCTTCTGGCTGGTGTTAATTGAATTAGTCATGCTTACAGAATACTAAAAAGATTTGCCTACGGGAATTTCTCTTCAGTTTTGAGTCAACAGTCGATTCAGAGGATTTTGTTTTACTTAGTGACTTCTTTATTAAAATAAACAAGATTACTGACAGGGAGAAGTGTTTTCTCTGTAAGCATTAAAAGGAAGGATGGGAAATGCCAAGGTAAGGAAATGGAGATGAACAGAGATGGATTAACGTTTCTGCACTGGAATAGCTATACGTGTTATTTTGGCAAGTGTATCCTTTTGCCATGTTTGTTTCTAAATTGTTTTATGCCCTTTGGCTTTTTTCTTCCCAAACAGCAGAGCGGTTGGGTGATGGCAGGTAATAGTTTTCTCCTGTTCTCTTAATTCTTTGACTCAGCTCAACTGTAGTTTGCTGTCTGGTGCCATTGCTCGCTCTCCCGGGGATGAAATAAGTTTATTGGCTACAGCCTCGGGATTTATAACAAATCAGAATATATGCAGAGTACGAGTTTTTAAGCTCTTCAGTAATTTATTTTTCAGGATTTGTTTTGCTGTTGTGTCTTACCTTTCCAGCAGTTCGTTACGTGGTCAGTTTTTAGGGTTTGGTTTGCTTGAGAAAAGCCTTTTCCTTAATGCCTATAACCACGTAAGCTTCTGAGCTTATGAAACTTCCATGGAATCGTGAGCTGAATATCAATAACTCGGATAGAGACAGAGTGCTGGAAGCCAGGAATGAGCTCCAGGCTCGTCATTCGGATCTCATGTTTGTAAGTCCACAGCTTTATCTCCTGTGACATTTTAATCTCTTTTCTGCTCTTGGAGCGTGGACAGCGAAAGGGATACAGAGGACTGGCACAGGCTTTGGGGGGACACCCCATGGCTTGTCCACGGGGACACGACCTTCCTTATGACGTGACATCTTGTCATTTCAAACAGCTCCTGCTCTGCCAGGAGAGTCTCGTAGCCCCAAACTGCCCCTCTGCCATGGTCCTGCTGCAGCTCTCCACTTTTTCCCACTCTTAAAAGAGAGAGACCGTTGGGAGGCCGGTGCGTGGGCACAGCTCACCTTCAGATCTGCGGGTCGTTAGAGGATGGCTTGTTCAGACAAAGCCATGCTGAGCTAATGTGAGGAGATGATGGCCGGTGCTTGAGTAATAATCTAGTTGGGGTCACAGTTGCAAGGCTTAAAATGGGTACGAATAATGAGCGTGGGCAGCGAGCTGCGCAGGATCGGCGCGTTGCCAGGCTCTCGCTCGCCTGATGCCTGCAATTTGGGATAATTTCTCGGTAGTACATTGCTCTCCTACCAGGGCTGCAGAATCTCATTTGCCCTGGCTTTGCCCAGCCAGTGCCTCCGGGTGTGCGTCCAGCCCTTAGGGACGTGCCCCGCGTGTCCGGCCCTCCCCAGCCGAAGAGGAGGCATCACCTCCTTGGTGTCCTTCTCAACGGGATGCAACACACGTTGTGTGGCACTATGGCAGTGGGGGGCTGTGGGAAGGAGGTTGCAAAATAAAGCTGTGAAAATGACTGTTTTGCAAATCGCGTTATCTAGGATTGCCAGCTGAGTTACATCTTTTGTACCTTTTTAAAATCAGATAACCAGATAACCAAAGTTATTCTACTCATTATACTGGTTTAAAGCATGGACCTGAAAGCACGGGCTCTGTGCTGCTTGGGAAATGGCAGGCAGGTGATGCTGCTATTGAAATTTATGAAAAGAGGCAGTGAGACAGCCAGAAAGGAAAACAAGAGGTCTGTCATTTTGCAGGATTAATTTATGGCAATTAGAGGGTAATTGGAAAAAGGCTTGAAATGATTTTGATGCATCTGTCTTCCTATCTTACCATGTTTGCTTCTTGTACTACGTTGATAAACATCGTCAGGGACTGAAGGAGAAGTTCCATCTCCCCCTTCCCGTAGGTCGGCGATGACTGGCCCTATAGACTGAAGTTCTTCAGTGTCACATGACTGTAAAAGGAATAAGATTTATGCCTCAATATGAAATAAGAAGACTATTTTTTGTTGTCGAGTCCTTCTGTTGAAAAAGTAATAGATCTGTGAATTTGGCTTACGAATTGGACAAGTCTGGAGCATTTGTTCAAATTTGATTTTTATAGCTGAAGAGTGGCACGATAACCAAGCAAAGTATGTACACTTACGGTTATGTTGTACAAAAATAGTGAAAGGCAGTGTGTGCTTTCTGTGCTAGAAGTATTGTTATGTAGGTCAGCTAGGATCTGGATCTGTTATCACAAGTGACATTGCCAAAGAAAAATCAAGAGAAAATAAAAGAAGCTTTGAATAAGAATATCATAGGTACCGACTCTTTAGGCACTGTTCAGCACTGTGTTTCCCTCACCTCACCTCCAGACTCTCTACCCAATAATGGTGGTACAATTACCAATTGTTGTTCGCCCGAAACAAATAGATGTGTTGAAGTAGCATAAAAATACATAATTGCTCTAATGCTGATAATTTACGGGAAATTCAGTGTGATTTATTTTTTTTAGATTATCTCTCATTTTGCCTGAGTGGTTTGGCTTCGTAATCCTTTGATGCCTTTGGAAAACTATCTGCCTTTTCTGAAACCAATCAAGAACCTGAAGGCATGATTGAGCTCTGAAAGGACCTGGTACCTGCTGCCCTTTGACTCAGGGGACAAAGCCGATGATACGCAATCTTAGGAGATGCTGTGAGGACCACAGGAGGGTTCGTAGGGTTTCACCTGGAAGGATGGAGCAGCTAGTTTGCTATGTAAGATATGCTAATATCTGATAAAGTGAGTTATTTGGAGAAAAAGTAGCTAAGGAAATGATTGAAACCTTAAAGGAATTGTTAAAAATTATTAGGTCTTTCAGCATATCATGTTTTGAATGCAGTGAGCACTTGCATGATTTACTGCCGCTGTGCTTTGCCCACGTAATCTGCTCCTGAGACAGGAAAAAATGGTCTGTCTTCTCCTGTCCTTCGTACGCTGGGATTTGGGCAGCTGGGGAGTTGCTCAGCTGGTGGTGCCTCGGGCCTCTGAGAGATCTGGACAGGAACAGCATGTCTCTAGAGCTGGATTTCAGATGCAAACACCAAGAGTATTTAACACCATCAGAATAAGTTTTAACCTTACCGGAAAACAAACTGTGTCTGTTGGTCCCCATTCCCCGTTAATGCCACGTCTTGGCTTCTTCAAAGACACAGGTAGAACCTCCTTCATATTTATCTTTTCAAATGATTTTTGCACAAGTTTCTAGTTTTTTTTCCAACACGCCAGATGCTCCAGGTGCAGTCAGCCACCATTTCAAGAAGGCAGGCGAGTAGATCTTTAATGCAGCGACAGAAATATCTGTTTTCTTGTTTCTGTTGAGCGTGATCCTATTCTTCTTTTCCTTTTGGGGACAACTTTCCTATTGGGACAACTACAGTAAACTCTGAAAAAACAGCTTTTCTCTTAATGAACAGATTTGCTTGCACTTGAATTTAGCCAAATTTGAAAGCTGACTGTGGCCTCACAGTCCTTTGTCCTGAATATTATTTCTTATATTCTCTTCAGATTTGGAAAAACCAGCTCTTGGAGTAGACAAAAACTTCCATCAAATGCCAGTTGGGCTAGTATGACCCATTCTGCTTCTCGTAAATGTAGGTTTGTGCATGACAGAGTCGGTCCTATCTGCAGAGCTTTTAAATTCTCCTGCAAGGACTAGAACATTCCTTTAAAGGCTCCTAATTTTTAACTTTGAAAAGTTTTACTGCGTGTCATCATTATGCAGTAAGACTTCAGGGAGAGGTTTCTAATGAGCACCGAGTTCCTGTGGAGTAGTGTAAACCTTTTATTTGTCTTTTGTGGGGTCTGCTGGTGCCAGTGTTGTAAAGCTGAAGTGATTACGCCGCACGCGGCACGTGGTCCTCCAGGCACCGTTACCTCCAGCCAGCGGTGACTCACGTCGCTGCGCTCGCCTGGCTGGAAAGCTCAGCTAACTGACTTTTTAGGATGACTGGTAATTACAAAATTGATAACAAATGTAATGACAGCCTAAATGTTTTGCGGTATCCTACTTGAAATGTCCCTTCTTGAGTTTTTAACAGGATAACGTGGGTTGAAGAGATATCAAGAAAGATGCTCTTGGCACCAGTCCCCCAGTGGACAGCCCATAACCTTCACCCCTTTGTGGACTGGTTTGGCTCCATTGACCATATCTCTAAATACTTAATTGTGGAACAGACATACTGACCAGAGCTGGATTACTGTCATCTCATAAATCTTCCTGAAATTATCTCTTAAGTGAAGACAAGTTCTGTCCAGGCAGCTGAACAACTATGTCTGGAAAAGCAGAATAAACATGTGCGAAGGAGTTAATCATGGCCTTGATTATGAACATTTTCTTCTCTTGCTCTCCATGTCTGCAGACTTCTCCGTGAGTTGTCTGAGATGAAGGAGATATCTTCTACTTGAAAGCTGAGCTTAGACCTGTATGATCAGCAAAACTATTACATACACGTGTTGGGTACTGCGGTGTGGTCCCAGTTCATTTCAGTCCCTGGGTGAGTCTGCTTGCCAGAACGCTGGTTTTGAGGATGAGTTTGAGGCATCAGGAAGTTTAGAGTTGCAACAACTCGGCAGTTTATAAGAAGACAGCGAGGAGCACCGCTGATACGCACGTAGCTGCTCGCAGTGCCCCCCGGGGAGCATCTCCTCCAGGCAGCAGCGAGGGGACGCGGGCAGCCCAGCCTTCCCACCGCCCCGCTGGGCGTTCAGCACAGTGAGGGAGATTTGATTATTTTTATACCCGTTCATAGCTTAACGAGCCTAATTCTGTGCAATTCCCGTTCCTTTCTCCATAGTGTTCTTTTTCCATAGGTTTAACTCGCTCGACTTCAGTGTGGCTCATGCTGATTTACCATGAAAACAGGAGATCTCTGAATTACAGCTCTAGTGCCTCTTCTGACCAAACTGGCTGACAGTTTGAACTGGCTGGATCAACCGCCTCTTTTAAGATGTGTTTGGAGAACACTTGGAGAACCTTGATGCAAAATCATGGGTATTTTGCTATTTAATTTTGAATTCTAATTCTGCCCAGTAAAGGAAGAAAATTAGTCTGTGGAAAATACAGCACAGCAAAGACGAAATCCTCCCATGAAATAAATAGGCATTAGTGTCTGTCCACAGTGAAAACTAAGTGATGTAATCCCATCAAACCATTCCAGTAGCACTGGGCTGACTCCTGGGAGTCATTTTTAGCTGTTAGCAGGAGGGCTGTGATTTCACTGTAGCTCATATTCCAGCTGGCAGGCAAAAATCCAAATGCATTCACTAGAATTTGGAAGTTACGGTCAGTGCCACTGACTGCTTTAACCTTTTCGCCTTTGACGAACTCATGATAAATGGAATGTGATTCAACTCTAATCATTCAGGCACCGGGCTGGCCTGCAGCCAGAGAGCTGCAGTACGTGGGGCTGTGGATTTTACTTCTTGTAATTAAGTTATCCTTTTTTTAAAAAAAGCTTTTACAATTTTATCCAAGGAAATTATTTTTGCTGGATGTAAGAATGGGGAAAAAATTGTGTAGCAGTGGATTTTGAAATGGTGACGAGAAGAAACCACTGTCAGTATTAACTGTCTTTCCTTCTTTACGTTTCCCCTTGGTGTAGTAGCAGTAGAACGCAGGTGCTGAGTTTCTGAAAGTAAAGCTCTCCTTTGTGTCGCCAGCGTTCCTTTTGGAACTAGATGATCTTTGACGTCCCTTCCAACCCTAACCATTCTATGATTCTATGATTTTGCCACAGCAGCTTACCGCAGGACTTTCTTTGGAGTACTTGCAGGGAGTACATCCAGTTGAGTTACGGCAAAGAGAGCAACGACTGATGGCAGGCTGCTTTAGCGGAGCTCTTACCAACGATTTGCAGAGATGAGGAGGTTGTGTTGGACATCTCTCACTGGAAGCTTGGGGACTGCTTTCTGACGTCGTTTTGAATTGGCACCTAACAGGCAGGATTCTTTGATGGCTCTTTTATGTGCGGGTACAGCTACGTGAAAATCAACCGCACAGGGCAGCGGCTCTGTTTATTATTATTATTTTCAAATTTCTTTAGCATTGTGTTTCATGCATCACTGCTTTCCAGCCGACACACAGCAGCGTTCGAGCACTGCTGTGGGTAGAAGTTGGGAATCCGGGGGGCGAAGCTGCCTCTGGGCTCCATAAACTGGGAAGGTGATGGAGAAAACAGCGTTTTGCTGCAGTCTGCAGCAGCGCTTTGTTGCATCTGGCTTCTGCCTGAGTACTGGGAAGATTCTCTGGGCCTTATTCTTACCAAATTAGCTTTTGTTTGCAAAGGATTGCGAGTTGTTGGGAAGAAAGGTATGAAAGGCAGCAAATGAACCGGGAGATACTAATGAGAAATAACCTGTCTCAAAGAGTATCGATTGGTACATGTCTTTTCTTGGCCAGGTTCAAGGCAAAGCTATGGCCTGAAACAAGTCTTGTTTCTAATTTGTTTCACCTGAAGCTTGCTACCTCTCTTAATTTGTTTTCCTCTCTAGTTTTGATAGAAAATTCAAGCTACTCTGAGTGTCTGGTTGAAAAAAAAAATGCATCAAACAATTTGTTGTTTTAAAGCAGACGCTATTTCATCTGCTTTTGAAATCCGATTGTATTAGCAAATATCAAACCCACTCAGAAGGTAGAACTGATAAAGAAAAATTATTAAGCACGCATGAAAGCAGTGATCTGTTTGCTCAGTGAAGCTGCAAACCACGTGCATTTCAACAGCAACGACTCTTGTTTACTGGTTACCAGCAGCCGCCGGTGTTTGCAGCTGATGGGCACCAACAGAAATGTTTTGTTGTTTTGTTCCTTCCGCTTCTGCGTTTCTCAAATGTGTGGACTGATTTTAGAGTAACTGGGGAAAATATCTGCCCTGGTGCTGTGCACGAAATGTTTGGAGGGAAGGAGAAATAGCTCTTATCCCACAGTATCTTATCTTATCTTGGCTCTTCAGAGCTGCCCCGTGGTGAGACGTCTGGCTCGAGCCAAGGCTCCTCTTAGACCGTGGAGCACAAAGATGGACAGTCCTTACCCATTTCAGCTTAGTTACCACGAAAAGGTAATTCTCCTGAAGCAGAAGAGTTGTCGCACGTCAGACGTAACGTGGGGTATTAATAAAGATAACACAGCGTTACTCCAAAAACTGGAGTTTTATCTCACAGAGGTCTTGATGAAGGTGTTTTGTGGGCTCTCCCGGTCTGTTTTATGTGAAGGTTTCCTGTGAAAGAGGGCTGGTTTTATTTAGAGAGAGTAACTCTATTACCAGGAAATTATTACTGCATATTTAAACCCATTATTTTTTAAAGAATGTGCAGAAGGCATTATGTCTTCTTCAGAAAAAAAACCCACAACAGCCAAACAACAAAACAACAACGTTGCTGACTTGAAGGGATGCTCGGGCGAAGGATGCTGTTCCTGATGCCACGTATCAGAAAAGGTTTTAATTCCCAAAGCCATCGGACCACTGAGGTCTTTCCATCCCGCAGATCCGTGGGTTCTGTGACACTGGTGTGATTGAATTGCTCCTCTCCTGGCACGGCACTGACGTGCCGTGGAGTTTTCAATTACGTCGGTCTTTCATGGTTACATTCCCGTAGCCATCTCACCCGCCCTCTCAGTGTCCAATTATGCTTTTTAATTTATTTCTTTTTGAGCCATTTGAGCTCCCTTCCTAGTAAACAAGCAGAGGAGGAAAAAATGCAGGAAAAAGAACAGGTATACAAAGAAGGAAAAATATGTTCAAACAGTTTTGCTCCATAATTAAAAATGTTTTCCTGCAACTCTTCCTTTAATTCATCCCTCCCTCACTTTTGCATTCACCTTCTAGCAAAGCCTGGTGCTTTTAGCCTCATGTTATCCTGATATTTGATTCTAGTAGATATTTTTTAAGGGAAAGCAGGCTGGAGGGTACTTGGTTGAAGATGCGGGGAGGTGGTGGAGGGGGAATTGTGGGGAGGGAGCTGGGAAGCCCGGTGGGAGCGACTCCCTGATGGGGCAGCGCGAGATAAAAACGTTCAGCTGCCGGTGATAATTTCCCTGATAAAGATAATCCTAGTAAATAATATTCCTGGAGGAGGAAGATGAAATTATCCCTTAAAATGGCTTACATTTGAAAAGGTTTCTTAGGGGAATGAGTTTTTCAAAATCATCTTTTCACTCTGATGAAACCATGCGTTAAGTAAAACTTAGAGGTTTTGAGGCAAGATCGGATGGAGCATCATGCTTGTCCTTCGTGTGTTATTTACAGTCTATCAGACAGACAAGGGAGTCGCAGCTAAGGTGAGATCTTGAGCAATGGTCCTATGAAATGGAACATCACCCGAGCTGCATGTGTGTTCCTGCTTTTCCCCTGGTGTTCGGCTTCCGGAGAGGGACAGAAGGAAAGGACCATGAAAACGTGTTCTCAGGTGGTCTCACAATATCCGACACGAAATCCTTTCCACTTTTCTTAAATTCTGTGTAGACACTGTCAAGAAGCCCCAGACCACACTACGTTTTGCATCTCTCCTTGTTATCACAGGGTTTTTTATAGACAGTTTTGTGAAGTTTGTAAAAACACAGAGGATCCAGTTTTTATTTCCGTCTGAATTTTCAAACAGAAGCTTTGTCAATATGACTTCACTGAGTTCAGTATCCTTACCTGATACATTGCTAGACACACGTGCTCGTGACTTTAGTGCAAAAATCACGTTATTGGTCTAAAAGACATACATATACAAATGGTTTATTTTGAATCCCTTCTGTTTAGGCTGCATGCAAGAGTTGCATGTTCTCGCACCGACGTGCCTTCTATTAAAACCAAAAAGTCCTTCCACTACTCTGCTCTTTCGTCCTTCAATTATAAGAAAAAAAACCAAGAAGCCTCCTGCCATCTGAAACGCTTTATCTGAAGTAGAATGTTAGTAGCTGAGATTTAAGGGGTTTTATGGTTTAAATGCTGCCACGCTGTAGCCACAGTGGTGCCAATAGCGATAGCGTTATAAATAGTGCATGAATATACACTTGTTTATCTTCTCAAAGTGCATTTCCAATTCTGTCAGGGTACATGTAAGAGGGTTTAAGTAGCTTGTGTTTTGAATTCAAATATTATCGCGAACTGCAATATTTTTTTAAGGAACTTGAATGAAATTATTGAGGACGTCTGATAAGTGAGATTTGATGACGCTTTAAACCATGTTTTTATCAGGGGATATTAAGAAATAGGAGATTGAGCGTTGCAACATAATATCCTTTTTCCGATGCTCCATTTTACTGACTTAAAGGAAGTCATTTGAACCATCATTTTGAGAATTCCATTTATTTATTTCAAAAGAAGTAAACATTTGAAGCCCATTCCTACTGCAGGGTGGATGGGAGCTCATACTTTAGTAGAAGTTATTTCTCTGACGACGAAGCAGAATGGGACATAAACCAGTGTAGAGGATTAAACCTCTCATGTCCTTTCCTTGTCCTGACACAACACTACATCAAATTATGAATATCTTGTACTTTACGGTGTGATGGGAAGATAACGATGTGCGGGTTCGGAAATGGGATTCTGAATGTAAGTTTTTCTTCTCCTGTTTTCAGCAGCATCCATGTGCTTTTTTTAGGAATGAAAACATATTTTAAAAATATTTCATACTGTGCCCCCAGCTCACAAGAGTTGTCTTAAAAGAAAGCCCTCATACTTATTTAAAAAACCGTGGGAACGTTCATTACACAGTTGAAATATGGCAAAACGATTTTTTTCTTTTTCTGCACCATGCTGTGCTACACAAGCTCGGTGCCTTGACGTAGAGATTTCATTAGTATTCTCTAAACCCAGGCAGAGGACATGGAAATCTTTGAACTCTGCATTTGCTGGATAAAGCAAACAGTACATCATGTTTCTAAACTACTGAATAAAGTTAAAATAATGATAATAGAATGAAACAGCCTTTTTTTCGAGGAGTCTGTGGGGAGGGAAAGGCTGGAATGTCAATGATCTTGAGGGATCATAAGGCTTTTTCTAAAAAAGTGTGTCTTTGGGAATTACTGCCTTGACTTTGTCAAGGAGATGGTCTTGCTTTGGGAGGGGGTGATGACCGTCATCTGACAGTGCCACCAAACGCTACGGTGGGATGGGGTGGGACGATCCGCCTTTCCTTTGGCCATCGCCTTGTCACTCAGTTTTCCTGCTGTCCTGTTCTCCTGATGGAGAAGGTCTCCAGGGACACGTACCCAAAGGCAGAAGGAGTCGTTACCAGAACAGCCTGTGGCTGTTCCCTATGGGGAAGAGAGGGTGGTTAGCGTGTGTGATGTTACAGTAATTAATGAGCCACCTTTGACTCCAGATCTGAATTTAGCTCTGGCTCCTGGACCCCATTTGTGACCGTCAACGTGTTGGTTAAAGGGAGATCAGAGTCATGATTTTTCAGATGCCAAAGCAGCAGCAGTTGGAGACCCACAGGGGACCCAGCCAGGGAGTTTCAGTAACCGGAATTTTTATCCCTTACCTCTAAGAAAGGACCAGTTACATCCAGACCATCTCCCAGGCCTGACCGGTGATGCAGGTGCCCACTCGTACCACGGAGACACCCGGCTGGGCAGGGACTGACTCTGGGTAAAAGTATTTGTGTAATGGTGGTTCCAGCATCCAGCTGTGAAGTGGGACAGTGCTGAACTTCTGCAAAGTAAATAGCTCTGGGGTAAACATTTCCCAAGGGTTTTTAGGAAGTGTCTGGATCTCGGTGAGCCAGCTCGCTGATGAAAGGTTTCGTCTCACGCTGTAAATTGCTTGTGTGTCCCAAGGACTCTCCAAGCAAGAGAAACCAACAACTTGGTCGTTATTTTTTGCATTTCTGTGTTCCCAAAAGGGAGGAATTTGGGGACCTTTCATCCCCTGTGTCCCACCCGGGATTGCTGAGCTCCTTCTCTGCTCCCTGGGGTTGAAGAGAAGTGCCATTTTTGTAGATCCTTATCTGACACTTGCAAACTGCTGTCTTGCCTTCAGTCCCCTTTTTTCCTTAGCCTGTTTCTCCCCAGGTTTGATTTTACATCACATCTCCAGCGATAATCACCTGGCCTCGTAAGTTCCCAGTTTTCAGTAGCAGCTTCTTCATTAATATTTGAAGCATATGATTTTTGCTTGTTATCAGCAATATCCCAGGAGACGGTAAGAAAGACTGTGTAGGAGGGCATTTTAAAAGCTTATCTTTGAAACCATGATGTTTTGTGATTTAAAAATTAAATATGGATTAACAAATGGAGAACTGACGCTGTCTGGGGAATCAAGATTGGATGTAGAGGGAAAAAGAGCATGACTCAACAAATTGCTTTATCACAATAAACTGAAGCTATTGGTGGGGATATGCAGCTTGAGTAAAGTGGAGCTGTTCAAAATATTTGACAGTCAATATTACCTAAGTAACTATGCAGTCGACTTAATTAAAAACATTTGTTTTCCCAAAATAAGAAGTCTGTAGAACAACTGAAACCAAGCAGATTAAACAAGATTCACTGAAATTATGTGTATATTCTTCTTTTACTCCTTTTTTATGCAGAGAACATTGCCATGTTCTGAGAGGCATGCAGAAGTAAGCTTATTGGCTTTTAAAAGGAGCTACTTTTTCAGGAAACTCACCTTCTGGATGCAGAGCCCATTCCTGGCCTGGAGCAGAGTCTGATATGCAGCAAAAAAATGCAAAATGAAGACAGTTTCTGTTCCTTTGCGTTGGTCACAGGCAGGTAGCAACGTTGCCCCAAGGACAGTGCCTCACTGTCCTGGTCACTGCTGCGCTGTGGACGTCACAACCTGATGCTTTTGTCCAGATCGTGTAAATGCTGTCAGTGGTGGAGCATTGCTCGGTGAGACGTGCGACAGGAGAGCGTTCTGGCACGGTGGGATGTGCCTGTCTGCGTACGGTCTTGCACAGGCAGAGAAGCTCCTACAGCCCTGCTGCTGGTGCACGCGTCGTGTCCTTGCTGGGGCTGGAGTATCTAAATCAACTTCTTCGGGAAGTTTTTAAAAGAAACAGAAAACCATAGAATCATAGAACGGTTTGGGTTGGAAGGGACCTCAATCATCCAGTTCCAACCCCCCTGCCATGGACAGGGACACCCTCCACTAAACCAGGTTGCTCAAAGCCCCATCCAAGCTGACCTTCAATAAATGGGAATGAAAGACAGTGGAGTGCTGCTGATGAACGGTTGAGTGAGTTCCCAGCCCCGAGGCCGTTGACGATGGCATCTCTAATAATTGCAAGTGCCTTACTTTGACATTGATCCGAGAAACAGATAGCATTATCTGCAAAGCAATCTGATGTAATTCTTTTCAGCAGTGACCTGTGCTTCGCTGAGGTAGCACCTGTTATCTTGAATGCATCCCTTTTGGCAGTCCCAACCTTACCCTGGCAGCCCCCCGCCCTGCCATGGGGGCTGCAGAACCCATAGCAGCATCCCGGCAGCCTTCCAGATGGCTCCTGCCTACGGGTGCTCCTTACGCGGGCGAGTCGTGTGGCCACCACGGTCCAAGGTCAGGTGTGCCAACAAACTGCCATACGGTTGACGTAAGAGGCTCTTACCCAAGTCTACGCAGGGTTATATGTTGCGGCGGGAGCGACGGGGGGGGTTGGTATGGTTAGCAAATGGCTCTGATGGCTTGCCTTGATTTTGATGTGCAAAGTTTGAAAAATGTCTGTAAATGTTATAACTCAGAGATATCAGCCATGAAATGAACTGATGTGTGTGTCAGCTTCGAGGAATAGAATTTTAAATAGAAAATTCAGGGCTCTCTATTCAAACAGATCTGGTAGTAAAGCAGTGGTGTTAGCGCAAGATTTCAGTGAGTAGGTAGGCATGAAATGCCAGAGAGAGATCTAATAAAATTGGTGAGCTGTCTCTTCAGTCATTGTTTTGGAATCAATCTAATCAAGTTCTTCCAATATGCCAAAATATTGGGAAGAATGATGATTTCAAACCTTTGAAACTGGGAGGAGTATTTGAAATTAATTTTCATCGTTAATTTCTCTTCTACGTATGGCAGTAGTTTATGTGAAATAGATAATTTCGGTCATCTTTCTGCTCACAGAATGAATTAAAAATAAAGAAAGTGGATGTTTTATGTGAAGTAACAGTCGACATCTCTTTTGTTAGAAGTTGCTGATTTTTAATTTATGTAGTACTCAGAACATCCTTTCGATTCCTTCATACAAATAGTAGGCCTAACAATTTCAAGAGAAAATATGTGGCCCTTCATGGCTCGTTACAGATGGAAGGTGTTGAAACTTTCAGCTGGTCCCAGCTAGTCCTCTGGCCGGATGAGGCAGCACGGTGACAGGGTGGGTATGGGAGAATTCAGTGGTGTAGTCACATCCTGAAGCACGGGGAATTATAATACAAGCAAAAATTCCTCTTCATACTAATTAGTTACACATGTGTGTTTCCAGCTATCAAGTTGAGCTTTTTATCTCTGAAATTCCCATGAGATATAATAAATGACAATTGAAATAATGGGCCCCTCAGCGGTGTATCTGTAGGTGCATGGCATGAGGTGTAGGTGGAAGAGTGTGAAATTTGATCTGCAAATAATGTAAGAAAATTTAATTAAATTTAGACTAATATGATGAGTGCCCCAACGGTAAGGGAAAGGGGCATATTCAGCATATTAATTTTTTCTTACCCTTTTTTTAATGTGTCTCTTTGGTCTGCTGAATGCCAGGTTTGCTGGCGTTTCCTTGCCACGTCAAGTTTCCACAAAAGGCCTAGTGATAAAACTTTTTTGTGGCATAAAGATCATTTAAATACTTATTGATGTGTTGATTTGAGAGTGTGACCTCATTTCTTGCTGCCTTAAGTACCAAAGATCAGCAGATAAAAAAATTTTGACTCTCCGAATTTCTTGCTGTGAAGTAAATTTCTGTTTTTATTCTTTTTTAGGGTCGCACAGTAAACTGGTACTGCATGTCCCATCACGTGCATCAGACTTGATGCCCAGTTCATCGAGTCGGGACTGCAGGAGACAGATCTCGGACCAACTTGACCCTCAATCTTTCTCCTGCTCACGCAGTGAAAAAATATCTGTCGGAGTCTATAGGTCTGCGTCAGCGCAAAGACCATCTCTGCCAGAGCGTATGAGTTGTTGGTGGGAACAGATGCCTTGTGCACCGCTCCTGCCCTCCTGCTGGGGGGTGTTCACTGCAGTGGGGGAAGGCTTACGGGGTGTTTAAAATGGACAGGATGAGGAGTGTATCTTCCCAAACTGGTGGTGGTGGATTTTCTCCCCTGTGCGTTCAGTTTAGGAAAACACGAGCTTTGTCCCATCGCTTGGCACTGGGGTTTTAAGAAATGTTGGCTGGAAATGAAGTGTTACCTCAAAATCTCAAAAGCTTTGGTTTATGTGTTTGCTGCTATTTTTGTGGACGTTTTCACTTGGGTTTACTCGGTTTAATAAGTCACATTTTGAGTTGGTGACTAACACATTAAGATACAAGAACACGCACTGTAAGTCCTCTCTGCCCTTCTCCCCCGTGACCCTCTTGGCTACGGAGCTGCAGCACCTCTCGGGATCCCTCCACCGCATCCTGAACGACTCTGAGTTGTGTGTTTGATTCCCATAAGTCCTAACACTTGGGTTTGGGCTTTTTATTGTATGCAGCAAAAGGGAAAACAAAAGTCTGTTTTTCCTTTGTTCTTCCTTCTGTGAAGGAAAAGGATGTTTTCTTAAAAATTGGCTCGCCAAAGACACAGGCGTACTGGTGCCATAACTCCTTTCGTTGAAAGGAAAGTGAAAACTTTAAAAATTCTTTTCTTTGGATGCTTTGTAGGACAGTATGGGCTTTACTGGAGCATCTCTGCAGCAATCTTTACTGGATTTCTCTTTACTGGATTTCTGCAGCAATCACTTTTCCTTCAGTTAAACACATTATGTAGTCCAAATGTTGAGAAATACTTCATACACCTCTTGAATTTAGCATCAAATGAAGTGAATCACATCGTCTTTAATGGACTGTTCATTGAAAAGCCTCTTAAGAAAACAGTCAATGAAGAGCTTTGTGCTGCTATGGTTCAGGTATGACCACGTTCAGTCCATCTTCCGAGGTTCCCGTGTGAAGCGGGTGCAAATGGCCGTAGAGCTGTGGTGGTTCCCAGTCGCAGGGTCAAGCACGTTTTTTGCTTATTAAGTTTTTCGTGCTCCTAAACCTGCACACCCGTGTCCGTGGCTTACCCAGATGGGATTACAGGCGAATTGCAGGTGGAATGCACTTGGTGGGCAGAGGCCAGGTCTTGAGTCTGCTACGGGCAATATTAAGGTCACCGTTTGAGGTACGGCAAGATCTCGTCTGAGGGTGAACGTGTTCAGACATTTCGGGAACTAGACCATGACTGCAGTTCAAAGCCTGTGGAGCAAAGCTTGGCTTGCCAAGGCAGAGGGTGATCTTTGCACCTTGTCCTTGTGTTGACTTCACAGCAGCACTCGCGCCTCTTCAGCTCACGGTGTCCACCAGAGCTGCTGCAGCACGTCAGAGCTGTGTGTGTAGCTCAGCACCCTGCACCCCACCAGTTGAGGCCAGTACAGAAAGCCCAAACTGAGCAGTGAAGGTGCAAGGATGTACTCGTGCAGCATCCCAGCATCTACCCTACATTGCTCAAAGGCTTTTGGAGTCTAAGTTATTCAATCTTGTGTTTTAGAAAGAAAGCCATCAAGTGTTCCCCATTCTCCTCTGCGTGCCAACCAGGACTCAAAGCCAGCTGTCATCTCCTTGTCTCTGCAGCCATCTCATTTCCAGGCAGGACTGCTTCTGGGGCCAGGACCACCCCTCTGCCAGCGGTCTCCCTCCCCAGGCACCTCCTGCCCTTGGCGTTCTGCTGCCGGGTACCTGCTCCACGCTGCAGCAGCGTTCGTGGCCCCTCAGTGTTCCTGACCATACCCCGACTTCCACCTCCTGTGTAGCTGTCGGAGTCCCCAGGGCACCCGGCTGAGTTTTTGGTCTGTGACTGTGACAGAACAGCGGTTGGTTTAGGTGAGATGGGACACCACTATGATACAACCTGGGCAGCCTTCCAAGAGCTTGCTCCTAACTCGTGTGCCTTTTGCAACGTTTCCTTGCAGAGCTCCGTTCGGTTGAACGGCTCATCCTCAGGCAGCGTATGGGGGGTGCTTTTTGCAGTGCTGCCATAGTGGTTTTATTGAACTATATTGCATTTTTAGTACCTATTTGAGAGAGGGTTATTAAAGCACAGAATTGTACACCAAGAACATTACTCCAATGTGAAGGAGATGAGGATTATGAGAAAGACAAGAAAAGACCAAGGAGTTTCAAGAGTTTTGTTTCTATTTTTTCATTTCCTCTGCCCAAGGGCTGGAAACATAACCTATTAAATAATTCTTAGCTTTGCTGAATTCAGACGTTTTGAGTCCCAGAAGGCAGTGGTCAGTGGACAAGCTTGCAGTAATGACCTTGTGTGCAAACCTTTTGAGAGAAAATGTGCTGCAGCAAGACTGAGGACTAAGGGGAAGCCCAGGTAGGACCCGGCAGAAAAACTGTCTTTTGATATCTCAGTCATCCCAACTGTCATCTGCAAATCCAGTCTAGAGGTGATTTGCTTTGGAGACTGCAGAGTGCTGCTGTGCTGTTAGCAACCGTGGTGAATCAGAGCTTTATTCAGCCTTCCCCAAAACGCTATGAACCGTGAACGTATATAATATAGTGCCAGTTTGCTAATGATACTTAATGAAGTTTTCTCTCAGTGAAATTAGACCACATGTCGTTCGCTTCTGTTGTGATCTCCATACGAAAGGGACCTGCGACTCTGCAGAGCTGAGGGTTAGTACTGGATGAGGAGCATCACTTACAGCTTCAATTAAACTTGGGAAGCAGGAAGCGGAATGGTGTGTGCTAATTAGAGAGCAGTTCCCCAGAAGAGGGTTGGGGATGGTTGCTGAAGCATATGGAGGGGAGACCTTCATCCTGCTAGAAGTACATAGGAGTAATAAGCAGACCTCTTCTGCCTTCCTGTGGATGAGACACAAGGAACCTGAGGCGAAATGAAAGGTTACGGAAGCCACTTTCTTTTCCTTGAACCCTCCATGTCCCCCCACCTGATATCCTGTCTTCTCTTGTTTTCCTACCAAAGCATTAGTTGATCTTTCTAGCTAAGATAAGTGGATGCTAAGTCCTGTTTGCTTTTGGGTGCTTCCCTTAGTAGTTCTGCACTCTGGCCCCATGTCTTACTTTTTGTCTTCACTAACTCAAAGCCCACGAGCTCCATCAGTCTCTTTTCATGTACCTTATCTATTGCGGAGCCTTTGCAAGCCCGACACTGGGCTCATGAAAGAATTTTTTGATGTTGTAAATGCTGGTCTCTTCTTGGGTGGAAAAATTAGGAACCAGGTTTCCTTCTAAAAGTATACTTGAAAGCTTCCTAATCCTCCCTCTCTTCCCACCAAGATTTGTCATTGTGTCACTGCCGTTCTCCAGATTTCTCATTCTTTGAAGAACTGACAAGTCTTTACTTGCCCTAACAGATATAGAACAACCAAGAAAATACCATTAACTGAAAGAAGGCTAAAATGCTATGTTACCTCTCCAAGAAAAAATGAATTAGGAACATGGGAACACTCCAAATTGTAGTTAGAAAAGCTTCATCATTAGAGATCATTCTGTGCTTGCGGTTTGTAATGATTCACTATCCAGAGGTGGCATCATTATTACTAGGGGGGAAATATCCTTGCAAGAACAGCACAGCACTAAGCAGGCTCCTAAATTACAGTGTGGAGCTCCAAGAGGCAGTTCAGACAAATAAAACTGTGTCGTAGAGCGCAGGATTCTTTAGTGTGTGTGAAGGTTGCAGGAAATTGCTTTTTTCAAGGGAGCCAAACCAGCCCCGCGAGGTATTGTTTGTGAGCAGTCTTGCATTCAGGCGTTTTGGGAAGCAAACAGAATAACTGGAGATTAGAAGGGGTGAGCCGAGCTGCCCGCTGCCCACGTTGACGGTGTTGGGAGGTGAGGAGCAGCCAGCTGGAAGGTTTCCGTGGCAGGTAACGGGTCTGTTCTTCAGTTGCCTTAATGGTTCAGAGCCTCAGCTGGAGAAACTCAGGTTGGACTGGATGTATCTTCATCACAGCATTTATTTACAGGAAAACGGAAAATGTTACATCAATTTGTTTCTTTCTCGATTCCCTGGAATCCAATCTCAAGTTGCTCACTTTTCCTTTTCCAGAGGTAGCCTTCCCAGGTTACCCTCCCGTGGGCTCCTGGCATCCCAAGGAAGCCTCGGCACCACCGGGGGCTTCCCCCGCAGCGTTGGAAGGGCTGTCCTCAGGGACCGCTTCGTTTGCATCTCTGCAAACGTCAGTTTAGGACTTCAGATCCACCAGTTTGGAGGATTTATGGACCAGCTGCAAGGCTAAGAGGCTTGGCTGGTGTTTGTGTCGAGCAGAGTTCTCATATCCCTGTTCCTTGAAGGGGGGTTGGACTAGATGACCTTTGAAGGTCCCTTCCAGCCCTGACCATTCTACGATTCTATGATTTGTGTCATTGCCTGGCTGCACGCTGGGCTTTTAAACACGGTATTTTGGGGCTTTGTTTCTGTCTCTCCCCGCAGCCGCAGATTTTGCCGCCTACCGTTGTTCCTAAAGAAACTGGTTTATCAAGTGTTTTGACACTGTTTCTGAGAACTTTGCCTTTGCTATTTTTAGGCACAACGCAGCAGAGCCAGCCTTAGTCTGCCTAAACCAGACTCTTAAAAGACAGAGGGAGGAGTGCATTGGTTTTGGATTTGCGCCGTACGAGATCACACAAAGGGTTTTGCCCCCTGCGATTGTTCGTCCCGCAGATGGGCAGATGCGCCCGAGACTTCCCTGCAGACCTTCAATTATGTTCCTTTCAACTTGATTCTGGTGCCTGAATTTGGAGTCTCTCTTTTCTGTTTGAGAGCAGGCACTGCTTGTCAGAAATAGGTACATGGCAAAATTGAAAACGTAAATAGTGTTATTTGCCTGAGAATCTGCTTGTTCAGACGCCAGCCCTGGGTCTGCACCCAGGAGTTCTTCAGAGCAGTGGTTATCGCCTTTTGGAGGCTTTACAGGGCAGTCCTGACCCAGACTGGGTCATGTAAGCACCACTGGCATGAAGTTGTAACAACAAAAGTGTTTTAAGTGCTTGAAGCAGAGCGGAACTTGTATTTTATATTGCTTTTTTTCTACATGGTTACACTGTATGGCTCAAATGGACTTTTTGTAGTACAGATTTTAGGAAGCCAATAAATCTCAAGTCCCTTCTCCTGCAAATACCTGGACTGAGTCTGCTCTCACACGCCGTGGAGCACTGCAGTGTGAGCAGGCGGGAGGTGATGAGTGTCGTGGTCGGACCCCGGCCGGCGACTCAGCCCCTCGCAGCCGCTCGCTCGCGCCGGAGAATCGGGAGAGTGAAAATGTGAAAACTCGTGGGTTGAGATAGCGACGGTTTCACAGGTAAAGCAAAAGCCACGTGCACAAGCAAAGCAAAACAAGGAATTCATTCCCTCCTTCCCATGGGCGGGCAGGTGTTCAGCCATCTCCAGGGAAGCAGAGCTCCATCACACGGGACGGTGACTGGGGAAGATGAACATCATCACTCCGAATGTCCACCCCTTCATCCTTCTTCCCCCAGCTTTATATGCTGGGCATGACGTCACGTGGTCTGGAATATCCCTTGGCTCAGCTGGGGTCAGTTGGGTCTCCCAGCTCCTTGTGCACCCCCAGCTACTTGCTGGTGGGGTGAGGAGCAGAAAAGGCCCCGACTCTGTGCAGCACTGCTCAGCAGGAGCAAACACATCTGTGTTATCCACAGATTCCAGCACAAATCCAAACCACAGCCCCGTACTGGCTACTAGGAAGAAAATTAACCCTATCCCAGCCCTAACCAGCACAGTGAGTGTGGGTGGCTGTTGGTCTAACAGGATACCCTCATTTTCTTTATTTGCTGTCTAGCAAACAGAGCTTTTCTGAATCTTTGAAAATGATGATCTTATACCATTCTTATAATTTAATTTAGTGTTCCAGAGAGAGTCTTATTTTTTTGTATATTGCTAGAGTTTAACCGGCGTAATAAAGGACAATTTTTGAGGTGATAAAATGCACCGGGAATGTCATTAAATACGCAGCAAAGCAACGACACAATAGAATTAAGCATTAATGAATGACATACTAGAAATATTAGTCTTCTGTATCAGTTTAGGTCTTCTGTTCTTTGGTTATGATGAGGTATAATGTGAAAAAATGAGGCAATAAACAAGCTTAGCAAAAATCAAATTTTAAAATGATTCAGTAGAATCTTAATATATAGAAAGTTTCTAAGTTAAAGCTGTTGCGTACCCACAAGGATGCTTTCCCTCGGATAAATAGTTGCAGTTTCATGTTTTAATGTAATTTTATTATTGATGCATATTTTATTTTTACAATTGAATTATGATACTGTGGAGACATAATTTAAATTCTAGCCCATCTGCACACCAGCGCAGTCGTAAACTTCTTTTACTGGCATGTGCAAGAACTTCCTAGCTCTTGGTAAGTAGGATATTAACTATTTTTAGTAAAGAAACAAAAGTCTGATCCAAAGCCTCATTAGAACTTTGATTTTGGACATAAGGACCCAGCAGTCATTTCTGGATCTCTCTATAAGTCAGGATTTGTAAGTGAAGTTATTTTTTCTTGAGAGTCATAGAACCATGGAATGGTTTGGGTTGGAACGGACCTTCAAGATCATCCAGTTCCAACCCCCTGCCATGGGCAGGGACACCCTCCCCTAGATCAGGATACTCTATGCTGATTTAGCCTTCTCATTTATTTTTTCTTTTTTTCTTGAAATATGATAGCTCCATGCTCCTGAATTTTCCATTTTCCATGTCTGTGTGTGTTCTGGGTGGAGCTGTGGCTGTGCCAGCCAAGCGAACGCAGGCAGAACGGAGTCCAAACAGTTTTCTCTGCATATGCCTGGGTCTGTTTTAATTTTGATGGTCAGAATAAATTAATTTCTTTCCATTTCTGGCTAGCAGGGACTTTTCTAACTGATTTCAGTCGATTAAAGTTTCTTTGCATGGCATCTGCCAGAGCTGGCACAGGACCGGGTGGCCCCGGGGCATCTCCTTTGGGCTGCGCATCACTGCTTTGAAGAGGAGAGGGACCAGCACTCAGGTCCAGCCTTGGCTGCTGGGTGGGTTCCTGAGAGCTCATAGCCAAGGGGTGCTGATGGCCCCACCGGTTCCTGGAGAACGTTTGTGTTCGTGGCACCTTGTCCCTCGAGGAGATGGGAATGTTAGAGGTTCAGTGATGGGGTGGGGATTTTTTTTGCCAGCTTGCTTTGCTGGGAATGTACAGGTTGGGAATGGGACTGGAAATTTTCCCGCGGTAGATGAGCTTCAGTGAAAATCTTCCTATTTCTTGCCTGAGGCTGATGACAAGTGCTGTAAAATGGACAGTGTTATTCTGTGTTTTGTTTAAAACAATAGGTGTGAATTCCCACATATAACAAAGCACCACCTGAGCCCCCTGCCTGACACGCAGGCTCCTGCTGCGGAACCTTCCCGCTGCTCTACAGCAACCGTGTGAGTCAGGTATTGACTTCCCCGTGATGGTTCTTTGAAGATTTTGTGGCCTTTGTGTCAGTTGTTTGAATAACTCTGTTTTACTAGTGAGGAGTTTGACAGCCAGCAAGCTGGCAGGCCCAGCTATGTTTCAAGAATACGAAATAATCTTTAGCATTCCCATTCCTTTAGGATGTAATTCTGCTTTATCAGGGAAATATCCTCAATTGTGGTATCAAAGTTTTCACATGGGGAGAATACTGACTTCTTTAAACTCAGCCTTCAGTGTTACTGCTGCTGGTTTCTTTTTCTTCTGCAGAATATGGGAGGTTTAGAAGTAAAATTCATGGCAGCTAGTAAATTGTATATGCAGGATATAGAAGTATATGCCAAAACCCAGCAGTGACATATAAAATGTACCACAAAATGAAAAAAATACTGTGCGCCTTTGATGTTTATTTTGTTTCTTCCCCAATTAATTCCTCTCCTTTGGGCTATGCCAAACGTATGTCAAACTGTTTGATTTATTTCCCCTTGTGAATCGTGGGGTTCCCTGTTTGCTGGTTTGGCTTCGCAGAGCTTTCAGTGCATCCCACGTCCCTTGGCAGGGGCAGCGTGGGACCACAGTGGCTTTCGGGGGGGATCAAAACTCCTCGGTGCTTGAGGAGTTGATATTTTTGTTGTTTAGATAAAAAATCTAGGTGTCATCTGTATTTAATCTGACTTTTTCCTGCCCTTCCCAATTCACCTTCCTTAAAAATCCCGATTTTAGGTTTTTTTTCTGGGCTGGCAAGGAAGCGGGGGGTTGCAGTAGCTGCAGGCTCACCTTTTTTTTGGTACAAACCCGAAAAAATGTCAGAGGGTGGAATTACCCTGAGAGCAGCCCTGGGAGCGTGATAAATCCACGGAGAGGGAAAGGTCCTGGGAAGCCGCCCGAGCCCGTTGCTTTGTGCGTCGTTCCCGTGATGGCGATAAACATCCAGGAGGCGGCTTGAGGCAGCTGCTACTTTTAAAGTAACGTATTAATCAAATTAATGGAGGGTTCCTTTTAATAATTAGCAGCAGCAAACATGACTTTCTGAAGCGATGTTTTTGGTATTGCCAAAAGTGATTCCCCCGAAAAGAGTATCTCTGTAGATAAATCATCTGAAAAAGTGTTAAATTGTCTCTTTTGATACCTGATAATCCAATTAAGTAGTGATAAGAAAAATAGCTCTTGGAGAATTTCAGGGAAGCAGAATAATGTACTTAGTGTTGTACCAGAATCAAAATACCACATAATCATGGGTATCCATGGATACTGAAGCAACACTTTGATTACTAGATACATCCATTACCCTTAAATACCAGATTTAGGTGTTTAATGCCCCGAACAATTTAACGCATGGCTGGTTGAACTTGCACGGAGAATTCTCCCGAGGTTTTTGCCTTTCAGAGGCAGAGCACAGACTCTGTCAGCAGGTGAGAGAAAGGCAGCCACGATATTTTTAACACTCTCTGTCTTCTTCCAAGTTCCCGTGTGCTTCGCAACTGCTGCCGCCCAGATGGCTCAGCGCACCCGCCAGTCCTCGCGCTGCCCGGGAACTGGGGCGTTACGGGATGTGGCCACATCTCTGTCCCACGTTTGTGACACACGAGTGGCATTCCCTTGAAAGAAAGTCTGATGACAGCCTTTCACAGTGGTCGTGCTGTCGGGACTCGCTGCGCAGCGAGCGGATGGACGCGACGTTGTGCCTCCGCTGCACCGGACCGGTTACCGTGGCAAGATGAGCACGTTGGTTATTTCGCGGCGTAGGATCCATCAGGAGGTTGAAGCCACAATTTCTCTGCCAGAGTTCTGACTTCTCTGTTTTGAGAAGCTCACCATGAGCCGGCAACGTGCGCTGGGAGCCCAGAAAGTCAACCATATCCTGGGCTGCACCCAGAGCAGCGTGGGCAGCAGGTCCAGGGAGGCGATTCTGCCCCTCTGCTCTGCTCTCGTGAGACCCCACCTGGAATACTGTGTTCAGCTCTGGGGTCCCCAACACTGGAAGGACATGGAGCTGCTGGAGCGGGTCCAGAGGAGGCCACGAAGATGATCCGAGGGCTGGAGCACCCCTGCTATGGAGACAGGCTGGGAGAGTTGGGGCTGTTCAGCCTGGAGAAGAGAAGGCTCCGGGGTGATCTCATAGCAGCTTTCTAGTACCTAAAGGGGCTACAATAAAGCTGGAGAGGGGCTTTGGACAAGGGTGTGTAGTGATAGGACAAGGGGTGATGGATTTAAACTGAAAGAGGGGAGATTTCGATGAGATCTAAGGAAGAAATTTTTCACTCTGAGGGTGGTGAGGCACTGGCACAGGTTGCCCAGAGAAGCTGTGGCTGCCCCATCCCTGGAAGTGTTCAAGGCCAGGCTGGATGAGGCTTTGGGCAACCTGGTGTAGTGGAGGGTGTCTCTGCCCATGGCAGGGGGCTTGGAACTGGATGATCTTTGAGGTCTCTTCCAACCCAAACCATTCTATGATTCTATGATTCTCCATTTGTTGTGCAGAGCAGGAACGGGAACCCTGGAAAAAGCCTGCTCTGCACAGAAGCTGTCGTGGGTCCTGACAGCAGCACAGAGAGGGGCGCAGGGGGCTCTCCCTCTGAGCAGCATCCCTGCCCCCAGCTTGGCTTTGCCATTTCCATGGCATGGAAGGATCCAGTCCTCTTTCCTGGGGTGGATAGTGAGAAAGTGAAACAGAAAAGGGGGGAAGTAAAATGGGCATTTAGAAAGCAGTTTGATAATGAGCCTTGGAAGCATAATTGTTTAACTGTGATTTTGTCACGGTGGCTCCAGCACCTTCTTGGGGTGGGCATCTGAGCAGGCAGCACAACGTGGGTACTTTGGAGTCTGTGTCTGCTCCTGGAGTGTGGTGGGGCTGCGCGTGGTGCCTGAACTTGGCCGTCCGTGCAGCTCTGGGTGCTTTGGCAATGTGAAATGTCGTACGATTCAAAAGGCCAAAGATAGGAAAAATGTGAGCAGAAACTTCCAATTTTTTCATCTATTGTAAAGATGACTATTTTATTATTTATTTGCTGCTTCTTTCTGCTTTTTTTTGTACTCATGAAATGTCTTTTGTATTATCAGAGTTCAAAACCAGCTCCTTTGAGTGTCTCAACACAAGTTTTCATAGCAAGACATTTTTTTTGAGGATACTTGTGAAGCAGAATCTTACACGTGCGTTCTGTTGGAAAGGGGAAAAAGAAGAAAGCTGGCAGCCTACGTAGGTAGGGAAAGAATGGGTTTAATCCCTTGTTCCTGACAGTAATTGAACACACCAGATCCTTCCTGTAAGCCATTGTGCTAAAAGTAAAAGCAGGAAACCAAGAAGCAGATGTCATCTCATCCCACTTGTTGCACAGCTAGTCCTTTTCAGTCTACCTTTGCTAACCTGCTCATCTTGGGTTTTTTCTGATCACCCTTGCTGCTCTTTCCTTCACTGAGCTTCAGGACTGGTGTTTTCTATTCCTAACTGAATAGTAATTGTCTGGAAAAAAGGACAAAAAAATCCTAGTAAACTAATTTTAGGGGGAAATTTGATTTCATGCTTCCTAAACCTGTTGGTGAACTGAGCCTGAACTCAGTCTGCACCTTTGGTTGGAGAGAGTGGGGGAGGAACACGAGCAGGGCTGCACGCTGCCGTCTCGCCCCGCTGCCCTCGAGCGCGGGCACAGCCGTGGGCGTGCGGGAGCGCCGGGGTCCCCGTGGGGCCTGAGAGCAGTTTGCCTTCTGTGCGTGGAGGCTTTGATCTCGGGGTGATGCTGTTCTTTGACTGGAAGTCAGGACCATCTTCTGTTGTGGTTGGGGATGATGGGTGCAGGGACTGTGCCCCCGGGGTGTTGGGAGGCGGTGGTGGGGTCAGGACACTGGGAATTCCAAGGTACAAGTTCAACACCTCTCCAGGAAAGAAGGAAACATGTTTTTGGGTGACTGTTTTAGTCATTGGGCAGGAGGGAGAAACCAGAATCTCCTATGTAGCTCCTTATTTATTTCCTCCCACAGGTCCCTAATAACAACTGTTTCCAATTCAGATTACATAGAGATTGTTGACTCAGGTAAAAGTAATTGTGTGACTTTTTATTTTAATGGGAAAAACTGAAGATCTAGCAACAAGAAAAAAGTTTGATCAATACATTTTGTTTTGTTCTGGCAGCCAAACCAATCAATCAGGTATTTGTACATGCTTATTGCCAGCATCCTGAGCCATACCTTAAGGTAAATATCCTCTGTCTCCGGCATCACTTAATTAAAACTTCTCCAGAAGCATGTGAGAAAGCAGGGGCCATTATAAAGATCAAAGTGAAAGTGAAGAAGGTTCTCTTTGTGCAAAGATTAGCTAGAAATGATGTTTCTTGAGACAAAAACTGCTCCATTGAGTCTTGGCAGTGACTCGACGAAGTTCAGAGGGCTCTTCTACTAGCAACAGTAGAAGGGAGAAAGGACTCAACTTCACTTTCAGTTCTGTTTGTTTGCCAAAAAGAAATCTGGAGGTGCTGGGAATTTTGGTTGAAATGTTGACATTTCTGTGGTTTTTCAGTGCTGCCAGTGGCTCGCAGCGTGGGGAATTTTAATGCCGGGAACAATCCCAAACGATCAGGTCAGGTTGCCAAAGTGGCACAAACCACTGGGAAAACTAGAAGCTGTAAAATCAAGTAATTTTCAAGGTATTGTTTGAGGAAATGGTTTGCCTTGTTGTCTTATCCTTTTCATAGATTATTCTGCGTTTTCACAGCTTACTTATTGGACAAAGGCGCATCTGGAAAGGCTGAACCTACCAGGTCTGCTGGAGTTCCCGTCCTGGATCTGATGTTATTACAAAAACATTTGCTGGCAGCAGGGAAGGACAAAAAAGATGCCAATGTTAGACTTCTATATGCAGCCTAGAAGAGAAAGGATGTTGTTTCAAGAGCAGGGTGGTACAGAACTGACTGCCTCATGGTCGTGATCGTGACCGCCTTTCATGTACTGATTCCTGTGAATTTCCAAAACCCCATGTTAGAGGAGTTAAACATTTGCTTGCAGAATTGCTCAAATGATGTATCTTATATATGCTGCAGTTCACATCTCTTTGATGCATCTCCAATATCTATTATCTTCGTGATCGTGATCATCTTTGCATTTGGTTGGAGAATCCTGGTTACCTGCTCTCTTCTCACTAGACAGAAATAACCATAGCAAACAACAGGAACCTTCCTTGTCTCCAGCTGGTTTAAAGCGTGGTACTGCTGGTGGGACCAGTCCCGGGCTGACGGGTGTAGGGTGGGTTTGGCTCCCGGACTGCCATTAATTGCCATAGCAGTTTGTAGCTGCTCAGAGCATTTGCCACTTCTCTGGTCCATCAAGGGTAATATATTACTGCAGAAATCCTGTGGCAAAATCCTTAATTTGCAACTTTCATGTTTTTACTGCTTAATTCCCTTGGAGATTTTTACCTCGGGAGCACTGTGAATTAACCTGACAGTTTAAATAGCTGTGCACATGTGTTTCCTGTTGGAACGAGAACGCAGGATGAGAATGTGAAAGTTAGACATATTCTATATGTGTCATTTGGACAATATATACCCAATTCCTTGGGCATCTGTTATTGCTAGGGAATGAAAAATAGCATGTGCCTCTGCTGCTCTGAGTCCTCCGCAGAGATCGAAGCACTTTTATGTGAGCTGGGAAGGTTGGATGGAAACAGAAGCTAATGTGGCTGGTACGGTCGGGTGGCTGGGATGGATCACCCTGCTGCTTCCGTGAGAGCTCCCGCGCTGATGCCGAAGGCTGCCTGGTGCAGACCTGAGCAAAACAAGGCGAGTAAGGAAATAGTATGCATGTTGACCCATTTCGGTGACGGGAGCACATATTAGTCAATTTGTAGTAGTGTCACATTCCTGGAAGAGACACTGGCAGTTTAAAATCAGAATATCCATCAACGTGTCTGAATTATATTACGTGGGTCCTCTTGCATCTCACTTCTCTGCCTTTTTTATTTGCCCTCGTGTGGCTCCAGCCCTTTCTGCTCCTGATGTTGCTTCAGAGGGTGCTTTGTCATGCTGATCTCTTCTGCTGATGTTCTACTCAAAGTATCGTAGCTACTATACTGTAAGTAAAATATTTTGGGTTTAGTCATGAATATTTGCTATTTATCCACAATTCCTGCTTACCATTTATCTGTAATTTCTTTGTGCCAGAGACAGCACAGAGGTTAACAGGAAGAGCCTTCCCAAATGGATCAGCCACTCCATTTGGGAAGGCTCTTCCACCATCCTGGCTGTAAGAGCAGCTCTCCATCTAGCTGGGGTTAAATGCCTGGTGTGACCACTGCACCCTCACCAGAATGGGAATGTTGAAAAAGAAGCTCCATTACCTCCCTTCACCAGTGGACAGCAGAGAAACTAAGAGCTGACCCCCCCAAAGGTGGTAGAAACCTCTGCGCCACAAAGAGGACCTGAAATCTGCCCTCTCAAATTCCAAACCGTTTCCTTTCTCCACCCTGGCTCCTTTTTTCTTTAAGAAACCCTTGGAAATTGCATACTTTGAAGCTGTACGTTGCATTAGAGGCTTTTTTCCTCGCTGCTGAGAGCCTGACCACAGCTGTCTCCGTCCACAGACGCTCGGTTCAGCTGTGATCATTATCGACTCTAATAAGATTTTTGGCTTCTCCATCCAGGCGATAGAGATTGCATGACCCACACAATGGGTGTGATTATTGTCAGGGTGGGTTGCTGAGCTAGCAGCCTTCCCAAGGATTTTAGCCTTTTTCTCTTTTTTCCCCTGGATATAGGGATTCTTTAATGTGTAGACTCTACTACAGAAATATTGCTGCCATGGGTGTTAGGTCTGAGACCCCTTTGCGTCTGTTCCTCTCTGCACGCGGGGCGGCGCGGTCATTTCTCCACGGTGGGGCCGTGGAAAAGCCCCTGTGAGCGTTCTTCTATCCCAATTTCAGAGGCTCTTACACCCCCTCACTGGTGCAGTAATTAGGAATGAGAAGGTGTTGGGGAGTATTGCTCTGCGTGCCTGGCTGCTGGTGTCTGTTCTTTGGGTGGTGTCGCTGACCCTCTCGTGAGAGCGCCCACTTTTTCTGCATGAAAGCAGTGGAGAGCTGTGAGGGGTTCCAAAGGATCTTCGCAGCAGCTTCAGGTGTGTCTGAATGATGGCTCCATCCGGAATGCCAAAACCCTTCAGTTTCGACAGTATAAAATATCAGTAGCCCAACTGAAGTGCATCGAGCCAATGCGCGCAGCATGGGCAACGAACAGGAGGAGCTGGCTTTGCAAAGTGCTCAGAGATCTGCAGAAGAGCCACGTTTTGCAGGTTGAAAGCCATGGGTTTGGTCTTTGCAGATGTTCAGTGGTTTTCCTCCAGGTGTTTGGATTTCTGCTTGGCCATGGTCAAGGATGATGAGTTCTCCTTTGGCAGAGTGTGAGCAGGCAGCTGGGGCTGGTGGTGGAGAAGCCACCTCCTCTGTGTTCTTTCTCTATTACTTCATTTAACAGTACTTTTAAATCTATATTTTAAAGCATATCTGTGAACATGTCCTTTGTCCTGTTGTCTTTTAATTAACTCATCCCCACTGCTGTTTCTTATTATGCATGTCTGATACGTAATTAATTAACACACTGAGCAGTGTACTGAGGAAGTTGGTATCCAAGATGCCATAGAAGATGGCATAGAGAGAGAAACAAAATAATGAAGGCAAAAGTTGTGTTTTCGTCTGCCAACGATGACAAGCAGAATGTCACTGGAGATGTGATTTTGAAATTTTTTTATTTATTTATTTGGTTTTGTTTTTTTTTTTTTCCTAAAATAAGCTATGTAACTGTAATATGTGAACTGTGCTAAAAGTGAGTGTTTCTTTGGTCTGGGTGTATTTATCACTATTATGGTGTTGACACTGTTTTTTGTCAGTGTTACCTGTGTATTTATGAGAAGTCCGGTCACAGACATAGGCTTTATCTCAAGGTCTCAATTGCTTGGGCAGCTCCATCCCATTAGATGACGGGCATTTGAATGAGTGAGGATTTTCTTGAACAGTCTTTGCTTTGCCAATGTCTCAACTCCTTTGCTGTTCCTATTCCAGATAAGTTGTTTCAGTGGAAGCATTTTCCCTCAATATCTTTCAACTCGCAAAATTAAAAAGAATCTCAGCTCTTCACTGAGATAAGTTTGTCTGACACGTTGTCAACATCACTTGCCTTTCAGCCTGTTGGGTTTTTTTATTTGGTTTAAGCTTGTAGGGGTTGTTGATTGTTTGTTTTTTTTTTTTTAATCCTTCTACTGACTGGTTTATTTATTTTGTTTTTCTGTGTTGATGTTTTTGCCCATGTGTTTAATCCGTGACCCTACCCAGGCACCCAGGCTGTATGTATCCCAATGAGTGATCTGTGCAAAAAAATAATTGTATGAATCCCTCAGGAAGCTCGACATGAAGATTGAGTGTTCTGTAAGGGCAGCGATCCGATCGGAGACTTCCTCTTCCTCCCAGGCTCCCCTTCCAGCCATTTCCCACATACTTCCACTGACATAGTCCTTTTCTTCTTTCTTTTTTCTTCAACAGGTGGGCTCTGCATTGCTCAGTCCCTGAAAATCCCCCAGGATCGCAAGGACAAGACCATCGACTTTGATAAAATTATCAAGCAGCTCCTAGAAACTCCCAATGCCAGGGCCATCGTTATTTTTGCCAATGATGAGGACATAAAGTAAGGATGACTGAGGGAATTCGTTCCTTTGTGCTTGATAGCTATGCAGAAAAGAGAAAGCCAATAAGAATATGAATAATGATGTGGAAATGCCCGTTGGTAAGAGCAATGTGGAGGGTAGTGCCAGGCACGGAGGTGCTGCTGCTGCTGCCCTGGCTCGCGCGGAGCCCAGACCATGCGTTGCTGTAGTAGGGGGTCAGGAATGTTGATCAAGGTCTGGAAGCTTTTCGTCTCATAGGGTTACTCATGCATTGGGTGGCAGACCTGACCTTACCTCTCAAAGAGGCACTAAGGAGATGCCCCTCTCTCCAAGCTCATACTGCTGTGTATTGTTCATTCATTCAGAGTCTGTTTTATGACAAGTGATAGTAACTAGTGATAAAACGTCTTGGATGCTCAAGGTTCAGCCACATATAAGGTGTTCAACGTTTAACCACATGCCATTTGCTCTTAAAATAATATAGAGACGATTTAAAAAGTGTGACTCGCGTTTCTCACTTGCCTGTGTTCCATCTTCTCTCTCCAGAATTTTAAATTAGCTTAAAATTTTGATGGCATTGTCAATTGCTGAGAGGCTCAGCTGAACAAAATGAAACACAAAGAAGTCAGGATAAAGTTTCAGTAAAGACAATGGCAAAAGTTGAAGTTTGAGTGGAATCAGGATTTCAGTCTTTGGAAATAGGGTGAATCAAAAGAAAGGTGCAATCTGTGCTGCACGGATCATGATATTCCTGAGCTCTGTTGGTTACAGGAATATGCTCTTTCTGTTCGTTCTGCAGTCGCAACACACCATGTTTCCCCAGCAGTTATGTGTTTAAATGAAATTAATTTGTGAACAAAATGTTCTTTTCCGCAGGCAAATCCTGGCGGCCGCCAAGAGGGCAGATCAAGTTGGTCATTTCCTGTGGGTGGGCTCGGACACGTGGGGCTCCAAGGTGAGCCCGTTGCTGCAGCAGGAGGATGTCGCCGAGGGGGCCATCACCATCCTGCCCAAGCGAGCGACCATAGAGGGTAAGAGCTCTCTTCTTCTTTCTTCCTGAAACGCTGATGGTGCAAAACTGATAGTCCATAGTTTTTCCTTGTTTTGTGAATAAATGTGTAGAGACGTGGTATGATACAAAGAGCATGAAGTACATTGGGTAAGTCTTCCTCTCCTGAAATTTCGCTCAGTGTCTGTGTTCCTCATATGAAAACTGTATTTTATTTCCATAGTTGAGAAGCTACCAGCAGTTATTTATTAAAGGAAGGATTTCAGAGCTTATATGGCAGGGCCTTTATTGCTCAAAAGAAAGTAAACCAAAACCATCTTAACATATCATGTGCATATGTAGGAAGAGAAAATCTTTTGAAATTTATGTATCATCTCTGAAGCCGCAGGTAAGTTTTCTACTGAAGAAGTAAAAATTCGTTTTAAATCAACAGTTTCCGTTTAAACTTGGCTTAACTTTTATTTCATTCAGATCGAGCACTGTATTTATTTATATCTATTGCTTTTGTACTTCACAAATATATGTACTGGTACATATGCACATGTATTTCAAAATTAGGGGGCACTCTGAGTCCTTGAACATGTTGCCCACATGAAAACGGGCTCTGATGTCTTCACTCATCAGCAGACCAAGTATTCACATTCATTTTTACTGTGGCTACACTTCATTAGTTATTCTTCTCAGGTATATAATATGCTTCATCCTTTTACATTTCTTAAACCCTGGAGGCATTTTCACATGTTACCTCTCCACAAATACGTAAAGTTGATAGACAACAAAGTGGTTTGTTTCTGAAAACCAGGATACTTAAATAATCTTTTCCTGCTGTCTATATTCATCCCTGAGGGTTTCTGACACAGAAACGAAAAGTGTGCCAACAGTACACAGAAATAAAAACTTTCCAGCTTTGTTTTAAAATATTTTCCTTCTATATTACACATTGAATACATTGGACATAACAGGAAACATGAGGTTTGCTTTTGGACAAGGTATTGTGGCAGGGTTCAGGTATAGAAAGTTAATTAAATAACAGTTACAAATGCCAGTGAATTTAGTGTATCTTCAAAACCAGACATCCATTGAGCCCATAAATACCTTGCTATTCACTGAAGATATTAGACAGTTGCCTAGAAGTTGGCTAGTTGCAGTTTGCACTTGTAGTCACACACATTGCATGGTTAACTCGTTTGTGATGCTTAAATTACGTTTTGCCCATGTATATAGTGGTGTTCATTCTCCAGGAGTGGGTGCCGAACAGCAGATACGTGTTTTGAGGTCTGTGAGGTGCGTGTTACATCCTGGAAAGGGAAAAACACTCAGGCAAAAGTAGGTTCTGTGCTTGGTATGAATGGAGAGGCAGAGCAAGGTGTTCCAGAATAGCAGTTGCACTGTCAATAGCAAACGTTCCCTGGCTGCTCTGTGACCACTGAGAAAGGTTCAGGCTGGTTCTTACCTTTGTCAGTCCCATTCATCCATCCCTAATTGCCATCTGTATCTGCCATCTGCTTAGTCCTGTTAGGAGGAAGAGTAAGGGGATGGTTAAGAGGGCAGAGCAAATTCCCGTTCTCCTGGAGCAGTTTTCCAGAACTCAACATTTCCCCTTTCAGACCGATTCCGTATCTGTTTCATCCACTAAGAGAAACATTCAGTGAAATCTGTTACTTACAGGAATAAGTAATCCTTAGGAATTAGCATTTCTTTGCTTACTGAGGCTGTTATCCATATGGATTGTGTGCCTTTCTTGCATTTAGTCTGCTGTATGTTGTTTTGTTTTTCTCTCTGTTGTTGTAGTAATTTCATTTGGCTATGAATCAAGAGAACTGGAAAGATGTTTTAGTGTTATTCTTTTATCATCCAGCAATGAACATCTGCTTCTAAAATTTAGTAATGCATTTCTTTTGATGAATACATAAAATAAATGAAATAAGAAGCTTTGATTTTCCCTATAAATTGATGGAAACAAACTAAATTAGCAGAATGGAACTCCAATTTGCCCCGAAGGACCGTGTCTTGAGCAGTATCCCAGCCTAGCAGTCTCCTTTTTGTGTGGCTCATGGGTTGCAGGTCAAGGCAACAGTTAAGCACCAGCTTAATTCCCACTGGGTTTGGTGAGAGCTTCTTTAGTAGGGATGAGTAATTATTTCACTCCTCAAGAGCATCTTCATTTTTTTCTTTCCTTTTATCCTTATGTTAAATAGCATTTGTAACATGTTAGGAAAGATTCCTAACAAACTTCCTTTATGGAAACAGCACTGCAGCTCCCACACCTTAACCTGAAATAAGTGATGCTGCTAACCTCTTCTCACGCTTTAGGGAAAAAGGCTAATAAGGCAGGAGATGTTAAAAGGCATTGGAAATTTATGTGCCTGCATGTTCGAGTGTATGTGGTACACTTTGGATGATCAGATTTTTGACATCACGTAAGTTATTGATCACATAAGTTATAAACTGAAACAGTCATTATACAGAAAAAGACATTTTTCAAATAATACTTCTCAGCCCAGCCATGACTCTTTAATTAAAAATACAGATGTGACATGTAGGTGTGTTGGTGTATTTGCACCTATCTACGTATATGCCGTGCGAGGTTCCTGATTTTGGTGACAGTGGGAATATCCCAGCAGCCTCTAGCTCCATAGAGAGTCTGCAGCTCCTGGTTTCTGGTAGAATCAGGCCCCAGATACGCAGCTATTTGTCTTGATGTTGCTCTTGGGACAAAATTTTCTTTGCCATAGTCCCATGGGGTGATTTAGGAAATCATTACATGAACTGAATTCATTCATCTTAAGTCAGTCTTAATATAGCCCGATTGTATTTGATGTAATTATGCTGAAAGGATAGAGTTGCATCTTATTTGCATAATTGCAGTAGACAGTGAGCCAGAGGAAGTGCACACTTAAATAGTAATCACTTTGTGAAAAGTTGTGTTTGGAACAAACTCCATAGCCACCTTAACCAAGTATCAACCAAGCTGAAAGTCTTCGTGAGGTTGTTGGGAAAAAGAGCAGGATGTATTTGGTTTTGGAACAAGTGTGGCAGCAGAATATTGTATTCTGGTTATTGTTACTCTTCCAAAACGAGGTTGGGATGGTCTGTCCTCATGCTCATAGAAGATTACGGAAACTTCAGCCCAGTCCTGAAACTCTGCGTCTGCTCGGTGTGCTGCAGTGCAGAACGGCGGGTCCCGGTGCTTTGGGAGGTAGGAGCAGGTACTCGTGTGCCTGAGTTGGAACAGGCTTTTCCTCAGACTATATCCCTGTAACAGTTTTCTGAAAAGGTGTCATATAACCACAGAGTGAGTGTTAGTGCTGGAAGATGAGAAAAATTAAGCAGTTTAAACAACAGACAGAAGATGTATTTTTTAATTAAAGTTTCAGTAGGATGTATTGTTATTATTGGTACTATGATATTCATTTTACAAAAATACAGAAATGATGGACATCTGTGGCTCTGCGTGCTTTTGACATTCATTAAACCAGCAGTGCAACAGAAAAAAATCTGCAGAAAATCTTTCTTCAAAACACATTTGGTGGGATTTTACCTACTGCTGCTTTGTTCTGCAGAAACCCTTATTCTTCTTCATTCACCTGACCAGAACGATGAACTTTAACCCTGGGGAGGATTTCCGTGTCAGTTTGGTGTTGAAGGACAGGAAGAGTGCCCGGCTGCTCGCGGGAAGGTGAAATGCCACGAAGAGAAGCAAGTGTGGGCTGCAGGAGGACTTTGGGCAAGCATTTGAGTAACCATGTGACCAGGATCCTGGTAAAAATGGGAGATGTTGAGGCAAGTGTAGCAAGTCCCCAAAATTTAAAGTGCCAGAGAGAAAATGAAAAGAAAGGTTGAGACTTCAAAAAAAAAGTGTTTTATTCTTGCAGTTGAGCTGAGCTTCTTGCCTTCAGACTAGCGAATTACTGCACGTGGTTGTCTTCTCCTTAGGCAGCCATAGTCTGAGAGGAAGTTGTTCATTTGTCACATTTTTCATCTGAAATCCCAGAAGCTTTGTAGACCATCCAAACCAGCCAGAAACAAAATATGGAAACACTCCCTGAGCTCTTGGGCTTGGACCATCATTCCACCTGTGGACTTCCCCGAACGATGGCTGGGATGAACTGCAACCCTATTTCCTTGTAGATGGAAATTAACTTCTTCCACACTCATCTTTTTAATCACAAACTGACCTTTAAGTATTCCACTGCCACTTTACCTCTTCATGTTTCAGTAGGTTTAATAAAATTAATAAACTTGTTATCACTACTGTACCCAAATCAAATTCTCCCTTGTAGCTGCCTGGGGTGGCTCTCTGTGCTACACCGTGTGGGTGTATGTGAGAGCTACCTGGACGACCCTCTGATTAAAGATGATAATGCTGCTGATCCAGACATCAATTAAAGCTCTCCCTTGCAGGCAGATTCCAAGTCAGGAGTTGCTAAATTCTTTCCCTGGAGGAAGAGCAGATCTTTCTGCCAGCGATAAGAAAATATCTGTGGCATGAGAGATGAAAAAGCCTGATCCTTTTGGAGCAGGTTTGTGCAGTACGTGCTGAATTCAACAGGGAAAGCTCTTGGGCAGTGCAGCAGATACTTGGGTCCAAGGAATGGAGTCAGGCAGATGGTCTTGGGCTTCAGAATGATGTTCTTTCTCATTTTTGTCCTTTTCTTTCCCATTTTAGTCCTTTTCTTTCCCATTTTTGCCCTTTTCTTTCCCATTTTTGCCCTTTTCTTTCCCATTTTTGTCCTTTTCTTCCCTATTTTTGCTCTTTTCTTTCCCATTTTTTCTTCTAGTCTAAGCAACACCTACGCTTCAGGTTTTAGATTTGCTTATATCAGTCTGTAGTAGCTATTCAGATTAAAACCGGCTCGTTAAACTCCTTCAGGAGTGTGGCAGGAGCAAGTTTACGTGGTAGGTAGAACCGTAACGTTCAGGATATTGGCTGGACCTTCAAAAGGTGGCTCCAACTTGCCACATGGCAGGCCAGCAATATCTTTTTATCAAATGCAGCGTCACAGCTGATATTTATTCCTGAAAAAACATTCCTGTCGTGCAACTCCAAGATTTATCCTTTTGCCGTTGGTCCCATGCAGACCTGGGTGAGGTGCTCAGAGCTTGCCCAGGTGTCACAGTTGAGGTGGTGTCCCTGGGCTTCCCTTCCAACCTCTCACTTCAGGCTTAGCACAGGAAGAACTAATACCTGGTAAGCCCTTGTTAGGACCTGTTAGTATCTCATTAAGCTCCACATACGAAGTAGTGACAACCAGTATTTTCGAGAGATGGTAGTAATTTTGGATGCTGGTTTGTAATTTACCCACTCTGATACATTGAGGTTCACAGGATCTGTAGAAAATGTTGAACACCTTCTTTTTAGGAAATATGGATCATAAAGTTCTAGAGGTAGAACTAGAACAAAGATAAATGATTTCTGAGAATCACAGCCATGTTTTTAAGGAGTCCAAATGCCTGGGAGGGGACATGCGAGCGTGTTCATCTCTGCCTTCTGGGCTTTAAATAGTGTAATTGCAACCAACGACAAACAGGGAAGACGCTTCAGGGCTGGTTTGTGTCCGTGGTTTGATAGAGCGACTCCGGTTTAGACACCATCTCTTACCAGCAATGTTTGCATTGAAGGACAATATATATCAACATTTATTTGCATTTTTTTTCCCCACGAGTAAATGGTCCCTGGCAGCTTTGGAGTTAAAATGCTAAGGGTGTTGTGTGCTCATGTTGTTAAGTAAGTAAACACAGAAATGTGTCATCTGTTGCGATAGGTTTGTTACTTCATCTCGTACATTTTGTCAAAAAGATGCTTTCAAGTGACCCTTCCTATTCCTTACAGCACACCTGTTAGCTGGCCAAGCGCCGGCGAAGGAAGAATTGACCTTTTTGTTCTTTATCCATCACGCGGTGTTTAAAGTCATTCTACCCCCAAACTTGTTGGGAATGTCTTTCCCAATGCTGATAAAGCTGTTAATTGATTTAAATTAATATTACGGTTACCTGGGAATCCCAGACACGCTCGCAGCCGTGCAAAGTTTATTGCGTATCGATTCCAGCCCGTGGAAGAGCCACTCTGGGAGTTCGGATTAGCTTGGATTCCTCCTGGCTTAGTGCTGCATCTCTTTGCCTCTCGCCCGTGAGCGTACGGACTCGTGCTGCGGGAGGCTGGACGGACGGACGGACACGTGTGGCAGGGGGGCGGCGGGCTGAGCCGTGCTTTAGCCGGGTGAGCCGGGCATCGTGCCCGCCGGCCTCCTGCGCTCCTTCGTGGGCTGCCAGTTTGAAGCTTCTTGATGAAGAGCGTGGAGCAATTAAGTGTTGGCTGAAATACGGCTGCACGGTGATGGCCAGTGCCCAGAGATGGAGCGATAGGGTCGTGCTGGAGATCTGGGCGAGCGGGGTCTGTCCCTGCCTCTGGCCAGAAATTGTGTGTTCGCTGCGACTGCAGCAGCAACGTGGTGCTCGACTCTGAAGGGTTGAAGCGAAAGCTTTGGGGAGATTTGGTAGGTTCCAAGAGATGGTAGCTTGAGGGTAGCGTAATTTTTTGGTATGCAGATATAGAGAAGTTAAGAAACCCAATTTTTGTAAAGTTTCGAATTAATGTTATTTTTGTAGTTTTCTTCTAAAGGAAGCCACTGAAGCCTCTGGGGTTTTTTCTTTCGTTCAAGCCTCCCTGTAAGTGTTAGTCACCGAGAAATACAGACCCAGCTGTAACCTCTGTGCTGCCACGGACTCCAAGGTGGCGCCCCATCGCCGAGCCAACGCATCTGGAACAAACACATTCCATCACGACTCAGAAAGTGACCTTCTGCATCACCTCAGTGCCACGTTGGGCTAAAGTTACCCATCTGGCTGGTTTGTGGTGTTCGGTCACTGGAGTTCTTTGGGGGTTTCTGAGACAGTTTGAAGGTGAGATCTTTTTAAAGTGAGTTGTCTGCTCAGCGCAAGACACAGCTCGTAACCACAACCGCCTTAACGAGAAGTTTCATCTCAAAGGAGGTCTGAACGCCACCACCTTGTCGGGTGGCGTTGCTGCTTCATAGCAAAGAAATTAGGTAGAAAGCTCTAATTGGGCCATAAAGCACCACTGTAAAAGAAAGATTTAGGGGCTTTCTCTTGGGCTCCTTGAAGTGGAATAAAGCGCTCACCCAACCTACGCCAGACCTGGCTTGCTCAGAATCGAGGTGATTCTCTGATCGGATCCAGCTGTTATTCATTCTGGGGGTGTATGTGTTTCTCTGTTTCTGTATTTTCTGTATTGCTCCCGGGGCTTGTGTTGGCATTTTCTCTTGGATGTTCGTATTTCACTGTTATTTCAGGACACTGGAGATTGTGTGGGTGGTTGTTGTGAGAGAGGGAGATGTGTACTCACACACACACAGACTTAGAATGGTCGATGCTGTAAGAAGAGATGATTCGCAGAATGATATTTAGCTATCGATCACTGTTCAGATGTATCATCAGTGGTCTTTATTTTGGAACACCCTGAATTGCATCCTCTGGAGAATAAGTTTCCTCTTGATGCTCTAACACTGAAGTTGTCTGAGCTGTCTGTTGGACACATTTGGGCAGAGTATTTCCATCCAGAAAGGAAGAATTTTTATTTTTAGAAAGCCTGCTATCTTTGTGTGCCAGCTCCTGGTCTGCATGTGATCTGGTAGGAACCTCCAAGCCTTCCTCTGCAGGTTTGCTGGGCGCAGAAGGTGTTCACAGCCACCCGTGCTGAGAGGCTTCCCCGGGGAGCGTTGCTTCCTCCGCGCCGCACGCAGCCATATGCTGCTTCCAAGGGCACCTCGGCTGGCGACACGCTCCCGATCCGTGCGAGGGATGTTCAGCAGCACGTGGAGAGCGCCCGGCAAGCGCATGAAAGTGGCAAATGATGGTTTCCTATACAGCCTCCCCCAGATTAGGAAATCCTGGTGTTTTCTAGTGCTGTCAGTCTCTGCTTCTGTGCAGAATTTCAAGCCTCGTTTGTGGATGGGGATTCGTTTTGTGTTAGTAAAATCAGCAGGATTTCCAGGATCTGGGGAGTGACGAAGCTCAGGGGACCTCACCGGACCCCGCATGAGCGAGCCCCTTCTGGGATGCTGAAGCAGAGCTGGCTCATGGAGAATTATAAAAAAATAATGTTTTCGTTTGGAATTCTTTCTAGGCATAGGAACAGATGTCAAGAAAAGATTTTTGCCACCTTCTCCCACTTCCTTAGAGCAGTACTGGCACCGGTACCACGCCGAGCCCAGCACGGCTGACGCCGGGAGCTGGGAGATGCCACAGCCCCCAGCAGGAGCACGAGGGTTTCGTTGCTGAAGCAAAGGAGCAGGAGAAGGGCATCAGGAGGTTGGTGGTGAGGTGGCCCATAGCCCATCTGAAGCGTCATACCCTACATCTGCCAGCGTGGCAGGGTCCACATCTGGGTCTGCTTCCATGGGGATGAGGAGGGAGCGGGAAGAGTTCCCCTCTGTTCTCCTCTTTGCATGGGAATTGCACCTGTCCTGATATTTCTTACACTATAATTTAAGAGGTTAATGCATTTTTCTAATTTGCAGGAAGTATATTGGCAGAGTATTTGTTTTGCCATGTATATTTTGTTTTTTTCACGTGAAAAAGAAATTGCAGGAGCTTTCTGAAATAAACTGCTCCTGTTTTAAGTAAAAATAGCCATGAATGGTCCCAAATATGTAGTTTTAGAAATGCCGTTCTGCAGGAGGGCTGAGAACCACAGATTGTTCCTAATGGAACAGACAATTTTTCATCTCTGATATCTACTGCCTTGGCAAAGCAGAAAGAGTTTAGTACAGTGTGTAGCAGTTCCAGTCCAGTGCCTGGTGGGCTACCCATGGATGTTGCAAAATAGGCAATGAAGAATGACACTTCTTTGAGCAGAAGGACCAATGGTCTCTCTTAATGTTTGTTCGTGTTTGTGATGAATTTGGGCTCAAGAAACAGCTCTGAGTAGGGACTTTGGGATGAGGTCCGTGGATACTGGGTGACGATTTTCCTTTACAGTTATTACAGTGGTTTAATTTGAAAAGCTTCAGACACTGCAACTGGGAGCAGTGAAACAGAGAACACAAAAACAATCTGCTTGTGCTGTAAGGTGATGGAAGAAATAAAAGGTTCAGTCATCAGTCTTTTCTCCAAGGGTTATTTTTTTGCAACAAGAAATTAAAATAACATTAATATGGAATAGAATCATAGAATGGTTTGGGTTGGAAGGGACCTTAAAGATCATCCAGTTCCAACCCCCCTGCCATGGGCAGGGACACCTTCCACTACACCAGATTCTTCAAAGCCCCATCCAACCTGGCCTTGAACGCTTCCAGGGATGGGGCAGCCACAACTTCTTTGGCCAGCCTGGTCCAGTGCCTCACCACCCTCAGAGGGAAGAATTTCTTCCTTGGATCTAATAGAAATCTCCCCTCTTTCAGTTTACATCCATTGCCCCGTGTCCTGTCACTGCACACCCTTGTCCAATGTCCCTCTCCAGCTTTCTTGTAGTCCCTTTAGGTGCTGGAAGGTGCTGGAAGGTCTCCCCGGAGCCTTCTCTTCTCCAGGCTGAACAGCCCCAACTCTCTCAGCCTGTCTCCATAGCAGAGGTGCTCCAGCCCTCGCATCATCTTCATGGCCTCCTCTGAACCCTCTCCAACAGCTCCATAGTATATTGGGAATTACAAGGGAAGAAACAAGTTCCCCCTGCCACCTGCTAAGTAAATACCAGTGTGGCCCATTGGAGGAGCATGCGTGCGGGCAGAGGCAGGAGCCGAGGTGGAAGCACCCCCGTGGCACCACGCCATCAGCAGTTATCTACAGAGATAACTTTGAGTCCAGTGTATTTGCAGTAACACATTATTTCCACTCTGCTTTGTTTAAATTTGTGCATCTCAACATTTATTTATCTTATCAGTTTTTCAATTACTCTTTACAAACGACAATAAGTATTAACTTGTTTAATGTTTCCCCACCTCTTTGGGGTCAGTTTTTCTCTTTGAAAGATATTGAGAGCAAAAGTTCCCAAATTCTCACAAGAATTTTTTTTCTTTTGGTATTTCTGACTCTGTTCCTACAACCTAAAAAGATTCTTTCTCTAGGCCACTTAAGATTAGTCTCTGAAGTCCTCCATGACTTCCTTATTCTTTCTCTTTATTAGCAAGCCAGAAAAGACATATCAGTTCACAATCTCTCAAGCAAAGCAAAAATAAAAATGTTTGAGGCTTTCATTAGAGTTAAATGCAAGTCTGGCATCCCTATTTGCAAGTAATAATTGATGTGCTTACATTATACATTAAAATACATTCACGGTAAGTGTTAGGTGTGCATTAGTGTCTGTGTTCTCCTGCGTGGGTAGATGTTGATCACCATCCTTGTTCTTGCCGTGGGGATCTGGAACATCCTGGGAAAGACCTCTGCAGGCTCCAGCTTCCCTGCTGTGGGGTTCCATGCACACAAACACACGTGAACTGTGTGTTTCTGAAACAGGCTGAGCTCCACTGGCTCAGACAGAGTCAGAAACAAAAATAAATGTGCTAATTTTAGCAAGTGGACAGAGATTTGAGAGGGTTTTCTTGTTTGGTTGGGTGGGTTTTTTTTTTTCCTTTTAGTTTGCGTTGTTAATGCTTGAATGATTATAGGCTTTTGAAAGTAATAGTTTAGGAAATAATGCACATAATAATACACATAATTTCCTTAAAGATGATACAATGAATGCTAAAGTGCCCGCTTTACTCATGCTGGGTTTGCAGATCTACTTTGGGAATGTGTTTTCATTTTGTTGACTGACTGCAGGACAACAAAGGGAATGGAAAATAACTACACCTGTAGTCTTTCCTCCCTCTTAACTAAGCTAGGACACAATTAACAATGTGATCAATCCTGCAAGCTATGTAATAAAAAAGGGCTAGGGAAACGAAAGGTTTCTGCTAATCTATTATATAAAAATGCAGAAAAAAGGAGAAAAAAATACCCCACCCCTCCCTCTGCTGCTGCTCTCTCAGCTCTGCTGGTGGTTCAGCAATAGCTCCTTCTGCATCGTCCTGATGGATCTCACCTTCCACAAAGTAATGGTGGTAAAATTTGTAAGAATGAAGTATGAAGCGAGGGAGTGGCCTCTAATTGATTATTACTGCTGAAAAGAGAATGCTGTAATTGTTTGTGAATAGTGATTAAGCCTAATGAGAGTCAGAGCTTTGCTGTTGCACCGATAATACCCACCTGTGGTGCCCAGGCTTCAATATAACCTCCACGAGTAGGTGCAGTACCAGCATCCTTGCTTCTCTGCACCAAGCAGAAGAGATGAGGTTCTTGGCTTTCTCCCAGTACAGCATGTACATGAGCACCTGTGACACAGTAAGCTTCCCCCAGCTATTTTTGAAGTGAAACTAAGCTTTTTATTTCTATTTCTCTCATTTCTTTCCTGGGGTACTTACAGTGGTTAACCTATTCAAAGTAGCCTTCAGTTATGCTTGTAATGAGAAAATACTTTTAATCTTTGTTTTCAAATGTAGTCTGTGTTTCTCAGTTTAATTACCACTTTGCACAGCATAAATTTCCAAAGGAAAATATTTTAGGATCTAATGGAAGGAGTTGCTAATGACATCTGGAAGCTACTGGCATCCCTTCTGTTCTTTGACGTAGGTGTGCTGAGGCTGCCATGTAGGCTTGGTCGCTAGAGCTATTTGCATGGAAAGGGCCTGTTTGATCCCTGGCTTCATCCCTTGGCTCGTAATGTTTATGGTTCCGTGGTGGTTCCAGCCTGCTGCTGCGTGAAGGAGTGGAGGGCAGCAGGAAAATGATGGGGGTGTTGTGGAAAGAAAGATGTTGAAGGTATTTTTTTATGTTTAGTTTTTTCTGTTAGTATCAGTAGTAATGCACAGCTGAGGCTTTGGGTTAAAGGGGGTGAAATCCGTGGGGTGGGTGCCCCTGAGCAGGAGGGGTGAGCGGCTGCTGGCCCCTACCGTACTGGGGGGTGGTGGGCACTCAGGACCGGGCGCTGTTTGGGGCTGGAAGCACCTTCTGAGACCTCCCAGCTGCCATAAGTGATTGCTTAAGTCAGAAACAAAGTAGTGAAATAGCCTCTTTGCAAAGTTTGTTGGGTTTTTTTGTTATGTGTTTCCTGGAGATCTGATGGATTTGTTGGACAAGAGGTGGGAAGGAAGGAAGCTGGGTGAGGTGGGAGCGCATCTCTGCGCTGGGCCCATGGCGTGGTGGGTCTGCTGCCTGGCAAGGTGACACCCAGCTCTGCTGCGCCGCGGGGGTGTGTGAGCCAGAGTGCTCCAGGTATGTGTTAGGATACTGAAAATTATGGTATTTTGGATATTCATGTTTCTCATACTCAAAGTTTGCATTAATCGGTTCACTTGCACGAGGCCAAGTATAAAGTTTAGTACAATACTGCAGTAACTTTAATTTGTAAAATTAAATTGGTGTGCTTTATTTAAAAAAATAATAATCACACCTGAACTCTTTCTCTAATGTCTGCTTAGAATTTAAATTACGTTTTTAGCTTTGGCAATTATTTAAAATGCTGATGCGTCAATCCCCAAAGAGAGAATACTTGTCTCGAGTATTGCCACTTGAAATTTTGGGAAGCCACACAGATGTTCATCTCCTCATTATGGAAATAATGTATTTGGTTAATGTGTTGGTATGAAGAGAGAGGAATACAAATTATCTTGCAACTTGAGAGCCATTTAAAAGTTTCCTTATGTTTAGACTGTCTCATTCATCTCTACTAAGGCATCTCTGACGAGATGAACCTGAACCTGCCGGGTTTGGAGGTGCCACTGCCCGGTGCTGGCTCTGGCCGAGGCCCCGCTGCCCCGTTGGCAGCAGCTCTGCCCTGGCAGGAGCTGGGCACTGGGGTTCGGTCTCACCACAGCAGCTGGGGGACAGAGCGTTGGGTATTGACCTTCTGAGAAGGTCCATGTGCTGCTCGCTGGGGACAAGGCTCGAGTCTCTCTGTCGAGGGTGGTGGTTGCAGCCTGCTCGCTTCTGGGCTGCATGTTGGGAGCACAGGAAAATGAGGAGAGGCTCCGAGCCGGGAACTGGCACTGGGCATTTGTCTGGTGGTTCCAGAGGGGATGTGGAACTGGGGGTGGGATAGTCTTGGGAAATGGAGTGGGGAAACAGAATAGAGATGATGAGGAATGGATGCCTGGAGAATATTCAGCTCCTGTAATACTTAAATCAAACTGGAAAGCTTTTTTGCTTTCTCTAAAAGCTGCAATTTCTTCCAGTGACAAGTACTCAGGGCAATGTGGGTGCTCCTGTGGGCTCGAGGGCATCAAGACCAGCCCCAGTGACCGTATCCCATCCCCTGCCCTCAGGAATCATCCCGTTAGCTTCGTCTTTGTCTTTTCACGTGCAAGTCTGAGCACTCCTTCTGGATAGTACCTTGTGGTTTGGTGGGATTAGTGCCCACGGTTGGAGTGGAAGCTGAAACTTTGTTTTAGCAGCTTCAGGGTTGTAGGGAGGGAGGGAGAGGACAATAATTATATCGCTCTGTCTCGCATCCCAGCACGCTCTGGCTGGGTGGTGTTATTAAAGCTGCCTTATAATCGAGAAGTCAGTTGACAAAAATCAAGGGAGTAATTTTTTTTTTTTTTAAAAAAAAAGGCTTTAAGGTTTAGAAAAAAAAAAGGAAGGGAAAAATGCAGTGGGGTTTTCAGGTAACATTTCCTTAGGGATGTCATCTCAAGCAGAATATGAAGATAAGATTGGCAGCATACAGAGCAGTTTACGCTGTGCAGAGGCAGCTCCGCCGAGTGCCCGGCACGGTGCGGGGTGGCCTCTGTGCCCGTCGATGTGCCACCTGCCCCGGCTGCCGTGTGCGATGGCTCCGTGGAAAAGAGGGAAGCACGTTGTTCCTTCCATGGAGCCCGTGTTCCCATGTCAACGGTGAAACACGTGGCAGGTGCCGATGCCCAATTTGGAGGGGTCTGTGTGTGTAAGGGGGGGTCTGTGAGCACACGCATGGATTTTGGGATACGCAAATGTATTTACACGTGCTGTAATTATTCCTGTTGACATGGTAACACTTCAGCGAGGCGTGGACAAATACATGCAAGGAAAGAAAAAGAACTCAGAGCATCGAAGGAGTTGAATGCAGGGTAAGGAAACGCTGCCGGAACCGTGCTGAATTTGGCAGCGTGGGACGCGGGATGCCCTGAGCGTGGGGGGCAGCGCTCCCCTCCCATGTGGCAGGAGCCAGGTATGTCCCCCCCTCCCTGTACATGTCTTGCCTCCTTCTCCCACTCCTCCACGGGCAGGAGGAGGACGGGCTTTGATTTCCTTCCATGCTTTGTTTGCCGGGAAGGTGTAACAATGCGACCGAGCGCCCATTTGGGTTTTTTGGAGGTTGGTTTTAAGTAGGTGTGTGGGAGCAGCACAGCCAGGGGGCATGTTGGCCACCATTATTTAGGACTTTGCAGCTCAGAATTTAGGTTGGGTATCACAGGATGATGGAAAATTACCTTTTGTGTTGCATCACTCTGCGCCCTGTTCGTGGCTCTCCCGTTCCGTTTGTTTTGGCATGCGTGCTGATTGATTTTTATTTTGTACTAGTGTTAACTCTGACCTGTTGAACACACTGAAGGGTTACTCCACTTGCTGCATCACTGTGTAGAGGGATTTCTGTATTTTTATCCTCATTTTAAATTATGCAAGCAGATGACTTGAGTTTAAATGCTTTTAAGGGTGCGCAATGCGCGTTTTTGTCTGCTGCTGCTATCAAAGGGAAGAAAACCACTCTCATGTTCTGCATTTAGACCTTCTGTATCTCTCTGATTTTACTGTTCTGCATTATTAAAATGAAAGAGGCCATCTGTGGAGCAGCTTTTCCCGTTTAGTCAAAAAGGGTGGGAAGGAGGAACTCCAAAAACAGGTGGGAAGAAGACATCAATGCGTACAAAGGGATTTCATTAAACAGTTAATTGCAAAGGGAAAACTGAAATAACAGCTCAGAATTTGAGAATTTTTGAGAATGTACATCCTAGCCCCTGGGCCTGGCTTGCCACCACTTTGCTCCATGTCCCTGGGTGACACTGTTTAACTCTGCTTGAGTTTTACTGCTGCCAGAGGAGATGAACGCAGAAGCTGATCTAGTTTTCAGTAAAGCAGAAAGTGACAGATAATTTCAAGAAGACTGGGTAAGCAAGCGAGAGGGAAAGCAAGCTATTACCTAAGTTGCCTTGTGATATGTATTTAAAGAGGGAAAAAAAAAGCAGCTTTTCTCTCATCTTCAGGTATGAGGAGAAAAAAAACCTTCATGGATAAGGTCCTGGCAAGACAAATAGCCTGTTTCCAATCACTAGGCAGCAGAAAAGGATGAATTACTGGGAGAGACGTTCTACTTCTGGATGTATTTTTAAATCTGTTCTGTTTAGCCTGATTCTGGTGATAATCTTCCCAGCAGATCCAGATCCTGACTCGCAAGAGTAGGCTTATGTGAGCAGCGTTTCTCCCTTGGCTGGGACTCCGCATATTGCGATTCATAAAAAATTATTCATTCCAGCAGCAGGAGCCGTTTGAATAAGAAGTGGAGGATTCAGCTGAAAGGAGAGCACGGGATGCATTAAGCAACCCGGGTGACTTATACTGGTGTCAACTTTGAAAATCCCTCTGTGGCTGAAAATGCAGAAACCTTTGCATTATGAAGGCTGCAGTTGTTCGGGGGCAGAGGAGCACAAGCCCTCTGCATCTTCTCCCCATAAGAACTCTCTTGATGCTCCGAGGCATGGATTTGGTTTTTGTTGCTCACAAAGAAAAGAGTGGATCCCTCTGGCTTAGAACATCTGCCTCCTGCTTGGGTACGAGGATGATCCTGGTGCCATCCAGAAGACCACGGCAGCAAGAGAAACCAGGGATGGGGATGAGGATGAGCTCCATGATGTGTGTGTCCAGTGCCTGCTGCAACAGGAAAATCTCATCCTCAGCTGAGACCTCTGGCTGGTATGGCAATAAAAATAACAAATAGGAGAAATAAATTTAAGATTTTTTTACTAACTGTTTATATTGATATAAATGGGACCTCTGTGAAAGTGAGAAGTGCCCGAGGGCAATGAAATGTAGAATAATGAATAATAATATACTTCTGTGTTAACCTTTCTATTACAGCACTGGCTCGACACCACCTAGGTCATGATCTCATTGCCGTGGTGGCTGTATAATTTTATAAAAGTGATCATGATGAAACTTAGCCAATATATACCTATTTCCATAATAGAAGCTTTATAGCTTAAAATCCCAGACTTGTCCAAAGTATGGCAAGCTGAATTTCCTTTGTACGTGCTTTGTGTCGTGTATATAAAAAAGTCAAGTGTAACATCAACTGAAATACCCCTTTTTGCTCTTCTTATTGGCTGCAGTTTAAAAAAAAAAAGAAATCAAGTGCAAAGCATTTTTATGGCACGAAGGAAGTTAATAAAATCACTTAGTATTATGGCCTTTTTATTGAGTAAGAAGATCAAGAAAATATCTGTAGACTATCTTAACAGCTTCATAATACTACGTAGTGTGTGGCTTGGGCAACATACTAAAATCTAAGAGACGAGCTGTCTTAAACTTGATCTTACCATCCCGTATCAAATGCTTTTATCCCAGATTTAATGTCAGTAAATTAAACTACTTGGGCTTGAATGCTAGGAAAATCAGAAAAATATTTGAGTAGCTGCTTTCTACTCGCTTGGCATCAGTAATCATAGTAAGTGATGATTTACTAGCTGGGTAGATAAAATGTGTATAACCAGCAATCATTAGTGTGGACATACGTTGGAAAAAATAAAGAAGAATAAAAATATCGTAAACTGATAAAATAACTATTTGTGTGGAATTGGGTCACTATGTTGCATTTGCTCACCAGCCACGTGGAATGAGAACGCTTTAGGCACATGAGAAATGCAGTAGGTCAACAACTTTGTGTTTTAATTAGGCTTAATTATTTTCCTTATTAATCTTTGTGCAGATCCACCGTAGCCTCAGGATTAGTGTTTGAAATACAATAATATAAATATGTAACTACTTTACAAACTGTTCTTTAATGGGAATTTGAATTGTGAAACCTCATCGTGGGATTCCTAACTTTAATTAAAAGCCCAGTGACAAGGCTGGGTGTGTGGTAGCAGTAGCACTAGTGAAAGATCAGCATTTGCTGAGAATTAAATATTTGGGGCTTGCAGTAGCCAGGTATCTATTGTAGAGTTTAAAAACAATAAGATCTTTAGATTGATCCTATTTTCTAGTCATTGAAAAGTATATTTTTCCTCTAGGTTTCTTTTCTTTTTTTTTAAGTTAATGTAATGTACATTGAGCACAATTACCCTTCTGAAAAAAATGAAATGGTAGGGATTTTTATTGACCGAAATCACAGAGCAACAAGTGTGCTGAGTATCTAGTTGGGCCAGTGTGTTTCAGACATGATAATTTCTCTGTCGGTGTTCTCGGGAATGATATAGGGAAAAACCAGGAGAAAAACCATTCTTGGCAGTGGGTATGTCGGGAAGGAGGGCACATCCCACGGCTGGTGCCTTCTGGAGATCTGCTCCGGGGTTTGGGCTGCTCGGAGCTGTCGTGCTGCCATCTGCAACGCAGCCAGAAACAGCCAGTGGGTGCACGGGGCTGCCACCTGGGAAGGAATTCCTAGAAATTTGGCTTGGTGGCGAACTCCATCCCTCTGCCAGTCAGTCACTTGCCTGCTTGTCTTGATCAATAGGAAATAATGATAAAAACCATGCACTTTTTAATAAGGATCTATACTCCTTCTTGAGAATGGAGCGGGATCATTAAAAAAAATCAATGAGAATGTTATTATTTATTATTAAATCTGTACAGGTTTAGAGTAATTCTTATGGAATTCTGTTACAGTTTTATCAAGACTTATTGATTTTTATCTTATTAAGTTATAGAGCACTTTTCCCAGTGGTCAGTTACTTTGGCACGTTGGTAAGGAATACTGTTTCTCTTTCTGAGCCATATATATGTTGCAGATCTTATGACTGAATATTCCCTTTGAAATGCTCTTTTAATTATGAGTAAAACTAATACACATAGGTTTACAGGAAAACAGGTTTGGCTTGTGCGTTACTAAAATCTAAGAGTATTTTCTAAATTTTCTTCTGACCCATCCACATGAATATTTTTCCTTAGGAAATTTCAGCTCAGACGTGCAGAAACTGTGCTGTCCTCTCTAGAGACCGTGCATAGCAATGTACCTAAGTCACTAATTTGTCATTAATTAAGTGGAACAGCTGTGGCAGGAGAGTTTTCCTAAATGATTTCCCTAAGATGTGGGAAGCCCAGGGTAAGTCTTTGCCTTAGCACAAGCATGGCAGGAGGGGATCGGGGTCTCTGCCATCACAGGTCAGCTCTTTTCCTGCAGCTTCCCACGGTTTTGTTCTGGGAAGTTTTCATTTCGAGCTGCAAAACAGCTGAGCTGGCGGGACACGTTGCTCAGGGTTTGTCATCGTTCCGAAGCATCCTGATGTATTTGTTGCAGGACAGACCTACACATACTTTCTAGTGAGGCTGCAGGTAAAAATTTAATGAGCTTTCAGCCTGATTCTGGAAGACCCCAATACTTTTTTTCTAGTTTGATTTTTGGAGATGATGTACACTGTGTCCTACGAGCAGTGGGCTTTGGATGCGAGTCATGAACAGTAGATGCAGAATTAGGAAAATACATGTTATAATTGGGTCAATAGCACACAAAGCTAATACAAGGAGACAGATTGACCCCTCTCCTAATCTTCTTTCTTCTTTGAAAACATCTGTTTACATGCTGTCTATTTTTATCCCATAGTGGATGGATTGCTATGCTAATTTAACGATGCCATATGTTTTTCCTCTGACTCAATTTCATTGTGTGGAGTGCCAGATTGAGTCAATTCACCCACCCGTTGCAGTGAGAGAAATTGTTGGCCATGGTGCAAGGAACTTTTTTGTCTCTTTCAATGCAATAGGTATTTACTGTCATTTCTAACTGAAAAATGAAAAGGAACCATGTGATCATGCAGTATAGAGAGATGGTTTAGTATCTATAAGAGCCTGGTGGCTTTTGTGCTTCCACCCTCTTCTGCAATGCTGGTACAAGCTGTAAAGCCAAGTAAAGGGACAAAATAGATATTCTGAGATTTGCATCTTCAATGGATTTGCATTTTTTGGATGCTGGATAATTTACTTCTGAGCCTCTCGGTGCGCAACCAGCATTTTTCAAGTCCTCTTTAAGTTTCATCTGCTTTATCCAGGTTTCAGATTTGCATAGTTTGAATAACTCAACAACCTTCTTAGTAAAAGAAAGAACTCTTTTGTAACCTGAACTTGAACTGGGATTGCAGTTTTGGAAGGTTACATGAAAAGTAACTGAATCTAAACTATCTCCATAAGCAAAAGCTGTGATGTTGCTCAGTGCAGGCTGAAGATGGAGAGCTAGAAGGACTTAGGAAGACCACTCAGCACTAGAAATGATGATTAATATCCTGCTGTTTGAATTTGCTTGTTATAAAACTGATACAGCTCTCTGAAGGGAATGGGCACAGCCTCCTTGGTTCAGAGGGACCGTCAGATTTGGGAAAGCCTGTAAAACCAAGCCGGATTTCAGCTGCCAGGAGGCTGTAACCTGCCTAAAGGGGTGGAACGGCGAGTGCTTGTTTTCCTGGCACCTCTGGTGCAGAGGTGATAAAGCTTTTCCATGTTCTATGCCAAGAATACTTGGCTGTGTCACTCCGTGTGTTCTTCCTTCTCAACAGCTGAGAGAATACAGCAGCTGTTGGCTGAAAAAAAAAAAAAAAAAGACGAGAAAAAGACAAAAGACTTTGCGCATGAGCGCGTAGGTGTGCACTGATATATTTGTTCTCCTGCAAATCTTTTGTTTGTCAAGCAAAACCAAAAGTATAGAATCATAGAATGGTTAGGGCTGGAAGGGACCTTCAAAGGTCATCTAGTCCAACCCCCCTGCAAGGAACAGGGATATCTCCAACTAGATCAGGTTGCTCAGGGCCTCGTCCAACCTGGCCTTGAACGTCTCCAGGGATGGAGCATCCACCATCTCTCTGGGCAACCTGTTCCAGTGTTCTACAACTCTCGTGGTAAAAAACTTTTTCCTCATATCCAATCTGAATCTACCTCCCTCTATTTTAAAACCATTACCCCTTGTCCTATCACAACAGGCCCTCCTGAACAGCCTCTCCCCATCTTTCTTGTAGGCCCCCTTGAGGTACTGGAAGACCGCTATAAGGTCACCCCGGAGCCTCCTCTTCTCCAGGCTGAACAGCTCCAACTCTTTCAGCCTGTCCTCATAGGAAAGGTGCTCCAGCCCTCTTATCATCTTTGTGGCCCTCCTCTGGACCCTCTCCAACTGGTCCATGTCCTTCTTATATGGACCAGTTGTATGGACCTTCTTATATGTATACTGGGGTAGGAGTACATAAGACGTTCTGGGAGGGTGGTGACCTCTGCCCGTCCCTGCCCTCGTGCTCCCGAGGACCCACCGGAGTGTCGGGAGCTTCGCCCTGGCTGGGACGGGCACCGCTGTCCCACCACACTCATGGGAGCTGTGGTTGTGGCACTGAAGTCAGAGTTCTGCCATCCTACTGGTGCTTGGGATTCTATTGATTTGCAACGGGTTGTATGCACAAAGGTGTCCTGAGGCTCTGAGAAGCTGCCTCAACTCTGAGGGTAACGGGGAGAAGAGTGCTTAAACGCAGCCCAGTGAAGCAGTTAGAAACGGGATGTTCCTTTTGGCCTGAAGTTACCATTGCCTGTTGGGAAAGTGAGTATTTGTTTCGGAGTTCTCTTTTGCATTGTGAGAAAAATCCATTAAAATGAGCATGATCCTTGAAGGAGTATTGTCTGAGCTGTTAAAGGATGTTTGCTCAGTTTGAAACTATGGAATTTTTAAGCTTCATAGAGAAAACCCCTATACTATGGCAGGTCTAACTTGTTATTGGAATTTAATAAACTATATAATTTTGTAATATAGTTTTAATTCTTTTTTTCCCCCTGCTGTTTTCTAAGCCTTTAATTATACCTTTTCTTTAATCACTATGCATACAGAAATATATATGTATATACACACATATTTGTGGATATGCAGTGATACACGGTTCTGAAAAAAAAAAATAAAAGCAAAATATGTTTCTCAAGTTGGTGAGGTGCTACAGAGAGCGAGAATATGGTTAAGAGCCATGTGAAAGCTCTGAACCAGTTCGTGCTACACAGCTGTTCAATGGTTAGGTGGTTTATTTCCATGAATACGGAGGATTATGTATTTTCAAAAGATGAAGACTCAGGGCCTTCAGATGTCTTTACTGCCCTTGGACTCAGCTGTTAAAAATCATGATTTTTTCCCCCATTATTGTAATGCTGGAGTTGTGTCACTTTTACTCTTGCAGCACTGCGGGGTGTTGGTGGCTCCGTGGCTTCGGCAGCAAAGTGAGAATCGGGGCTGAGGGAGGAAACGTTCCCCCCACCCCGACCACTTCAGGGTGCCTCATCCCAGCGTCTGGGAAACCGCGCGGAGTCGGTTACCTCGTAGGAGTTTTGCTCCCTGAGTTTGTCTGAACCTTTGTGAAAGGAAATGAAGGGAAAAATACCCGCTGGGGAAACAATAAGGTGCACTGATAATGGCCTGAGAGATGAAACTGCCTTCTCTGGAGGTCTGGGGAGGTTAATTACAAAATTAGTTGTATTGAGCTCAGCCTATTATCAGCCGCACCACATCATTTATTTCCATTCCTTACTGGTGGATATCTAATCCGTGCTTTTTGCTTATAACTCTTTTTTATATTAATCTGGTTTACATATAATCTTACCGAGCTTAATACCTCGCAGTTGGCAGCAGAGTAATTTACTTGGAAGATGCAGCTGATTAGATGAAACACGGAACAGACTTCCTTCCTCTCCACGGTCATCTCGTGTGGGTAGAGATGGGGACGTGTGCTGGATACTGAAGGAGACACCACCAGAATATTTGTGTTTCAGACCGTGGTCCAAGCTGCACTTGACCTTTCTCCCTCTCTCCTTCTCCAGGATTCGATACCTATTTTACCTCCCGCACCCTGGAGAACAACAGAAGGAACGTGTGGTTTGCAGAGTACTGGGAGGAGAACTTCAACTGCAAGTTGACCATCAGTGGGTCAAAGAAGGAAGACACGGACCGTAAATGCACAGGTAAATTCGTTTGCTTCCTCCTCCTTGTGCTGCTGGACACAGGCTGTGGTGGAACGGCTGCCCAGCTGATGGAAGGAGGCTGGGCTGGAGACAGATTGAAAACATAAATTGAATTTTTGTAGGCTGGAGAGAAAATGAAACAGCAGCATCAGCCTTACAGGACAAAAGAAGTAGGTGGAAAGAGTCAAAAAACACATTCCTCTATTTTTTCCTTTTTCTGGCTATCCATCCAGCAGGAAAATCAATATTTTTCCATGGGACCTAGAAGTACTTTTGTTTGAGTGCAGCTTGGCTTGAGGGGTTTTTGTTAGTTTGTTTCAGATGGAGAATATTTCCACAGCTTGTGCCTTGTCACCCATCTGCAACGGCCAATTGGCCACTTGCCGTGTCGAAGCACCGTCCGCTCGCGGGCGGACACCGACCACGTGCGCTCGCGTTTCACTTTTGAGGGAAATGTGGCTGTAGGAAAGTATTAGTGCAGAGTGAAACGTTTTGATTTTTAGGTAGCATAAAACTGCTCATCAGATTTTTGTTCTCACTAAACATTATTTAAGAAATTAAGGTTAAATAGATTTTTGCAGCCCCAACTCGGTAATACAGAGAACGCACTGTCTGCACCCATCACTGGGGGACCTGACCTCCAGTGGCAACTTTTGTTCTTTGTTATTTTCTGGTGGCTGAAGATTCACTCCTTGTCCTTTTAGGTGATATTGCCCACCGTTCGAAATATCATATTTGCCAGGAGTTCCTGTTCCTGATCACATGGAGGCTCAAGGAATTCTTTTTAGTTACAGGGATGCCAAGTAACAGTGGGAGCGATTTCGGTTTGAACAGAGTTCTGCATTTCCCAGCACAACCCCCTGACTGGCGCAGGGTGATGCAGTTCTTGGAACTTGAGATGTTTGTTTTGGAAGGAAACGATGGGAGAGAGACGTGTTCTCAGAGTTATTCAGACCTGAGCGAGTGCTACGGGATGATCACAGGGACAACAGCAGCATTGCCAGTTTGTCTAGAAAAGAATTTCTAAAACTCAGAACCGTAGGGAGGCCGCCCTCAACCTGCCACGTCCCTGGGGAGCCCGTGTTTGTGGCGTGAATGTCTGTTGTGTGGGGTTTGGGGGTTTCCTCAGGGCTTAAAATGCAGTGGATGAGCTTTGGCCAGAATGGACCTGCTGTGATACAGATGGTAAAGCCATTGATGTCCACCTTGCCCCGCCTCCCTTTGCCTTTCCTTCCCTCTCCTTTTAATTTTTCACAGCAGCAGTTTAAATCTGTTATGTTGAATAACTGCCTTGAATTTTGATCAAGGGAAATTAGTTCATGGGAGGATATGTTTTACTTTGATTGAAAATTGATGAAAACTTTCCATATTTCATATCGTCTGCTTTTGGTTTCAGTTCATGGGTGGGAGTAGGAGTGTTGCGTGTAGAAGCAGTGCAGTTACCGCTGGGAATACACTGCTGTTAAATTTGGCATTTGGAATCTCCCCCGAAGGCTGGAATTTGGCTAAAAATAGCTAAAAGATCTTTAGGATAATTTCTAGAAGCGTCTTATCGCCCTTATTGTTTACACCATTATTCATTACAATTGCTCACAGCCTGTGCTCTCTGATGTGTCTGTAGAAACGTGTTCTGCACTGCCTTGGCATAGCTTCAGCAGAACCATTTATTTCCGATGGCTAACCTCCCCTCTTGAACCGAAATACCGCGTTGTAGCTCGGTATTGTACCGAATGACATGCCCTGACATCTTCCTTCCCTCTTCTGCAAACTGAAGTCAATTGTGCATCAGAAAAAGCATTAGCTGTGAATGATACTGCTAGTGGGAGAGTCTCAATGTCCCACCGATGTAATAATGTTATGAATTTGTCGTCACTGTTTTAAAATTTGATTGGTGATTTGTAGCGCAGCGAGGTACAAGGCTACAGGCCATCGGTTTCTGACAAGAACAGTGTTCCTGAGCACCGGTGTGAGGAGCAGGAGGCTCCTGCTCCGAGCAGAGATGGGTGCCCGTAGCAGGGAGCAGCTCAGCGCTCGTGGCCACAGGCAACGATCAGGCAGAAGAGCTGCTCCGAGAAGGCACCCTGTGGGCAGCTTACCTTTGCGTGTCACGACTTGCTGAAATATTTCTATATGCAGAACTTCTACCTTAATGTCATTTATATTTATTTAAGCATGAAACATTTTGCCTGGGTGGATAAGATGTAGAAAGAGAAAATGAAAATATGTTTAGCTCACTCTGCTTTATTTTGTGATAAGATTAAACACAGCACATGGCTGTGATTAATAATGCTGTTTGTAGCGATTGGCTTATTTTGACGTGGTTCAGGGCACGACCCAGTGCTGCGGAGTCGTACTGCTGCCAAGGACACCCCTATTGTTGGGCAGGTAATTTCTGCTGGGATGCAGGTCGCTTCGCAGCGGTACGTACGCAGCCATCCCTCGCTCTTCCCCAGAGCAGAGAGGGGTCGGTTCCTAACGCAGAAGTGGTGTAACTTCAGCCGGGTGCTGCCCTCTGGGCTTGCCCAGGGTTGCTGCCTCTGCCCCCAAGGGATGCTGACGCTTCATCAGACTGTATGGGGAATCTGATGTAGCCGCTGAAACAGCACGATAGGAACAAGCGGTGGGTTTAGGCAGTTCATTGTTTTACTTCTTGCTGCTTACGTTTAAGGATATCAGAGAGATTCACTTCAGTTGTAGCAGGCCACGTCAGCTTAATGGGGAAATATTTTGGAAAGAAGAAGTTGGCAGTCCCATGTGTTACGGTAAAAACGTGCTTCCGTAGGGAAGGATTGACGGAAGAATGAGGCAGAAGAGAACAGTCCTGCAGCTCGTAGCCGGGGTTGCGCAGAGGGAGCGGTGCCCGGAGCTCTGCCCGCACCGCGGCGTGTGCCCAGCCGGGCTCTGGGCGCTGACCGTCAGCTCCGCTGGAAACATGTCCCTGTCCAAACCCACCCGGTGCTGGTATTGCCAGTGCCACGAGATCCAGGGAATGGGAATTAACAGGCCCTAAGAGAAGTTTTTTGTGTGTATATTAGAATGATAGAATGATTAGGGCTGGAAGGGACCTTCAAAGGTCATCTAGTCCAACCCCCCTGCAAGGAACAGGGATATCTCCAACTAGATCAGGTTGCTCAGGGCCTCGTCCAACCTGGCCTTGAATGTCTTCAGGGATGGAGCATCCACCACCTCTCTGGGCAACCTGTTCCAGTGTTCTACAACTCTCATGGTAAAAAATTTTTTCCTAGTATCCAATCTGAATCTACCTCCCTCTATTTTAAAACCATTACCCCTTGTCCTATCGAGCTGGGTCATTCATGAGTTTCAGAGTGGTGGCTGAAATCAAACATAGTGTTGAATATTCCCTCCTACCACCCCGTCCCACTGCCCGCGGGGGCTGCTCTGCGGACAGCGAGTACCCGCCCGGGTGCCCCGCGGGTGTTCCCTCTCCCAGCACTGCCATCTCCGCCAGCGGGTGCAGAATATTTCCAGCTCCATTGGAAGCCCCCGGGCTGGCCGGTGGCAGAAGGAGGTGTATGGCCAAGAGAAACATGAGCTTGGAACACAAGGAGTGTTCCTAGCGCCCGGCCTCCGCGGCGGGAATGCTGCCGGGAAAGGGAATGGCAACACTTGGCTGTTTTCACTTTTGAAACGTAGCTTTTAATTCGGATAGCTTTGCACTCAAGGAGACTTGATGAAGTGATATAAGGGTGATGTCACCTTGGATGTCATTTATCAGGATGTAGATTACTCGGAGAGCTTTTCTAATTATCTGGAAGTGTAATCAGTCTGGAGGCACAGCCCAGATGATGGCTCCAACAAGGACTTGCTCTAAAGAAAATTCTGGGAGAAGGCTCCCTGCAAGATTAAGTGATGGGGATTGAGCAAAATAGTTTGTAAAAGAGAGACCGCTGTGATTAGAATTTAAATTGGAACAAGATGCCTCAGAGGGACCCAGGTTGACCTCTCCGGGCAGCGTGGAGGCAGGAGCAGTGTTGGGGCTGCCCAGAGTCTTCTCTCCATAGTGCACCGAGGAGCATCTCGTGCAGCCTTGTGAGCAAATTCCTGTGCCATGTTGAGTGAGCTCTTAAACCCGCCCATCCCAGTGTGTCACCTTTGGCAGGTCCCTGGGGAAGGCTGGAGGAAGAGGAGGGAGCTGCGGGAGCGGTGCTGTGAGGCGGCTTGCCTCATCAGTGGGATTTTACTGGGCAAAAGTTTGGTGGCTCAGAGAGGCCAAATCCGTTTTAAGATGTCAAGAGCATCAGTCAGGAAAGGCTTTTCTAAGGGCTGAGTTTATCTCATCTGAAAATGTTACGAGATAGGATTGAAAGTCAGTGAAGGACAGAGGGGTCCTGGGCAAAAATAACTCAAAACAGGCAGTAATGTGAGTGAGTGTGTGTGTGTGTGTGTGTGTACACGTAGGGACAGACTCACTTCTGGCGCTGGGGAGGGAACACCGCGTGTTCCCATGGACGTCAGAGACGTGGGAGAAGGTGGGGGAACGTCCTGCCTCGCATCTCGGTGTGCTTGGGATGGAACTGCTGTTTGGGGAGGGGAGAAAAGGTCGGACTTCCAGGGAGAAGGTTACAGAAGCAAAGGAATAGTTAATCCTCTGTGTTTGTATTTCACAATAAAGTTGTGCCGTGTGTACCGTACATCTGTCAGAATTTCCTATGAGGGGATTTACCCTGTGAAAGGAAAAAAAAAAAAAGAGCTGCACTCAAGCTGAGTTTTCCCAAATCAAATGGTAGTTCTGAGAAATGTATAATGTACCTAAAATGCTGGGAGCTCAAGTCTGGCTACCCAGGATTTGGCACATCACTGTGTTTCATGACCATGGAACAAGAGGGGTGAGGGAGGACAGGCCTGATAATTTTGGCAAACGCTCTAATTATCTGTGATTTGGTTTAAAATGATACCAGTAGGAGGTTTTTTGGGGGGGTTGAGTTTTTTTTTGTTGAGAATAAGGAAGCTAATAGCAATATCTTGTCTCTTTTTCACCAGCAGTCAAGATGACTTGTGCTATGAAGCCATATGTTGGGAAAAGAAAAATAATGAGGAAAAAAAAGATGTAGCAAATTGCAGAGCCTGAGGATATCAGAATATTATTTATAATTTGACTACAAAAAGTGATCTAGTGTGCTAATAGGTTAGCAAAGTGCAATTTACTATGGAAAGAAGGATAATTTTCAAAATGCTATCAAAATTCCTCATCTCAGGAAAAAACAAATTGTTTGAGATGTTTCAAGCAACTTAATGGCAGATGGCCAATATCTAAAGCGTTTTTTCAGACAAATGCCAGGAGCCATGGTATGCATGATTCACTTTTTATGAGAACAGCTTTCTGGGGTTCATTAGGATGAATATCTGTTGGACTCGAGGGTGTGGGAAGACCTTAACTGTTCACAGCACCGTATAAATCACGTCAGGACGAGGGGCTCAAGTTAGACCGGTTCCTGCTGACGGTGTGGAGGGCTGTGAGGGCAGAAGATGCTCCATCTCCAGCGCTGCCCGAGGTTTGGGATGGTGGGTTTGTACAAAGGATGCGAGGGTGAAACTGGAGCTGGGTCAGGAGCTGCCCGGTGTTGGTGAGAGGCAGTGATGGGGCTGCACCCAGCACCCCCTTACCGTTCGTGGTACGGCTGGTGGGTATCACTGCACCTGGGTATCACTGGAAACATCAAGAATTCCTCAAAAGTTCAGAAAAAGTTTAGGAGGGTCCAGACCATCCATGGTACGTTTCTATTTTGTCCTAGAAGCTGCAGCTTGAAAAGCCTGCTGGCTCTTGTTGGGGTGTGCTCAAGTGAGCGTGCCTCGGAACGCCTTTCCAGGGCTGCGCCGTGCAGTCAGCTCCCCTTAGTTATCCATCCATTTTCTGGGCATCAAGATCTCTTTTTTTTTTTTTTTTCCTGCACCTGTGTTTCACAAACCTGGGGGAACCTTCTTATCTCTGCATAACACAGAGACAAGGTGACTGACTTGTAAGCTCTGTGGTCAGTCAGGCTGTGGAGCTCCAGGCTTTGTTGCCATCACTCTTAATGTTCTCTTCTACAGAACAAGTTCAAAAAAACCCAAAAATCAGCAGTATTTTTTTTCCCCAAGAAACTTGCCCAATGATATTAGATCTTTTTACCTGACCAAGTCCTTTTGTTAATGCCAGCTGTCATCATCTCTAAGAAGTCCTGTCGAGGCAGCAGTCCTGAGCTGTAGTCTAGTCCTGAGCAGCGGTCAGTCAAGGTGCTGACATACAGAAACGCTTAACGTAAGGCTGGCTGTCATGAATCTGTATACAAATGGTAAATTAATTGGCTTTAGCTCACGTACTTGGCTCAGATACCCTCTCTCAGCTGCCCCTGGCCACAGCAGGATTTACGTGGCTGTGACTGGGTGGATTTTCACCCAGGATTTTGTGGTGTGTGATTGATGACACGGCACGAGCGGAAAAGCTTTTGGTTAGCTCTTGTTACGGAGACTGCTCTGTGCGTTTTCTGCTCCGGGCTCCAAGATACGAAATGTGCATTACTGCACGTGTGTGAAGGTATGTATTTCAGTGCAGAAAGAGTAAAGACTAAAATTTATCTTCTTTTGCTTGCCCTGCAAGCTAAGGAGAAGGTTAAAGGGCAGACTAGGATTGGAAGTGCATCTCCTCAATGACGTGCCGTGCTCTGATGCAGGGAAAGAAGTGGTCTAGGTAGCTGTTTTCCTGCTTTGCTCGTACAGCCTGCCTCTTCCTCCCTTTCTTAGGACACCTGCAGGATGTTTCCTTGCTGGTGAGTGGCTGATCTGTGTTTTTGTGACGTGTTTCCGTTGACAACTTCTGCTTTTTCTTTTCTTTCTGATGGTGATTGTCTTTCACGTTGTCCATGATCTTGGTTACAGGCTCCCTCTCAAATCGCAGTGTTCAAGGGGGAGAAAAATCCAAGTAACAGCTCATGAATGGAACAATATGCTCTCCAATAAACTGCTTTTTGCCAAGTCCAGCTCATCTTTGGGTGACTCCTCTAACTTCTCTGAGCCAACACAGCTATGACTCGGAGACACGGAGGCTTACGTCAGGATGCACGGTTAGCCAAAGTTTGACTTAAATCTGAAACCCAGGACTCCAGTTCTCTGTTCTTTTACTAGATGGCGTTGCATCTAATTTTGTAAATACCTCAACAGTCTTCAGACTGCCTAAACATATTGATGCTAACACCCGTGAGAAAGAAGTCACCTTTTTTTTTTCCTGAAAAATGTGATACAGACAAATTTAGGAGCAAATGAACCATGTTATGCACTAGCTTGTCTGGCTATGTGCAGCTCTTTCTAAACAAAATATTATCCTTATAATATCAAATTGTCTGAGGATGCATTATAGCTTAATGACCTCTACGCTTTCATTTAAAAAAAGTTAATCTCATTTAGTGTCAGAGTACTTCTAAATATATATTCCTGAAATTCCTGAAAGAACCCTGCAATGGTTGGTTCAGCCAACGTTAAACCAACCTTGAAGAGTTTATTCTGAAAGTAAACCTGGTTTATGGATTTCTGAACTCTGTTTCAGAAATACATTTTGTAGAATTGTTTATATTTCTAGATTGCAAAGGTGATTTGCCAACAAAGCCCCGTGATTCAAGTGGCTGTCATCCTGCTATTTCCATATGTGTTCCTCTATTTGCAAATAAACTGCTTTTTTGCCCAAGTGCTCAAATATGAAGATAGCTCCAGTTTAGGCCTTCTGATCTTTAAAAAGTGCTTCTTCTGTACATTTGCTTGATCACTGTCTTTGCTGGCAATTATTGCTATGGGCAGCTTTCTTCATTTGCACGTTAAAGCTGGAAAGTGTCTGTGATTTACACCAGTGTCAGCTATCCTGGCACTTATATTTTATTTTTTTTTTTAATGACTGTAGTACTTCAGCATTGGAATATAAATAAGACCTATTGCATACGTTTTAAACAGGAATATTGAATGCACAGAAAACTTCTCAGGTGAGAAAATTACATCAGTTTTCTAACCTAAAAGCCATTCCCTTAGATACACACACAAACCTGAGAACAGAAACTGTTACGGTGAGTTGAATGACTGTAATTGAGAGAAAAAAAAAATCCGTGTCTAACAGATGGAAGTAGATGTAGCTTCACAAAACTCATTGCATCAAGGCTTTCTGTAAGCTGCTGAATTATTATTATTATGATCCTCACTATGTAATATTGTTGTTTCTGGTATTGAAATAACAAATTTTCAGTAGAGCTTTTTGCTGCACTATGCTCCCTTTGGTTTTTACTTTAGTACTTAGGGGTGAAGACCAGTTACAGAACAGGAATTTTTTTGCTCTCCTAGATGAGGTGTGTGTTTTTAGGCATTGTGAGATCCCGGTTTCCAGTTTCATTACAGAATGTTAGCTGATTGGGCATAGTTGAAGCTGACTACAACTGCTTTCTGTGGGTTCTGGGGGTGTTACTGGAGGCACTAAGTAGAGCTGTGTGTCTGTCTGTGTATGTACTGTTGCAGATGTCTGACTGTGGGTCAAGTGTATCCCAACTTAAGGAAAAGAAAAAGCCTTTCTAGTTAAAAAAGGCTTCCCTGCTTGTTCTTGCCATGGAACAATTGATCTGACTTCCAAATCTGTTATGCAATGTGAAGTCATCTCTCTCCATCAGCCGCAGGAGGCTGTAGAGCTATGCTGACACTGAAGGCTGCAGAGGAGACTGGGGAGAGGTTTCTTTAGCCACTGGAAATGAGACAGCCATGGCATGTGTTGGCATTAGGGGGGTGGGTGCTCTGTGCTCCCTGGGCTGTGCTGCTGCCCAGGCTCTGCCAGCTCCCCGGAGCCTGGACGAGATCATGTTTAGGCTGAAATTTTATCCTAGCACAGAAGGATGTTCTCACATGGTTGACAGTAGAAACTTGAAAGTTCATCTGCTTTCCCCAAGAAAATCCATGGGGGTTGGATTGATGGTCCTGAGATAAAGGCTTTTGTCTATAATGAGATCATCCCAAGGAGGATGGGCTGGATGCATGACTGTAACTACATAGCTGTATTATTGAATCTTGGATTTCTTTGTAAAATGACAATAGGTGGATTATATTGCAAAGAGGCCTGATTGTCATACTCCGCGTGTTTAAATTACAATATTTACTCTAGCACATTGTTAGTTTTTCTCAAGCTCTAGTAGTCAGCTACTTTCAGATAAAGAGCTTATTTGGAGAAGCCTTTAGCCTTTACACCTCCTGTGTGTGCAGTTCTGTCTATACCATGGGTGGATACCCCAGGAGTGATAACTCTGATCTCATTTTGGAGAGCCTGGGACGTGTATACTTGTCTATCAAAGGTGGATCTGTTTGGTTTGTGCTGTTGTGCCTGTTGCTGGCGTGTTGTAGAATCATAAAATCATAGAATGGTTAGGGCTGGAAGGGACCTTCAAAGGTCATCTAGTCCAACCCCCCTGCAAGGAACAGGGATATCTCCAACTAGATCAGGTTGCTCAGGGCCTCGTCCAACCTGGCCTTGAACGTCTCCAGGGATGGAGCATCCACCACCTCTCTGGGCAACCTGTTCCAGTGTTCTACAACTCTCATGGTAAAAAATTTTTTCCTAATATCCAATCTGAATCTACCTCCCTCTATTTTAAAACCATTACCCCTTGTCCTATCACAACAGGCCCTCCTGAACAGCCTCTCCCCATCTTTCCTTGCAGCTGCACGGCCTGAGCTCTTCGCGCTGCATGTAGCTGGAGGGAGCTTCAGTGTCGTGATGAAATGGCATATATGGGCACTCACGGGGTTGTAGACTAATAATTGTAGCTGTTGCATCACGGATGTCTCTTTGCTCGCGGGCATCAGGTTTCTAATGATGCTGGAGATGGATGAAGAGTATATATTTTTCTGTCAGCACTTAACCAGCTGCTGAATTCTAAGTTGTACAAATAATAGCTGCCTGTTTGATACTGTGAGCGTTCTGCAATCTTTAAATTAAATCTCTTGTTAATGATGACTATCACCAGGCTCTCAGCAGTGCTATTATGTAAGTTCCTTTGAAAATGTGTTTAATCCTTCAGAAACTGAGCCAGTGTCTGAATTCATCTAATGTAAGCACCAATGAAGTGGGATTTTGATGTCTGTCTGTGTGGATTACACGCCATAAAAATTGTCCTTGCAACACTGTTTGTACATAGTTACATATCCCCTACATTATGTGATGATCAACGATGAGTCCAGACAAATCAACTGAAGGAGAGATGCTGAGAAGATGTAACGTGAAAAAACGATGTTGTCAGCTCCTGTTCCAAATGAGGAGGTGTGAAGCATCGCCTTTATGGAGATGCAAAAAGTGTGACCAGGACTTCTTAAACTTGCATTTCATCTCTGTGTCATCTGAAGGAGGTTGCACAAGAGGACTTCTTTCTCTCTGTATTCTCGCTACTCTGGGTTTGGGGCTTTTTTCCTCTTTGTTGCAGTATTTTTCTCTTGTGAAGATTTGCCTGAAGCAAGAGGCCGGGCTGCTCCGTCTCTTAGGAATGATGAGATGAGCACTTGAGACTCTAGCAGGAAGTGAGGTTAAATTATTTGTCATCACCTTCAAATAGATCTTTTGGAAGCAAAAAATGCTCATGTCAATAAATTGCTTTTGTGTTTCATTCTTCTCGTGACATCCCAAGGAACTCCATTTCAAATCCATGGAACAAAATCTCCAAATCACTTTGTGTCCATGTGTCTCGGGCGTCAGCTACTTCATTGCTGAAGAAAATAATGTTACTGCCTGGCTCCTGAAGATGACTAAGTTGAAAAAAAACCCCAACCTTTAAAGAACAGGGGGCATGTAAGAAGAAAAGATTTACACATCCGAGTGCAAATGGGGTTTATTTTTGCATTCTCTGCTTTTGGTGTCTTCTGATGGCATGGAGGGTTGCACCGTTTCTTGCTGCACCCAACACCTGAGTTCATGTGGTGGTTTCTTTTCTTGCACCAAGCTTTGCTCCCCTGAGACCCCCACGATGCCCTGGCGTGGCTGGGCTGGGGGTTCAGGATTGCCCCTTTGCCAGGAGGCACACGCAGCACCGCTAGCGCTGCCTCTGTCTGCGAGAGGCTCGTGACTCCTGTGGGTTCCTTCTCTTCCAGGAATAATTAATAATTGAGTTTCTATACACCCATATATACAGGAGCTATTCCTGAAGCATGTAGTAAAACTTTATAGTTGGCTTCTATAGGCTAAACCTAAGAGGGGGAAATATTTGCCACACTAGTGTGGAAGTTGGAATTAAAATTGTGCCTGTCTCTTGGATTTATCCCTGTCTGAAAACAGACTCTGGGCCTGATGTGCTGCTCGCTGGGTTACTACAGTGGTGGTTTGATGTAAACTAGAGGGAACTCTCTGTTCAGCCAGGCCCATTAATTTGGATATTTAAAAATATTTTTTTAGCGTTGAAGCCTGAAGACTAGATGACTTGTAAAATATGGCAATTGCTTTGCAGGTTTTTTGCTAGTTCAAATTTGAGCTAAACTTCTAATTGCAATGAAGATGCTTTATGAGGTAGCTCAACCTGTGTTTACATGAAGGCTATCACACTCTCGTTCTGGTTGTGTGAGTTCACACACGTTTGCTGGGTGGGCAGTTACATTTGACCTCACCTCTGGATTTATTGTTCACGAATTCTCCATGTTTAATACTCAACTAAATGGCTGCTTTCAGTAGAGGAGAGCATTGTTGTCACCAGAAATTCTATTAAGTTTTTTCAAATCTTTATTTTCATATTTGGACACTGTTAACAGTGCTCTTGGTTTGTTTTGGTTTTTTTAAGTGGATTTTGCTCAGGTTGCTTTCATAGATATCTTCACTGCTAAAGGTTTTTTTTTCTGCTGTGCTTTTGGCCAGCTGTGCTTCTGGAACTTAATATGCCTAATCAGTATTGTTTGTGTGCAGCATTTCAATCTCAGATTCGCTTCCCTTGGCATGCATCTCTGTTGCATTGCTAATTTGGTTATGTAGCTGAGCTGAAACCACTTAAAAGCATTTTCCTTGTCAGGGCCTGGAAATGTAAAAGTTCTGTAATCAATGAGAGGGCAGTGAGATAATGAAAAGGACAGTACGTGGATCTGCGCAGTCTGGAAGCTCTCTTACCCTGCTGGATTATTTGCAGGATTTTAACATTTCCAGTGGAGCTGAGATTTTAAACTGGGGGGCTTTGGTGGAGGGTCTCTCAGACATAATATACAGGTTGAGTGGATCAGACCTCAGTGGTGCAGTTTGGTAGTTACAGAGGGAAACAAAGGAGGAGGAAAAGTGTAGATAATTAAAGATGTTCATACAGAGGGATTATATCTTCACTTGTCTTCAAGCAAATCACTTTTGTGGATGTATTTAGTCTTTCTTTGTGCTTGTAGAATTTCTGTAAAAAGTGGTGATCTCTCTGTGCTTGTTCGTAATTCTGTCTGCCACCTCTCCACTCAAAGAAGGAAAAAGTGGATTGTTTGAGACTCTGCCTTTTTCTCGTGAGCTGAAAAAAAATCGAAAAACTTTGCTCATAGGCTGCCTACAGAATGATTCAGCTGGACAGCTGCGTGGAGGCAGTGCCCCGAGGGAGGTCACGCTGGAGAAGACCTGGGCTGCTCCCCGATGATGACTTTCTGCAAACCCAGTGCTGCCGTGCAGGGAGGGGGCTGGGGCTGGCCCTGCATGGGGGGGGGCTGGTGCTGGTAAAGCCCCTGTTCACTGGCACAGCGGGGAGAGACACAACATGTGAGTTGAGCAGCAACAGGAAAATGGGCTTCTTGCCTCTGTTAAAATCATTAGTTCTCACAGTCATTAACAACTTGATTTCCTTTCCTTATTGGTATCAATCAGCTAATTTGAATTCACTCATCCCTATTTCTAATTAAGGCTGTTAACAAAGGAATTTTCCCCACTTGTATCCTCCAACCAAGCACTTACTTGGATTGAAGGTCTCTAAAATATATGCAAGAGATGACTCCGAGGGCTGGTTTCTTGGAGCTCCTGGCAGTACCTGGACCTGCAGGTACTGCAGAAAGGTGATCAGGACCGATGTGAGGTAGGAAAGAATTGTGATGCTGCTGGTGGAACAGGTAGGATGTGGTGTTGTCACCTTTGGAAAATAGTAGATGACACTTCTGCTTCCATCACTGCAACGCAGAACACTCCACAAGCAGTAATTACATTTCCCGAAGCCCTGGTGGGATGGGCGAGTGCAATCACACATTTTGCAGCTGGGCAGATTGAATCATGCAGGTGTTACTTGGACGAGGTAAGACACGAAGTTAGTGGACAATTTCGGGGGGGGGGGGGAAATCAAAGATTCCTGATTCTCAACCTGTTGGGCTTTTGCTTCAAGCTCTGAAAACACCGTTTGGTTTGCTGCTTAGTTGCAGGGACACCCCGTTATCTGTTCACACAACCATAAAAGCAAGCAAGGCATGGTATTGCCTGGGTTTACAGCCATGTCACCGGGGTACGTGTCCACCTCGAGCCTGAGAGGAAGAGAATGGTTGAGGCACAGGCCCACCACTTCAAATAATTCGATTCACTTTTTTGTTTCTGCTGTTGAGTTCTTTTGGGTCTTTGTGGTTTGATTTCTGTGTTCTGATTTTCCATCTGCAAAATGCCTCCTGTCTCTCAGACATTTTTATGCCTTGACCTGTTGGATGAGAAGGTCTCTGAGGCAGAGGGGTTGTGGTTTCTGCGACACCGCGGCCAGCAAGGAGCGACTTTCAAAGCACTGCTTTCCCCCCATTGCAGTTGGGATGACGTTAAGTGTTTGGATTCCTTAAGTTCTCACCTGCTAAAATATTTTAGAGGCTGTCAGTGGATTCTGAAGGACGTTTCAGCCTCTGCAGGTTGGGGAGGAGGGGGGGGTTGTAGTTAATGCCGACATACGGAGCGTCCCGAGGGGGCGTTAATAGCAGGCGTGTTTGCTCCGCTCTCCGGAGTGCCCCTTCGGTTCCATCTCTGAAGTGATTCTTCCTTCCCTCAATCTGGCTCTGTCTTTCAATTAGAGACTGGGATTTGCAGCAGAACAAACCAGCAGACTTTAAAATACCAGCTGTGCTTTCTTTTAAATGCTTTCTTCTTTCACAGGCGTGCTCGGGGAGCGTGCGGGGTCTGGTGTTTTCCTCTCCAAGGTGGTCCCTGCGGGTTGGGGTTTCAAGTTTGTGATTATGGTGGGATTTGTTTCTCTGGATTACGGAAGAATAGCTTGCAAGAGGTGTTGATGATTGTACTAGCAAGAAAGAAGGTTTGTTTTGGTTTTAATTAGTAAAACCGTGACTCAAAATGTTTTAGTAGATTGACTAAAACATGCAGTGCCTTAATTGTGCTCCAAGAGGATTCACTTGTGTCTGCTCTCTGGAAAACGCTGTTCCTTACTGTCCTCCTGTGTGTGTGTCATGTTTGTCACGTGCAGGGCAGGAGCGGATTGGCAAAGACTCGCACTACGAGCAGGAGGGGAAGGTGCAGTTCGTCATCGACGCGGTGTACGCCATGGCGCACGCGCTGCACCACCTCAACAAGGACCTCTGCGCCGACTTCCCGGGGGTCTGCCCCGAGATGGAGCACGCGGGGGGCAAGAAGCTGCTCAAGTACATCCGCAGCGTGAACTTCAACGGTGAGCGGACGCCGCGGCTTCGGGAGCGTGTTGACACGTGTGACTTTTTTCCATTTAATTTCACTTTGTATATTCTCTCGTTCAATGCAAATCAAGACTTTTCATAGATTTAATAGATTTTTTCTAGGTTGGAAAAGACCTTAGAGATCATCCAGTCCAGCCGTCCCTAATCTCCTATTAAACCATATCCCCAAGTAGTTCATCCACCCTGTTCTTAAACACATCCAGGGATGGGGACTCAACCACCTCCCTGGGCAGCCTATTCCAGTGGCTGACAACCCTTTCAGAGAAGAAATACTTCCTAACATCCAACCTGAATCTCCCCTGACTAAGCTTATACCCTTTTTTTTTTTTTATTAAGCTGAAGTTTGGGGGGGAATCACAGAATGTTGGGGATTGGAAGGGACCTCAAAGGATCATCTAGTCCAATCCTCCTGCCAGAGCAGGACCACCGACCATGTTTATTTAGTATCTATTTGAAAACATCATGTTTTAGCCAAAGCAAATAGGCTACTACTACTGTTTCAGGATACCTTCCAGAAGACTGATTCCTGATGGGACAAATAACTGAATAAAAGCCTCAGCTTGTCTCTGACTAGATATGCCTGTTGAAACCCTAGAAGTTTGTTAGCACCACACGTAGTTTTTTCCTCTTTATGTTGTTTCCTGTACTAGGAGAAAACTAATTGGAGGAGATTCTGGTACCTTGAACCTGGCTTAGCTGCGTGCTCAGGAGAAGGGGGAGGACAGCTGAAGGGCCAGGCCCTCTTGCAGAGCCACAACTATGTGATTTAGATAGAGTAGTTACTCCAACCCTTATTCCTCTAGTAAGACTTCAGAGGAGGTGAAACATCCTGGGAATGAGGATGGGGACACTTTATCTCTTTGCTTGTCACTCATCCCCCTGCGCTTCCCAAGTGTGGCACTGGTGGTTGCAATACCAGCCCTCTGTGTCCTACGGTACAACAGGCTTTTCTCTTCATTGCAGTGTATGAATATCAGCAAAATTTCCTTGTCTCCGTGTGTTTTACTATAATTTTATTAGTTTCACTAACAAACATTCACCTGTGACCAGCCCAGGGGCACCGGGGCAGATCCCTTACGGCAGGTGAGGTTACAGCAACCTGAGGTTATTTCTCCTTCATGAACCTTGCTGATGTCCTTACCAGAGCCTTGCTGCTCTGCCCTAGCTCTGTATGAGACAGAGATCTGAGATTTGACCAGCAGCCAAAAGTTAGACCTCCAAATCCGTATTTAGAACAGATTTAGGGAAGTACTGAAAGAATGTCCTTTGAAACGTGGGAGGCAGCCGGGCTGTCGCTGCCTGGGCAGAGGGGTTTGCTCAAGCTTCATGTCCTCGTTGAGCAGCGCGGGGAGGCGTTCCCTGCTGCCAGCTACTAATAAACATTTTTATTAAAAAGCTTAACAAAACCCACACAGAGCCTATAGGACCTGAGAGCTTTAAAGGTAGGAACACAGATGGTATCTTGTGGTCAAGCTTGGTCATTTCAGAAAATCGCAGAATTGTAGAATGGTTTGGGTTGGAAGGATATTTTGCCAAGGATATTTTTCCTTCCTGTATAAATTGTCTTCTAAAACAGCAAGGTGAACATGAGGAGGTTTTAATTTCTTTCCTTGAAGTAAGTGGTGTTAACTACAGCCAGGAGCAGATTTTGAGATGAATGATCTGAGGAGGTCTGGAGAGTTCCGCTTTCCTCATTTTGGAAGGTTAATTGTAAAGGACAAAGCTCCTGTAGAAGTAGTGCAGCATTGATCTATGGTACTGCACCTGGGTTGTTTTAGTGCTGAAAACCAGCTCACACATGATCATCTCTAGACAGTTCTTGCCTGTAAAGATGCTGAGCAGTCATCTAATCATGTTAGTAGAGGTGAGAAATAATGTATGAGAAATTGAGTGTCTGGTTAGCGTTGCCTACTGTCCAGCTCCAAGAATTTGTTTGCGCCAACTTTGGTTTCCTTATTTGAGATTCCTTGGTCAGGCTTTTAAAAGATGACTTTTTTCCCCTCCATTTGTGATTGATTCATGTGGTCATATGGTGTTTTTCTGTGCTTGTATACATGTAACTCGTGTCCAGCACAAGGACTGAAGTAGTGGTTTGCTTTTTAGCATGGGAAAGAGAATGGTGGCAAAACTGAGATAGATTAAACCCTTTTAGTTTCTCTTGGCTATCTGGGTGTAGGCATTTTCTGTGGCAAAAGAACCAATTCCTTTTAAGATTCGTAATCCAGGGGCAGAGTTTAGCTTTTTCTTGTCATATTCATAGTGCATAACCGCACTTGTGTTTGTACACCCGGGCTCCATGTTCAGCTGCGACCCTCCTGAGGCTTGTTCCTCAGGCTATAGAAAGATGCTCTGAAGCCAGTTTCTTCTCAATATTCTATTAAAAGTAGATTCCCAGAATTGCTGTGGATTGGCTCAGTCTTCCCAGTGGCGCAGGATAAACAACCATCATATACCTCACCAGACAGACAAGGCCAGCCTGAAGAAAATGCAGAGGGATGAGGGAATGGAAGAAGCAATGAGAGAGGCTTGGGTTGGTCTGGGTGGTCCATTCCTTTTGCTAAAGCTTGGGAGCTCCTGAGACACAGGTGCTGGTGCCTACGTGTTCCGTGGCCATCGTGTCATGGCTGGGAGGGCCGGGACAGAGGGGTGCTGCTGGGCTCGTGTCTGCTGTCTTGGCTTTAGCCTTGATCTTAACCTGCCCTTCCCCGAGACACTGGTGCAGCTCCATCTCATGAAGGTTAGGACTTGGAAAGCAATATTTAGTCTGTGCCTAAATTTGTAGTAAAACCAGAAAGTAGAGCAGTGGGAGTGCTTTGTCCAGACTGTGTGCCAGGGAGAAAAAGTGTAGCCCGTTTTTAAGCATCCTGAGCCTATGAGCTCGAGATGCTCTTCGCATGTCATAGATGTCCTGGTCACTGTGCAGCTGAGGTCATCCTGCCCGTACCTGCTTTTGGAGTAACGACATTCATGCAGCAAGAGCTCGGGCACCGCTTCAATGAAAAGAGACTGGGTTTGTACTAGGAGCTCAGTGTGAATTTTGATATCGTGACACTACCTTGAGAACAAAAAGGCCCAAAACATGGAAAACTCAAAACCTCAAGTGCTCATGCAGTGAGATTCTGAAAATCTCAAAGTGGTTTTATTTTTGCCAGTGAAAAAGCTGAAGATTCTGTTCTTACGAGCACTTCAGGTCCTCAAACTGCAGCAGACGTGAACGGAATAATACAGAAACACGGTAGCTGGTGACACCTGTCTGGCACCCTGTCCTTCTACTAATTCACTTCTTCTCTTGTGGCGATTAAGAGATTGAAATCCTACAAATTCAGTCAGATGGTGTCTTTTTTTGAATGCCTCCTGCAGGTGAAAGGGTGTCATGTACTCTCGGTGGCTGCGTGGTGAGAAGGCAGCTTCTTTGTTGGGAACAGAAGATGAGTTGAATTGTCATCGTCTCTGAATGAGCAAGAAGCTGCAGTCTGGAGGCTGATCCTCAGCTTCTGAAGTGCTCGCTGGGGCTGAGCAAAATGCTTCTAAATCTTAATAGAAGCAGAATAAATTCCAAATTATCAAAAAACTGAACAACTGTATGTTTTAATAATCAGATCAAGAAGTCAAACAGCAAACAGGATCGTTTTTGACAATACTGTTCCTTCTCTATAATGAGGTTTTCACACATTACTTTTTATTATTTTCGTAAGTGCATGAAGTAACCTGAATTGCAAGTGGAGACCGAAATGCCATAGCAATTTAAAATGGCTGACGGGTCCCTGCGGACCAACAGTACCAGAAGAGCAGCCCAGCATGCCCCAGAGCCCACGCCAAGGCTACGGAGGGCTTGCACTTACTAACTAGGTCCTTGACCAGGAGTCCAGTTACTCCAACTTCAAAGTCAGGAAACGGGACGCTTCTGCTTGACTTGTGACCCAAGAGTATCATAGAACCACAGAATGGGTTGGGTTGGAAGGGACCTCAAAGATCATCCAGTTCCAACCTCCCTGCCGTGGGCAGGGACACCATCAGTTCTTTGCGTTTTTATAGATATTAGTCTTCCCTACAGATCCCAGACTTTTCACAGCTGTATTTCTGGATAATTTTAACACACGAATGGTGATGTACCTGAAAATAGCAACAGGTCTTTACTACTGACTGTCAGGTATCCATATGCATGCGTGAGGTTGATGTCCCAAGGGACTGTGCCTTTAGGGGCCCCTGACCCAGCAGACCGTGCTGTATCGGGCTGTGTTGCTGTGGAGTCAGCAGCCCTGTGGCATCCGAGTGCATCCACTGATCTTCAGGATTATTTTAAATGTCAGCGTTTCAAAGCTGTCTGCATGCAGCTACAGAAAGCAACAATTAGTGGTAACCAGCAAAAAGGTTTCTTCCTCCTGCAAAACACAGAAATGGTGCGTTTTGGAGTGACAGTTCCTCATATGTTCTCACTTTAAGACCTCCGGGGTCCATAACAGCACCTCTCCTTCACACTGGCCTTCTGCTTATTGACCCTGTTGTCCACTGCCCACCCCTTGGCAGAAGACCTTGAGGCAGCAGAGTTTGTCCCGGCACTGTTGGTTTGGTGTGGCTGTGATGGTGGCATGGGCTCTTGGTCTGCCTCCTGCCATGTAGGCATGGACACCTCTGCATGTCCGTGCTGGGGTTTTGTCAGGATGGGGGGAATCCACAAATGTCTGCATTGTGTTTTGTGAGCCTCACTTGAGCTCCTGCCCTTCGAATTGTACTTTTTTGTCGGCTCCAACAAAACCGAGCTGAACTAATAATGTACAGCCTTTTAAGAGTCGTGATTTGCTAAATCCCATTTACCATTTGTGCTGACTTTCCAAAGGAGCATAGGAATTACACCCATTTCTTCTTATTCACTTAAAGTGTTTTCACTGTAAATGTATTCTGGCCACATTAATCTGTAATGACAATTAAATATCTGCCTAGTGCTCGTAAGGAACCAGTGAGGGGAGATTTCAGTGGAAGATTTTCGGTGCCAGCCTTTGAACTGAATCTGTATCTGATCTCAGAGGATTGTAGGATAGACAGGAAACAATTTAGCAGGCCTAGAATGGAAACTGCTAATTCACTCCTTCAAATCTCTTTTCACTCGCTGGAATTCAATGAAGAATGGGAATCATGAAGAAAACCATAATCTTAAAGTTCAATGCTACAACAGGAGAGATTTTTCATTGCTTTAGGGGAAAAAAAGTTGCGCAGGAGGAGGAAGCTGTGAATATAGATACGCTGGAGTCTTGTCATAATCTTCAATCTTGACACAATATTACTCTACCCTTCTGAAACCTATTTTAATATGTCTTGAAATAAATGGCACCCTTGAAGTTTTCACCTTGAGATCTGAGGACATGCGACGCTGCTTTGAATTCTCATCTGAGAAAGGGTTGACGGCTAATGCCGTGGTAATTAAAATGCAGATGGTCTAGTGAGACCTCGCCGGAGGATCAGGAACTGGCTGTCCCATCGCTCGGCTGGCGGAGCACCTCCGGGCTGCCGGCACAAAGGAGGTGTTGTGGGGTGTCCATGCCGTGCTCCTGGCCCTGCGCTTCCTTTCCCGTGTCATCACCTTAGTGTATGGCAGATCAAGTTAATTCAGGATCCTGAACTGTTCCTGACTGAGATACTTCTCAGTCAGTGTCACAGAGCCTAAACAAGGGAGTACACAAGGAACAGTCTTCCTATAGCTTAATCTGTTCTCTTCCATCCCAACTGCACGTCGTTTATGGGAATAAGAACATACTGTGGAGGAGGAAGCTATTTCTGGATGCTAGTCAAGATTCACTAGACCTGGGCTGTCTTCTGACAGCAGTATCTCTCAGAAGCAGATGGAACATTTTCTGGGGGAAAAAAAAGTCATTTAGAGGCTCCATTCACAGGAGTGATTTTCACTGAAGAACTCCCTGAGGAAAGAGATGGGAGGGAGGCTGGAGGGCAGGAAGAAGAGCCTTCTGATATTTCTTGCTTTGTGCAAAACTAGAGTGAAGTGAGGCTGATCTAGTTTTGCTTTGTTTTATTTTCAGTCAGCAGGTTTGGGCAGTGATAGTTAATCTCTGGAAGAGGGCTAGGATGGCGCCGCTGTGTCCTGATGGATCTGTGTTAGATGGCCGGGGTGATAGATGGTGTTTGCCTGAAACACATTGCCAGTCTGAAAGCTCTCAATCGTGGCTATATAAAACAGATATTGTAAAGATTTGGCGTTGGTTGGTTGGATTTTGTCTGGTTTCCTCCCCCCAGGCAGTGCTGGCACCCCAGTGATGTTCAACAAAAACGGTGATGCCCCAGGACGCTACGACATCTTCCAGTACCACACCACCAACACCAGCACCCCGGGCTACCGCCTCATCGGCCAGTGGACAGATGACCTCCAGCTCAATGTGAGTCTATTTTATTCTTTGCTTGCTCTTTTTTTGTCAGGTATAGTCGCTAAATGTGTGGGGTTTTTTCATCCTGCAAAAATTAATAGGGATCTTTACCGTTTCTTCACAGCTACATAATGGGTTTGGGTGTTTTTTTTTGCATATTGTCTTCTTTTACTCTATCCTGCAACCTTTTCTCTGTACCCTGACTGCCAAAGCTCCTCAGACTAATAGAGACATTAGGTGATCATGCAAATTTTATTGCTTTTGTGTGCCTGAAGTCCCTAGTTGCCAACTTGGAAAATGAAGCAGTAATGCTTTGTAGTTTGAAACCAATGGGCTTTCATTTGCAGATGCTCTTCAGTTTTTCTAGTTTTAGGAAAGCTGAAACTAAATGATTTTTGAGTGACTCGCTTTTTAGATGTTACTTTTAAGCATGTAGCAAAGATATCCATAAGAATGGGATGGCCTTTTTGTAGTGACGCCTAAAGAAAAAGAAGCACGTAAGAGCAGGTGATCACAGACCCCCAAGATACTTTGATGTTTCCCAGATGAAAAAAACACGACTGGTGGCTGAAGGAGCTGGAGGCTCTTGTGGCACCTTTGTCCATACAAGGATGGTCTGTGACGGCTCCCTTGAGATCTGGGTTCAGGCTTCCTGCTTGACTTTGTGCAATTGCTTGAGCCTTGGAGTCATGGAGAAGTGGTACCAGTTTCACCTTACCGTTGTTTGACTCTGTTATTAAAGCACAAAGTCAGTGTTTTCCCTTCAGCAACAGGTATTCCCAAAGTGACATGCCAGTAGCTACCGAAGGGTTTTCCTCTCTCAAAGTTCCCACCTGAGGTTATACCAGCTCCCTCTCCAGACATCATCCATCCTTGGTGTGTTGTGGCTCATTCCCTGCCTCTGCTGCCAGATTTCCTTTCAAAGCAGTGTGGAGGGTGAAAGGGGAGGCTGCGTGAGCACGGGCCGGTCCTGACACACGCTCCAGAGGTGCCCAGGACATCCCTGGCACACAACGTGTGGTCACAGCAGCTGTGCTTTGTGCTTTGGGTCTGTGTGACACCCCCACCCAACGCTGGCTGCCCCCGGAGAACGAGACCCGTTGATGGTGGGGAGATGTTAGCTGCTGCTCCAGCGACGCGGCTCTTCTGCTGGGGTGCAAGCCATGGGCTGCCAGGGCAGAGCGAACCACCGTCTTTGGAGTGAAACTGAAGGCAGGACCTTTTTTATTTCTAGTTTTAATGTTTTCTTGTCTTTTTCAAGTGAAGTCATTAATGTGGATTACCAAGGGTCTGGTCTTCGAGACTGACCACGTTATTTTGCTCTTCGTGACTTTTGACTCATTTTGATGTGCTGTATGCTATTTCGGTGGGTTTCAACTTTTGATGTTCTATTTAAGGAAAACTATATTAACTTGCAATTTATAGTTCTTTTACTAAAAATATTAATATTTTATTAAGTAAACCCTTCTTTATATAAACTACACATCCTGATTCATTAAGATTTAAAGCTAAATTAGTGGAGCTTGATTTGTATTCCTGTTTTTGTGTTAAATGTTTCCATAAAAAGCACACTTTCCTCACCCTCATATCCTAATGGCAACGGGGTTGTATCAATAGTTGAGATTCTCCCAGTAACTTGCCTTCTACTCACTTACAGATCCTGGTTTCTCACACAGGATTAGCTTTGCTATGATGGTCCTTCTTTGTATTTTCTTACAACAATAAAGAAAATTGTAGAGTGCAGAGAAGTCAAGGATTCCCTGAAATAACCAATCAAAATAGTAGCTGTTCTTAAATGTATCCCAGGAAAAACTACAAAAGGCTACGATTTGTTGTCAGTAATTATTGTGGAGATGACGCTTCGGGATATATTTCCCCAATTCTTATTTCTTTAATACCAACACAAGAGGGAAAACAGAAGGACGTTTGGTAAGAGTGCTGATTTTAATTTAGAAAATGCTGAAGTGATGTTTCATTTTCCAAGAGACTTCTCATCTTGGGCAGTCTGGTTTGGTTCTGTGTGTCTGAATTTCCTCAGTTACAAAAGAAAAATGTTGTTCTGCCCTATTGGTAAGGATGCTCCAGATCTCGAAGGTGGCAGGTAAATAAGTGCCGAAGACCACCACAGGTGAGTAAATATTTTATTCTTTATCATTGTCCTCATTCAAAGAAGGAGCAAGAACGTTTTGCCATTTTATTTCCCTGGAAGTAGCGCTATTGTCCAGTCTATCACCAGTCTAATCTACAGTGGCACATGTCATGCTCCCAGTCACGGTATTTCGGAGGGAAAGGCAGAAGTAGGGGGGCACAGGGCTGATTAATCTTGATAGCTGTAGCAGATTTTTTCATGTAAAATTACAGAATAGCTTCTCCCTACATTTCTCTTTCTGTCGCATAAGACTGATGAGATCTTTAAAAAGATATTTGCAAATCTTAAAATACGCTGTATCAGTTTGTTTTCTTTTTGTTGTCATGAGTTTATAAGCCTGGGTTGACAATTCTCTCAATCCTGATGGCTGCTCCACAGCTCTGTGTCACCTTTGCTTTTGTATGTCTGGCAGAAGTGTCGAGCAAAGGCCGGTGCCTGTTCCCAACCCGCGCAGGAGCCGGACTCCGCGCTCCCTTTAGCAAGTTTTTTATGGGAAGTGTCTCCTCTGAGGGCAGTTGACTCGCTCTGGATTGACATTTTTGGATCTGAGGTCAGAACTCAGTCGATAACCAAGAAAATATGTTGTGACTTTTCACTGCAGCAAACTTGGGGTGTAAAGTAGATTTTACGTAAGGACAGAACAATCACCAAATTTTCTTTCGCTTGCGCGGTGTCAGGCAACCTGGCGCAGCTTTGCCTAGTACTCAGTGCATGATTTAGCAAAAGCTCTGGCTGTATTTCACCGATCTCTATGCAAGGATAACACGAGCAGATGTCTAATTTTAAATGGCTTGGCCAGTATTCCATGAAAAACCGTTTAGTGCTTTGTTCTCCCTGCAGTCAAATTGTGATTACGAGATGCCCACCCACCTCCCATCAGAGGTCATGGGAGAGCACCTCCTGCCTCCCTCGCTTCGGTGAGGATTATGTCAAGCTCCGTCAGCCCCTTCTCGCCCCCCTGCCTGCAGATGTAGCATGAAAATACTGACAGTCCGCATCCTCCTGCAGTTTGAAACGCTTTGCCCTGAATTTTAGGATCGGAAATTTGGGCAGCTGCACCCCCGTTGAAATCCAGTGTCGTGACCCCCGCAGCCTGTCGAATAGCAAAGACACAGCTCGTGCCATTAGACCATAAAAGTGTTGACCACAGTAACATCAGCGTCTGAAACTGGGGCGGTACGTTGCTGTGCTGGTGTGGAGGGCACGCTTCGGTGTCGCGAGGAGAACTGGTTTGACTGTATTTAGCTTTACTGGTGCGTTTGAAGAGCCAAAAGTGCTGGTGGTGAAAAGGAGGGAAACTGCCATGGGGAAAAGGAGGTGTGTGATGTACCAGCTGGTTTTTGGTTGTTTTGCTTTTCAAATGGGTAACTTCTTCCCCCCCTCCCCGACTCCAGCAATAACTAGATCCCAACACTTGTGCTGTTCAAGCACTAGGAAATAGTGAGGATGACTGCGAGTTAAGCACGAAGGCAGAGCAGCTGGGAGACAGAGGTTCTGCTTTCATGCCTTATGTTTCACTTTCAATTTTAGAAAGATAATTAACTCTCTGCGCTCTGTTTTACCCCACGTACACCATAGATCCAATAACAGCAGATGTCATCTTGCCACGTGTGCCTGCCTTTGCTGGTCTCCCTAAAGCACTTTGAGGGCAGGAGGTGTGATGGGAACACGAGGAGCTGCCTGACCAGCTCTCGTTGCCCCTGGCTTCTACCAGTGCAGCCTCCAATGCTCTGAAGTGCCTGAAAAAAACCCCACATCTCTCCTGGAGGAACTGATGTGCCTGAAGGAGAAAGAAATGGATCACTCCTAGAGGAACCGCGGGTTCTCATGGGAAATTTGGAGATATTGCTTCTCTTTCTCTATATAGAGTTAAGTCAGCAGGTCCCGGGTTTATTATGTTTTCATATCCAAACCTCTGCAAGCATCTCTGAACTGTCAAAATCCAAAAATAAAGAAAACAATCCCTGTGAAATTGGTGAATCTTATTTTCCCAGGGATTTGTCTTCTATATACCCTATCACAGCAGCGTTCTTCATCACCTTCCCTGTGACTCCTTCCTGTAGTTATCTCCACAATTTCCCTGCAGTGCCTGAACTCCCTCCCACACCCCTATATCATCTGCTGTGCAAACGACAGCCTGTTTTGTGGCTCTCTTTGAATTACACGTATGCCAACTGGTTGGCTGGCCGAACCAAAAGGGTGAGAGTGCTCAGGGTTGGTGGATCTTTCTTCTATCTACTGGATTTTACCAATCCTGCAGGCACATCCTTCAGAAATCTCTGCTTGTAGCAAACATGCTTCAAATTGGCCTGCAAGTTCAAAAGTTATTAGAAAGGAAGTTGGTACAGACAGATGGATGGGCAGACAGAACATGCATACGCTCCACTTCCTTCAAATTTTGTTCTAAAACGATAGCAAAACTTAGAAATTTCCAACAGCTATGCAGAATGAAAAGTACAGCTAGTCTTGCTGTTAATAATCTTTTTGTTAAAAATGTGATTTATGCAAAAGTGTTTCCCAGTAAGTAGACTGCTGTTGGATTGGACAGGCAGGCATCCCACTTTGATCTCTTGTATCGCCGAAGTGAGCAGCAAACTTGCGTTTGACCGAAAAGTCAGAGTTTTGGCCTTTTCTTCCATCTGTACCCTGTTTTCCTATTTCATACTGACAAGCTTTTGGAAGTCATTAAAAGGCTGAGCTCATTCAAAGTTTTCAGTTTGAGTGGCTCAGTCCTGGTTTGGATGTGTTGGCACCGTGGAAGCTGAGCTGTGAGCAGGTTGGAGAGACCTGTCCGGGCTCTCGCGTACGGACAGCAGCTGCTTTCTGTCATCTGGCAACAAACAAACGAGTCGCTGGGGCATTGAGATCCCGCGTGATGGGCTAGAGGTCTTGACCAAGAAGGAAGGTCTCCGTGGGGGAAGTGCTCTCACCTCCGTTGTGTGGTGGAGCACCCAGCTGAGATGTGGGGTTCGTCTCGTACCATCCCTCTGCAACTTGCAACGTGGTGGCAGATGTGATGCCCTGTTTCACCTTCATCTTGGTGAGTAGTGAAATGGTTACAGGAGACCTGTTTATTTGCCATTAGAGAGGGATATCTTCCTAGATCAAGCTAATGGTTTGGAGTTTTTTTTCAGTTTGATTGTCTAATTAATGCTGTACTTCTAGCCTATTAGTATCCACGTAGGGTGCATCACGTTGTTTTAATTGCATTGGCATCTCCAGCTTGTCAAGTGTGCTCTTCCAGCTCGGTGTTGTGGCTCATAAAGGTGCCACTGGGCACTCAGGTGCTGATCAGAGGCTGCAGCACATTTTCAGGATGGCTGAAGAAGGTGCATCCTTGACTGATAAAGAGCAACGGTGGAAAACACGATGTCCTGTCCATTATCACACTGTAGAGATTTCAAGTAGCTCTCGTTCGAAACGTGTTTCGCTTCCCAAGCCTCAGACAGTGTTAGCTCGATAAAATTACAACATTTCTCCAATTAATTTGTTTTCAAACAGAAACAAATACATATTAAAGATGCCTAACCACTCTGTGTGCAGAGATAAACAAAAAAAATGTGTATTGTTTTATAAATGTGCCCTTGAATTGTAAATTGTTGAGTCACGCGAAGCAGCGTACAGCTTGAAACACGAAAATGGAGCCTTTTGCATGCGGCGTGGGGAGGGCTGGCTGCTTAGCAATTCCTCACGCTTTTATTAATTTCCTCCAGCAAGAAGTGATAGATTGCTGCAATCTTTCTAAACAAGTGCTTAGAAGATTAATAGTATTGATAATTATCAATATGGTTCCATAAACACGTACGTTACATAGATCTAACTCCCCTTATAAATCCTGGCTCGTGTTGTACGGCGCGAAGGAAATAGCTGAGTAGTTATTAATAACTCCCTCCTCCTCCTCGGGGAAATAGCTGGATGATGATGTTTTCTTCGCTGTAGGTTCAGGCCAGTATTTTAGAGGAGCATGAATCCCATCCCTGGCAGTGTTCCAGGCCAGGCTGGATGAGACTTTGGGCAACCTGGTGTAGTGGAGGGTGTCCCTGCCCATGGCAGGGGGGTTGGAACCGGGTCGTCTTTGAGGTCCCTTCCAACCCAAACCGTTCTATGATTCTATGAAAAATGGGGGGGGGTGAAGAAAAAAAATCTTGCTTTAAGGAAAGTAACATTCCTGTAGCTGAGAGCCTCTGGGCTTGGAGCAGACGGAGACTGCGTGCAGCTTGAGGGTCGGCTTTCCCCCTCCGGGGGTGGGAGGTTGTGGCTGACCCTCGAGTCGTTGGCAAAGAGAAGGATGTGACTTCCATGCTGCAGAATCCCAGAATGTCAGGAATTGGAAGGGACCTCAAAGGATCATCTAGTCCAATCCCCCCGCCGGAGCAGGACCACCTAGATCAGATCACAGGTCAATATATTCAATAACTGTCGTCTGTGCAAGTCGTGCAGCTCCTGCACACTTCAGCACCCACTGACTCTGTTTGGGCTCAGACTAATCTGTTTAAGTGTTGTAAATGTCTCTGTTACAGAATTTGGAAATAAATGTTATGAATAGCAAGTTAATGAAAAGAGTAATTAAATATCTAAACTTCTGGCAAGAGATCTAGATGTACCTGACTTTGTTTTTTTCTGAAATGTTCAGAATGACAGTTAGATCCAAGGAACTACTCAATGAAGTTTGAGGCTCAGGTATATTCTGCCAGCAGATGGTATGTTTCTAAAATTATGTGTTCAAATTTGTTTCTGTTCATTGTTTTTTGGTTTTGTTGCTGGGTTTGGTTTGGTTTTGTTTTGTTTTCTCTTGGAAGTAGAGCGTGTTCAGAGCAGATGGATTTTTTTCAGAATGTTTTGCAGCAAAAGGTAAATATTTCTGGAACATATGCAAATTTCAGTTTATTGAAAGCCTGGGATTTCCCCAGTTTCTGGTGGAAGGAAAGCAATAGGGCACTTATCTGGCCAGTTGGAAGTTTTTGCTTCAAATAGCAGGGGACGAGAGAATTTCACCACAAGGTTGTTCTGGGGATTTTTAGACGCTTTTAAAATAATGTATTTTGAAGTATTTTATCTGAAATTTAAAAATAGAAATCTGACATCTCTCAACCTAGAAAATTCCAGCTTGAACAGTTTCAGTGAAGTTGTGTATAGCTGAGAGCACAATTATTGATAACATCATCAGTTCTAGCCCCTATATGCACATCACGTGTAACTGCAAAATCCCTATTTGCAAATATACGTAGAAAATGTGTGTGTTTACATGCCTTTGTGTGTGGATGGATGGATGTATATATGTGCACAGACCTTTGCAATATATAATCCTGAAGATTTCTGTTGGTTTGCAACATGTGAGTGAGCTCAACATCATGGTTCAAAGATTACGTCAAGATAGATAAAAATTGGTATCTATTTCCTTTCTCATTTCAGTTATTCTCACATAAATTGGCCCTTGTAGTGTCATTTCCTATTCCTGTTACAGACCATAATGAGTAGCTGGTGCAAAGATAACACGTCTCTATTGCAACCTGGAGCCTGAAGTTGGGTGAGCTGATGGGCTGACAGGAGGTATGCATTATTCAGGTGTTAGGCAGTCTCATTAAACAAATTCAGCAAATGAGGTCAGGGTGTTATTTAAAATTAAGATTTTAAGTGTTAAGCACGATTAGTATGTTTTGTTTTCATATGTCAGTGCAGAACCTTGAGCTTTCAGCAGATGTAGCCACTTGTTGGAACTTACTTTACATTTTTAATGAAATCGGGCAAACCCTTAGATTTAATTAGCTGTATGTTACAGCATATTGGCACACATGGCCATGTAGTTGTACTGGTTGTATCCGGAAGTAACTGGGTTTCTGATAGCTGAAAAAGTACCAATTATTTTAGCCACTGTTGCCTCGTTGGCATTTTTGGAAAGTAACTCAATCCAGGCTGTGTCTTTGCCATGGAAATTCTGCTCAGCCCGTGCTGCTCCTGGTGAATGCCAGCTGCTGCTGCCCCTGGTCCTCAGCTGGGGCTATGCCCGAGTGTGGTGGCATTCCTCCTCTTCTCCAGGCACTCTTTGGAAACGTTATTCTGCCCCAGAATAACTAGTTTTATGGTACATAAAAAAGCCCTGGCTGCCTCTTCAGGCATTTACACCCACTGAGATGGATTAAACCTACCTGAAGCCCCTCTCCCCATGGCACTATTACTGACACTGCATCTTCTGCTCCCCTGACCCCGGTCCTGTCTCTCCACCCACTTTTCCATGTCACATCAGAGTCACCAGGTGATACTCAGCGATAGTCTCGCTCACGGAGCTGTGGGTGCCTCTTTGGGACCTCTCAGCACAAACACCGCTAAATGCAAAGTCCTTCCAGGAAGGTCCACAGCCCGTTTGTGAAGCTCTTTGCCATAGCTGGGCGTTTCTGAGCTCAGTCTCCGTTACGCCATCAGCCAAACTGCATGATTTACTCCAGTTAGAAATTTACAGGTCAATAATTACATCGTTGTGTTTACTAGACTACATCCCAATTACATGTTTTGGCTAGTGAGTGGCCATGCCCGACATGTCAGTAGCTATAATGCATACCATAATAAGAGATGTTGTTTATTTTGTTCTGTCATTAGATTCTGTAATCTTTCATTGCTCATGTCAACCATGACCGGCATGAACACCTTTAATTATCTTAACTTGCAGAATTAACTTTCAGCCAACTGGAAAGGAATTTTTCAAACCACTGGCCCGCTGCATGACCATATGCTAATTCCATAGTCCTCCATCGGGTCTCCAGAATATACACTAACAGACAGCAGGACTGGAATCACACAGGTCCTGCTCACAAGCTGTGATTACAGCCTGACTTGGTAAGTGCTCTTGGAGTAAAACTGGTGCGGTTTGTAGGGCTGCAGATGGTTTTGACACATTAGGTTTAGAAACGGCCGCTGCAAATAATTTTTATTCAGATAAGGGCACAACCTCAAAATACATGGTGGTAACCACATGAATCGAGCAGCACTTCTTCTGTGCCACAGAAGAGACCTAAACACGTCGTTGCAAATTATCAATAAATGCAGATAATTCTGTTGGTACCTGTGCTTTCCTTGAAAAAAAACTCTCAGGCAATGCATATTGTAGTCCAGAGAATCCCAGAGTCTGTATGCAGCAGAAAGCTGAGGGGTGTCCAACGTTGGCACACAGTTTGGATGTGTGCTGCGGCGGCTGGTGCCCAACTGGGAGCCCCGCGCAATCATCCCGCAGCAAGGTCTCATGTGGAGTGAGTCAGAAATCCTGCCAGGGAGGCTTTTTCTGGAATGGGGAAAGTCCCTTGGAGAATTGGAATGTTGGGAGGCTTTGATAAGGTTGGGTGTGAGTAGCATAACAGAGCCATCCCGGAGAACGGGCACGTGCAGTCCTCAGTCACCACCGTCTGCGGAGTCAGAAGATAATTCACAAAGGGAAGAGCCAGACTGGTGTAGATCCCTTCCTTGCCACACCTGAAAATAATGAAAACTGTCATTTTTTTGAAAAAGAAAGGTTATTCAGTGAGTTGAGCTTCCTATATAGATTTTCACTATATAAAAAGAGGAAGGCAATAGTTAAATCTTACACCTCGCTCTGAAAACTAGCTCAGACTTGGAATTAAAGACGTGAAATGTCATTTCCTCTTTGTTATTGACCCATTTTGCCCGGGCGGTGCTGTCTGAGCTGTACCACCTTAGGCAAAGCAAAGTAAATTAAGCTATATCAGCTTTTGGCAACTCTGAGTATCAGTATCATTTTCCTCCAGGTCTGAGAATGTCACAAGGTAGAGTGTTTGTAGGGATATAAATGCTAAGAGAAACCAGGCTGAGAGAATATCTAAGATGTATTATATATATTTTCAAAGATAGGAAAAAAACAGAAATGTAAGGAGCTCATAAATGCTATAATGGAAAAAAAAAATACGTAGCAGAAGACTTGGTGACTTCAGAATTTGCTTCATCTTGTCTTGTTCTCTCAAATGTGCATGAGCCTGTGGGCAGGGAGCCTTATGGTCTGAGAATAAGTAACATAAGAAACAGAAGGTCAAAAAATAAACCCCTGTGATTTTAAAATAGGCGATGTTTTTGCTCCTGCACATCACTTCGTAAATCCTTTTTTGCAAGGCTAATGTGTTTCTGTCAGCAAATATATTCAAGAGCAAATACTTTGCTGGGATGTTTTATGGATAATTAACAGGTTTGGTTGCTTTTGGCAGGAGTAATAATGTCACTTTGCATGTTATTGAGGGCGTAATATTCTTTTTTTTTAATACCTGAAAATGGAAAAGTGCTTTTCCATGACAGATGTGCTTTGCTGTGTTTGGAGACGTTCACCCAGCTCTGTAGGGAAAAGCACCACGTATGTGCAACAAAGCTGGTTTTCTGCTCGCCCGAGCAACTGCTCTGCCTCTGCTCCGAGCGCAGAAAGCGGGGAACGACGGTGTCCAACGGCACGTGAGCACCCAACGTTTTGCAAATACCTGTCAGGAAAATCAAATTTCTAGTTAGACCACTGTGGTCTTTAGCTGTGGTTTTCCCAGACTTTTCCATCCTTCTCCTGCCTTGTTGCAGCCCAGCAGGACCCCCCCATAACTCTGCTGTGGCTCTGTGTGGCAGGTGGAGGAGGGCTGTGCTGTTTGGGGGGGTCCCCGGGGGCATGGAGACGCTGGAGCAGCTTTTCTGGTGGCATCTCCTCCTTGCCCTGGCAAAGGAAGTTTGACAGAAAGTGTTTTCTCTATTTAAGTCTTTCACAGGCTGAAGGTACACAGAGACACGTGGTGAGCGCGGTAGGGAACAACGAGTCAGGGCTGTGCCTGGAAAAGAGGGAAAAGTATCAGCAAACTAGTGATTGAATATCTGCCTCTGGATCAAATGGATTGAAGTTTTGTCATTTCCGTTGCAAAATAAGTGTCATCTTCTCTCCTGGAGGTGGTGGGCGGCAGCGTGGACCACGCTCGCCACGTTCCTTTCTTCGACGTCTCTTTTCTTACTGACTTTGTTTCCTCTTCCAGTTCATCTGGTGTGGTAGAAGGTTTTGGTTTCATCTCCCAGTGTCTGTGAGTCGGGAATGCCCAGTGTTCCCCTTCTTGAGGTCGGGATGCAGCCAAGGGCTGGCGGGGACACAAAGAGCAAAAAAAGTGTTATTGTTACGCTTGTGTGCAGAGGACGCACGAAATACACGGTGGCTTCTGTTGAGGTGTTCATGTTTTGAGAACTGAGGCGTCCTTTCCATGGGCAAATCCTGGAGCTCGGAGCCGTGAGTTGATTACAGGCTTTTAGGCTTTCAGTGCCTGAGATCTGAGTTTGGCAGATCCTCCCAGGTGTGGGCTGGAATCCTCCGGTCACACCAGTACTCCAGTGGCAATTCTCAGCAGCCCAAGGCGTGCTCGTTTGTCTCTGGTTTTATTTCTCAAATCTGCATGTAGAAGTGTTTAAGGTGCTGTATTAACAGACACGGAAACTATTGGCTTAAAGCTACTTTTGTAGGTCCAAAGCATAATCCAGCTGGGTTTTGTAAAATGTCATTTTGCCACCGTACAGGTGCAAGTGCCGAGGACGGTAGGATAGAAATGATGATGGTTGCATCATGTTGCTCTTGTTTTCTTGAGAGGGGAGAAGGAGAAATCCCATGCAGGGTATTTAAAAGCTCTGCATGCATCAGGACCCTGTGGACACTCCTGAGAGTTCCCAACATTTAAACAAAACGTGGATTCCTGAGAGAATACATATATTGAGTGGGTCAAAAATAATCATTTTTCACATGTCCCTGAATACTGATTTCCATGGAAAACGGACGTGGTTTGCGGCGGGCCTGTAATGCCAGCTCTATAGTGTGCCCTTCCATGTGTCTCGAGCTCGTCGTTCCCGAGACAGGCAATAATGGCCCCAAATAAACAGCTGCAAAGGGTCTTTATCCCCTCTTAAAACTTGAGGGGAAGCCTTTATTTGCTTCGTTTGCCTTTTTTATTTCTTTCTTCTCTCACTGATCTGAACATGTACATTTTATATGAAAATGCTGCTGCATTAGATGATTCCCATGAAGCAACCTTGTTTTCTTGTTAACTGTGCCCTTTAATGGTGCAGAGGGTACGTGTTTGGCCATTAAAGTGGCATCCGAGCGTCCGGCTCCCAGTGGTAACTATAATTAGGTATTTTTTTCCATTTTTGCAGTGTTTGTCCTTTAGCCAGGCTGGTGAGGCTGCCGCAGGCTTAAAGCTCTGCAGAAGCAGAGCCTGGGTCCCTTCCCTTTGAAAAATTCAGCTGGAAAAGGTGCTCCAGGCTTTTCTCCCCAGTCCCCATTACACCAGGTTTGAGTTTGTTTGGGACGTGGCAGCTCTACACGTGGTCCCCCCGTGCCCGGGGGTGACCCCCACCTCCCCACTGCGGCAGATCCCAGAGCGGGGGGCACACCAGGGGGCTCCCCACCCTTTTAGTGATGGCATTACCCTGTTCGTGGGAAGGGGGAGGGAATTCGCTGCGCTGGAAGGGAAGTCCTACAGTTAAATATTTAAGGTGCTCGACTGGAAGGAGTAAGTTACCAACTCCTTTTACTTTTCAAAGAGATGGAATGGGATGGTGAGGGCAGGGAAAGGCACGGTTTGGTGTCATTATGGTTTTAGTATGCAAAAATGTGATGAGGTACAAAACTCCTTAGCTTTGAAAGGTTAATTTAAAAAAAAAACCACACCCTCACCCCTCAAAAAAAAAACCAAACCTCTGATTTTTTTTTTGCAGAATTTTAGTATAACTTCAGCTAGATGGATACTATTATCGTTTAAGTTAGGATGTGATTGGAGGGCCAATATTTTTATTCTTATTAATTCAGGTATTAAATCCGTGGCATGATCTTCATTTTCAGCCCACGTTGCTGGGTTTTTCCATGCTGTCTCAGACCTGTTGCCATGTCCCAGTTGTGTGCAGACCCAACCAGTGTCCCGTGCAGCCTCCGCCTCCGGCCACCCTCCCGTGCAGCCACCGCCCGTCCCAACCCCATCTCTTTCCTCTTCCCCCCATGCTCTGTGTCGGCGAGACATGGTTGTGGTGTAAGACTGGCCCCAAGTGGGATATAATTAAAGTCCCATCAGCCAACCCTAATTCTCTCTGTACCATCTACGGTTCTTGTAGGGACCAACTGACTGAGTATAACCTGAGCAAGATAATTTAACAGTATGAAGTTATCCAGCAGCAATCCAGTTGGGGTCTAAATGAGTTGAGTACTGAGTTTCACTCAGCATTTTGTATTTCTTTCATCTTACTTCCCTGGCCTCTGTGCCATTATGCCATGCACGCAAGGCATGATGAGAAATTACTGTACCATTGATGCTGAGTCTTTAAAAAGGGAAAACCGGGACCAAATAATTTTACTGGCAAATACTGGTCTTTGAATCAGCTTGGGAATTAGTAGGATAAATAACTAAAGCATTTTGAGTCGACAGGCGCTTCAAGATAAATGCTATCCAAATTACATGCATGCCATTTGGTACATCCCTAGTTGTTACCCTTTCCGTTTTGGAAGTAGTGGATCAGATTTGGCAGATGTATTCCTTTTTCACAATTGTAAATAATGGGGGAAAAGGTTGTTAGCTCGTAAGCAGAGGTGAACAAACATAAAGGGCTAATACTTTTCTCAAAGCTTGGGTAAGGTGAGCTCGTGGCTATACCATGAAAAATGACTCAGGAAAGGAGTTTCAGGAGAAAAGCAGAATTCCAGGATTTGCTTCTAGATGTGGCGTTGTCATCCAACTATTTACTGTATACCAGGTTTGCACTGTGCTGGGTTGGAGCAGGAGGCGAAGGAAAGCACTTGGAGACCAAGCTTTCCCCTAAAACTTTCTGTTGTTGGTTGAGGGAAAAAACCAACTGCAGCAGAATGACCAGCGATAGACCTTGAGGGCTGGTTTGATTCATTTTCAAAGGAATACGTGATATTCTGAAATCAAACCCAGCGTGCGGTGTTGCTCCCCGTGTGGGAGGGGTTATTTTCTGCATGTGAAATATTAAGGGCCCTCTGAGCTTGGGCTATTTTGTGAAATATGGAAGACAAGTGTCAGGCTGGACTCTCCTTTGACCAGCTTGACGATGAGGTGTGCTGGGGACAAAAGGCTGAGCACGGCACAAAGGGCAGCAGCAGCAAAAACCCCCAGATGCTCCGTCGTTCAGTCCTTGGCTTGGGGCTGATGACAGATACTCCAATTCTAAGCCACTTACTTAAGGATGAAAAATTGTCTTAGATAACCTCTGCTTTCAGAAGATAGATTTACTCTAACCTATCAACTTAAATAGATATGAATTGTGTATTATGAATGCACATTTGGAAGTACGTGCACTTTTCTAATTAAAAAAAATTATGCAGTGGATGCAGGGTGAATACTCAAGATGCATGGTCCATCCCCTTCCATTAGTGAGAAGACAACACAAAGCTGTAGCGAGATATAAAAGCATTAAAATAATTAATCTTCAGTTTTATTGTGTCTCAACAGAAATGTATGATAATAAGCATTTTTGCAAAAAATTGTAGATTAAGCATTTTTCTCTGCATCGGTGTTGTGCTGAAAATGTCCTTGGTTTAATGTAGAACAAATAGCCCTTGGATCTCATTAAAGATGTTATTACAAGTGCGCCGTGTAACTTGCTCTGGTGTCCTTAAAGCAGGTAAGATTGGTAGAAAATGATGACAAATATTAAATGAAAGAAAAAGGAAGATCAAGAAAGGAAAGAGAAAAATAAACGAGGTCTATATGTAGGTTAAGAGCTGCTTATTGTGAGATCACCAAAAAGGAGTTACAGTGTAGGAACAAAAGTGATGGGTTTAGCTGCAGTTCAAATGATAATTAATTGAATGTGTTAAATAAAATGCGATGCAGATTTTTATACCTGTACCCAAATACCAGCTGTCCTTTACTCCAGGTGGCAAGAACCGGTGCCAGGGCAATTATTGCCCGTGATAGGTAACGTCCAGCTGGACATTCGGTGCGAGAAGAGCGGAGGGGAGGAGCCCCTCCCCGATGCACCTGTGGGTATTGAAGGGGTTAAAGTGCAATTAGAGTTCTCTTACTAGAAGGAAGTTCAAACAGGCGACTGACCTCCAGCCCTCACCCACCCCGCAGCCCCCGACGGCGTGAGCTGCTCCTGCCTCTTCCAAAAGCTTGAAGTTTTGCTTAAAAAAGAAGTTTAATATATAAAAATAAGTTATTTTCTGCACACGTTCACGCAGCCGTTGGCACCGTGGGCTCCCTGCCCATGCCAGGGCTTCCCGGGAGCTGTCACAGCATTCATGAGAGGGAGAAACTGGAGCCATGTGGTTCCTGGGAGAGACTGGTCCTGGGGGCGTTTAATCGGTCTCCGAACCAGCAGGTGCGGCGCCGGGGGTCCGGCGCTGCCGGGGTGTCATCACGAGTTCTTGACAACGTTTCTGATTTGTGCTGACAATGGAAAACTGTGAGTTTTTTGGCTGGAAGACTTTGGGAAGCGATGAGTTTCCATCACCTTTGATTAGAAAGTTGCTTTGCGTGTCCGGTGTTTGTTTGTGGAGATGTTCCCGCAGCAGTGGCTGGGACCCCTGTTTCTGGGGCAGAAACACGGCAGCAGTAGGAGAAACCAGAACAAAAAAAAAATATATAAGGATATTTAACTTCTCTATATTAAAAGGATAGATGGGAGGGATTTAAGGTCATTAATTCAGCAGAGCAGGAAAACTTTGGAGGTTTTGCTTTTCCTCTAAAGTAGCTTTTTTTGGAAGTGTCCCAAGACACTTGAAAACACCCACTGGCACAAACTGTGTCAGCTCTGGCACCAGGAGGGCGGCAGTGCTGGGCGGATGCTCCATCTTGCCGGTAAAGTGTTCCTGTGGAACGGTGCTGGAAGGAGGGGAAAAAAGCTGTTGGGAGGCAGGGATGAGGAGCAGAGCTCGGGGCCGGGTGGGGGGTGCTGTGCGGGGAGCAGGGGTGCTGGGCTCTGCTCCATCCCAGCAGAGATGCTCCTCCAGCAACCAGGGATGAGGTTTGGACACTGGTGTCTCTGGGTTTCAGGAGCTGCTGCTTAACGTGTCCGACTTCTGCCCTGCACGAGTTTTTAAAGCCGCTTTGAAGTCGCTGGATTTGGACTTGGGGTTAAAACAAGAACACAGAAGGAAAACGAAGAGGCAGGAGCGAGCTCAGTCTTTACCTCACTTTGGGGTGCCGGGGTGTAACTAGGATCAAGCCCGTGCCGAGGGCATCCGGGTGGAGAGGATGACTCCGGAGCCTGGGAGCGCGAGGGCGAGCGGGGCTGGGTCCTGTGTGGAGGCTGGGGAGGGACCGGGGGTCCCCGTGGGGAGGGGAAGGGACCGGCGGCTTCCCGGAGCTGGGACACTGTGGCTGTGAAAAACAATCGTTCTGTTTAAATAGAGGTTTTGTAGTTTCTGGGGATCTTTTGCGCTGTCCTGAAAACGTGTTGGGCCTCAGAACGCAGGGCTTTGGTAGTCACAAACCAAAACCACTGGGGTTTTTTGCCTCCATCCCCTCCCAGGCTCCGTGCTCATCTTAAGGCCTTTCCATCCATCCCCTGCAGGCAGTGAAATTAAAATAAGTTAAAATAAAGGGAAACATTTTATTTGCAGTGCCTGGGCAAGTCGTTGGAGTAGCTTCCCATCCTTCTCCAGTAGTTTGGCTTCTGGTGGCTGTTACCTATTGGAGGGATTTTAGTTGATGTTTTGCAGAAGGCTCTGTTGACTGCGTTATTGACATATTCTTAGCTTAAAGCCATTATCATGTTAAAGCCCTGGCTTTAGAAGCTAATTACAAGACATTAATAGCTAAGCCCTAAGAGCTAAGTTATGCAAATATTGCTATCTGTGAAGTTGAATATACAAAAACTGTTTGAACTGCTGACTTAGTAACTGGAGTCTAAAAGCAATCTGTAAGGTGGCAATAAATCTCAGCATAATCCTCCGCAGTTGTTTTCTAATGTGTCCGTGAAATTAATGGCACAGTTATGAAAGTCGTGTCGGGGAACGTGGCTATTTTTTTTTTTTTTTTCCCCGAGTAGGTTAATTATCACTAATGTAATTATTTTTGTACTGATTTTTATTTTAATCAAACATTGCGTGAGACAATTTAGTTCAGAACAAATAGCTTATTACAGAAATGTTTGTGGTGGTGAGAAAAAAAGCAGCGATGTTTAAATTATATACGTATGTTGAGTTACTTTATTCATTAAAATGAACAATTATGTTAGGCCTTAGGAGACAGACTAAGCATTTCTTGTTAATGTTTGTTCTGTAGTGAACATAATGAGAATTTATATTGGAAATGGATCCCATCCCTCTAACTCGAGGCATTCATGAACTGGGCAATAGATAGGAGTTGTGAGAACTTGGGGGGGAAAAAGAGTTGGAATTAACCTCTAGCCAAGATGGATGCTGCGTTGCTCTGTGGTTGGGGGGGACCACTGGAGTTGGGAGAGACCTTTTTTCAGTCTTTTGTTTGTTTGTTTGCTTGCTTTTGGGATTTGGTTTTAGTTTTTTTTGCTCTGTACTGTGGTGGTAGGGCAAAGCATAGTGTCCCACTGTAACATAGTGGCTCTACTGGATCCAAGTCCCATGGAGCATGGCCGACTTTGAAGATCTTTCTTCATCAGTTATTTTAAATGTCCTACAGTGAACCCGGTGTGGGATTTTTTCCTGTTTATCAGATCAACTGATCAGTGGATGAACCATAATAGCATCAGCCTGCACACTATACTGTTGAAGGTGTGCCAATTAACATGATGATAAGTGGATGTTGGGTACATATGTGATTTTTCAAGACATGAGACGTGTCTCCAGCATCTAGTGCAGTGCAGGTTTTGTATCCTTCCCAAAGTTGGCAGAATTGCAATGGAGGAGTTCGTTGTGTCCCTCAGCATTGACTTGGTCAAGTGCTAAGTTCAAGAAGCAAAATTGTTGGATAGCTGTGAGTACGGTGTGTCTGGTTACATCTCTAAGTGGTGTTGGTTTGGGGAAAATAATCCCCTAATCCTCCATGTGCTAGTTCTATATATGACTGAAATGAAAGGTTCTACATAAAAAAAAAAAAGCAAGATTTGTGTTAATTGTAAGAGTACTTTCTCATGATTTATGAAATTGTTTACTTACCACTTTCTAGATTATGGTTAGCATTTTCAGATCATCACTTTTTGGTTATGGGATAGGATTTTATTGCATTTGCTTATAGAAATGTAGGATTTGTAGCACTCTTCCTCCGTGGATCTCAATGGTTTTGTAGGTCTTTGTTATAAATGTGACAGCACCTCCAGCTTACAGGTGGGGAAATGAAAGAAAACAAATGTGTGAAGTGCCTTGCTTGAAGTTGATCAAGCTGGTTTGGGGCAGGGTCAGCAAAAGAGCATGAACCTCCTGAGTCCTGGCTCTGCCATTTCTCTAAGTGGTCTTGTCATCTGTCGTCTGTGTTTTCTGTAGCTGTGGTTTAGTTACGAATCTTGGTGGGCGAGTTTGGTTGCACGTTGAAACAAGGCAAGTTTAGATATAAGTAAATGCAAGAATATAAGTGCCTTGGGTCTGGCTGAGATGGAGTTGACTCTCCCCACAGCAGCCCCCATAGCGCTGTGCTGTGTGTGGGTACCTGGAAAGGTGCTGGTAACACCCTGTGTTTTGGCTGCTGCTGAGCAGTGCTCCACAGCCCCAGGGTTGTCTCCCCAACATCCCCCCCCACCAGCAGGCTGGGGGTGGGCAACGTCTTGGGAGGGGATGTAGCCAGGACAGCTGACCCTAGCTGACCAGAGGGATATTCCGCACCATATGACATCTGCTCAGCAATAGAAGCTGTGAGAGAGGAGGAGGAGGAGGAGGAGGGGCATTCGTTATTATGACATTTGTCTTCTGGAGCAACCACTACGCCTGCTGCAGCCCAGCTTCCCGGGAAGTGGCTGGGCATCGCCTGCGGACAGAAAGTAGACAATAAATCTTTTGTTTTCTTTTGCTTCCACATGAGACCTTTGCTTTTGTTTTATTAAACTGCCTTTGTCTTGACCCACGAGGTTTTTTCCCATCTTTTTTTCTCCCCACCCCGTCGTGCTAAGGAGGGGAGTGATGGAGCAGCTTGGTGGGCACCCGGCGTCCAGCCGAGGTCACCCCAACACAATAGTGCTTACTTGCCACAATAGGAGTCTTTTATAGATCCAGATTCTCAAAAGCTGTTATTTCAAGGAAACTGCAGTAAAAGCTGGAAGAAGGCAGGAGGGGAAAAGTGGGATGGCAAAAAAATGCGGCAGGCACAATTATTCAATCTTAAAGCAGCCAAAACCACAGATGAACGTTCTATTGCTTTTGTTTGCGTTTCTGAAAGGAGTTATAAAACAATAATTTACTTCAAAGACAAAAAATGTTCCAAACCCATTCTTTCCTGAATGGGGAAAGCGTCTCCAGTTTGACTCAGATTCTCGTCTCCCAGGGCCAGGCGCTGGTGCCAGGTGGCTTATGTGACAGGCAGTTTGCATCACCAATTTCCTTGCCAGCAGCAGCAGAACGCTGCAAATCTCTGAGGCCAGCGATACGGAGTTATCGTGGTGTCGTCCCAGGAGACTGGGAAAAGGACTTTCCATAATTTTTCCCCATCTTCTGTTTATCTCTTTACACACACTATCTGTGCGGAATAAAGTACCTTCAGGCTGTTGCAACTACCCAGCAATGCCATGGAATACGTTTGAGAATATGGAAATTCATCCTTTTACTGTCATAAGCAGGGGCTGGGGCTGTGATAACACATTAATAATTCTGCGGCTCTGTGAGATGTTAGCGTGCAGAAAATTGGTGAGGATCCTTGCATCACTGGGTCAAAATCCGTGCAGTTGGGATGCCTTTCTCATTTCGTACCAATGCGTGCTGTGAAAGGGGCGTCAAGAAATTTCTGGGTTTAATAGTTATGACAGAAAACGGAGGCTCCAGGCTGGGTCGATGTGTCTCATTTTCTACCCGTACGAACCCAGGTGAGCTGTAGTCACCCTGTCTCAGTCGACTTTTTAAAAGGGCAAAGTACAAATCAGCGATTAAGAAGAGAAGAAGACAACTCACACCGTCCGTCGGTTGGTTTCTTAAGGAATTGTCATGAAGTTGTCTCACCTGCTTTGTGGGTCAGCAGTCTCGGCCCGATTTCACGTTACTCACCATCTCTTTGGTTCTCTTTCCTGCTAACGTCATCTGTCACGCCTCTGCAGTGAGTAAGTTACACAGACGTGTGCCAGCTTACTCCAGGGCTCTTGCCAGGCATACGCACAACCTCGGCATCCAGGTTTGTAAAGGGCTTGCTAGCCTTTGTTAGCTGGAGCAGTGATGGAGTCAGGCAGAGAAATGGATTTCCTGGCTCCCTGTAAGAGCTCCCAGTAAGACCAAACTACCATTTACCAGTGCAATTAAATGAGTCCTTGTGTTTTCCTTTATCATCAGCATTCCTCCGGCTTCTGTAAGCTACATACCTTCGGCTCAGCGCAGAGGAGTTCATGGATCTTCTCTTTTTTCAGAATAAGTTGTGAATATTGAAGGTTAATGAAGTTTCTCAAGCAGTGGCAGACCTCTAGAATGTCTGTTATTGAAGGATTATTTTTATAACATTCACAGCAGAGACCCTTGATAGTATGGTATTTGAGCACTGTGTGACTTCAGGGTTGTTTTTTCAAATATATGAAATGAAGGTGATACAGGATCTATTTTGAATTAAATTAGGAAAGTGCAACTTAATCCTTCAATTTAAGGCTTGCAAACTCCAGTCTTCCTGTATACATTAATAATCAAGGCAGCTGACTCAAGAAACTAATCTTAGAATTTTTTGCTTGTAGGGAAAGAATGGAGCTTGTAAGCATTTAAGTAACCTGAAAAAAAAAAAAACCCTGAAATTTTGGTTTTTATATCACTTATTTGCATCTATCTCAGGAGATCAGGTTTGATATTTGGAAAAGCCATACGTGCACACACAGAGGAGTTATTGGAGCCACTGAAATTTTGGTGAGCAGCTGAGTTGGAAATTGGTGCAATGAATTGGCACTGGGAATGTCAGGACCTTCCCAGTGGTTCCAGTCTGGACTGTTTCAGGGGGACTCCAATGCTAAACCTCCCTTGTTCTTGGAAACTGGTTAGTGGCTTTAGCATGGAATTTTTTGAAATTATTTGAGAGTCTGATTTTTCTGCAGTACTTGGGAGCCTTTGTGCACATACTTTGGAGTTTAGGTTTCTTAAGACTGCAGAACAAGTGAGACTTCTCATTTATTTAATACAGTCATTTGTAATTTGCATTCCCAGAAGCACGTATGGTATTTCAAAAGCAGAATGTGACTTTGAAATGAAATATTACCTAATTATTGCATTTTTCATTGATGCCTATTTTCTTTGTCCTTGATATTTCTTACACGGCTTACATTGCAGATCTTGCCACGTTCTCGCTGATTCCATGCCCTATGTAAGACACATTTCCACCTTATTTGAAATACTAACCTGGTCACTTGTAGCTCCAAGAGGGAAGATCTCATGTTCTGCTCTCGGTAAGAAGCCCCAGGCTCTAGGTGCATGAAAAGCCATAACTGCTGCCTTCCCTCAAGCCGCTGCAGCGTTCTTGCTAATTTTCACGAAACAAGGCAGGGATTTACACTCTGCTGTTTTATCTGGTGGGGTGTGTCATTCTACCAGAATTTGCTACTGACAAAAATGAAAATCGAAGGCAGTAAACAGTCGTGCGCTGGAGTCCGACGCAGAGACGCTAGCGTGCGCCGTTCCTAGAAAGCAGAGTCTACCATACGTGAAGCTTATGCATTTGTTTTTTTCTCTGCTGTAGGTTCCTCCTTGGTCCCCTCTCCTTCCCTGTGTGCCCCCCACGGTCTGACAGCAACGCCTAAATAACCAGGCTCTTCCTGTTGCACGTGTCTTGTAGATCGATGAAATGCAGTGGGGCAAAGGCGTGCGCGAAGTCCCGTCCTCGGTCTGCAGCCTGCCCTGCAAGCCAGGAGAGAGGAAGAAGATGGTGAAGGGGATGCCGTGCTGCTGGCACTGCGAGCTCTGCGACGGCTACCAGTACCAGGCAGACGAGGTGACGTGTCTTCTCTGCTCCTACAACGAGCGGCCCAACGAGAACCGCACGGGATGCCGTTCGATACCCATCGTCAAGCTGGAGTGGCACTCGCCCTGGGCTGTCATACCTGTCTTCTTGGCTATGCTGGGAATTATTGCCACCATTTTTGTCATGGCAACGTTCATCAGATATAACGACACTCCCATTGTCCGGGCTTCTGGGAGGGAACTCAGCTACGTCCTGTTGACAGGGATATTTCTGTGCTACATCATCACGTTCCTGATGATCGCCAAACCCAACGTTGCAGTGTGCTCCTTCCGGCGTATCTTCTTGGGCTTGGGGATGTGCATCAGCTATGCAGCCCTGTTAACTAAAACAAACCGCATCTACCGCATATTCGAACAGGGCAAAAAGTCAGTGACAGCACCGAGGCTTATAAGCCCCACGTCGCAACTGGCCATCACATCCAGTTTGATATCTGTTCAGCTCCTAGGTGTCTTTATTTGGTTTGCAGTTGACCCACCCAACATCATCATAGATTATGATGAGCAGAAAACTATGAACCCTGACCAAGCCAGAGGAGTTCTCAAATGTGACATTACAGATCTACAAATCATTTGTTCCTTGGGCTATAGCATTCTTCTAATGGTTACGTGTACTGTGTATGCCATCAAGACTCGGGGTGTCCCAGAGAATTTTAATGAAGCTAAGCCCATTGGATTCACTATGTACACTACCTGTATAGTATGGCTTGCCTTCATTCCAATATTTTTTGGCACTGCCCAGTCAGCCGAAAAGGTAGGTGGAAATGAGCAGACGTGCATCCGATATATCAGGATTCATTGCAGCTGTAAACTACGTGCTAATGTTCAGCTTTACATGGATTTTCAAATGAGCTCTCCAGTCAGCTCGTTACTGAGACATGTGCAATAGATAGTGCTATTTTCCTTCTCCATTTAGCCGGTGGGCTATTCATTTGATAAACTGGCAAATGATCAATAGTAATCATATTAGCCATTAGTTTTATTGTTGCATCCGTTTCAATTGTATCTTTGCAGTAGGATAAGTGGGAATTAGCTGTCATATTGTCCAGAAAGAGGCATTTCTCAACTAAATCATTTTGCAATACGAGATGTACGCAAAGAAAAAAAAACTGTCAAAAAATGGTCAAGCAGACTCCTGCCCTTCTGGAGTTCAGCACTGAGGGTGGTGCGTAGTCCAGTGGGTGCTGTGCTTCACAGTTAGCAGCCTCAGGGCCCGTTTACACCGCTGAGTAAATAGTCTGTCCTGAGCTCCAGCTGCTGAGACTAGACTGACACTATCTGCCCAGGTAAACTTACCCTGTGGCTCATGGCAAGGGTCGAGCTGGCGTCCTGGAGTGACTGCCAGGTTGCTTCTCTTCATAAGTGAGGTCCACTTAAGCCCATGGAGTTCACTCACCAAAAAGCAGTCCAAAACGTTACACCTCTGCAGCTTAACAAAAAGCATCCCCGCGTGAGGATCTGATCCATTAGTTGGATTGTTACGAAAATGAGTTACTGCAAAGCGCTGTCAGACTCAAATACGAGATTCCCGTTGGCTTTGAGAGGCTGCAGAGGAGTCTGTGGTGTGCCCATCACTGGGCTCGTGCCCATCGCTTCCATCCCATGCCCACAGCTGCTCAGGCACCAGCAGCTGAGGTCCTGGGCAGACTGGGGAGATCAGCCCTGGCCAGCAGAGCAGAGGTGCATGTGAAAAGATGCAAAACTTGGTTGACTTTGGGCTTTGCTGCCAACAGAAATTAGGTTTAAAGGCTCTTTGTAAATATATTGAATCAGCTCTGCTGGAACCAGCAGCAAGCTGGGATCCCAACCCAGCATGTCACAGCTGGTGCTGCGATGGTTTAGGTACAAACGTTAACAGCCTCTCTTTTGTCTCACACAAAGGAACAAGGAGAAAGTCACTCTCTTCTTCCCATTATATTTATTGGTGGGGATGGCAGCCTTGGAGAAAGAAGGCTGTAATCAGCAGCCAGAGGATAGTATGATTTGTTTTCCAAAACATTGTTGGAAGGTCTATGGGCAAGAAAGAAACCTTTTCAGATTTACTCTTAAAGTATTTCAAAAGGGAGAACCTTAGTTGCTCTGTGCATTTTGAGTAAACAGTATTCAAGATGTGAAAAGTCAATCTGCTACTACAGTGTGTCGGGCAGAATGGAACCGAGGGACTGAGCTGCACAACCTCGGTCACCTCCTGCGTCTTGGGCCCCTTCTGCACGTTCCTGTTGCTGCCCAAGTGGCCCCAGGCAATGCTTGGTGATGGAGATCTGGTTTCTTCCTCTCTGAGTCAGGTTTGGAGACAGCTGTGATTTTTAGAGTGATTTGGCAAACCCCTACCCACTCTTGTCTTTAGGAGAAATGACACTGTTAGACTGGCCTGAGCTGCTGTCAGACTGGTTTGCCCTCCCCAGCCCTGACCCCAACTTCTTGCCCAGCCCGGAGGAACCCACTGCCATGGCTCCTTCCCTGCGGTGGTCTCCGCTGACTCCAGGCACCACTGAGTGCACCTCAGGTGTTGCTCCTCAGATCTTGGGTGGGTTTCGTAGCGTTCCATCAGTTATCCTCAACTTACTGAGCCCACGTTTGCCCGTGCAGGGAAGAGCTTTGGCTTCTTGCTGCGTTTCTCCCCCTCCGTCTTCATTGAAGATTTGTTCTTTAAGACAAGACCCAGGCGAGCTCACTGCTGTGGATGGAATGACGGCGTCTTTTAAATGAGTGAGCACGGTCAGATCCCAGCTAACACGTCCCGTTTTGTGCCGGGGATGTCCGTTCCAAATTTGCAGCCGTTAAACTTACGGGTTAGCGAAGTAAAATTGCAGGAAGGCAGTGGTGTGGTTTGGCCAGCCCATGCTTTGGCTACAGCCCTCTTCCATGGGAAGGTGCCCTCTCCAGAGCTTCGTTCTTTGTGGTGCAGGAGGGGGGTTGTGCAGAGATGTGCCCTTGTTTTGGCCTCAGTTCTCCGGCGGACGGAGGGATCGCCCGGGAGGGCGCAGAGGCTACGGAGATTCTCCCATATTGTCTCACCTCTGCAATGGGCTTTGCAGGCAGACATTGCATCCCTGAAGAGAATTCATTTCAGCTGGAAGGGAGGTCTGCCAAGTCTTACAAATGCTTCAAACACCTCTGCTCTCCCTGTCGAGGGAGAGATAAGAAACAGCGTAAGCGGCTTTAAACGCGGTGGGGCCCGTTCGTAGCTTTGGTCTGATGCAGGGAGCACGGGGCAGCTTTTGTGCTGCTGCCCGGGAGTGCTTTAGTCCTGCAGGTGACCGAGATGAGATGCTTTAAATTGTTTTCTGCAAAGATTTATCCCGGAGATAGAGAGACCCGAAGATTTTTAAAAGCTGCTGCCAGCATTGAAAATCGTATAGTAGCAAAAGCTTTAGGTTTCCATGTAGTCACAGGGCTGAATTACCCAGTTCTTCTTCAAAAGCATAAGATTCTTGTCCAAATTTGTGTAGGATGGCAAAAGAGATGATGATTAACTCGATTTCACACAGAGCACGGAACAGAGTACTGGGCAAAGTAAACAGCCCTCCCTGTGCTGTGCTCCAGCCCAGGGAATGCCCTGTGCCGCTGGCACTGGGCTGGCTGCAGCCCCCGGGCACCACAGGGCACAAGGGGCTTCGGTACCTGCTGGCTGTCACAGCACGAACTCCTCACGTGCTGCTGGGGCTATTGCAGTCCCTTGTACTGAAAGTGCCTACGTTTTGTGCAACAAACCACCCAGTGTGGTCATACAATCCTGGAATCATGGAATGGTTTGGGTTGGAAGGGACCTCAAAGATCATCTAATTCTAACCCCCCTGCCATGGGCAGGGACACCCTCCACTACACCAGGTTGCTCAAAGCCTCATCCAGCCTGGCCTGGAACACTTCCAGGGATGGGGCAGCCACAGCTTCTCTGGGCAACCTGCTCCAGTGTCTCAGCACCCACAGAGGGAAGAATTTCTTCCTTAGATCTCATTGAAATCTGCCCTCTTTCAGTTTAAAGCCATTGCCCCGTGTCCTGTCAGTACACATCCTTGTCCAAAGCCCCTCTCCAGCTTTCTTGTAGCCCCTTTAGGTGCTGGAAGGTTCTGGAAGGTCTCCCCGGAGCCTTCTCTTCTCCAGGCTGAACAGCCCCAACTCTCTCAGCCTGTCTCCATAGCAGAGCTGCTCCAGCCCTTGGATCATCTTCGTGGCCTCCTCTGGCCCCGCTCCAACAGCTCCATGTCCTTCTAATGTTGGGGACTCCAGAGCTCCTGTGCAATGGGCACACATGCAGCGCACGTGAACACACTTACATATGGTCCCTATAGATGGTCCGTGTGGCTCCCTCACGTATGGTCCCTATAGATATCTGTCTGGCTCACCCACGTATGGTCCCTATAGATATCTGTCTGGCTCCCACAGCCTGTTGGGACTCCTGGGGCTTTTTCCCCCTTCTGCTCTGCACAGAGCTTAAGCTGCAGCAGCTTTGCTGCTTTGCTTTATTTTTATCTCGCTTTTTTTTTGAGTGGGGGCGAGGGGGTTGTACTTTTTTTTTGTGATTGCTAGTGATTTCCTGTCAGATATTTTCTCTGGAAAATATTGTGTTTAAGCTTAGCCACACAGGTCTTTGCTGAAATGGAAATTGCACCTGCTGAAAATCTCATGCAACACAATCTTTTAAGCTGAGAAATGATGTCATATATAATGTTGTGATTCTCATTGTATGGATTTATTTTATTTTATCAATAAATACAAGCATAATGTTGTTTGGTAGGAAGCATATTGAAAATACCTACCTTGTTCAGTGTAGGAAATAACAACAACAAAGACCTAGAAGTATGCTGCAAATAATTCATAAGAGGCGAATAGTTCAAGCAGTGGGATTTGCAGCAGATTGGAGGGAGGCGGTGTGGTTTGAGGAAAGCCAGACACCAGAGTTCGTGCTGCAGGATGGAGCTGAAACATTAGGAGTATGGGAGGTGGCACATGGAAAAAGCAGATTCCTGACCTGTTTACAGCTTGCATTTAACTCGGTTTCTTTGTCTGCTGTCTAAAAATTCAGAAAGCACGTGGTTAGTTATAATTTATAGGCTGAGTTTGGTAGTGCAGCGTGCTGTTCCCTGATGGGCATGGGACGTGGCTGTCCTTACCACATTTCACCATTACTTGCATTTCTTTGGCTGTGATGCGATGGTCACGTAGCTGCTGCTCCGTACCTGTGGCTCGCTGCTGTTGTCTGGGTTTTGGGGTGGGATTTTCTTTGTGTTTTCCTACAACTGTTAGTATATATTTCTAAAATGCTGTTGTAACGTTTGGGGACCAGGACACAGTACTGGGGACTGGGATCGCGCCGTGTCTTTGCTCAGAAAGGTTCTTCCTTTACATGTATTTGGTAGAAAGCCACTAAAGTAGAAAGTTCCTAAAGAGAAGAGGGGGTTACTCACTGTTTGAGCAGCTCCTGATGGTCAAGACCAGGGTCAGTGGGTCTGGGGTCAGTGGTCTGTCCCCATCTGCTGCCCAGTGCCTGCCCTGGTGTTGCTCAGCTTGTTAACCCGAACCTTTGGAGAGGGACTGTAGGGATGAAACGCTGCCTTTACACTGCGGGTGTAATTGGTTTTGACAACAAGACTATTTGAAATTCTCCGCGGATGTGCGGGTATCTTATCAGGAGCAAAGTGGCCTCGAAGAGCTGTTAAACCCATTACAGGAGTCAGCTGGGCGCCAGAGTCAATACAGAGTGGCACTTGGAAGGAGCACGGATCGCTCCGTAAGGTCAGGCGGAGCACGGCGAAATCAATAAGCCAAATTGAGTCAAAATTTTAGAGTGTGAAAGTGAAGGGATGGGAAGGGGGTGTGGGGGGGAAGCTGCACCCCGGAGCCATCGTCCCCGCAGCCTCCGGGGCAGTTGGAAACTGGTAAACAGGGTTTTGTTGGGATTGCCTGTTGCTGATTTAGCTGGGTTCCAGAGGCAGGGGGTTGCCCCGTCCCCGCGTGCGTCTGCTGTGCCCCTCCTGGCGCAGTGCCTCGGGACCCCGCGCGCTGCTGCGGGGATGCCACCAGCATGGGGTGCTTCCCCGGCTGGTCCCTGGCAGCACCTTCCTGCTTGAGCCACGGTTCAGGAGGTGCCTTTGAAAAAAACCTGATTTTGCAAAGTCACCTTTTTTTTTTTTTTCCCCAATTATTTTTTTTAATTTTCTTTTTTATGGATGTTGTCATATGCAGCATGACAGAGCGTGTGATATGCTCTAACATATCTTGCAAATGCCAATTCATAGGTGATAGTAATATCTTTTATTATTTGTCTCTCTTGTAATGTAAATATTTTTAAAACTTGCACTGTTGCGGATTTCTGGAGGAAATGCATTCATGGTAAAAGCAAAGTGAAGGGGGAAGAGCCTCTGTAGTTAAATCAATGGGATATGTAGAGTTCTTAAAACACTGGTTTGCTTTTTCTGTGCATAGAGTCAGTTTATTGTTAGGAAAAACAATACTTTTCAACGCTTCTTTTTACCATTTTTTTGTCGTGTAACATAGTTGTATTTATGACTGAGTGAACGTTAGGAGATATGTCCCTGCTCACTGGTACTTGGTGGCAAGTGGCAAAGACAGGCAGCAGAGCCTCTTGGCAGTCTGGCAGCAAAGCCTAAAGCAGCAGTATCCTTCCTGGAGGTGCTTCCTCCCTCTCCTCCTCCTTGTTTGCAGGAGAATCTCCTAAGAAGGTAGCTAAGATAAAAAGCACATCTGAAATTTACAGTAAATTTTTTTGAAATAATGTTTTTAAAAAAAACCAACAAACGCACAGGAAGGATGCGATAGGAGACTGGAAACGCTGAATTTGGGTGTATCGTTGGTGGTGTGCGGAGATTGATAGGGCAGGAGGAACTGCCTGTGGGTTTGTGTTAAACAGCCTTGCTTAGGGTGGGGGTTTTTCTTGCCCCTATGTTCTCCCTTTCCTCTAACACCGTTTAGGTCTGATAGTGAAGGACTGTGAGATCACAAGCTATTTTCTTCTACAGTTATTTAGTATTACCATATATATATATATACACACACACACTGTTGCTTAAATTAGATTTCCTGAGTCCCTAGAATGTAGCACTGAAAAATTAGATCCCATTAATGGCAAACCTGAACATCAATCTGCTTTATGATCGTGCCAGAACCCGCTCGGGCGCTCCGCCTGCCCAAAACCCGCCGCTGCTCCGCGTTGCTGTACCCGGCGCGTTTGGCATTTGGCTCAGACCGACGGCATCGCTTCCGAACGGGCAGAGACGTATGGCTTCCCGTGAGCTTGGGATTTTGGAGGAGGAATGCAGTTTGGAAACTTGCCAGAGCTATAACCGTTAGATTAAAAGAAATCATTGTCTGCGCAGGTTTGAAGTCCGGGTCTGTAGTTTTTAACTACGTGCAGATGTAGTTGTGTATGTTGAATATTCCCCCAAGATCTTATTTTCTCATATTCTGTCATTGAACTAATATAGAAGGATATGTCATCGTTATATTTTTGGGTTTCACAGAGATTTTATTGCCTCGGAGCTGTGATTACTTTTATTTAGTAATTGCTAAGATTAAAATAATACATTTCGGGATATGTCTACAAGCTAGTAATAACTGTCAACATGCTCCTGAATTTATTCTCCAAATGGGACCTTTTCTTCAAGTATTTTCAGGACTTTTTTCGAGTTAAAAATGTTCTAATATGACTTTGAGTGAGGGATGGTTTCTCAGCCAGCGTGATCTTCCTTCTTGGGAGCTTTATTCATCCTGGAACGAGGAGAAGTGGGGAAAAGTTGACCATGAAGTCATTGTTTTCCATCGGCTTATTTCTGCATCCGAATTCCATGAACCTTCAGTTTTGGGGTTTTTTAATTGTCGTACAAGCACTGTGAAATCTGAAGTCCCTAATCCCATCTACTCTTCCACCTTCCTTCCTGTTTCTCTGTTTTTTTATAGCCGTTTTATTCAAATCAGTAAGCAGGGCAAGTCAGGTATATTTAGCAGAAACATTTTTACTTATTGTGTTGAACGTTACATAAATACTATAATTTGAAAGCACATGCAAAGTGGGTTCTTATTCAGATTAAATAATGTCCCATTAACACCATAGCACTTCAGTATATGCTCTATTTTTTGGTGAAACTAAGTTACCCTTCAATTCTGTGCAACACAAATACCGATTAACCAGGTAGGACACACATTTATTTTCTCCCCTGGGAAGGCTTGAGATGACAGTTGCTATAGCAACTCTACATATGTGGATTTTGGAGCTATGAGGATTTTAATGCAACATTTGTTGGAGTTTTATACTGTTGGATGGTAGAGAAAATCAGACTCTGAGGCTCACGGGGAATGTGACACTGAATCTACCATAATTTGGGGCTCATACAGGACAGTCACGGATTGTAGCTTTCGTTTAAAGCAGCGTTCTAGTAATAGTACCTGCACAAAATGCATTAACCACAAATAGTAATTTCCCTCATTGATATGCTTTCAGTTTGCCTGTCGCTACGTTATCTTAGGGATCTGCATGTTCAGATGCTGAAGTTCTTAGTTTTATCCAGCCTCAAGATTGTATCCCTGAGAAAACCGTGGAATATAATGACCAGGCATCGGGGTTGTCCTGAGACAAGCTGAACTGAAAAGCAGCTTCACTTAATTTCGGTTAAGGCCCTCCAGGCTGGAGCTCCTCCAGGAAAAGAGTATGCAATAAAGTCCACTTCTGTGGACTTTTGAGCTGTTGACAGTGAGTATGTAGTGTTTAATTTTAATTGAGATAAAATTAAACGTTCTTTGAAATCTAGAAGTTAAATAATCAGTGGATTTTTTTTTTGTGATAACCTTTATTACAGAAACGATCCTGATGGCCTGTATTTTTATCATGATATATAAAAGCCCTACTATAAAAGTACATAAAACCCCTTGTGACTACCTTTAAGTGTCTATAGAATTTCAAAGTTAATTTCCGTAGAACTAATCAAAAATCTTGGACGTGTAACTCCTCGGTAAAGTTCTCAATAAGATTTATTTTATTACCTCTTGCATTCATTTTGTCTTCCAAGTGGAAAGGGAAGCTGTTACTAGTTAGAAGCTTTGTATGCAGCAATTCCAGCAGCACTCAGAAACAGAGTTTAAGGCAGGCAGGTGTGTGTGATTCTATAGATGTTCTCAGGCGGTGTTCATCACTGGGGTGTGCTGAGTGCCCTCCAGGATTGCATTAACCACATTAATAACAGCATCATCTGGTGGGGAGGATTGGGCAGAAAGTCATCACCCAGGATTGGGCCAGGATGTGGGAGCTGACGCCTGTGCTCTTCAAAGAGGCATCTTTAATGACTGGAAGAACGAAGGAATTTTGGTGGTAAATATATTGCCCACAATGCTGCATTGTATTCCCAAGTCAGGACTCTTCTTGAAGAGGGGTTTCGACCTGCGCTGGATTCTGTCGGGGAGATCTCCTTAGATCTGAGCATCTAAGTTCAGCCAAGCCAGCTGTAGGACCGCTGGAATTGCAGGTCTAGGTTGTCTCTATTGCCAAGGCAGGTATTTAAAGCCAGGTGACAGGGAAAAGTGCATACTCTGGGTGAAATAAGAGATGATTAGAGTAATTAGATCCTCCTCAGAAGACCATAAATTAATGGTGATTATGATTCTTGAAACAACAGAAGCAGAAGGTACATCCAACATTGATCTGTTTTATCACATTTGCTGCATTGTAATGCTCCTTTAATGTTAATATGTACTTTTGTAGTAAAATCTAATTGAAAACACTGAGCAGGCAGAGCCCAAGGCCACAATCATGTTCCACATAATTACCTAAGGAGGAGGGTGTGCATTTCCAATGAAGGGATGCCACCAGCCGCCAGCCAGGTGTAAGCAGTGCTCTCGTCGTGTTCGTGCCTATACGGTAATAGCCTTACAGGAATGTATAGGTGAACGCTAAAAGGTAATTAACAATCAATTCATTTCGTGAAATTTTCAGTTATTGAAGCAGGTACCTTCATAATGGAGTAATAATGCTACATTTAAATTGGTGTGTGGCTGTCTCGTAACAGAGATGTATTCATTTAAGCAGGGATTACTTGGAGTTAGCAGCCCCGCGGTAGTTCTGCGGTCTCCGTGGGACTCTTTGAAGCCTGCAAGCACGCTGCTTTGATGTCTGGTGTAGAAAGCGAGGGATCCCTTCGCTGGGATAATTCCAGCCTTTTCCATTCCATCCTGTGTTGAGGAGAGAGGAAAAATCTGATTCAGAAGATGGAAAAAGAAATGGAACCCAGAAAGGAGCATGCAGCCTAGGGGGGACAATACCCCCACCCACACCTGGACAGAGTCACCAGTTGTGTGACCGGGGGCATGATGCCACAAGGCGGCCACAGCCCCTGCCGTGTCCTGTGGACCCCTCCCTGGGCCACTTAAACAGACCAAAACTGTGTAACTGGAGTTGCCCTCCATTGAAGAGGAGCTGCAGGTCTGCAGGTACCATCCGGGAGGGGAGAAGGGGGATGTTCTGGGGCAAAAACCACAAATTCATAACTTTCCATTGGCGTTTGAGGAGAACCGTTCTTCCGCGCCGCCGGTGCAGCCTCGAGCAGCTGGACCACGTGCCTGGGCATCAAAGCAGAGAGACAAAACCCTCTCCTCCTCCTCCTCCTCAGCCTCCTGCCTTTCCTTTGTGCCTGCCTAACCCAGCGCCCCAAGGTATGGACAATCCCGGATTGCCTGGGCCAGCAGACCTGGGAAGATTTTTCGTGCCTTTTCGTGTTTTTTCGTGCCTTTTCGTGTTCCTGCTCGGAGCCCCAGAAGTGGCGGAGGCGTTTTCCCGGCCCCCCCGCCTCTGCTCAGCCTCCTTCCGTGCGCCGCCGTCGGTGAACGCACGCGGCGCTGAGCTGGTTCCAAAGCGATGCCGAGGGAAAGCGTGGAAGAAGGGTTGTCTTTTTGCTCCGCGATTCCTACTGCGTGCTCAACTGCCTCTGGCTAAAAAGCGACATAATTTTTAAAGGGAGAAACGTGTGGGTGTTTAATGCATAGTGTTGACATGTACTTTTTTGGTTCTTTTTTTTTAGAAAATGTAGAACTGCCAGGAGAGTTTTACATATGAAAAGCGCTCTCTGCATAGGCCCCTGTCAGTGTTACGTAACAGTTTTTATCTGCAGCATAAACTGACAACACCTCAACGTGAAGTAATCGCGGCTCCATTGAGTCCAGAAGAGTAATTACTTTGTTGATGAAACTTTTCTCTTTGCTTGCGCTTTGGTACCTCTGCGATGTCAAACTCACTTGAGCTGACGATATCATCTCTCAGCAGAGCTGTTGCATCGACCATGCAACTGCTGTTGGGCATTGGTGGGGGATTTTTTTCCAGCTTCTGTGCTGGCAGCAGGGAAAATCCAGTCTCACCTAACCCTCTTTCCGTGAATAGCGCTTCTGAATAGTGGGAATAGTCACGGGAGCCTCAAGGTAGCCACGTATATATGAATAAGGAGTAACTATATGACTATAAAACAGCTCTTCAAAGTTAGCGTGCAAGGGGGTGATCATAAAATTCTCTCATTTGCTCAGAACAGGGCAGGGTGAGTTTATTTGAATGTCTTGGCAGATCGTTTCAATTTGTGGTGATGTATTTGAATGGTTATTTTGAATTTCCTGTGTATGTGAGGCTTGAGATAAGTACGGTGCAAAGGTGATGTGGTTTCCCAGAGGCGTTGGTATATTATATTCCTGCAACCCTGATCCTCTTCTACTGTTCATTTTTGGGGAGAGTCCTGTTTCAGGGATTCAGGTGGGATGACTTTGGGCTGTATTGGAACGTCATTCCCTGTGCTGACCTCCGCAGGGTTTTTCTGCAACAGGTGGCCAGAGGATGGTGTGCTCTGCTAGGTCTGTGTCACCTATAGTGCCGTTTGATTTTTGCTGCAGAAAACCTCAGCTCTCATTAATTCTCCTTGGTTTGAACAAGAGTTAATCATCTTTTCAGAAAAAAATCCCGTAGATCATGGCTAACACTGTAAGCCAAACGCTGGGAACTGAAGTAGCATTTTGAGAGAGCGGATCATAACCAGTTCCTGAACCCCACGGGTATTGTAGAAACATAATAATGTTATTTTGAGTAAGAAATAATGGTTGCTGATTCTAAGCTCATCCGGGAACAAAAGGAAAACCATGAAGGGCTTATTCAATACAATGTAAGTCATGCAGATGTTTCTCAATTCTCTTGCTGAACTTGTGTGCTGGAGTCAGGGTTTCATTTGATCAAACCATTTCAGCAGAAAGAATGGGTCCTTAAGCACTTTTGTCATCACATATGAATGGCTTCTGGAAGCAGCCTGCGGAAGGGCACGAAATCAAGTACCCTCGTCAGTCCCGCACGGAAGGCGCATCCTTTATTGCCCGTACTCGAGCCACGCACGCAGAGCTGAATTTTTCTTCTGTTTCTTTTAGAATAAACAGAAACAAAACAGAAGGAGAAAACAAACCTGCTAGGAGAGGGTCAGCCAAGTGATGTTTTGCCTTTGATTCGGTGAGAGTGAGCTTGCAGTCCCAGGGCAGTGGTTTACTACGTGTAGTACAATCGTGTCGCCCTGCACCCACCCAACGTGGGAAGAAGAGAGAACGCGTGGGTTTGGAGCTAGCAATTCAGCTGATGTTTTACCTGAGGGAGTAAGGTTGAACTGACTTTTCCACAAAATCAGTAAAAAATCCAAAGTTGCCGGGACTGGTAAGGAAATCTCCCCCATCGCAATGCAGAACCTCTGTTGGTCGTGGAGGTGGTTGCAGCTTGCTCTGAATAAGATCCTCTAACACCAAAGTGTCAGGTCCTCTGTGCATACAGCAAGCTAAATAGAGCTGGATTTGCTGAGGAAGAAAACAGCTATTCTTGAAAGAGCGTTTTCAGTCTAGCAAGGCCAAGTTAATGCAAAGCAAAAACCAGATTTCACTATATGTGAGAGATGAACGCAAAAATATTAACCTGAAGGATTTATTTGTTGTTCTAAATGGCTTAAGCAGGCGTGTAATAGTAATAAAAGTAGAAACCATCATACTTGGTCAAAGAAATTGCCTTGTGTTTTGTCTTTGAGGCATAAGCTTGGCAGAAGGTTAAAAAGAAACAATAATGAACTTCCACAGACTGAAGCAAAAATTCTGTGTCCCATGTGTACCCCGTCAAAAGTGATTTGGGGCATGTTTGTACTTCTGCATTTTGAAATAATGTTCTTTTTTTTTAAAATCTGTGTTCGTATTCACCAAAAACAATTCAGCAAAAACCGCAGGTGAGGATCCATCCTTCCCACGCCGCCGAGCTGGGGGCGCCTGCGGCCCCGGCTGTGCTGTGCCAGGGCAGAACATGCCTGTCGCTCCGTGGGCTTGTGGGGGGTGTCGGGCACTGGGGAAGGACCACAGCCACCAGCAGGACACATCCCCAGCCAGCCCAGCCCACTGCAGCTGAGCTGCCCTGACACTGTTTAACCTGGTTGTAGAGGGTTCAACAGTGAGCACAAAGGGAGCCCACACCGGTGCCTGGTACGGAGATGTCACCGGTTCCCACTCAGCCCCTACTTCCCAGGCAGCTTTAGAAATCCAAAATGTTGTTTATACGGCAGAAAGCAGCTGAGAACTATTGTCAGAGGATTGATACCTTATGACAAACGAAAAGCCTCTCAAAGAGAAAGAAGTTAGTTTGCGACTGCCAAAACAAAGATGCCTACAAGCGTATGCGAGAGGAGCTGCTCTGATGCACGGGCGAGGAGACAAATTGGAAGAGAAAAGGGAACCTGGGGGAAGAGATCAGAGAGAGGTTTGGTTTCTGCTGGTTTTCCCTCCTGTCGAAGAAGGGTCTCGCCGGGGACGTGCTCTGCTCAGCGTGCCTGGGCGAAGCTGCGGGAGGTGCAGTAGGAAAGCGGAGCCGGAGCTGGAGCTCTCCTGCACCCACATCCGTACCACCACCCCGGGGGGTGGGCGCGGGGGCCGGGTCTCACCTCTGCCCGTAGCTGTGGCATAGCCACCCCCAGGTCCGGATAGGGGGGAAAAGAAAAACAGGGAAGACCTTTCCCTTCTGCAATTTGGTGGTTTGGCATCCTTTCCACCTTAAACTCTTTGCTATTGCCCATGTCTCTGTTCTCTCAGCAGCAAAGATTCATGTGTTTTCTTTCCCAAACTGAGTAGTGGGGGTGGGAATGGGGTAGGCAGCAGCTGGCAACATACCCACCGAGCTCTAGTGATACAAAAGAGTGTTTTACAAGACGAGCTCCTTTGTCTGGCAGAAATTTCCCAGCCAAATCCCTGTGGATGGGGTCAGCTGCAGTGGGCAGGAGTGCCTTGTTGACCTCGTTAATTGTCAAGGCCGCATGGAGAGTTTTTCAGGTTTAGTGCTTTTCAGCTAACGATGTCAGGTGCTTCACCAAGAGCTTGTTCAATCTGTGTTGGCATTTGGCCTTTGAATGGCTGAAGTATCTGCAGTGACAAAACCCAGGGTGGGGGAATGAGGGTGAAACTCATATTTTCGGAGAACAGGCTATTGACTCAGCAATAACGGCTTTTGTTACACTGCTCATCACCCGTTAAAGGCCGGCCATCCATCCATCCCTCCCTCCCTTTGGCCAGTAACTGCCTCTGCCAGAGCAGGGGAACCTGAGGCTTAACCCTGCCCATGCCCCAGAGTCATATGGTTTCACCAATTATGTAATGCTCATGTTGTATTTATAACAACTAAAAAAAATGTGCGTGTTGTAAATTGAGTATCTCGAGCGTTCACTAGATCTCCATTGGACTTACAGTCAGAGACATTTATTTAGGAGAATGCAGAGGGAGTAGGAGGACGAAATATGGGATGAACAATATGCTATCATCTTCCTCTTGTTCGCTGTGATTTACATTTTCAACATCAGAGCAGCCTGTAATGTTTAATGGAGATAATTAAATATAATTTGAAGACAAGATAGCTCTTTTTAGCAGTGGAACAGATCCTGCTAACAAACTTAACCAGCAACAATAACTCACCAGTAAGTCGAAGAGTAAAATGCGTTTAAGAGCTTAGCACTGGATTGTGTTAGGTGATGCTAACGGAGAGGAATGAAAATCAATTAGTTTAGCCAAGGTGCTTAAAACATGATTACAGCTGGAGAGAAAGTCTTGTGAAAACTGGTATGAGGTAGTAGTTAAGATTTATTGTGGTACCTTAATTGGAGGACCCACGGAAGTTTAAGCAGAGAGATCAAGTGATTTGATTCTCCAGAACTTCAAAATCAATGTAGTTTTAGTGTATTTTATTGACTGGGAGATGAAATCTGTTAACGACCGAGGATAAGAGGGAAAGGTCAGGGCCTCTGCGTATCCCTGTTGCTAATTGCTCCACGTGCTCCGCGCTCCAGCCCAGCGCCCGCACCGGATTTAGCCCAACTTGGGCATGAGCGAGGGCTTGCTTGGGAAAAAACGAAGACGCCTGGATGGGTGCCCGGGCAGCGGAGCATGAGGGGTGTCCAGTGCCCAGCGCTGTGTCGCCGGGCTCGGGAAGGTAACGCGTAAGACAACGTTGATTAAAGTAGGCTGCCCTGTGGGCGCAGGACCGGCTTGATTTGATTGCCATCATATACCCAGAAAAATGCCTCCTTTGGATGCTCTCTGTCCCCGAGGCCCAGGGCTTATGTTTGCTGGCAGAAGGTGTAGTTTTCCACAAATTCAGCCTTGTATTTGCACGCTTCCTTGTGGCTTCCTCATGCAGAGGCACGGGAACTACTTGGTACTCAACGTTTGATACTCAACGTTTATTTCTTCATACATGATAAGGGATAGAAGACAGTAAATAAATCTCAGTTAAGTATAAAAGCAGGTGTGCTGGGCAACTGTGAAGACAGCAATAAACACTTTGGGGTTTTTATCCTGTCAAAAATGTATTTAATAGAGTATAGATGCAGAATCAGGTTTGTGGACCATTAACTTTTGCCAGGTCATGGATTAGTTAAACGTGTGAGCCCATTCGGCTTGAAACTCACATTTTCCTCATCCTGTAATATTCCAGATTGCTTTCTGTATAAGTACTCCGAATGAAACTACTGATAAGGAGCCCTAAATAATTCATAGTGATTTGTAATGTTATCTCTGAGGTATGACACACAGGAGTTAATTTCTGAGTTGACTTGGAGCTGGTAATGAGGAATCGTGAGCTGTCATACAGGGATACAGGATGCGGTGTCACCTCGTTAGACCGTATTGGAAAATGGTTTGGATATTGCTGTAAATTGTAATTGTAGCATCAAACTTGAGACGGAGATTCAGTTTATTCTTACAATAAAATAAATGCAATGTTTGATAATTAAGAGAGGAGGCTCTCTCCTGATGCTCTGGATTAGCGTTGATATGGATGGATACCTCCTGACAGTAAGGGGGATCGTGGAATGACTGGAATTTGGCAGGTTATAAAATGATAGCGACTTTTTGTAATTAAATCTCATTTAAATGAGCACCTAAATCATCTTGTATTCTGGGATTACCCATTCCCAGTTCAGCATAACAATAAACGCCCATCTGTGAGTCACAGAAACCCAAGGACTGCGTAAGCCGCAAAGCGAGTGAGCTCCGGTTTATGAATTATGATGGATTGAGCCGTTGTCATGGCAACAGTTTGTTCTAATTGTGATACATTAGTAGCAACAAGAATTGGATGGCTCAAGTCATTTAGTTAATTAAATGCAAACTGGGATAGCTCTGAAGGAATAATAGAGAAAATTAACACCTACTCGTGCACACCTGTAAAACCTGAACAATTTGTCGGAAAAAATCACAAAGCGTTTCCGTGTTCTTAGCGTGTCTGTCCGGGCCCCGCGTGTTTCCCGGTGGGATGCGGTGGGGTTTGTCCTGAAGCCCTTGGCGAGGCAGGGGGGTCAGGGAAGCCCCTTGTCCGGACCAGGGCAGCGTTGGGGAGCGCGACGCGGAGCGACTGGGCAAGGGTTGTACGGAAGGGGCTGCACTGGCTGTCTGTGGGCACACCAGTACGGTCCAGCGTCGGAAAAAGCCCAGTCATATTTCCAGAGAGAGGTGCTGGGCTTTGCTGGCAGAATTTAAGGGTTCTCCTGAGGGTAATATCGGGGTTCATCGTTCCTGCAGGCACAAAAAACCAAAACCTTCATGGGACTTTGTCTGCTGCCCACATCCTGGGGCTGAAATCCCTTTTTTTTTGGTTGTTGGGTTGTTTTTCTGGTGGTGGGGGGACATGTTGGGCTTTGTGGGGCTTTTTTTTTTTTGAGAATGAGAAGATTTCAGTACACTGCTGCCACTGTTAGAACAACGTGCTTTGCCCGTTCTGAAGGGATACAGTCTTCAGAGAACCAATGTGTTAAAATTAAAACAGAACGAAGGCAGAAATATTTGTCTCCCTCCAGAAATATTTTCTGCCTCTGGTTAACACTGGTGGGATCACGCTGCAGGACGGGGGTTCGCGTCCTTGGGAACGCCGGGAATGTTTCTCCTTGTGGGAATGGAGGTTCTGTGGAGCAGCGTGTCCGTTTGGGGCTGCTCCGTGAGTCGTGCAAAGGGCATGGCCCTGGCACAGCTCCGTGGGCACGCTCGTCCTGCAGTGGTGTTCTGTGCCCATAGATGCATTTGAGAAACTAGGCTCCATCAAAATAGTGATGTAACTCACAGAAAAGGAGAATTTATAACTTCTCCTCTTTACTATAAGGAATTATTTTTCTGTGTTTCCCCAGGGTTTCAATTCCTGGTGATGGCTGGTCAGGAATGAAGGTTTTGCTGCCGTGGCTTATCCTCGCGTGAATCCAACCGTTCTTTTATGCAGCTCTAACTCACTCTCTGTTCACCTTTGCATTTTAGAACATAAAACAGTTTTCGTGCTAATCCCAGTTACAGTAACTGGTTGACCAGAACTGTAGACTGATCTTTGTATGTGAATGCAGCCTGTAGATCCCAAAGCACAGGTGAACTGTGCACTCTCCGTGCGGTGCTGTTGGTAACGTTGTTAAATAGAAAGGACACTTCTACCCATAACAAGTTGATTTCTAAGTAGCAAAAGCAATAAGTAATGTTCTGGTTTTAATAATAATTACATTATTATTGAAAGAGTCAGTGAAAAGCTGGCTTGCTTTATATATATATATTTGTCAGTGCTTTTTAATAACCAGTGTCTGACTCTAAAGGTGTTTAAAGAGAAGTAATATGAGTAGGATTAGCCTTTTTCTTCCCCACTCCTCCGCTGACACCAGCTTGCACTTTGAATTTCCCTGAAGGTCTCCAAGCAGAATTAGATCTTACTTTGTATGCAAATGTATGGAATATATTCTCGGTACAGGCCTGGGTCAAACTTCATTGACATTGAAAGATTCCCATTGACTTTTGTGGGGTTTATAGCAGGGCCACAGTGTGGAAGGGCATGAGATGACCGTAATTAGCATGGGAAGGAGCAGGGCTGTTGAGGTCGTTCGGTTCTTTGATGTGGTCGATGAGCAAGGCATTTTTTTCTGGGTTTTGCAGGTTTTCTGAGTTTGAGGTTTTGCACACCGGTTGTTCTCATGTAGAGAATATTTGGTTGCTTCAACAACCTGCGTGGAAGCGTTGGGTGGAGGCCTCCTTCCCTGCCAGCCAGGTGGAGTCTGCTCTCAGGTAGAAGCTGAAGCAGGGACCGAAGGAGAGCGTACATGAAGTAGATGCTCCTGGGGATGAGTTCCCTGGCAGAGGAGTTAACAAGCAAGAAGGTGGCAGAATTATCAGGAAATTGAGTCATTCTTCAGGACATGTTATCAGACCTGGGGATGCAGGTGAAATAACTACCCAGTGGTCGTGTAGCACGGCAGCATGTTACTTCAACCTTATTTGGGTGCAGCCACATAGAAATCTCTTTGAGAAATCAAAAGAGAGTATCACCAACATTTATGTTCAGAGTTGTGTAATTATTATAGATATTACATCTCGCTGCGGAGGAGAATAAGTCTTGCTCCTCTGGGAGGGCCAGAGGAGTTTTGTTTGGAGGAGGAAGGTTTGGGGAGGGTTTTTTCTAAGCCTGGTGTGTTGGTAGATCACAGAGGCTCAGTTGCTGAAGAGTGGATGCGAAGGGAATCTATTAACTGGACTGTCTCAGAAAAAGAGCTATTTTATTTCAGAGAATGCCTTCCGACTGGGTGAAAGTGACTGGATATAAATAAAACATTCATACGGCTGGATCGAGGGAGACAAAATTGAAGGTGAAAGGACAGAAAAAAATGTGAAGCTTGCTCTGTAAAATGAATTCTTCTGCGTGGAGCCCTGCTATTCATTAGGAGCATAGCATGGGCTGAAATAACTTCTTCTTTCTCCTTGTTAAGACTCCGAATTGACAGCTGAGGAGAGCTCAGCCTCCACCGAGCAGGGTCGGCACGGGCACCGCGCCTGCACGTGGTCCTGTCCAGCTCCATCTGAGCCCCCCGTCAAACCTGGAGAAGCCCTCATGGAGAGCTGCTCTGCGGTGCTGGCAGAGATTGGTCCTTCCTGTAAGGGTGGTTTGGGGCTTCACTTTTTTCTTTTGCCCCCCCCCTTTTTTTTTTTTTTTTGCAGTATTAGCTTACTAGGCTACTGTGTGTGATTATAAAACTATAAAAATGCTTGTATTTATTTTGGATTATAAATTTAATTTTGCAAGACCCGAATACATTAAATGGAAGGGCTGCTTGCCGTCGTAATGTAAGGCTGACTGATTTAGTGTGCAATAAAAACAAAGAAAATTGCAAAACCCAAAATGGTTAACAGCACAGAGTGGGGAGAAAACCATTAGGGCATTTGCGCCTCTCTTATTTCCAGGCTATGAATAATTTTGGCGATATTTTTGAGCGCTGTCAAGGCAAAGCAGCAGTTTGTATCAGCTGCATTCGCAGACATCTCATTGCCATGACAACCTCGTGCAGATCCACGAGCTGCTGTCGATTGTCAAGCCCGTCGCTGGTTGCGACCTGCAGCTTGACTGAGGAGCCTACCTGCACGATATGTCCCATGTTCTCTCGTTTGTCCGCACGGATCAAAGTGTCCTAAGTGCAAAGGGCCAACCTTTTGTGAACTAAAGGGAGATTCAGAAGCCCCTGCTCTCTCTGGATTTCCATCCTGCCTTTCCTTAGAGCTTCACTTCTTCACGTTTCAAGATGCTTCATACCTTGTCTTTCTCATGCAGCTTCCAAAAGGCTCCATGTAGCTCCATGGGAAAGATGGAAGAGAAACATTTGGTCCTCCTGGCATGCGTATCCTGATAAGTTATTGCAATGAGGTCGGAATACGTTTACCTTGGCAGGTCTGGTTTCATCCTGAGCTCACAGGGTCCATCAGAAGATGCACGCTGTGGTGTGCCTGGAGTCTTTTAGTCCTTCTGTGCTTCTGAGTGCCCGACGTCCAGCGCCTCTGAAGGGCTGTGACTTCCCAAAAACCCTGAGGCTGTGATCTGGAGGTCAGATGAGCTGTGGGGAGGGGAGGTAAAAAATTGCTAATCGCTTTTTTGATACTGTAAGTTGTGTGTTTAAATTGGCTGAAGAGAAGGTCAGTAGAAGTTTTGCTGAATAAACACGTACTTCAGTGCTGATAGGAAGTTTAGTCCCAACTGAGAAGATGTGCTTCCAGATAAATAGAAAGGTCACTCAGTTACTTTTTTACATTTATTTGTGCTTTCTGCATAGAGAAGGAACACCTGGACGCGTTCCTGTGTGATCTGATCTAGGTGGTCCTGCTCCAGCAGGGGGATTGGACTAGATGATCCTTTGAGGTCCCTTCCAATCCCCAACATTCTGTGATTCTGTGAAGGAAACGGTGCAAGATCTTCTCTGGAGGCAAATGAAGTTTGCTAGCTCATCCACTGTATGTAGGGGAGAAGTTGGGCACGTTGTGCTCTGGTTGCTGTCTTCTCTGACTGCAGGCAGGAGAGACCTGTAGCACTTTCCATCTCTGTTCCGATCACACGTAACCAAGTTTGTGTGTTGTTCCTAAGGGCTGTTCTGTTACAGCAATGCCAAAATAGGCTTATTTTATTTACAGCCAGTGTTGTGTGGACATAAACATTTTGACTTCACCAGAGAAAGAAGTCGTCTTCATTTAAGAAGAATTGAAAATGATAATTACTTGCTAATTATTACTCTGCAGCTTAAATTTTTAGAGTTTGAGAAATTAGCATGTGCTGTTAGCATGCTTCAGTGGTTATTTCAGGTAATTTCTCCTTTCAGTCATTTTGTGTTCCCCGGTGAATCCCATCTACATGAAAGCTGCAGCTGGTGGGCCGCACCACCATGAACCAACTGGTGCTCAGGGCTTCAGCATCATCTGATGCTCTCAGGGCGCCGCGTGGCCTCAGGCACCCGACGCTTTGCACATCTGCATTTCTGTTTGGGGGAAGTCTTGGCACTGAGTGCATCGTGTGATACACAAGCATCAGTTTGTGGTGCACTTTTCTTAAGAGGGTTTGCTCTGCATGTTGAAGTGTTCGAGCTACAGTGATAGACACTGGACGGATCTTCACTGGTGTTGTGGGGCGGCCTCTACTATGGCCAAGCTTAGATGCTTTCTCTTCGTTTTCTCCAAACTTTGGGTTTTTTTACTCTGGGGAAAGGCATCTCCAGTGTGGGAAGACAGATAAACCTAAACGTTGCTTCAGGTTTTCCTGTCGTGAGTAATAAATGCCAGCACCTCTTTTGGTCTGAGAGAGACTTCGTCTAAGAACATTTGATTTCCTAGACTGATGATCAGAGAGATTTACCTCAACGTGCTATCAGCATAAGATTAAGCGTCTAAAGTTGTTTTTTGAGAAAGAACACCTTTTTTTTCTTGAACTATTAATTAGCACTATGTATCCTGAATGACTGCAAAGTAAAATTCTAGGAAGCTAGGCAGCTGCTTGGAGTGGAAGGTTCTTTAAAATTGTTTTATTAGGCATGACTATTTATGAGGGCCATAACATTTTTAGTTCCCCATCTACTTGCCCATCTATATGTTTACTTTTCCACACGTTAGCTTGCAGTTTGTTTGTCTTCTTACAATCAATACCTTTCACTGGATATTCACTCTTGCTTATTCCTGCATCCAACTTAAAAGGAATTGTCTTGAAATCATTTGACCCAAGTTTATTTTCTATTCTAGAATACGTTAATAATTTAAGAAAATTTGCCAAATAGCTTTGCCTCGTGTTCACTCAGCAACACCATGGTGAGGAAAAATTGTAACTGTGGTGAGACCTGTCTGGACTTTACTGTTACGAGCAATGTTTGATCCCCAGGTATTTCTGGGAAGTTGGAATTGCTCCCATTTCTAGGGGCAATGGATTTAAACTGAAAGGGCAGATTTAGGTTAGATATAAGAAAGAAATTTTTCACTCTGAGAATGGTGAGGCAGTGGAACAGGTTGCCCAGAGAAGTCGTGGATGCCCCATCCCTGGAAGTGTTCCAGGCCAGGTTGGATGGGGCTTTGGGCAACCTGGTGTAGTGGGGGGTGTCCCTGCCCATGGCAGGGGGGTTGGAACTAGACGATCTTGAAAGTCCCTTCCAACCCAAACCATTCTATGATTCTATAAGTTCAGGGCCTCACAATGACCATTTGTGCTGCACTGGTGTCCCACCGGATTGCCAGCCTTTCTCTAGTGGAGTGCTTTTAACACTTCCACAAATTTTCTCTTGAAAACTGAGAAGAGAAGATAGTGATTTTGGTAATTGCCGGTATTATGTTGCCTGAAAAGAGTCAGTGCGTGATCACACCTTCTCAAATCCCCAAATTCAGGGTGAGGGTTTGAATGTGCCCAGCTCCTGGCATCAGCCATGTGTCCTCTTCCTGGGAGCCCTCCTGAGGTGGCCGCTCTTCCTGCGGCTCTGGTGCCAGACCCGCCGGGAGGTACCGGTGTGGGTGAGACGGTGCCCGGCGCGGTGAGTGCGCGTCGGGCTACAGAGACTCAGCCATGGCGATCTGAGGATCCTCCCTTTATTTTGCTCAAAACCTCAAACTGAGTATTGCAGGGTTTGTTTTTTTTCTCCTTTTACATTGAATTATTCAGTAGTTGAAGTGAGTAAAATTAAAGATTTCTAAACTAGTGACGTTTGGAATATAAGAGGGTAGCAAAATCTATTTCATTTGAACTCTAATCTCTGGTCATGTATCAAATGAATAAAATGCAATAAGTGTGGAGAAATATGATTTATAACAGCAGCTGAAGTCTGGCGCTGAATGCCCTGAAACGCCGAGATTGTGTGTCAGTCAGTTTAGCGGAGCAGCGGTGAAGGTGAAGAATGAAATGAAGACTTTCTCCGGTGATGTAATCTTTGGAAGAAATGACAGATGAAGAATTATTTGTAGCTCAGAGGAGCTAAGTGCTCAGCCAGCGAGAGAGGAAAAGCCATGATTTTAGTCATGGAAGTTGGGGGGGTACGTTACTTCTGTTGCACTTTGTGTTTGTCTCTTTTAGTGACGTGTAACTTGTTTTATAGTTATTATAACAAACACGAGTGTCGTTCAAGAGATATTAGACAGTTCTGAGGACTGATAATGGGATTTTGTGAGCTATCAGCTTCTGTCTGTGCATGAAATACAGCCAAACTCAGCTGTCACTGAGATTTCTTACCACCTGAAGGCCCTTTAGTGACCCAAGCGAAATGATTTGCTGGGTCTCAGGACACCACTCCTGTGGACAGACGTCCGCGCTGGATAACAGCACATCACAGCTGAGCTCCCTGTGGGAAAACTTCATCCCTTTCATAAATTCTTCCATCAGCTTATGGATATGCAATTAGTATGGAAAAAAAACGAAAGGAGAGGTACGTGCAGCTGTTTCCCGTCTCTCCGTCGCCGTTCCCTGTGTTCACAGGTGCAGGTCTGGGAGGGCCCATCCTCACCCGAACCTGAATGTGGGTCACAGCCTTGCCCGTGGGTCGCAGCCTTGCCCACGTCTCTGGCTGCCCACCCACCACCCTCGGATCTGCAGCAGGACACACATTTCTTGTCACCATGCCGGGAACGGCGGCGTGTGCTCTATGTCCAGAAGATAAAAACAAGAGCAGATGAAGATGCAAAAGGAGACAGAACTTCATCTTACTTTAGTGGTGGACCTCACTTCAAATGTTACTGTCCTTGCAAGACTGTTTTGCTGGCACCTCCTTCTGTGCCAAATTCCTGCTTCAAAGAGATAACAAACTTCAGAAATCCTCATAAAGTCAGTTCCAGAGAGTCACTGATTCGAAACAACTTTAATCTTTTGTTGACTTAAGCCAGAGCCATCACTGTTCATTTCTTGGCTGAGCAGCTCCCAAGTGATTCTGAGTAGTTCCTGGGCATCTTTATTGTCTCTGTAACTGATACAGAAAGTGATGACGGCTCTTTTTTCCAGCGGATGTGGAATCTCTGCTGAATACAGTCTGTATAAACCATTTGACTTGTGGGATCGTCTTTGTTGCTGCTTCCATTTCTCTTTTAGCCATTTGATGCCCTTTGAAAGCAGCAACATGCTTTTCCGTCGCTGCTCTGTCCAATTATCTGAATAATTTAATTTCCTTCTTGATAAGCTGCTAGAGTTTCTCTCAAAGGCTGGAGAGACAAAATTCCTCCTCCTCCTGCATCTGCATCATAACCCTCAGAGCAAGTGCTTTATCATTTGGTATTTTGAATTATTGTACAAGTTATGGATATAAGCCATAAATATTTATTTTTTCTGATGTATGCAAATTTCTTACACAAGGCAGTTCCAGTTATAAGGGAACAAGGTGTGGAAAACACTAAGCTCGAATAGCTAAAATATATTTAAAATACCCACATTTACTTCGACTTCACTCTGCATGTTTGCCTGAAAAACTGCGTGTGTCGGGTGCTCTTGGGATGTGAAAATTTAAGTCGGCTTTGGCGTGTGTGACATGGGAAGAGGGAAAAGTTCTCTAGTGCAGCAGAGGGAATTGGAAATTAGTCCTTTTAGCCCTTTTCACCACTGCACCGTCTGCCTTCGCGTTTGGCCTCTGCAGGTGGTAATCTTCCAGACCACGACCCAAATTTTCCCTTTGCTATGCCAAGCCTCCTGCTGCCACAAACGCATTGCGACACGATTCATCACACCCATTAGCTGCATCCCGCTGGGGTAACGCCGGCGTCGCCGAGGCAGGACCCGCCGGGAGCGGCGAACGCGGCGGCGGCCATCGGCACTATCGTGCTCTCGCTCTGCCGCCCGCGTGCCACCCCCGTGCCAGTGCCGGTCGTGTTTCGCCGTACCGTGAGGAGGGAAGGAGATCCCACCTGGTGCTTGTGTCGAGGGGAATTTCACGGCTTTGGGCATGTTCTTCTCCCGAACCTCTGTGCTCCAAGATGTGACTTGGAGTAACTTTTCTGAGCATCACCGGCTGTCGTCAGATGAGATGCGACATCGGAGCTTGCTTTGGCCGCCAGCGGTGCCTCCAGGCAGGGCAGGAGCTGCCATGGGTGCTCTGCAGGTGCCCTTTGCTCTGGGCAGTGTGTGGCATCCCGCCAGCTGTGCCAGGGCTGCTCGTGTGTGCCTGAGACACGGCCACCCTCGTCACTGTGCGCCAGGCAGGAGCCGTCCTGCTTCCGAGAGAGGGGATGGAGATGGAGAGGGGTGAGGGGAGGCGGTGGGGAGCACGGGGCTGAGGGCCCTGGGGCACAGCCGCGGACAGTGCTGGAGTGAACACGGATACTTAAAGGGGGCCTACAGGAAAGCTGCAGAGGGACTTTTTACAAGGCTGTGGAGTGACAGGACAAGGGGCAATGGCTTTAAACTGAAAGGGCGGATTTCAATTGGATATAAGGAAGAAATTTTTCACTCAGAAGGTGGTGAGGCACTGGCACAGGTTGCCCAGAGAAGTTGTGGCTGCCCCATCCCTGGAAGTGTTCAAGGCCAGGTTGGATGAGGCTTTGGGCAACCTGGTGTAGTGGAGGGTGTCCCTGCCCATGGCAGGGGGGTTGGAACTGAATGATCTTTGAGGTCCCTTCCAACCCAAACCATTCCATGATTCTGCTGCAACAGGGCGATTAAGGGAACTGGGAGGGGTTTACACTTCTCTTTAGAAACGCTGTTCATGGCAACCTGGTGTGGGTCCTGAGGCAGGGTGGGCTTGGAGCCACGATGGTGACGTCTCCGGGAGCACCCAGCTCCTTGAGTTGACTTTGATTTTGCCCTCAGCAAGTTGGTCTCTCAGATGCTTCTACTTGAGGCATTCTCAATTTGTCAGTATAAATACTGACCATGCACCTCAGCCAGTCGCTGTCACGGAGCATCGTGGCTACGCGGGTGCTTCAGGAAAGCACCTGTGTGAGCCGTGGAAGCGACGTGTCCCCCAAGATTGCTGCCTGCCAGGGGGTCCTGCCCCACTGGGATCATTTCTAAGGGCTCTCCAGGTAAAGTAGAAAGCTCTTCTTTGCCTCTCTGCAGGTGTTTTTTTTGAAGCTGATGCATGCCAGAGAGAAGACTGTACCGGTAAAGTGAGTCATGTTGCTCCATGAAGGTTGCTCGTTGCTCCGTGGAGGTTGCTCGTTGCTCCTGAGCTCGAGCAGGACTGGGCAGCAGTGAAGGGTTGTTTATAGTCCTCGAAGCCAACGTTTGCAGAAGTTGTTCTTAGTCTGGGTCCCCTGTGTGTTCTCCTGTCCAGGAAAACTGAATATTGTCATTTAACTTAACGCTGCTAACGGCCACTTTGCTTTTGGTCACCCTTGGAGGTGAAACTGTGGAAAATCAGCTGATGAGTGGATGTTGCTGTGCAATAACATGCAAGGCTTGGCTAGTTTCTGGAAGAGATTAATGACATTTTTCTTTCTGCTTCAATGGTGGTGATTCTTCAAATCCGAATCTTTTCTCAGCTCCCTCCTTGTTCTCTTAATGGGATTAATAATTGTCTCCAGTTCAATGCATGAAACAAACTCAGCCAGGCACCCAGTGTTTTTGGGATGATCTATTAGTTGTTACTTCTGTAGTTTATTTGGAACTCTAAATCTCTGTTTAGTAAGGATAAACACAGAGATCACATCTGAAAAAAACCACAGAACAGTCTATGAAATGTAGTCCTTTTATTATTAGCACAGGAAAAAAAGCCTTCAAAGGCATGTGAGCCTGTGGGAAGGAGAGAGTTGTCTTAAACTGCCCTGATACAAAAAAAAAAAAAAATATTTAAAGGCAAAAATGTTTCTCCCCGCCTGTGTGAGAGGTTTTGTTCTGGGCTCACTGAATTCTCCACTGTCCCACCTCTGGTGTCTTGGGCCAGCAGTGGGGTGCCTGGCCGGGGGTTCGGGTGCTGGGTCCCCTCTCGTCACTGCGGAGCTGCCACCACGAGTGGATTATTTCTGCTCCTGTCGCTGGATTTCAGCGCCGTGCCGATAGGAGCTCTCGCTTAGTGAGGGCCAGCAGATAGCTGATGGCCTCTTGAAAGAGTGAGGCGTGATTGTTATTACTGGATGTAAAAGAAAAATAGTCTGGAGAGCTACTTTCCAAACTTTAATCTTCTTTACTTTCATATTTCTGAGGCAACCGTGATGTTACTCTGTGGGTACTTGCTGTTCCCGCGGAACTATTTTTGTTTTGCCATTACACTGAAATATATCCGCAAAGTTAACCTGCAGTTTTTTCTGATCCACCAGATGTAATATTGTGAGAATTTCCAAAGGACACTAACTTAATAGACCAGCTATTTTCACTGATGAAAGCCATCCAACCTCAGGTCTGCTGCAACCAGCCCGCAAAGTGATTCCTCCCAGACGCACTAAGCTCCTTGTTGAGCCGTAGAACAAACATGGCTTTAGCTTGAAAACTGATTTGCAAAAAAAATAAAGTAAAAAGGAAGCCATGGGGCTGCAGGCGTGCCCCAAAGCCTACGTGTCCCCCGTGCCGTACGTCCCGCTGCGCGCCGGGGAGCTCCCCGCTGGCAGGGGAGCTCAGGAGCCGCGAGCGTTTGCTGAGCACCCCGGTGCTGTCAGCGGCGGAGCAACCGACCGCCAACGGGAAATTTTCTGAAACTGAAATCCCATCATTTCCTCCGGTGTCACCTTTTGTATAATTGCTAAGCACAGAATTTGTAATTAAATGGTACGAAAGCTTCTGTGACATTCCCATAGATGTTCCACAAAGGCTATTTGCTGCCTTGCTATTTTGTGCAGTAATAACTGCAATCAGCATAACTACTATGATTTGTTGATCAGACATCCCTTGGGTAGCATCCCTTGTCATTCGTGAAGCGCAGTGAGCGTCACGATTCGCAGACCGTTGCCTGTCTCACGTTGCTGTTGAGTTGTGTTTCGGAAGCAGCGCTGATGCTCACCTCGGCACAGGAACGTGGTTGGCTTCCACACCATAAAAGTGTGGAAAAAAAGTGTTTTTTTTCCATAAAAGCGCACAGCGACCGGTACAACAGCACAAACAGGCAAAGTTTGGTGAAATTTTTACAAAGAAAGTAGGCGTTACATCTTCCCAACAGCGAATCAAAGTATACTTATTGAGCAATGGAATTAATAAGTTGAAAAGTGAAGAGAAAAGAGCATATTGAATAGTCACCCATTCGTACCCTTGAGTAGAGAGTCCTGAGGAACAAGCATGTGTAGTCATGTAGTTGATGGCTGTCGTAGTGCCCGTGTACCAGGAGACCAACTTAAGGTAGCGCAGGGAGCCCTGGTTTGACGATACGGCGCTTGGCTGCTTGGCATGGCAACCTTTAGTGTTTGGTGTGAGTGGAGAGCGTGTGTGTTGGTGTACGCGTGTGGTTTCTCCCCATAAAATATTGAAATGCTGTAAAAGTATGATGAACTACTGATGCAGGGTGGATTCTATTAATCCCATTAGGAGCAGTGGGTTAGAACGGCGGGTAAGTGGTGGAGTCACCGTCTCTCATCTATTAAGTGACCTCCCCCAACTGGAAATCCATCTCTTGGAGCGTTTGCGAGATGTTTGCCCCTTTTGTCCAAAATGCGGGAGCCTGGATTTGTGATTTTTTTTTTTTTTCCCCAAAAATAATGTTAGCTTAAAAGAAAGGGAAAACACTTCCCCTAAGCGCTGCTAAAACCTTCAAATACAGGAGTTTTGCGGATTTTTTTTTTTTTTCTCCAAACTGCTCCATTCTCCAAAGGGCACTGCTAAAAGACAGCTTGAGCAGATTATGATGCTTAAAAGGATGGGGATGGAGGCGGGGGTCCTGGAAGTCGCCCGTAGATAAGCTTCAGGGCGGTGGGGTATTATCTGCAGTTGAGCTGGTACCATCCAAGTGCAGAAAGCGAGCGTGGGGCTGGATCCGCGGGAGCCCGGGATGTGCATGGGCTGCTGGAGAGCCTCAGTGGGGCATGAAAAGAGGATTACTAAGGCAGGTCGGTAAGGAGAGCTGACAGGACAGCTTCACACATAATATTTTATATTTCTCAGACAACAGAAGTGCAGAATCCTTGTGGAAAGACATGGTTGCCTGGATAAAGTTGCCGTTGCCTGAAACTTCCATAAATCAAGCTGTCTGAGGAAATGAGAACGGCGTTTGCTTTTCCAGCTCGGTTGTTTTTTTTCCAGTTGAGGGCATGGTGCTGCCAGGAGGGGGTTGTACTGGGGGGTCCTTTGCCCCCGCGTAGCCCACGCAGGGGCTGTGGCCACAGTCTGTCTCTGCCATGCAGAGCTGCGGTTGGAGGGGCAGAAGGGGTCCCAAAAAGGATGCGAGCAGCTGTGGACTCTTCAGTCTCTCTGGAGTTTGCAGTTTTCGGGGTGCTTTGCAACTGGAGATATTTGTGCAGTGGTATCTGCCCTGGGTGCTGGCCAGAAGGCACCGTACTAACTGCTGGTGTTGCTCTATGAGAAACGGGACGTAGCCCCTTGCAGAAGTTTGGGTAACGAATGGCCAACACCGTTGTTGGAGGTAGAAGGGCAGTGGTTCTTCCTAAGAGCCTGTTTAAACTCAGAGTACAAGAAACAGAGATTTCACTGGAAAACAGGTATTTTCCTTTTTTTATTTTCCTTTAAAACGGCACGGTAACTTCAGCGGGTAGGGGCATTAGACACTAAAATGTCTGAGAACACAGTTTTATTCAGATCTTTTTACTTTCCATATTTTTGCAGACGTATAATGCAGTGGGAGCTAATTTTAATTTTTATTAAAAAATGTTTCTCGTTCTTATATTTGCACAACATAATGCACAGAATGAGATGAAATCTTCAGATGACCTGGAAGAGTCTTCTGGGAGATTTATAAACTGTCTACTTCATGTGTAAGAACATTTGTTTTTTAATTCCCATATGAAAGTGAGATAAATTGGTTTGCGATAACACAAGTGCAAAAATATCTCAAGTTACCACTTTATTTCCATATTACAAAAATAACACAATTCACTGCATAATTAGGAAGCTGAATTAGATAAAAGGAGCGGTTGTTCTTGATTAGGCTGTGAATGCAAAGCGTCAGCCTCCAAAAAGTACGACTAACTCCTAAGGAGACTTCCCTTAAGATCTGCAGCTGGAAGTTTAGTTATTATGGTCCAGCAGTTGGAAATCTATCTGCTGGGTTAGTGAAGATGGAGAGGGCTGATCCTGCAGTGCTTTACTTCTGAGAGTAATCCTGGCTCATGCAAAATGGTCCATTGATATAATTTGTTCCATCAAAATTGCTGGTTATTAGATGTGTGTATTCAAGACCAGTCTGATTTTCTCTCAAGGTTTTGAAGGTAATTTTCGTCATTTGCATGAATGAAGCAAGAATCTGGAAAACATAGAAATCTAAAATTCAAATGGAAATCCTTTATGTAAAATAAATGATAAAATCTAGGTGCCTTTGCATGTGAATGATATCCTTAGGGTTGAGTTTTCTCCAGTGCACTGCTTCAAAGTCTCATGCATTTGTAACGGCAGTGTGTTAAGTTTTAGCATTAAGTTAAAATTTGTCAAAATTCAGAGTCTGCTTGAGAGAGAGAGGGAGATGTGAGTGAGGGGGGCCCTCCAGAATGACTTTGTCCTTATGTCATAGCAAACGTGGCTTCAGACCCTCCATGGGAGTGGGCTTGCGGAGACCGACACAGCGTTGGTTTTGGAGAGCTTTGATTTCCACTGGCAATACTTAGTGCAATCCCAGTTCTCATTCATGTCAAGTTTGAACATCTCTCACGAAATCTGCATCTTAATTTCTTAATTTGATCTCAGGTTTGGAAACTACCAGGTTTCACCAGCCAGCTGTAAAAGGCGTGCATGAATTATTAGACTCCCATTGTCGGTTAAACCTTATCCTTTGTATTTTAAGTCACCCATTTGCATTCATCTAAAATGCTTTCAGAGAGTTTATCAGAAGAAGTGAAATAAGAAATGAAATAAGTTTCATGTAAACTGCATTTTTATGTTTGACTGGTAAAACCACAAAGCAGAGATAAAATACATAAAACTGAGGCTCTGCATAATGAGCATATCTATTAGTTTCCCTTATCTTTATAAAGCTCCCATTTGTCATGAGAAGCATTGTGTGTCACTCATCCTGCCCTGTTCTACAAAAGCTCTTTTCTCTCTTTCCTCTTATCTCCCATCGGCATTTGCCAGGAAGGAAACTTTGCTGCCACGAGAGGCCCCGTTGACTAAATAATCATTTAACCTTCAACCCCTTAATAGCAGAAGGAAATAAAAATTAATACCAGTGTGCATCTAGATAAAAATGTTACTGGCATTCTGCTGGTTCCAGCTTTTGCAATCTCAGCAGCTTTGGATTAAGGGGAAAACGTCGGGTCAAACCATCCCCAGGGTAAGTCCCCTCCCAGTAAGGCCAGATCCCCACTGCTGTAGCCCATGGAAAACTACACAGGTTACCACATGTAGGTAACAAATACTTCTATTGAGGATCCATTTGAAAACTTCTTGCTACGTAGTGCTTTTGAAAGTAGCTCTTACTCAAAATGCATCTTTAATTCTGCTTTTTTTAGGATCTTTTTTTGCTGTCACACACGGCGTGTCTATGACGTACGTGTCTGAGTGTGGTGATATAAAGTTGCTTTGCTTAACTGATGAGTTCATCAAAATTCCTATGGGGAGCTGTTTTACATGCTGAAGAAGTGGGATTTGGGTGGAGAAAATCTGTAATCAAACATAAATATGCTATTTCTATCTGTGGAACATAAACAACGAATTACATGTGTCATACTGGAGATGCTGTGCCATTAACTTTTTTTTCCTTTTTTTTTTTTTCCCCACTGTGGTCCAAATTCCTGCTTTCTGTATAAAAGTTTTTATTTTCTCTAGCAAAGTGAATCAAGAGGTAGTTTCAAAATATTACCGTGCCGTTTTCACCATATGGCTGCTCGAACAGACTATCTGGGAGTCCAAAACACGGCTTTGAAGCACCGATACATCTTCTGTATTGGTGACAGAGCTCTTCCCTGACGTGGATCTTTTCTAACCTCATGGCAATGTAGATCTCATTCCGTAGCAATGTAGAAATTCTGCTGAGTGGGTATTCAGTGCCTGTCAGGTTTAGTTGCACATCTTGTGTATAGAAACAGAGATGGTTCTCGTTAAGCACGTGGTACAGAGCCGCATCCTTTCAGAGGGAAGCAGAAGGACTGCAGACGTTATTTAAGCAAGCTTTCTTCCCAAGTGTGAGCAGAGACGTGTGGTCTGAATACAGAGCTGGGAACCAGACAGTCCCCAGGAGTAATGTCATTTGTCAAGGGTGCAGTCCACAGCATCCTCCCAGCCCTCAGAGGTGTGGGTACCTGCAGCTCCCGTAGCAACTGAGGGAGCTCTCTGTGAAATAGAGATAATAATCATCTTACTTAGCAAGGATAAAAGCTGGTAGTAAGTTACAAACACTTTGCAGATAAGAAGGGTATCTTCTTGTTTATCCTTCAGCCCTTAAATGTTCTCTTTTATATGCTTCATTTCCAATTTTCAAAGACCTATTGAATTTCATTAATAAATGTTGAAATCTCTGCTGTTTATATCAACGCACTCGACCCCGACTGAGTTCCAGCTGATTTATGTGAGCGAAACAGAAAGGAGGATCTGCTCCAAGGCAGCAAACGCGTTGCAAACTGTCTTCTCTCTGAAATGGCCGTGCAAGATAACTAGGCATAGTGCTTGTGTACATAGAAATAAAGGTATAGAGTATATATCTGTAGTGGAACAAGGTTCAGCTGCCAGGTGGAAGGTGAGGAAGGACAGCCAGGTAGTAACTCTGCAGCAAGGAGCAGCAGGGAACAGCACTGCCTGACTGCAAAAAACAAACACCGTGTTTCACAGCAGTGCTGTAGGATAAATTCAGAAAATAATCCTCCAGCAAGGAGGCTTCAGCGGAGCATGGGTTGGGAGCATCGTGTCTCCGGGAAGCAGCAGGTCAATGGCAGAGTCGAGGTCAGGAGGAGACAGAAGGGCCTGAGGTCTTCCAGTGACTGAATCTGGGAGAAATTACCCCCTTATCTGCCAAAGACCAAGGGGCAGCGTGGTACCGTGCTGCTCTTTGAAAGTTCTCCAAAAGACAGTAACTATTTAAATATAGAGGAGAAGGTAACAGAAGGGTGTGGTGGCCACTTGCTCGCCATGCCACCAGGAGAGGACAATTACCAGCTTCATTCAGATACAGACCAAACGTTTTGGAGACCTCAGTGCTCTGCAAGAGTCCGGTTAGGAGGCTGTGACACCTCCGTCGGAGGGTGGTTGTAGGACATGGGTAGCCAGGGTGATCTGTCAGAAGTAGTTCTGGTGTAAATGGCTTTTTCTTGGGGCAGTTTAGATGAAGTGACTTCCTGGGCTCCCTCCCAGCCTCAGATGGTGTAACCTGGCCCAGCGTACCTTGTCACAAGACGAGATGGGTTGTGTCCCAATGTCCTGACTTCAGCAAAATTTCCAACAACATCAGTGTCATTTCCTTCTGATAATGAGTAAACAGAAACGCAGAAAGCACTTTAGTTTTTGCTTGTCTGCACCTGTACGGAGACGCATCCATGCACAGCACGTTTTTTATGTTTTCTGTAAGGCATTTTATTGCTTCCAGTGGTGGTCTTAATCACTGTGATAACAACTGTTATGTAGATGTAATTAGCAAGTCTGGGGACATTCATATTTTTCTAAATATGGGAATTTGGAAATACCTGGGCAGAGTCAGCATTTTACTCTGCCATTATATTTATTCATGGAGTTTTTCCACCAGAAATTCAGACTGATTTGCACTGAACAGGAGGAGAAGAGGAAATAGTGCTCTGAAGAAATCGCCCTCAATGTGTAATGATTTTCCCATCTATGTGGATTTACCATATGTTTAATTTTTGAAGAGGATCCACAGAGCCTTTGCTCCCTCTTCAGCTCCCTCATGCCTCTATTGTGCTGTCTCTGGGCTTTTTAACTTTCCTGATCCTCTTAAGTCACAAGAATTGTTCTAGTTTATCTATTATGTGTATCCAGTGAAAAGATGATTTTTTAAAAAAGAAGGGAAAAAGGCCTTTCCAGCCCTGTATGTTTGCAGAGTATGTTTTTAAATCCTTATGGTTTCTTTGGATACTCATCTCATGGCAGAACCTGTTCTCTGACTTGCATATATACTATTCTTTCGTCGCAAGCGTAGCTGAATGTCACGAGCACACAAGTCATCGTGTGTTCTCTGCAAGTTATTTCAACAAATTGTGGAGAATTAAAGTATAGTAGAACAAAAAAAAACCCTCACCTTCCTCAACTTAAAAAAAAAAAAAAATGTTTACTAGCCTATATTATTATAGTTCCTTTTCTGTAACTTGCAGTAGACCTACATTTAAATTTATACCAGCGTTATGGAAATCCAAATGTGATCTTCACTCTTCAAAGCTCTACCATAAGCATACAGCAGAAATCGTGGTGTTAAGGACACTGGAAGTTGGTAGCGTTGAGCCTGCCAAGAGGCTGTTGCCACAACAGGGAGCTGATGCATGTTGGACCTCGCGGTGTTTTGCAGCGCAAAGGTCTTGGCTCACACATCTTTGGTTGCAAACTCATTCAGAAATGCTTTTAAACGGTCACTTAATGTTGGAAATGCTGCAGCCTGCTTCCCAGTCATCTTAGTTGTAATAGTGTCTCATGTGTTGTGTCTCCTAGCTCTACATACAAACTACCACACTTACAATATCCATGAACTTAAGTGCTTCAGTGGCCCTGGGGATGCTTTACATGCCGAAGGTGTACATCATCATCTTCCACCCGGAGCTAAACGTCCAGAAACGGAAACGCAGCTTCAAGGCTGTGGTCACAGCAGCGACCATGTCGTCACGGCTCTCGCACAAACCCAGCGACAGACCCAACGGCGAAGCCAAAACGGAGCTGTGTGAGAACGTAGACCCAAACAGTAAGTACTGCTGATCTTCTCCTCGTTGGCTGCCTGGGGGTTTGGAGGCATTGACCGAAATTCGAATGTTAGGGTCTTCGTATTATTTACTCATCTCGGTTAAAGATTTTTGATATCTCCCACATATTATTTTAAATTCTCTATTTCTTCCTCACTTTTTTTGAGTTGTGCCAGTTGGCAGCAACTCCCCTCAAAAAGTTTGGTATCTGTGAGTAACTCCTCCTCCTTTCCCTCCTCTTGAGTAAGAGATCAGCAGCATCCTTGAGTACTGGACCCTTCAGCCTGGGGTCCTTCCTAACTCTGGCAGGTGCAGTTTCCAGGATGGATGGAGGGACAAGGACCAAACTCACTGATAACTCTGCTAACCTGAGTTACAGTTTTGTTTCTTGCAAAGTTTCTTTGCAAAAATCTAACGATCCTTGAAGATTCCCACTTAAGGATTTTATCCGGTCCTCTAAAAGTGAATGCAAATCTTGCCACTGATTTAACAGGAAAACAAGTCGAAAAGATGCTTCCAGTTTCTTTAATGTGCCTAGCATGGGATATTGTAGCACAAAATTACATACTGAGGCCATCAAATTTGATTTGCATTTGAATCTGGAAGGAGTTGAGGAAGGAGACAGCTGCACAACTTCCTAGCATATTGGGAAGGTTTAGACATGTCTGCAGTTTTTAAGAAAACCAGATCTGAACGTGGAGAAATGCCCTTTCCCTGCCCGTGATCCGTTCACCCGTTTGCTGCTGAAATCCCTGCCACTTCTTGTCTGTTAACTGCCGACTGAGTATCTGCCTCAAAGCAGAAACTGCTGTCAAAGCCAAGTGGAAGCAGCCTGCAAATTGCTGACACAGCACTTCTCCTCCCTTTGTTCACCCCTGCAGTATTTTTCTCTGATATCTCACCATGCAGGTAGACAAAACATACTCCAACTGGAAAAACTAAATTTTTCTTTGGAAACTGAACTAGCTGAACTACCTGAGCTATGATTCTGGCATAAGACAGGAAGGAAAAGCTTCTGCTAAATTAAAGACCGGGCAGGAAAGGCCTTTGAGGATGGAGGGAGAGAGACAAGGAGGAGGGAAGGGATGGAGGGAAGGGGATTTTGGAGGACGGCTGGGAAAGGGCAGGTGAGTGTGTTGCTGAACTGCATTTCACCCAGTGCTGTTCTGGTCAAATGAGTTGGAGGTAGTTTCTCCTCCAGAAAAATAAAATAAAAATCTAAAAATTTCCACTCAAAGACTTGAGCAACAAAACACCATAACATTCTGATGATGAAATGTTTGATGTAGAAACAGAGATGTTTCTCGACTACAGCTCTGGGTTCCCCCTCCCGGTCTCATTCTCCTGCGCTGCATCTTATTGCTGTTTTCAGACTTCTGAGAATATTTCCCCCCCCCAGCCCCTGCCAAAGAACAGACAGATTTTTCCCCTGGAAAGGAGATATGTTTATTTAAAAGAAATACTGCTCACTTAAACCCCCATACTTCTGGCAAAATACAACATTTTTTCATCCAGGACTATAGACTAGGATGTGTTTTTAGGAGGCAGGAGGAGGACAGGACAGAAGCCCAGCTGCCCAGACCGACTGGTCTCTGCCTTAAGCATCCAGCCTTCGTCCTGCTCTTGTTAACACTGCCTTAAAGCTGGACTAAAGGCTCCACACAGCTTCAAAATCAGTGTGCTTACATGTAGGATTCTAAAGCATGTAAATTTGTCAGTCAGGAAACGTGCAACAGCATTCATGTATATGTCTCTCCCCAAATACTGGGCTTTTAAATTGTTTATGGTTTGGAAAATAAGTTTTATTTTAAGTCTTTTAATTATTTATGTGTTTAGTACCATCTGTTCATATTATCAGCTGCACCTACTACTACTGTTTCATTCCCTGGGTATGTGTGTTCATAAAAATTATTAGAAAATCAAATGGAATAAACTACTGCTGTACTGAAAGTATTGGGGTACATTGAGTCTCAGCGTAGGCTACTGCTCCAGTTAATGGGAGCTTTCCTGGGGCATTCAGTGGGTTGTCAATGAACCCCCTATTCAGGCAACATTCAGCATGTCTGTCTATACCAGTAATTCACTGAACACTTGGATTGAGTCTCTTTTTTTAAAAAATAATCAAATATTTTGTTTAAAAAAATATTTGCAGGTCCATATTTAGGTGGGAAAATTGAAAGCAATAGTTATAAGCTCAAACAAAGCAGTGCCATCCAAGCAAAACTCTCCACATTTTCAATGAAATTTTGAAAATGAACTCCAAAAAGTAAATGAGGTTTTGGTGTTTTAATTGCAGTTTAACTGAGGAGCACAGAGGTGGGAAGTCCTGGTTGTTAGTTCTGTGCCAGGCTCCTCTGAAACTCACTACGTTAGGCTGGAGGTAAATTAATTGAAGGGGATTAAAGGATGAGTCTGAGGCTCATCAGCACCGTGCAAAGGTAGCTCAGATGCAGGTGGGGCTTAGCTACCAAAGGTTTTCTCATAAGTGTGAAAGTACAGTTGTGTTTTCCAGTTTGATTTTCTAGTATATCTTCTGGTGATGCTGCTGTTCATGGCTTGCTCAGGGACTGGAGACTGGAGTTGCCATTTCTATTGAAAATACACAAATATTTCATATCTACTAAGAAATTATTAACACCGAGCCACCAGCATGGGATTCATGTACCTCCAAACATTGGGGAATTTGGTGACTAAGCCTGAATTTATGGCTTGTCCTACTTATATGCCCCATGTCCAGGGTCAAAACCAAAAGGAAAATGTGAGAATAGCCTTGAACAAAACCTCCTCCCTCCATGTTTTAGTGTTAACTTGAACAGAACACCTAAGGAACTGGAGATGTGCATGTAAAACTAGAAGGTCTATGAATTACCTGAGTGGCTTCCTAAGAGCAGGTGGTCCTCAGCAGCGGCGCTGAGCATCGTGTGGGACCGCTGCACACAACCCTTGGATGATCAGCAGGAATTTGAGCTTTGAAAAATGTACAGAGCACTTGGGAGAGCTGAGCTCAAGCACTGGGGTGTTACTGGGAGTGTAAAGGAGGGAATGGCATTAACGTGGGGGGACAATCCCTTGGAACGCAGTGACCTTATATCTCACCCATCAGGAGGAATAGGGACTCACTGTGTTGCAGCTTTTTGTTAGGATATATGGGAAGCAAGAAGTTTCACAAGCTGAGCTCCCCAGCCATGACCTGGGAGTGCTTTCATGCTGAGTGGGATCTGTTGAGGCCAGGCTTTGCAATCTAAAGCTGCATTACTTACGAAAACTCCCTTAATCATTCCAGTTTGCCATCTGGTGTGTGCATGCCTGTACTCATTCAACAGCTTTTTCCTGCTAATACATGTTTGCAGCACATTCAGATGAGCAGAATTTGGTGCACAGCAACTTCCATCCGTGTAACGAGTTCATTCTGCTCTCATGTGTCTTTGGTTGAATTTCACACCATTTCAGAAGACGCTTCTCGTCAGGTCTGAAGGTGGGCAGACAGTGAGTGCTCCTGCTCGGGTGTCTGCCTGTGTTTCTGCTGCAAGAGCAGAGTGTCAGACTATGAGAAAAACATCTGAGCCTCCAACCCATGCTCATAGTGAGATTTATGTGTAATTATTCCTTTTCCCTGTTGTTTTAATTCATGGCTGGATCAAACAGAGCCACAGGGAAATCAGCATCTGGGTTGTTTGGTAACGAGGAGGTTGTGCTTCTCGCAGGCTGGATGACCAGACCTTCCTGGAAGGGCGTTTGGTTTCACGTGTTTCCCTCTGGCAGCAGCCATGAGGAGGAAGCTGAGCTGCCCAGTGCTTCCCAGGAGCGGCTCTTCTGGAAAGATGCTTCCTTGCAGGAATTGCGGTAGGGTCTTTTGGGACTTGGCAGCACAGGGAGTGTTGGTCTTCCAGCGTCTCCATTTCCAACCTCATGGGAAAAATCTCACAGTCTGTGAGAATGACTGTGGTCAAGTTTACCCCCTTTTTTATTTGTTTTCCCTCTGCTGTACCAGCAAAGCTCTGAGATCAAGATGAGTAGTGCAGAGTAGCCCAGTTGTATACGGTACGGAACGGGAGACCTGCAGCATCTCCGTGGCAAAGGCCAACTGCATCAAAGTGACAAACAGCTGTTGGGAAGACAGAGCAGCTCGTGGGATGAGACCTTAGTTGAGAAGTGGCAAAGGAAAGATGTCACCACAGATGAGCCAGAAATCTTTAAGGTCTAAAAACTTGTAATTTTCAGTCTAGTTTTCAGTCGGGTTATAAGTTAGTGGACTTTTAAGTTAGCAGATGCTTCGAGGGCTCAGTACCTGTGCAGACATATTGAAGACAATTTCTTCTCTTTCTCCTTTATCTAGCATTAAGTAGACCTCACTTGGCAGTCGATTCAGTTTTCAGTAGTGAAGTGCAGCCGCTGCCCGTTGTCCCCAGACAGACCAGGCATCGTTTCCATGCTTCCATTTTAAAGCAGCACTTTCCCGTGTGCTGCCAGCTCCTCTCTATCGCAAGGGCAGCGAGAGCGGTGTGTGTCCATCCTCATCTTCCTCCATGTGTCAAGAACGGGCGTTGACTTTGTGGGTTCCCATCAGCAAACTGTGGATATTGTACGTGAACATGAGCATCTCCTGTCTCGGACAGACGTGCAGACACTGCTGTGCAAACGCTCCCGTGCTGTGCCCTGGTGTGTTTGTGCACTCACTCCTCTTCATCCTTAGCATGACCTTTCCCATTCCATCTTTCTGAGGGAAAAAAAAAATGAAATGGTTGTTGATGATGCCAAGGAACCTGAGAGTGACTGCATGGGTGAGGAAGGACTGGGGAGTCTCGAATTAACGCCAAAATGTTGCAGAGTTTGCTCAAGGGAGAGGAAAGACAGACCTGCTCTTTTCTGAGCATCTGCTCCCATGTTCAGAGGTACCTGAACTTCCGTGAACTGGGTCATTTCCTGCTAGCCCAGAGTTAATTCTTGTGTTGGTGTCTCTCAGCTTTCCACTATCACTGCTTTAATCTGAGCTCTTCAGCTGGATTAATGTCGTGGCCTCCATGACAGGGCAAAATTTGAAGAGTTTCTTGTGAACAGACCTATTCTACATACCAATGTATTTACTTTTCCTGTAGACTGCATACCACCAGTAAGAAAGAGTGTTCAAAAATCTGTTACTTGGTACACTCTTCCACCTACTGTATAGCTTTTGCCTGCTTTCCAAAAAAAGGTAAGGAAAAATCTAGCTTCTTATTACTTTATTATCAAATTATTATTATTATTATTATTACATACATGAATAAATGAGGAATGTGCATTAGTGCAGCTATGTTCAAACAAGTACCTAACTTAAAAATTGTTCACACACCCGTCACAAAGCTCCCACGTGAAGGGCTTCCTCTGAAACGGGGAGACCCTGACCTGGGCGATTTTGATCCCTGTGCTGAGCCCCAGCAGAACGAGGGACTGGTGGTCTTCTGCTTCCACCAGTGGAGGGGGATCCCAGGAAAGCCTTTGAAGACGTAGATATTTGGTAACAATTTTAAAAAAGGAACAAACAAATGATCAAAAGTTAATTCTGGCAATCAGATCTAGCAACTCACACAATGTTTTCTGAGTCATTTCTAGCAGCTTTGGCAGCAGGGTTGCCTGGCAGCATAAAAATAATGTTTGCTGATGCGTGAGCAATCTTCTTTACTCTAGAATTATAAATGGCTCAAAAAAAGTTTGAAAAATATTTTTTCGCTGTGGGTGATCCCGGTGACCACTCCCGAATAACCATGAGTGAACAATTTTTGAGGGCTGGCTTTTCCTGAGTGTCGTGACTGCCTACGTGGTGATCTTGTGAGCTAATCTTGTACCTGTGACCTCATCAGCCGGGAATTACTGCTTTTCTCGTGAAATTAGGGAAGTGAGAAAGAATTGGATGTTGGAGACAAATAATTAACAACCATTAATAAATATTTCTCCTATCTGCCATTCCGTGTGTGTGCTCAGGCAGCTTTGCCCGCTGCTTCGGGGCTCTGCCCAGGTGTGATGGGTACTGGCCTGGTTACGGCGGTGCTCTGGAGTTGGTGCTAGAAGAAATTGCTGTATACAGCCTTTAAAATGTTTAGCTGAGCCCTAATAGGTGAGAACTTATTGGAATAAGGTAGGAATGTTGCTTGGTGTCATAGAAAAAAAAATACTAATATCGTTAGCTGGTGTAAATTGCCACAGCTGCAGTTTCAATTCAACTTGAGTTCCTGTGAAGTGTTGCAATTGCTTTTTGTCGTATTCAAACCATGCCCGTTATTGTAACTCGCACGGCTCGGGCAGAAAGCCTTCTTTAAGGGGTGAAGCTCTTTGTGAACATCAGGATGACCTGCCTCACCCCAGGACCAGAGTCAGAAAGGTTGACGGTGGCTGGTGTCGAGGGAGATATGACAAAATAGAGAGGAGAAGAGGCCACTCGAAGTATTATTGCAAATGAAATGTGAAGGACTAAAGGGCAACTATGTGAAGATGGAATTGCTGGAGGAAGGAGATGAGAAGAATGAGAGGGAGATAGAAGAGACCTTAAATCTCAGGAGAAATCACTTATTTTTAAATAAAATTTTTAAAAGGTTTAAAATTTAAAGAATTAGGAGCTCTGCCAGATTTCTAAAAAACCCTTTTTCCATGTAGCGTTATTGTATAATGTAAGGAATTGCTACCTGCAAAGGCACACAAGTAATTTTGTCATCCAAGTCCTATAAAAAGCGATTGGCCATTCAAGTTCTTAAGCAGATTTTAAAATTTGGGCCATGCCAAGCTATGAAAAATGCTCTAGTTGAGAATGGTTTGGGCTTGTGATGGTCTTACCCACACCAGCGCTCTTCTGCACCAGGTGTTGTTTTCCATTTCTCACCCTGAGTGTTTCTGCTCCCGCTGGGCTGGTTGCTGTAGCTCCGGTTGCTGTGCTTTGATTTGTTCTTCCAGGAACACAAAACAAGGAACAGCGAGAAACAATATACTGCATTAAAAGCAAAGCAGTGATACCAGGAAAACATCAACTTCACTGTAAATTGACACTCGTTTTGCTAGTAACATGTTCGAATGTAGGTATGAGCACAGTGCTTCAGCCCTTCCGTGGCTGTATCCACTTCTGCTGTGTGGTGCAGAGATGCATTTATAATGCTTTCAAATTGTTTCCTGTGAGTGGCAAAGAGGACTTTGTTACCGTTGAGGCTGACGAAAATACAAGGCTTGAAAAACCCTATGTGGTATCTGGGTCAGAGGGAAAAATTGTCCATCACCTGGACAAGGCAATTGTAGAGAATTGTAGAATTGTAGAGCCCTGGAGTCCCATTTGGTACTGTAGAAATATTGGCAGCATTTTTCTCCTGATCCATCTCCAAGCAATATGCTTACAGGTCAGGAGGAAAAGACAGTCCGGTGACTAAAGTGCTTGTGATGCCTGAAAGACCTGGATCCATCCCTTGGGCTTTCAGAGCCTCCTAGTGCAAGGCTGGCAAGTGGTGCCATGCACCCTTACCCTTGTGCTATGTCCCATGGATGATGATGGTGCCATGCTCCCTTACCCCTGCGCTACGTCCCATGGATGGTGATGGTGCCATGCTCCCTTACCCCTGCGCTACGTCCCATGGATGATGATGGTGCCATGCACCCTTACCCTTGTGCTACATCCTGTGGGTGGTGATGGTGAGATGCTCACGCATTGCCCATGGGATCAACGTGAGTCCCATAGAGACAGCTCCTCTCTCCTGCTGCCTTCTGGACTTGATGAGCAAGGGCCATAGAGTTTTGAGGGCAGCAGTCTGACGCTTCGTGCCAAGGTCAGTGAATTCTTCTAAGCTGGTATAAGACTGTGGCTTTCTCTGGCGTGTCCCTTCAGCACATGGGAGTTACTGAGCACTTTGCTGTGTATATAATACATACTTCTTAACAGGGGTTTGCTTTGGTGTAAGAAGGACAAAGAAAACCATGGCACGGGGTCCTTTTTTGCTCTGGGAAGAACCTGAGCGATGCCCATGAGCTCACTGAGCTCTGAGTTCTGCCACGACATTTATGAAAGCAGTCAAGGAGACCAAATGGCGAGTGACCTCCTGCTTTTTTGGTTGGATTATTATTACTGAGCATTGTTATTTTGGTTGCTTTTTGCAGCCAGGTGCTACTGGTAGTCAGTCCTTCAGCACTTGAAGCAGTTTTAGCAGGGACGATGCTGAAACACTGCAACTCATCAGCAGCCTTTGATTATCTGTTGGTCTTTTCTGCTGGACTTCGACTCGCTCTGGGCCAGATGCTGAGCGTGTCTAAACCACAGTGGTCCCGTTGCTTTGAAGAAGAAACATCAATTGATATTAGCTGGGGCTCTTGCCTCCGGTTTTCCAAGAGCAGCCAACCTCTCCACCTTCACAACGTGCCGCCGCGCTCGGCTGCGAGGGGTCAAGGGCGCAAAGAGGAGCAGCCACCTGCTCAGCAGAAATGTTTCCTCAACTTTGTACTGCAGCTGGCAGGTCCCTGCACTTTGCATTCCTCTTGAATTCACGACGGCTTTCCCCTAACCTGGTGCTGTGCACTGCTTTGGGCGATGAGTACATCTCGGGCACTGACTGCATTAATTTGAAAATGCCAATCATTGCGTGTGTCTGCAAGGGCAGAGCTCGGGGGTGGCTTTTGTACCGAGCAGCCCGTTGGCACCAGCGCGGCTGTTCGACAATTAGAGTCGTACCAGGCGTGACGGTAGCTCAGCCCCAGGCCGAGGCAGGGGCTCTCCTCCCAGGGCTTGGGCTCGGTGTGCTGCTTCCAAAAGGTTTCAGTTGTTTTACAAGTCGTTTTTGCCTTGATCTGTGTGCAGAGACATTTCCGTGGTGATTGCAAAGCGCTGAGATCGTTTGTAAGGTGTGAGCAGCGCCATGGTGCCTGAAGTCGTTACGTTTCTTGGTCGTCTCTCTCCTAGAATGTATATGCAATTACTTAGATTATGCTATAATGAAGCTGTTGTGATGTGAGTCATGACATGGTTTCAAACTGGTTTTGGGCTCATTTTGAAAGAGGTAAATAGTTCCAGTTACCCTCAAACTCCCTTGCCAAGGATCTTCCGTGCCTCTGCTCCTCCTGTGTGCAGTCCTGGGAAGCCCGGGGCCACCAACACCATCCAGCAGCAACATCGCCCAGGACTGGGCAACTCTTTGAAGGCTCTGGGTCCAAATTGTGTGATGTTCTGTAGCTCATCACGCCTTAGAGTAGGCAGTATAGAATAATTATTTTCTGGATTGAAGCGTCATTTTCATTTTAAATCTTGGTAGTTTCATCCTGAGAGAGTGCTCTGTGTTTAACCTCACTTGAAGGATTTTCTATTCAGTGGAGACTGCTAAGAAATGAGAATTTGCAGTCAAAATTGATAAGCAAAAGACTTTGACAGGTCTTCACTGCATCTATTTTTATTCTAGAATGGCTTACTGAAAAACTAAACATTTATCATAAATTTCTTCTGTCGATGATATGCTTATTTTAAAAGTATTGCACAGAGATACATCCAAATAAACTTGTGCAACACGCCAAATTAATCCCTAAATATATTTTCCTGTTTCCCACGTTGTAAATTATTTTATTGACATGGTAGATTCCACGTTCTTCTGCTGATCATGGGACGAGTTGTGCTGGGGGCGCTGCCCGGGCGCTGCTGGGGTTGTGGACCCCCAGATCTTGCCCTCGGTCTGCACAAGAAGCGGTGCAGGAGCGATGGCATCCGCCACCCAGCATGGCATGGCACGGCATGGCACAGCATGGCACCGCACCACCGGCCACAGTGGCACCCACCGTGCCATGGTCTGTAAAACTTCATCTGCAGAAGGGACTTCAAGCACTAGTGGAAGCACTCAAGCATAAAATGTATGAACAAATTCGCTTGGTTTTTTAGCGAGTTGTTCAGTTAAAATTGGTTTTCTCCCACCCTCCTGGAGGAAGGCTGAGTTCTTGAAGAGCAACAGACTTCCCCCAGTTTCCTCCAGGTTAGAAAATGTGAGTGCTCCAAACTACAGAATTCCGATTGGGGTTAGGAGTTGACTGGTCCCATTCCTCTGCAGGAGCTTGGCTTTGCATTTTGTTTTCAGCTACTTCTTACTGCAAAACCTGAACATTTTCCCTGTTCTCAACTGATACTTAAACTGCTTTTCACAGTTGTTTTGGACATAGTGCAAAGGACCATGAACAGATTGCTCAGGGCAGTGGTAGATGCCCCATCCCTGGAAACGTTCAAGGTCAGGTTGGTCAGGGCTCTGAGCAACCTGATCTAGTTGAAGATGTCCCTGCTCGTGGCAGAGGAGGTTGGACTGGATGACCTTTAAAGGTCCCTTCTGACCCAAACCACTCCATGATTCTGCGACCGTGCCCTGCCCATGGCAGCCTCTTGGACTGGATGACCTTTAAAGGTCCGTTCCGACCCAAACCACCCCATGACTCTGTGCCCAGGCGATCAACGGGAAGTGGAGGGAACATCTATTTTATGGCAGCGAGGTCGCCGCAGCGTCGGGCGGGTGCCTGTGCCAGCGTCGCACACGGTGTCTTGTCTCCTGCCCGTGGTGCCATCCCACAAGCGGACAGTCCGCGAGTCGCCCACGCTGTGGTCCAGCGGGGAGGACCAGGGCAAGACTTGCAGAAACTGCTCAGCAGTGCTCGGGCGGCGCTTGTTAAAGCTTTAGCAAAAATGTGTTTGCAGCAGGCTGTGTTCTAATTGCTCCCCCTGAGGAACATTAACTCTTCTTTTTGTGTAACTTTGCATAATATAGTTTGATAAAGCACATAAACCACAATTTACTGCTGTGCCACCATGAACTATAGGTGCAGTTTTTATTTTCCGTTTTCTGCCGTTCAGAGGTGATTTTTTTCTCCTCTTTTTGGTTGGTTTTATTGGTTTTAAAATAGAGGGAGGTAGATCCAGGTTGGATATTAGGAAAAAATTTTTTACCATGAGAGTTGTAGAACACTGGAACAGGTTGCCCAGAGAGGTGGTGGATGCTCCATCCCTGGAGACATTCAAGGCCAGGTTGGACGAGGCCCTGAGCAACCTGATCTAGTTGGAGATGTCCCTGTTCCTTGCAGGGGGGTTGGACTAGATGACCTTTGAAGGTCCCTTCCAGCCCTAACCATTCTACGATTCTTCTATGATTTTGAATTTACTGCTGTGCCACCATGAACTATAGGTGCGGTTGTTATTTTCCGTTTTCTGCTGTTCAGAGGTGATTTTTTTTCTCCTCTTCTTATCACCACCGCATGCTTTGTCTCCTGAGCTGCCTCCCCAGCAGTCCCTCCCCGGGCAGGATTTAAGCCGGAAACTGGCACCAAAGTGTTTATTCCAGAAATTCCTTACGCAGTAGCACGAACTTTCCAGGCCGTAGCCCAGATGCATTTGATGAGGTTGAACAACCTTTAATTTGGTGCACACCGAGGGGTATCCGTGCTGAGGGCTGTTTTCCACGGGTACAATTTGGCTGGTTTGATATTGTCTTATTTACTTTTTAAACTAAAAGATACAGATACAACAGTTAGACAGAGGAGCAGCCATCACCGACGGGCGCTGCAGACGGGTTTCCGGTGTGAGCCCCGAGTACTCCCCGTCCCGCCGTGCTGCTTCCCTGGAAAACCCCGGTGCAGTTAGATATCCATGCTGCGTACGCAGACAGGACAGAGGAGAAAGGCCTTCGGTGCATGCTTGAGATGTAATATTCTGGGAAAGAAAATATTTCCAATGGACTGTGAAGTGCCACGGTTGTGCCGAAACGCGATGCTCGGTGGCCGTTCCCGGCCGTGATCCAGTTACCTTCAGCTCACTGACAGTGGGGAGGGATTTCCTCACTTACACGCCATCCTGCTCAGCTCTGCCTCCAGAGACGCCTTTTATTTTACTCTCTGTTAAAGCAAGGTATATTTTTTTTTTCCTTTTTTTCATTATTAAAAAAAAAAAATACAAAATTCTGTGCTGAGTTAAAACCGCCGTGAAGCAGCTCTGCCGCGGTTCCCACGCAGTGGTTCTACAGCCAGCAGCACCGTCACAGCTGCCACATCCTGCAGGGAGCAAAGGGCAGCAAAGGGAGTTGTGTTAAGGACATCTGACATCTGGTTTAGAAGTGAGTAGCTTACATTTGTGATGAAACCTATATAGACAATAAGATCTGGTGCGAAAACTGTATTAAATAAGTGAATGACTTAAATTTTTTTCCCCTCAGGTATAAAGGGGGTCTGTCTGTAGCTGCCACTGAAGTAATAGGAGTGAACACATGTGGCAGTGAAGTTCAGTCAACAAAAAACCCACCAGCAGATCTGGTGGGGGAACTTTCTCTTTTTCCCTGCAGAAAAAGGGAACTGTGGCTCGCTGGGAACGAGCGGAGCCCATTCCTCCTGAAGTTGTCTGTTGGGATTTCAGTTCTGTGTTAGACCTGGTGACTTTGCTGCTGTGTTTTTACTCAGAACAAAAGATTTTTTATTTTCTTTTCTTTTCTTCTATGGTGTACTTTTCTGAGATTAATGATATTTGCAATCATTGGAGTCTGGTCCTTACTGGAACAGCTCACACATGAGCAGGTACAAAGTGTTTCCACCAGTAGGCAGAACCAGTGGCAATGGCTTAGATAAAAGAGTATTTGTTCACAAACCTATTGAAAATTTGGTGAGCGAGTTCCAAAAGCTAATCATAGTAATGATGGAGTAAAAAGGCCAGGAAAATGGAAAATGAGCAGTATTACAGGTGAATGAAGTTCTCAAAATAAAGCGTGGAACCAGGCGGTTTGCTGTGCGCGTGGCTGCGAGCGTGAAGAAAACTGTTCCAAGATTGTATGGACAGGAAAAGCCCTCGGAGGTACAAAGTGACAGTGTGCCGAGGTGTCCGGCTCAGCAGGGGTAGAAAGGCAAGAAATCAAAGGCCCCCAGCAGCTGCCGGGGGTTTACGGCCGTGTTCCCCCCAGGGCTGTTGGGTGCACGCCAGGCAGACGAGCACGAGGCACAGCTGGGCGTTCGTTTGTCACTGGCACACAATAACGGTGCGAAACGGGGTGGGCATTCATAGAATCATAGAATGGCACAGGCTGGAAGGGAAGGGACCTCAGAGATCATCTAATCCAACCTCCCTGCCATGAGCAGGGACGCCTCTCAACTAGACCAGGCTACTCAAGGCTCCATCCAACCTGGCCTTGAACACCTCCAGGGAGGGGCATCCACCACTTCACTGGGCAATTTATTCCAAAGTCTCACCACCCTCATACTGAAGAATTTCTTCCTAAGGTCTAATCTAAATCTGCTCTCCAACTTAAACCCATTTCCCCTTGTCCCCTATCAGTGGACACTCTTGTAAACAAAATTATATTATTTTATGGTGACACGGGGAGCAGAGACCACGTGCGTGCAGCGGGGGCCTCGGCTCCTTTGGTGTTGTGGGGCCAGTCAGCAGCAGCAAGGCAAAAAAATGGCACGTTAAGAAATTGGTTTTTCTCAGTGTTTCTCTCTCGTTTCAAACAGGCACCACTTTTGCACCCAGCCTCTCTGGAAAACATCACAGGGTGGTTTTTTTTCCTCTTTATTGGCTTCAGGAAAGGAAATGTGTGCATCTCTTTCAGTGATGCATGGCACTACATTAAAGAGGAGAGCATCCTTTTGTTCAGGAAAATAGGCATTTTGACTTTGGGGGGAGACTGTTGGTTTTGAACTCTGCCTGACAGCAAGGAACAAAGGCATGTTTTAATTTTCTAGCCATAGTGGGAAAAAAAAAAAAAAAAAAGAAAGGAATCAGGTTAATGGCTAAATACATGTAAATGCCCATGAAACACAACAGACAGACATAGGACAGGAAGACATTCTGGTCCTGGGATCTGATGTTTGTCTCAGTTGCTCCTCTGGGCACTGAGTCTTACCTGGGAGGAGAGTCTGGCACTGCATCTACTGTGATGTCTGTTCTTGCTGTTCAGAGGAAAAAGAAAGAAAAAAATATATAGTTGCCATAGTTACACCACTTGTCGTAACACTTATCATGTCCGTGGAATAAAGAGCCTTGTATTAAATCTGTACTCTTATTAATATTGGCTGTTAAACATTTCCAGGATATTTGAAATCAAGACTTTCTGCAAAAAAATTAAATGTTGATTGCAGCAAAATTGTCCTGTTTAACTGTGCAGCTCGGAGTGTAATTTTGGTAGGCACTGTATTACGGAATTACATACCATGAATAAATTTTCCAGTGAATTTAGCCTCTTTGCACGTCGTGAACATTCTTGATTTTCCTGTTAGGATGTTTGTAACTGGCATCTCTTTGCCAGTGAGTTCGAGCAGGCTGGCTTGGAGGGAAGGAGGAGTTCCGTCCGGACGAGGAGCCGCATCGCCGTCGCTCCGTGCTGACGGAATTCCCACGCGAGGGGGATGAAGGCTGTGACTGCTCTGCACACGCGTGGGTCCTCCTTTGCTTTCCAGGGCAAATTTCCCCCAAATATCCATGTAGACTAACAAGCACACACATGTTCTCTGTGGTTCTGCCTCTGTGTGCCCGAGTTGTTTGGTTGAAACGGGCTGATGTGGCTGAGCGCAGGTCCTGGCACGGCTTGGTATCGCACAGAGATAGAGCTGCTGTGGTCAGGGGGCTGTTTGGAGGGCAGTGCACTGGTTTGTAGGGAGGAAAAAACTGGAAATGAACAGAGTAAATAATGGAATTGCTTGTAATTTGTTAAGTGAGTAAACAGAAAATACCTTTGTAATGTAACCTGGTGTGAAAACCATAGCTGAATACAGGTGGGGAAACAAAAATTTAAAAAAAATGTTGTTCAGTGCCATGTTCATGTTGTTTGGCACTGCACAGAATTTCAGTTCTCTTTATTTTTTTGATTAAGTATGATTGACTAGAAAAACATTCTCAAGTCTTTGATCACAGCATGGATAAACCAGCCAGACACGTCGAGCTGTGTGCACTGAGTGTAAGAAAATGATCACTTGCATGATTCCTTTGTAACCAGGTATTTCCTTTGTATCTGCTTGGGTCAAAACCCAGGGATGTGCCTGGAGAAGAGCTGGGTATTGCTGGGATGGGGACTGGCTGAAGGGGAGTGCTGTTTGGCAGCGTGTCAGAAACGGGGCTGGGGGGTGTGTTTGATGTTGGTCCTCTGTAGCTGGAGAGAAGGGAATGATGAAGGGTGGATGAACTACTTACGGATTTGCTTTAATGGGAGATTAGGGACGGTTGGACTGGATGATCTCTAAGGTCTTTTCCAACCTAGAAATCTATGAATCTATGATACAGGGCAGGATCCCGGCTCAGACGATGGTGAGGTGTGCCCAGCGCCCCGCTGGGCAGTTCCTGAGGGGCAGGGAAGGGGCAGGGAGCTGCAGGAGCATCCGGGGCACTGGAGGACATTGAGGAGCCAGTTCAGGAGCAAAGTCAAGAGGTGGAGGGGAATTGTTTTCTCACAGCTCTGACTTCAGGTCTCCTCTGGGATGTTTTAGAAGATCACGCAGGTCATAATTTTAATTATGTTTCATGCAAACTGTTTTCACACTTGGCTTTAACAGCTCTCAGCAGAGCCTGGCTTTCCAGGTAAGATAACCAAAGTATTATTAATTACTTTGTTTTAAGCAGGTGAAAATAATTTGCTACTCTTTGTTATCTTTCCAGTCCACAGCATTCAAACAGAAACATTTTAAACGCGGTTTAAATTAGCATATTTTCTGTACTGTCAGCTCCCATTAAGGACCAATATGAACTGGTTCTGTTTCTTCCCCGCCGTGATCCCACACAGATTTGGCAAGACATTTCCTGAGGTCCCGGGCACTTTCCCAGCTGTGCCATGGGCTGTTCGGAGGCTCCGTGCCCCCACCGCACCCCGGGCACAGCGGCCGCTCCTCGTGCCACCCCTCCTCGAAGGCTCCCTGGTGTGCTGGAAGCGTTGTTAAGACCTTCTGCTGCTTCTTCTTTGATCCCAGTGCTGCAGGTACTTTCAAACTTCACCTGACCCAGAAGATTTTATCTGCAAAGCAGACAAGTAGGAGATAGGGGAAAGATGCAGCCAAACATGCTCAAGATTAATGAATGTTCTTCAGCAGCACAATGCTTTGTTGATTTTAGCTTTTGTTTAGGAGGGTAAAACGAATTCTTTTCTATTGCAATCTTATTGCATGACTCAAAATCTCAATCTTACAGTTACCTTCCAGGCCAAAACATGATGATTTTTCAGGCCCTAAACAGTACGTGTCTGGCGCTGTTCTTTGAATCAAAATCAGGTTTTCTATTAATGGCTTGGATGGGAAAATTAATATTAATGGGAGCCTCTGAATTTGTCTCTGAAGGCACCTGCCTTAATAATACCTTGCCAAGGAGTCAAAGGTGTGGCTGATAAAACTCTCTCAGTGCAGTCCTGGGGGGCTGTGAGCGGTGTCTGTCGCTGCGGGTACTTCGCATCATCTCTCCAGCTTAGCAGAAGGAGTTTATTGATGCTGGCAGAGTTATGAGCATAAGCAGTTAAGAGGCAGAGAAACAAATGACATGCTTTTTGTTTGTTTACACAGAACTATCACTTTCATTGGTAAATATTCATAAATGATGAATGCTGTGTCTCGCCACTGTAAAGGGGGAACATTGAGGGTGGTGAGGCACTGGCACAGGTTGCCCAGAGAAGTTGTGGCTGCCCCATCCCTGGAAGTGGTCAAGGCCAGGTTGGATGAGGCTTTGGGCAACCTGGTGTAGTGGAGGGTGTCCCTGCCCATGGCAGGGGGTTTGGAACTAAATGATCTCTGAGGTCCCTTCCAACCCAAACCGTTCAATGATTCTATGTGTCACATGTCCCATTTGTGGCCTGTTTTTAGAGCTCAGAAAAATTAATACAGGTACATCTCTCTGTGATGTTCTTCAGAGCAGTGCCTTCCCTCTGACGCCCAGATTTGCTCTTACCACAGCCGTGTCTCCTGTCGGAGGCCGGTTGATCGTGGTGATGTTCCTCAGCGATGTGTTTTGCCCAGGAAGGGCCCCGAGATGCCCACGATGGGCTGTCGGGGGAGGAGAAGGGCTGTGGGGCGCACGGTTGCTTTGCAGCAAAGAGCTCGAGAACCACAAGAAATGCAAAAGGGCTCCCTGTGTCCAGGTGGAAAAGTGCTGTAGAAGTGTCATAAGAAACCAACAACTCGATGCATTATTTTATACTGTACTGTAAATTTTTATGGCAAGCAGTCCTGGCCCTGCTGAGCTCAGCAGGTGCTTTGTCCCCATGCGGGTGGCAGTGGCTGTGGAGCTGGAGCTTCACTGGGCCATTCACCATTACACTGGCTTAAAAAGGGAGAGTGTATGTTTTGTGCTGTATTCTATAGGATTTTCCCTTATTTGTCTTTACAAAGATTAAATTCGCCGCCCGCCGGGCAATATTAGAGAAGTGTAACAGTTGCCCCATGCCATTAAGCAAAACTTCCAACCACACACAGCTGAATTTCTTTCCTCTTGTGCTGGAGAAGTGGGGCTTTGAAGTCGGTGCGTGAGCTGGAGCTCATTATTTACCCAGTACACTGCAGGAAAATGTGCCCAACTTTCAAATAAGCCATTCGTTCTCTTTTTCTAAGGAGGTAAGTGCCATGTGCAATGGTGCATACTGACTTTGCTCAATAATCTTACATCATTCTGTGGGTTTTAGGGTGATGGGTGTGATAAGCTTCCCATCCTTTCTGGGATTCATTGTGGGGAAAGCCTGCTTTGCTGAAATTAATGGGTATTACTCTACTCAAAATGAAGTCGGAATTTTCTAGCTCTGTACCATAGTGCAAGCGTCTGTCGAGTACCATCGCTTTCCCTGAGTTGTCTGAGCTTAGAATTTCATCATCCCTGTAGAGATAAAAGTTCAACAGCAGATTGGTCTCGATCTAATACATTTGCAGAGTGACAAGGCAAACACAAACTTTATGTTCTCAAACCCTAATAAGCTATCTTAGGCTATAAGAATGTCATGTCATTGCCACTTTGACCTGAACTGATTTCTGTCATTATGCCATTATCTCACCCAAGAACTGCTTTTATTATTTTTCCTAGCAGATACACCCTCTGTTCTTAAAGAGAGTGCATAGTAAAAAGACCTGATGAATTAAAAACATACACCTCTGATGGCAGCTGCTACTTGAAAGCCTTATAAGCTAAAATGGACTTTTGTTTAAAGAAAAAATCTATTTCAAATCCCAGCGTGCCCAGGGGAACCGGAAAGGTCATACTCTTGCTTCCTATTAAATCCTTCTAGGAACTTCAAAGCAATCCTTGTTAGAAGAATGCATTATGCTGGATATTCATAATTGTTACTTATAGCCCTGGCACTATTCTACGACGTTTTGCCAGTCCCTGGGGTTCAAGGCTCACTTCAAGTGTAGTGATACCAGTCACTGGACTGGCCAGGCACTCTGAGTTTGCTTAGGGGCTGCGTGACAGACAGGGTAAATATCCCTTCCTAAAAGGGATAATAATAATAAGGTGGCCCTAAAGGTAAAACGCAGCCCTTTAGGGATGAGCGTGAGGAATTTAGAAGTGGAAGCTGTGTAACGTGACAGATGTGGAGATGCACCTGCAGCCCTGCTCTGACAATGCATTTGCATGCATGTGCAGAAACGTAATCATTCCGATAATTTGAAGGAATCATTTCTTTATTAATTGCATTCTGAATGCAACAGAGGTGAAGCGGGTGAATGCAGGTTATCTAGTGCATATAAAGCAGCACTGGAGGGCGAGATGGCGTGGGCTGTTTTTCTGATCGTGCCCTCTTGGCATGAATCACTTATTGAGGATTTCCAGGCGCGGGGGTTCACCTTATGATCTCCCTCTGAGGTAGGAGCTTCCACACGTTATCAGCGTTTTGCAGATGGGAAGCCAAGATGTCTGAGCGGCATTTGGTGATGTGACTGAGTGGATTGGTTGGACATCTGGCTTCCAGCCGCCTTGTTCACATCAGTAGAGTTGAGCCAGTAGAGAATCTGGCCTCGTCTTCCTAAATTAGTGTGTGTGTGCATGGTGGAGGAGGCTGGTTTGGCTTTTTCTTTTGCAGCATTTGACGGTTTTTGTGACAGCTCGTCAGACTTCTAACCTTAAGCACTGCACTATGTGTCTACACTAGGTAAAAACATGGCCCAGCCTGACTTGTCATGATTTCAGCCAGCTTTGGGATATTTTTCAGCACTTCCCATTCCATCAGAGGAACTCGGCAGTAGTAAATCCCATGCACGTGTGTCTTCCTCGCAGCAACGGGTGAATTACAACTGTGGGGTACTTCAGAAAGCCACTGCCACCAAGTAGTTTTTGCTTTCCAAGTAAAGGTGGGATCATTCCCCATGTTGTCCACCCATCCCAGTGTATAGCCAGATGCAGTCAGACGAGTTCAGGGCTTGTGGTGGGAGCGGTGCTCGGTGGGGACTTGCCAGCAGATCCTGGTGCGTTCCCGTCGGCTCAGCGTAGCTCTTGGGGTGGGCACAGCCTGCGGGCTGGGGGTGTACAGAAGCAAGCCTCTGGAAGGACATGTGGTGTGGTACAGGAATGCATCTTTGGGAAAGAGTTGGAGTGGTTTTAGGTTCAGCAGCTTCTCTGGATTAAGGTGTTGACCAGGATGTGACATTATTGACCCCATCTGAGCCCAAGAGAGTCAGCTGAAGGGTGCCCACCCAACTGCCAGGCTGAGACCTGGCAGTGCTGTCCCTGCCTGTTCACACGGTGCCGACAGGTCGCAGTGGGACGATGAGCTTGGGTTTCCTCTCCTTGCATTGTGCAGATCAGTACGGCCCCTGTGGCAAATCAGGTTCTGCAAATGAATTATTTGTACTCTGGGCAAGCTGCAGCTTTTAAAATCATTTCTTCTTCTTGCAACAGATTTCTTTTTCTTCCCCCATAGTGAAGCAACACAGTTGTCACTGCCTCCCTCCTCCCTCTTATTTTTGCAATAAGAGCTCCAATGTGCCAAGTAAGATGTGCCCTCTCTGTGCCATCACGTGCACAGGGACAGAGCAAGGATGGGACAGCAGACGTGAGCTGCTCTACCAAAAGCCACTGGAACAAAGCTGCAATTTAGACAATCACGGTCATAATTAAACTCCAGCAGTTATTTTGGTTGAACCGGAGGCCAAAATGCAGTTGTGGGTTGTGTGACTTCCCTTACGTGCTCCTGCCTCTGCAAAACTGCTTGAGCTCACCTTGATCACGGGTGGTGACATCTCGGAGTTGCAGAGGGCTTCTGCCAGGGCTCTGTGAGGGGGAGGCGGTGGGGGAACGTGGAGAATTGGTGGCACTCCAACAGGCTGGAAGATGGCTTTGGCAGCCCTGCAGACAGCAGTGGCACTTCCATCCAGGAAAGCATCTGTTAATTAGCAAAGTAAATTAAGAAAATACAGGCTCTGTGAAGAGCTGGTGACCTCTTAAATTGAACTCCTCCACCGATAGGTGAGAAGAGAGATGCACAAACCTTATTTAGTTCCTTCAGGAATGACCCTGGAAGCCCAGACTGAGTCTATGGAAGAACCAATACTGTGTGCATGGAGGTTTTGTTACCTAAACCTGTTGGAGAAAGAATCAGTGATGGATGAAGAGGATGACTAAGCCTTCCACAGCGTTCAGCTTTTCTCGTGACTTTTCTCCAGAGAGGAATAACCTAATCCTGTGAGCTGCACTAATTCTAGGAGAATGAATCCGAAATCTCAATGAAGCAGCCGCAGACCTCTTGCAAGCCCAGCTCCGGAGCAGATCTGCACCGCGGCAGGTCATCCCTGCTGTAACCGGGATGCTGGTCGCGCTCGGGCTGGTGCTCGCCTGACACGCTGTCGTGGTCCTCACCACGACAGCACCTAACTGAACTTGTCACACAGATACGGAAAAGCTCCTTTACAACGACCATCAACAGTGCCAACGTGTCCGGACTGGCATAATCCGCTCGAAGAGGTGGTGGTTGCTAAGCGACGCGGCCCCGTTCACTTTTTATGCCGTTTTAGTTCCTTCTCAGCTTTATGTTCCACGTCTGGGGCTGCTTAATTTGATCCTATTTGCACTGACAATTTAGGGTCCTGTGCCTTGGATACCAATTCACACAAGATGTACCAATCGTCACACTTGAAAATCACATTTGGTTTTGGAGCTGGTGAAAGTGAAATGGAAACCTGGGTTTGTTTTCCGCCGGAGAGGCGTTCCCGAGCTCGTCCTGTACCATCCTAATGCCACTACCTCCCCCTACGTGCCCTCCATCCTCCTGGAGCACTCTTTGATGGTGTTTAAGGAATTAATTTACACTGTTCACAGATTCCGGCTTTTCTAGAGCGTCAACCAGCCTCAGGTGCCTCTTTGTCACTCCGTGTGTTTTTGCTGCTGTTGTAACGTGCAGAGCACCCTTCCCCAAAATCTGAACCCACGTTTCCCAGGTATTGGTTAGATGGAACTCCTGATGGGGCAGAGTGGGGTGGGAGGGGTGAGGCAATTGGAAAAAGCAGGATATGAAATTTGTGGCATTACCAACGTACAATACCCAACCAAATTAGAAGTTATTTTTCATAAAGACAAGTATTTACTAATCTCTTATACAGAGATTGTGGCAGGAGGCGTTTCCAGGTGTCTTGAGCTTCTTCTGGATGAGCCCCCATCAGAGAAGATCCTTGCCATGGTCTAGCATTCGTATGGAAATAGTCATTGCCCTTATCCCCATCAGGATTCTAAGGTGACATCACTCTCAATACTGGACAAAAATAAGAAAGAAAAGCAATTTACAAGAGCAAAGCAGAGGGATGAAATCTTATTAAGGAATTTGAAACACATTAGAAGAAAAGGTAAGGAAAAGACAAACTTAAAATATAACTGACACCACCCACTTTCATTCTGGTTCTGATTTTCTAGCATTCCGTGGAGATTACAAGCAGCACATTAGTAATACGTGCCATAATGCACAGTGTGTCACAAGAGCAGCGAGGGGAGTATGAGTGATGACTGCACAAATCTATACAGTTCTAGTACACAATTGTTTTCCTATTAGTTTCCAAAGTGTGTTTACTCTTCGTAAGCAGTCCGTGCCTCTCGTTACGGCGTTCTCTATAGTGTGCTCTTTTCTGGCGCTCCCTCCACCGGGATCTGTTCAGCCTGGCGAAGAGAAGGCTCCGGGGTGATCTTATTGCAGCTTTCCAGTACCTAAAGGGGCTACAGGGAAGCTGGAGAGGGGCTTTTTACAAGGGTGTGTAGTGACAGGACAAGGGGCAATGGCTTTAAACTGAAAGAGGGGAGATTTCGATTAGATCTAAGGAATAAATTTTTCCCTCTGAGGGTGGTGAGGCACTGGCACAGGTTGCCCAGAGAAGCTGTGGCTGCCCCATCCCTGGAAGTGTTCAAGGCCAGGTTGGATGAGGCTTTGGGCAACCTGGTGTAGTGGAGGGTGTCCCTGCCCATGGCAGGGGGGTTGGAACTGGATGATCTTTGAGGTCCCTTCCAACCCAAACCATTCTGTGATTCTATGATCTTCAGTAATTACTAAGGACAATCAATCCGCTTATCCCACCTGGAGAATCCAGAGGTCTGTGCCCATCAGAAGTGGGGTAGGGATGGTCAGAGAAGTTTGTTCGGGTTGTTCGTTCCCCGGTCAGTGCTTCAACACGAGTATCGTCCAACCTGGAGGTTAAATTCTACTCACCGCTGTATTTTTGTTGACTCACTTTCCATAAAACCACACGAATAGAAAGAAACCATTCCCACAGCGGGGATGTCACCCGGGCAGGACGGTGTCCTCTGCCTGGCGTGTCGAACATGCTGGAGCGCGCGGGTGGGCGATGTGCCCGGCCAGGGAGACGTGTGCCAAGTCACCACCATGCCGGGGCAGAGCCTGGGCACGGGGAGCAGGGTGGCTGTCGGGCCACGGGGGTGCCAGATGGGGCGTCAGCAATCGGGAAAGGGAAACAATCCCTTTAGCAACTTCTCCCTCCTGCTGCCGTGCGTGAGCCGGGGCGGCTGGAGCCGCGGCGCTGTAGGGCTGAGGCACTAATTGTGGGAGTGGCGAGGAAACAGGACAGCTAAAGATGGTGTAATTTATGAGGAGAGAAGGCTGTAAAGCCATTATGGAGGAGCACACTGCTTCCTAATGTTATATTTGTAATTGAATAGATTCGTATCCTGGTATTAAAACATGAGGTTCTGTGTGCTGATCTGCATAAAAGCGGCGCAGTTCGGGCTGCAGCTCAGAGACAAGCAGCTACCCCCTGACACAGGCAATAAAATGAAGTATTTTTCATACAACTGTAGGCATTTATGTAGTAGATAAGTTGCCAATATACTACGGCAGGGAGCACAACGGGAGAGATGTGAAAATGTGATATAACAATCTATTTACATTTAGATACTAAATTTAAAATTATATTATTTTCTCCAAGCTCCACTCCAATTGTCGGGTTTTGGGCAGGCATGTAGAATCATTTAGGACTGTTGCTTTCATCTCTCTCTCACATACATTCCCCAATTTAAAGGCAACAGAGCATGTGGATAGCTCTGTCTTTCAGGCACAGAGCCGGAGGAGGAGCCTCCTTCATCCATTTCCCTTTTTGATGGACTAGAAGCAGGATTTAATGATCAGCCTCCACCTTGCCTGGTGTGAATGATACAGGTTTCTAAGGAAGAATTAAGAAAATGAGAAAGAGGAGGTAAGCAGAATGAGACTGCAGAGGAGATCCGAGCAGAGGTTCCAGTCTCAGAGCCATCACCATGTCAGTTCTTGCTCAGTGCTGAAAATACTGAGATCACATTTCAGACGTTCGATAGCTCGAGATGCCTGTGGGCTGTAATAAAATTCATTTTTCGCACTGTAAATCTTTTCTCTTTAAGTATGGAAGAGGTTACAAATGTGCATAAAATTGAAGTGAAAGTGATTAAATCTCACTCTGAGCAAGTATTGACAGATCTGCCTTGCTTTTGGATGCGGTGGGAGCTGCTTTCTTTGAGGCCTGTGCTCAAGATAATGAAAACCAGTCAAGTGATGAAACTTATATATCCAAAGAGGATTTTTGCTTCTGTGTATTTGGTTTTAATATGTCCTTGGCACAGAGACGCAGTTATTTCAAACCCTGTTACTCACTTCTGGCAGGGGACGGGTGTAGACTGTCACTGCCCATCGGGCTGGTCGGGTCATAGCTGAAAAGGAAAGGGGTGGAATTAATCACTGTGTCCTAAAGGAACGTTGTTTATTTTCCACGTGCAAATATACAGGTTGTCTTCATCTCTGTAGCTTGCAAGGAGCACGAGCGCGTCCTTCCTGCTGGGCGGCGCTGCCCTAGGCTGCGTGCGGGGCGCGTGAAGTGGGGCAGGGTGGGATCTGCTCACGGAGAATGGGAAAAGGCACAGCATGTAACGAGGAGGACAGCTCGTAGCTCATGTGGAAGTGTTGGTGGCCAGTATCTTGCACACGGTCACAGCCTTAAAATCAATGCCATGCTGTGAGCGCCCGGGGTTTCCAAGGTGCCGCCTTTGTGCTTCCATCAGTCCAGCTGCCAGGAAATGGGACGCCCATCCTGTCTCAGCTCGTCTGGGAAGGCATTGCTCGTGCCGCCTCGGTTTTGCAGAGCTCCTGATGACTTTCAAATGCAGAGTAAGTGCAGCGCTCACAAAGCCAGAAGCCCAACAGCGGTGCCAGCAGCTCAGGGGAGACGCGATGGCCGCACCTTCCGTCTCTCCAGTACTGGGTGTTAGCAGAAATGGGATGTGACACTTCGTCGCTCTGTGCATCCCTGCAGCAGCACGTCCTGCTCTTTTTGAAGCGTGGCAGCCTAGACTGGGTTCCACCGTAAGGTGGACAAAACAATTTTTATTTCAAGCAAAGTTAAGGTAAAGCTGTAATGGGAGATGAAGGATCCTGTGCTCTGCTCTGCTCGACAAATGCATGGATGTGCTGGACTTGAGCCTGGAGATTGTTTCCAGTACAGTGGTCCTGTCTGTATATATGACATTGTTTTCTTCAGGTGCTCCTCGTACTAATTTCTTCCCCTATTTACATTGTTGCTATTCACCACTAATTAGTGGAAAAGGGCGCTTGTCTTTAATAGGGGTGTGTAGCCTCTTTTCAAATAAAAGGGTCCTCTTTTTTTCAAACAAGCTACATCATGCAAGCCCTTCAAGAGCACATTTATTTGCAAATATGCAGGCAGCCAGTGTCTAGGAGGTTTCCTTTCTAGGTGGTGTTCTGTATTTAAAAACAGCTGGCAGCTCACGTTTGTCCCACGGTTTCTTTGCTCGCCCCTTTGCGCTGACCTCAGGAAGGGGGTGCAGGTGGTCTGCGTATCTCTGTACAGAAGGTGCAGTCCAGCATTTCAGATTCTGGGTACCACAGCTGTTGGCTCACCTCCAGAACGTCTAAGGCAATGGCCAGCTGAGGTTGACATAATTATATGTAGATTAATTAACATGTGTGTGTTATTTGCAAGAGGACAATCTGTCTTCGCTGTTGGAAAGCCACCATCCATTAGCACTAACAGCAACACGGTGTATGAAATGTGTATCCGTTTTCCATTCAAAGGACAGGGAATGCTCATGTACCCTGGATTAAAGCATGGTGAATTCTGGTAATGCTGATGTTTCATTAGCATTCCTCATTTTCATGTAAATTAATTTCTTTGAGAAAAATCAAATCCATACCTGGTGCTAATTGCCAATGATAATGATGAACTGAGTCTCAGTAGAGATGCATTATTGAGGTAGACTGTCTCTCTCCAAAGTCGGATCAAGACTGGAGCTTTTCTGGAAGTTATGCATTAGCTGAGCTCCAGGATCCTGGAGTTAGTGCAGGACCAGAGCTGTGAAATGCACCAGCTACGTAAGAAAAGAGATGATCTCCTCTGGCCTAACAGCCTTTAAAACCAGGGAAGAGTGTCTTTCTTCTCCTAAAATAACCACAAAGCTTTTATTGATCATTTTATCTAAATTATGGATGATGCTTCTGTCAACTACATTATTCTTGCGGAGCAGAGCAGTGCCAAAGATAACTTTACTGTCTCGGGCTCGGATGCGTGGAGCCCGTCTTTCCACAGAGAGGTTACAGAAGTACCCACTATCAACAGTATTTCTTGGCTGAATTCACTTGGCACTGGTGGCTCATTGTCATATTGGAAATGAGAAATGAGCTACTGTGGTTGAATTTGTGAGAAAACTCATCAAGCGAAATATCAGGTTTGCTGTGAAAGCGCGAGTAAAACCCCGGCAAGCATTAGAAGAGTTGACATGATATGAACCAGCACTGGAGAGTATCAAAATCTCCTTCTCTGGCACAGGAGCTCTGCTGCTATTTGAAATTGGAGCATGTAATGGATAAAGCTGAAGTATATCACAGAATAATACATGTAATTACTTTGCAACCTGTTTCATGATTATATTTTTTTTTCCAGCTGCATTTTACCTCTCTTCAGCATTTAATAGCATACCACAGTTTATTGAATGTTTGCAGTCTAGCCTTGAAGGGTAATGAGTTTCATCCTGCCGTGTGTTGAACGCCTTCGTGTCCAAGAGAAGTTAATGGGAACTGAAGATGATCAGCATTTTGTAGGATCAGTGCTTGATTGAACAGACAGCTCTGGCTCTTGTATGGAATGTGGTGAAACAGCTGGATAGGGCTTCAGAATAACATGGCAAAGCGCTGGAGTTGGGCAGGAAGTTCTTAAAGGACAGTCTTGAAAATACCTAGGAGTAAAGTCCTTTCTTTGTCAGTGAAAATGTAGTGAACACCATGAAAATATTTACGTTCGCCTGCGCCCTCATGCATTATACTCTCAAAATAGTCTCAGTTGTTGGTGGAGAACTGTTGGTGGAGAACTGTCCACCAAGTTTAATCAAGTATTTCTGAAAAGCAGGCCACTGGAAAAATGAACAGTGGTCTCTGATGAATAATGCTTTCTGGCTGTTGGCCCCACCAAGGGAAATACGGACCGCCTGTGGGTAGCAGAGGGAGGTGTGCCAGGTCTCCGAGGCGGAGGGATGCTCCGGAGGGCTCGAGGATGGGAGGGAGGCAGGAGTTTTTCAGCAAACCCAGGAAATCAGCCTTTTCCCTTTCGTCACTTCTCTTCCAAACGTGTATTTTACTGGGGGATGCACTGAGGCTCAGCGTTGCTGACAGGTTCCGTTTTTCTGTGCAGGGTTGATTACGGTTCACATTAATGTGTTTTGTTGACTCTGAGCTACTTAAAAAAAAAATAAGAATAGCTGGTAACGACAGCAATCCTGGTAATTTTAACCTTTTGAGAACATCCTTTAGCTTCAACTGGTCTTGTGATAACTCAGTTAGTTAGAATATTGGATTTTAATCTTTATTGCAAGAGCATACACGCTTCATACGCTCGCTTTTCCGTTTAAAAGTGAGTAAGGAGGGAAAGGCCTTTTCTGTATTCATTGGAGCACAGTTCAATATAAAATCTCATAAGCCCAGTACATGTAGTTACATCCTAGTTACAGAATTTGCATCTAAATAGTGATGTTTTTGTTAACGTGCCTGATGGAGAACATGTTCTCAGTTGATATGCCCCTAATCTGTCAGTGTTGCCAAAGTATTGCAGAATATTTTGCTTTGTACTCAGCGGCAAACTTTTGCACTTTTTACTGACAGAAGTGCGTAGCAGCGCTCACAAAATAGTTTCTGACTGGTTTTATTTATTTCTGTTTGCAAACAGATCTAATTTGAAGGTTATAATTAGGAAAGCCGGTCCTTTCATCCCCATATTGAAAAATTCTCAGAAGTCATAAAACTTGAATAAGAATCACTTTATCCTTGAGAAAAGCCAAGTTTAGCCCAGGAGATTTAAGAAGTTGAAGAGAATGTCACTTTTTTTTTTTTTAAAAAAAAAAAGAAATATTATTGGGCTCCAGTTACAGTGCCTCAGCAGTGAAGTCATACAGACTGCGAGCGTATAACAAAATCAATCAGTGGTAATTTTGTTGATAGTAAGAGCCAGAGCTGGAGACACGGCTCGGGCTGATCTAATAGCTGTCTGCCCGGCGGCGTGCCCGGCAGCACGCGCTGCCCAGCGGGAAGGATGCGGGAGCTGCTGGTGCAGCCCTGCCCGTGCCCCCAGCCCGCGCCCGGGGGGGCTTCTGACCCTTCTCCGCTTTTCTTTCAGGCCCTGCTGCAAAAAAGAAGTACGTCAGTTATAACAACCTGGTTATCTAGTCCGCTTTGCCTCGTGGGGCGGAGGACGGGCGCGGATTTCCATCCACCGCGGGCGCAGAGCTGCCTCCCGCGTGGCGGGGGCGCGCCGGGGCGAGGGCACGGCGATGCTGCGGGACGGCGCCCGAGGAGCCCCGCGCTCCCAACGGCCGCTCCCTGGAACACCCTTCATCCTTCTCGCCGGGGGACGTCGCCGGCGCTGCCGTCGGCCGTGGCCTCGGACCTGCTCCGGCCGCGGGAGCCGCCGTGCCCGCGCGCCCGGCTGCGGCACGGAAGGAGCGGTCCCCGGGGCGGGCTGCCTTCGGCTGCACGGACTGTAAGGGGCTAATTCTGTCTTTCTATGTACTTCCAGACTGCAAGTTTTTGAACTTTCTGTACAGTTTGTGAGGATTTTTGCATATTGCCACCCATGTTGTTGCGAGGTCACTGTTTGTTTTCTGAATGCACGGTCCTCTCAGCGCATCTGGAAAACACCAACGACTACGGATTTGAAAGACCTGTGTACGACTGGTATGATGACTATTGCATCACTGCAATCCATAGACGTTATTTTTTTTAACCAAACAAACAAACAAAAAAAGAATTTAAAGACCAAAAACTGTGCTGGCGAAGTTAGTCGTGTGTCCCCCCCCCCCCCCGCCACTTCACAACCCTGATGGGCTGCAGAGGAAGCAGAAAGGATTTTTGCTGAGTTTTAGTAGAGGTCTTGATATTTGGAATGCATGCCAGTAATGTATTTTATGGTACATGTTAATAATTTATGTTCGATATTTGTATTTGTGTTCTATTTTGTTATTTTATTTAAGGTATATGACTATTTTGCAATAATTTCAATAATTCTTATGATATTTGGAGGAAAGAATATGGCTCTTACATGTCTTGAGGTTTTTTTTTTTCTTTGTTGATGCCCCACCATGATTGACCAGTGTGATAAGGACTTAAAAAAGCATGTATGTTTTATACTGTTTGTAATAAGTAATTTCGTTAATCTTGCTGCTTATGTGCCAATTTAGTGAAACCAATCTTTGCCGCAAACTCCTCCCTTCCTTTCCATTCTCTCCATCCTGTGATATTATCCAAGAATGTATCAATAAAGGATTTTGGTTAACTTTTTTTTATTTACTCCAATAAATATATTTTTTCAGTTGCTCCCTCCCCCTCCCCCCTTGTGACTAAAGTTTATTTCACGACGTTGTCAGACGTGGACATCCAAAAACCCGACGCAGAGGTACTTCAGGCTTTGTGCACGAAGAACGGGTCTGGAAAAGGTCTGGAGGGAGCTGGCAGCTAATTGCAGAGGGGAAAAAAGTGCCTTTTTAAGCACTGGGCTCTATAACGACCCCCAAAGTCCCAGTTCCAGTCACCTGTCAAAGCCCACCCATCTGTGTGTTTGATGGTCTCCAAAGCTGTCTTCAACGGCTGGGTCTTCTCTCTGCCTTTGAAGGGTATTACGTTCAACAGCCCACCAGGACGCAATTAATGACCAGCTAATCAAAGCCAACCCGCCAGGCAACTGTTGAGGGAGCTGGGAGGTGAAAGGGAGAAGTTGAGGCAAGAGGTGAGAGGAAACTCGTTCCGCTTGCAGCACAGCACCTGCACGCTGCCTGCAGCACCGTGACAGCGGGCTGGGTGCAGCGCGACGATTACTGTGGGAACTATTTAGCCTCCCATTTTCTCCAGACAACTTGATCAATTATACTGATGAAGTTAATCAGCATCAAAAGAAAATTTGACAGCTGCACCATGGGCCACAGTGCATAGTGATGAAGACCTCCATGTCAGACCTTGATTGACTCTATGCGAGCAAGCATGGGGGCTGGAGAGATGTTGGCAAGGCCTCCTCGTCGTCGTTTTAATATTTATAGATGAATTACAGCAGCCGAAAGATGAAATTCCAATCAAGTAAAGGCTTTGTTAGCAAAAAAAGAATTATCAGCCCAACAAATAATGAAGGCAGAGGCTCTGCAACATTGTCCTGCTTCTCTGCGCTGCCCATAATCAGAAGAACAGAGCCAATGTTGGGCTGAATAAGTATGTTACCCTCAAATTCTTGTTTGAAGACCCTGACTTTTTGTTTCCAAATGGGAAAAAAAAAATGGTTTGTTGGTGTGTTTTCACTTTTTTTTTATGAAGGGGGAGGGGAATGAAGCGGTGAGGAGGAAAGGGTGCTGCTGGGTGGGAGTGGTGTGGGTGGTGTTTTTTTTCATTTCTTCTTCCAGCTCATGCTGCATTAGATCCAACAGAGAATTAAAAACCTGAGCATTTCATTTTCCTGCTTATTTTATTTTTATAGGTGTGTGTGGGCACACACAACCACAAGCCTCTGGTTCAAGCCGTGCATTGTTGGTAAAAGGTTAGCTGGGTGATGTTTTATACATCTGACTGCAGTCGGGGCCGCGTTTCCCCCCAACGTGCACAGACTCAACATCAAAGTTCTCCACTCCTTTACTTTAGGTCAACATGGAATCAGTCTTAACTCCTGACTGGCTTTCTAGTTTGATCGCAGCCTGAAAAAGTAAGTAAATGGAGGAGGCATGAAAACACTGAAAAAGTTTTCGTATATCAAAGTGCTGCATGGAGCGGGCTCACTTTGATGTGCGTCGTTCACTGGTGAAGCTGGTGCAGGAAAGGTCGTATGGTGCCAGTTTCCCTGCTGGGACAGCGGAAGGCTTCTCCATGCACACAGTGTGGAATTAAAGCCCTCAGCCCTGTACTCCTACATCTGTTACACGTAACTGCAGGGTGAAGTACATTAACAGCTCTCTCTATGGATGGATGGGTCTCCATATAGAGATAACTGCTTTTTGTTGCATGTATATAAACATAATTTCTAATCACTATACAATCATGCTTGTTGTAGTCAAATATTTATGGACTTCTTTTGATATTTAATAATATACATGCAATAGTAGATCTTTGTGTCACCTCTACCTCCCTGGGTATTAAAACTCCAAAGTGAGTCCCTGAGCAAGGCACTGATTTAACAGCTTGCACAAGGTGAAGACGTTGCATTGTAGACTGTTGATCTTTGGGGTTTTTTTTATTCCACAAGCTAAACCATCCTGTTACACCCACACAGCACATTTTCAAACAAACAAAATGAGCCCTCAGCTCCATTTAAGAGTCCTTTATTTTACAGTTGGCTGTACTGAGCATCACTGCAGCTTTACCATTGTTTTCACATCTTCATCTTATTACCCATTGACTACACATTGGCATCAGGATACTGGTTTTGGTTCCTGGCAGTGTGGTGTTGTACCTGTGACCCAAACAGATGCAGATGTCGCTGACCCTTTGCATTAAAGAGTACAAGTTTCAGGTCATGTAAATGGTAGCTGTCAATGACAGGACATTTCATGAGTAAGAAAGACTTAGCTTGGACAAGGACAGCTGGTGGGATTCCCCACATGAGCTTGTGTTGGTAGGTACTGCAAAAAAACATGTAAAACTAAAGCTGGCTCTAGTGTGGAGACCTCAGGCTGTGTAGAGCAGGGAGATGATGACATGAGGTAAGTGTACGTAGAGGTGACCATGGGCTCTGCACCTCCATGGAAAGCTGTCCTTCAGCTGGAAGAGATTCAACCCCACCCAAGTCGTGGGAATAATCTCCTAACACCCCCGAGGTGCTGCCAGCACGGGGAGGCAGAGCAGCTACTCGCACACGTACTCACTCTCTGGTGTGCAATCCAGAGTACATGCACGAGAGAATAAATTTTTTCACTTCTTATCGTGATGAACACGCTGTGAAAAATGCCTATGTGATTACGCTAGGAAAAAATAATGAAGAATGGGAGTGATTTTTTTTTTTTGTTGCCATTTATTATTTAGTCTGAATTATACCCAAATTGTTTTGGTATGTTAATGCCAAGTTTATTGTTCATAAATATCATTGCAGAGTTAAGCTTTCTGGGCATGCTATATGATAGATAATGACAATTATTTAGGCTGAGTCAGAGCTTAGTCTTCATTTGTGACATTAATTGCCTTTATATCTAATTAAATGCACTGTAATGCTTCCATATACAGAATCTGTGCATCCATGAAAGTGCTAATCAAACATATTTATTAATTTCTAAGAGAGCGTTTCGTAAAGGCTTTGATACAGTTGAGTGTTTTTTGGTAAACAGTCTTTTTGATAAGATGTTTAGCAAAATGTTTTGATAATTGCTTTTTGTGCTACAGGCATAATTAATATTATTTATAACAAATTAATAAAAGCCGAAGGGTGAAATGCTGCCTCCATCCAGCTCGGCGGGTGCTTTGCCTGTGACTCCCGTGGAGTTGGAATTGCACCACCAGCCATCAGTGTCCGTGGTCTCTCCCAAAACTATTCCAAAAAAGAAAAATTTTGAATACGTCGAGGGTGGCTGTCTGCATCGGGTTACAAAAGCTGGAGTCCCATGAGATTTGGGCTGTGCCTGTGGGCGTCTTTCTATTAGTTATTCACCTTCAGCCCACACTTTGGAGGAAATAGGTTTGAACTCACACCTCCCACAGCTGGGGCTGCCAACTTCAATCCCCTATTTTATCGTAAGCTTGCCAGTCATCACAGCTTTATTTCATATTTTCTGAGGGAATGAAGAAAGAAGGGTTATGGGGGGGCAAGTGAGAGATGAGCTGCATTGTTTTAGTCTCTGGAGAGCACACGGTGGGACCCCACCGGTGGGCTCCACGTCCTGAGAGGGACACGTGTTGGTTCTCCCGCATCTCCATGGCAATGTCTGCTAAGAGGGTCCTGTTTGCTCCTGCCAGCAGTTTGGGAAAGCCCATCTGGTCATCAAGTAAGTCATCAGATTGTTAGGGATTGCATGGGAGATGGTGGGACGCAGGGCAGGCTGCCCACCCACTGCTCAGCACAGCCTTCGGCGCCTGGGAACGGTGCTGCCTCTGTTCTCCTCCCCACCTGCACCAGCAGGGTCTCCTTCAGCCACACACTGCAGTTTGGGTTGGTTTGCTGTAAGCCCAGGTCAGTAATTTTCTGACCTTTACTCCTGCTCCTAACGACCTGCACGGAGGAGCACATTTACTTTCCAAGATGTCTATTTGCTGTTCGCTGTCTCCATATAGCCACCAAGCTTTGTATTTATGTCACACATTTATTTTCAGTAACTGCTTTATTTTCAGTAACTGCTTTTATTTTTTACCACCCAAGAAGGGCACTCTTTTCTTTTTTTCCCTTGCAAATTATCTCCACTTCATTTTTTTTCCCCAGTTTTTTTGATGCCTGGAGTACGCTTGGCTGCATCTAATGTACAAAACCAAAAATAGTCCCTGTATAGAAAATGGACCTACAGGGAACAGCATCGGCTTCCCCTTCCAGCTCCTGCTGGAACTCAGGCTGCGTTTTGCTTAGCAGAGGAGCTGATGAGCAGCACGTGCCAAGGTCTCTACTCCTCTCTTGGTCTTCAGGATTGGGTTGGGGTGGGCGTCAGGGCTGCAGAGCGGTGGGGAGAGGCGACACAGAGCTGGCGCAGAGGGCTGTGTGGTAATTTATTAATGCTTTGTTGTTGATGGCTACTTTGTGACCTGTCTATCACAGGTCTCTTTGCCTCCTCTGGCTCCCTCCCCATCACTCTGTTAGCCCCACGCTCACGCAGTCCATGAAACAAAAGGCCCAGTTCTGCTTCTTGGGGTCAGGGGAGAAAGTAAGTACATGTTCCTGCAATCGTCTTTGCACCATGTAATGTGGGTGTAAAAGAACCTGACCAATGGCAGCAGGTAATTAAAAAAATGTTATTTTTCAATCTGGACATACACAAGTGATGTAGTGAGGTGAGTGGTAGAGAATAGTCAACTAGAGGTTTGGATGTCGGAGAACAGATGGCTGGAAAGGATAATGATCTGTGTATGGTAGTGCCTGCACAGGTCACATAGGTGGCCCTTAAATATTATGAAGCAATACAATGAAATTAAAAGTGAGCCATTTTCAGCAGGGACACCGAAGAAACGGTTCCGCTGTGTGTCCCTCCAGGAGCAGCCGTTCCCGTGGCAGGAGGCTGAGCTCTGCCAGGCACGCTCCCTGCCTGGCACCGGGACGCTGCTGCTGCCGCCCGGCTCCAGGGGCCAAATGCCCAGAGAGGTGTGTGGGGGGGGCTGTTCTTCAGCCTGAAATGCCAACAGATCCCTCACGTACACGGAGAACAGGCGCAGGTACCAGTGGCACTGATAAAGAACAGCTTTTCTGTGGGCACTGGGTGGCTTCAGTGCGAAATGGGCTGTGTGTGCTGGACATTGGGAAAAAACAGCTTCCACCCTCCCTCCCCAGCAACTTTCCAGCCCCTAGATCTATCGGTGCCAGTCAATCCAGGCTCTGCAATACCATGGTGTAAAACTTATAACACTGCAGCACAAACCCCAGGGTTTATGTCTCTTGTCTATTTCTGTTTATTAATTTATTTTATATCTTAGTTTCGACCAAGTCTTGAGCAGATCTTCCCCTTATTCCATGCACAGAGGGGAATCACTTTAAGCCATCTTGAGATGAAGCAACTGTTCTCCATGAAATCCTGCTGGATTCCAGAGAGCTGCCGACGGCGCGCGGGGGAGCACGGTGGGACTGCTCTGCTCACGTCGCGTGGAATCGCGGCAGTATCAGCTCCTCCAGAGTCCCAGCTCCCTTGCTTGACATGGGTCTTACTGCTGCTCCACTGCCACTACAGCATCAAGCAGCAGCTTTACAGTGCTGGTTTTGACCCGGGGGCTCCCCAGGGCTGTAGCCAAGGGCACTGCTCCAGGCACGCTCCAAAAAATGGAGGCGAAAAAAAAAGAGCATGCATTGCAAGGTGCATGGCAGCCCTGGTTATGTAGTTAAGAATTGTTACAACTGCAAAAGAAAGAAGAGAAGGGAAAGTATCTTGTCCCTTTTGGCAACTGCAGGTCAGACAACATCCTTCTGGAAGGAGCTCACAGGAGGATCAAAATCCCGCTGTGGTAGTGCAGGAGAAGACCAACACCCTGTGGCCACGGAAGACAGCGGGTTCTGCTCCCTTCCTCCCATGGAGCCAAAACTCTGGTCTGCAAACCTGCTAAATTCCTGTACTAACACCGCCCCTTCTCCCAGGTAAAGATGGCTCAGGAAGTCACTGCCATTTCCACCCCACCAGTGTCAGTGCTGCAGACACTGGGAGTCCTCCCACCTCACCGGGCTTCTTCATGGCACAGGTGGGATGGCACGGAAGACTTGTCCTATCAAAGCAGGGTGCAACACCTGCCTGAGAGGTACTTCCCCATCGTGGGACCATGGTCTTCAGGCTGAAGACTTGAACAGCTTTGTCTGTTCTTATCCATGTCTTAAATTCTGCCCACCTCTTCCCTATACCTTCGCCATCGGGTGTAAAACATCAAGGATTACACGCTGCCGCACGCAACCCCCTCGTTGTTTAGCAGGATGCTGATATAAAAGACTGCTTTTCAAAAATATTTCATAAAAAATGATCCATACCCCTTTTTTTTGCCTGGATTTTTACGCTTGTTTTATTCATTTTGTAGACAGCAAAATCATATAGTGAATATTAATGACTGATTTCACTCTGGCATTATTTAAAGCTAAAATGGAAAATGTTTACTTACAGCCAGCAGGAATTCTGCTAAGTACGGATCATTTCTTCCAGGTCACTGCAGGACTCTGCCATGTAGGAATTTTGGGGGGGGGGGGGGGGGGGGGGGGGGGCAGGAGGGACCGAGGTGATGCATCCCAGCTCCTGCACACCAACACCAGGCTTCTCTCCGACGTGGTCCTGGAGGGACAAACGACGCTGCTCCCCTGTGCACCATCCAGCGGTGCAGGAGCCGGGTCCAGCTAAGCGCTTGCACCACGTCCCAGTTTCGGGATGCTAAAGAAATTCAGAGAAAACTGGAAGAGGCGACCACTCCCTGTTTGGAAAGCTGAGCTTAGCGGCACTGCTGTCTTCAGGATGGTCCAGAGGCTGCAAGAACAGCTTCCCCCTCCTGCTCCCACCAGGAGACAGCGGCCCCTCGGCCGTGGGCTGCGGAGATGCCCACGTCTTATTCTTCAGCCTGGGCAGGTGTTGACAGTTCCAGCTCCAAAGTGCCAGGTTCAGTCCCTGCTGACAGAGGAGCATCAAGGGTGGTGTTAAGCAAAGAGTTTTGCTTTTCTTTCGTCTTTCCTGATTCTGCTGTTGTCCTCCAAAGTTGGTAAAAAATCTTCCTTAATCTCGGGGACAACGCAGAAGAAAAAAGGGTCCATTTCCATGGGGTTTGTACCACTGAAACAATGGGATTGGGGTTGTGTTTTGCTGAAGACTCTCAGATGGGTAAAAATCAAGATCAAAACCACGAACGCAACCCCCTCACGTAACGTTCTCCCCAAATGAATCAACAACAAATTAAAGGGCTATCATTAAAACCAGGGGTCTTTTAGACCACAGCTTCTTTTATAAATTTTTCACATATTGGCTCAAGCTGTTGAACATGTGTTAGTGAAAGAGGGAAAATGAACCCTTTAGGGTACATGTGGGTAGTGCTCAGTGAAGGCCAAATTTGGGCGCTGCAGCAGCATATGGAAAAGCATCAACACTCGTTTTGCTCATAGATAAGTGAGTCAGTGCTAACTTTTATTCTCTTTATGAAATTTTAAGACGGGAGGATCTTGAGGAAGCTTACCAACTAATTCCTATTAATAGAATAAAATACAACAGTAGAAAGTATAGAAGGCAAATGAAATAATCTTCCCTGTTCATCAAGTCTAAGCTTTAGTAGGAACATGCCACTCTAACACTTGGCTGTAAAATACAAAAATGCTCTAAAATAGCACTTTATTGATATCTTGTCTAATTGCTTTCCTAGCAAGCCAGAACTCTTCATCTGGCCAAGCTGCTTTTATTAAAGAGGTGAGCTTCTTTTAAGGACTATTTCATTTACAGTAGCAAATGTATTCATCTGTTGTCTTTCTGTTACAAATATGTGAAAAAGAAATAACTCATTGAAATAACTCACCAAAACGTGACTTCTTGTCCCAGTTCCTTCTTCAGCAGTGAAATTAATTTTATGTGTAATTCATCTCATAGTACTTCTACAACATGAATACCACGTGGACTGTTGATGCTATTCAGCCTAATGGTCTGGGTCTGTGCAAAATGTATTTGAGTAGCTTTAGCTATTTTTCCAAACCCATTAGCTGCTATGAAAATCTTCAGTTAACCTAATCTTATGACCCCATCCGTCAGAAAGTGTCATCTACTCTGTCCCGTGGGCTCCAGCAACTCCTAGTTCTTACTTCCAACCTTCCCCCAGAGAAAAGTTCACATCATTTTTATTTCCCTTTGCACTCCATGCATGGATAACTGAGGCTGTCCCTTGCTGGCCTCCTCACAATTCACATGCAGGTACACATGTTCTGCCAAACAGCAGGTTTTTTCCCCTAATTCTTAAGTATTGGAAGGGGTAAATCTTGACATCTTCTCTGATGGCTAGGAAATCCTATAAAATTGGTACCAGATGATTTGTGACATATTAATCAGCATGGGAAAGGTCTTAAAACCAGGCCCCAGCACCGTGTCCCAGACTCCTCGCACAGCTACCGACGCTCAGTGTGGTACAGTAAGGACAGCTCGATACCCGGGGCTGCTGAGGTGCAACTCACAATTAGTGCTCAGGTGTGATAATTAGGCTACGGAGCACGAATCAGCCTTTTGCTTCAGGTTGGTTAGGCAGTAATTGTGTTTGCTGCCATTGTTATTGACTTGGGACAGGTTTCGGTGTCATTCCAGTCGTTGCCAACGGGATGCAGCGCCAGTGCGCAGTGCCAGGCGAGGTGTTTCCACAGCAGGAGACACACAGCACAGATACATACTTTTTCTATTCTGACAACTGCAAATTTCTTGTTTAAGCACTGGCGAACTCATTGCTGGTGGATGTGACACAGCCACCAACGTAACTGACACGAGTTGAGCCATCCTCTTGCACAGGTCCATCTCAGAGTCCATCTCTGCGTTGGGACTGAAGACAAAGCTGAAATGTTGCTGAAGAATTCATTATCTCAGTTTAATATCAGCTTTCAATTCTTTGTATCTAATAGCCTCAATGCAAACTGGAAGTTTTTGATAGAACTTAAAAGTTTTTTGAAGAATTTTACCTAATCATGAAATGCTCTACCTAAAAGCTTAGATTCCAAAAACTTTAGGTTCTTTCACCTTTAAATTACATCATCTGTGAGGTTCTAGTTTATTAGATGGATAAATATTGTTACAGCTTTTTGGTGTATGTGGCTGGATTGTCAGCATTAGAGGATAAACTGGTAAGATGGTGTCTAAAGAAACCCAGTCTATTTGTGAGAAATACACAATTTCTCTTGCAAAGAATGCACAATTTTTTTGGGCATGGGAAGAATAAAAAAAACAGGTGACTACTTTGCTGTTCACAGCTCCAAGCCTTTTTTGATCCACGTTTTTGGCTTTCTGATGGTCTACATGACCGCCAAACGTGTTGGGAACCCATGCCAACCCACGAGGGAGCTGGATGGAGATGAGCTGGCTGTGCTGACTGGGGTCTCCATCCTTGGAGATACTCAAACCCCACCTGGACAAGGTCCTGAGCACCCGGCTCTCGCCAGCCCTGCTTTGAGTGTGGGACTAGGCAGACTCCAGCAGCCCCTTCCAGCCCCAGTTCTGGGAGTCCGTGACTATTGTTGGGGAAAGACAACGCTTGGAGAAGCATTCCCTGAGGATCCAGGGGAGGTTTTGGCACACTCAGTGATACGCACGGCCCCGAACCACAATGACAGAAAGTCCTTCCTTTCCACCTGCCAACGTAACTTCTAAGCAATAGGCTTTGTCTGGTTTTATCGCAGGCTTATTGTCCCAGCCAAAGATTTATTAAATCCAGCAATGACAGCAGCTCTTTCTCCTAGTCACAAGCTTTTATCTTGTTGTTAAAAGTTTTTAAACAGCATCTCACACAACAATGAGCATCACATACATTTCAATGAGCCCCTTCAAGGAAGAAATTCAGTTAATCTGTGATGAATGTATCTCAATCTATTGCTTTTTAACTTATAAAAACGAGTGTCTCCTACTATAATAAATCATAAGATAAGAGAGGCTTGCTTTAACTTTCCAGTTGGTATAATCCTGTATCTGCTCTTTCACATGTGGCTTTGGAGGAGATAAATTATACTGCGAGCACCTTTCCCAGGGCCTGGAAAAGAGGGTTGGTGAGTGGGTGGATTATGGGACACTAGAAGCCAGGCAGCAGAGCATCGCGAAGGAAGGGGGGGGGTGGTGGTGTTTCTGCCTCTTCATGCCTTCCAGTTGGCACTTCCATATTCTTTTTTGGATTTCCATCAGTACAAGGATGAGTGCTCGGCATGACCCACAGCCAGGCTAATCCTTCCTAGCCATGCATGAGTTTAAGACATTATTTCCACGGGAAATTATATATACAATTAAGAAAAAGACAACTGAAACGGCTATAAACATCACAGTGAATTACTGGGATTTCATACAGGCCCAAGCTTCATCTTGGTACCTGAGGACCACCTGAGCCGTTGGCATTCCCAATATGTCCTTTTCATGTATCCCTTTTTATGATGGAGATTTGTCTCATGTTCAGTCTCATTGTAGACGACGAACGGCTCTGAGATACAGAAGCACCTAAAGCACAAAATACATTTCCTCACAAGTACATCTGCCTTCATGTACATCTGCTTACCCATTTATTTTGTGAAGTTGATCCCAACGCTCTAATTGCTACTTCAGCAGCATTCCTTGTCCTAAAATACTTCTTAGTTTCATCTCCTGTGTGAAGGCTGGAAGACGGTGTCTGCTGATTAAGCAAACGATGGTGTGCCGTCAAGGAAATATGATTCAAAACTGCAGCAAAAAAAATTAAGATCTACAATATTCACATGGTAAAGGAGGAAAAAGTGAATGACGGGGAGATGTATGTGTATGAGGTGTATGGCTCATATGGACCCACACCCACAAAATTCATACACCAAACATGCTTTGGTCACAGGATGAATGACATCCACTACACTTGCAAAGCCTGGAGGGTTTTACAGAGGGAATCCCAAAGAAGCATGACATGCACCAGTCAGCACCTCTGCACTCTTAAACTCAAAGAGGAGGATGCAAAAGCTGAGTACCCACAGGCACCACACCATGGACCTGCCTGCAGCCCTCCCTGCGCACGGCGGGCACACCGCGCATGGCGATGGAGCACCACTCTGCAGCTGGGGAGAGGGAGAGAGGTCCAAGGAGAGGCATGCATGGGCTGGTACCCTCTCACACTAGAAGTCACTGGAAAACACTTTCACTTCTCTTAGGACCTTTCCCAGATGAGGAAGTAAAACCAACAGGCAGCCCTGTAATGGCAAAGAAATTTATGGGGTTTATGTCATTGGAAGAAAACAGGCTGATCAATCTGTTCACAGAATAAATCACACTGAGCAGCTGCAAGATTTTTTTTTTACCTTTACTCTTGTTTTATTATTCTTGAACACTCTAGATGTCTTAACTGTGAAAGCACTCAGGGAAAGCCAGCTCAAAGCTGGAACAAACCCCACTGCCTATGCACACAGCTTTGCAGTTTCTCCATCTAGACTGATTCATCACTCTCTTGACATTTTTACTCTTCTGCAGACATATCTACCTCCTTAGATGAGAAGACAAAGTTAAGTAGACTTGGCTGACAAGCCAACAAGGAGGGAAATTTTGACTCTTCCAAAGGTGGTGTTACCACTCTCTGGGATTCTGCCGCCTTCTCAAGGGGTTCATTACAGCCTGAAAGGCATCCCCCTCCCTCTCAAACATGCACCAGTGTCGCTGTGAGTGCTGAGCACCGTTAGCCATCCCCAGGGCAGGGAGCCGTACCGCGGCCGGGGTTAACTCACAGGCACCGTTCAGACGACGAGGGCTTCCACCTCCACGTTTGTCCAGTGACAGTTATAGCACAGCTTGGAAGGAGAGGACTGCAGTCTTTGACCTTTATATCATGATTTTTTCAGGGCTCAGAGGTCACCACCAGTGCTGTCTGCCCCTAAAGAGGACCACGTCATGCAGACTTTCCTGGAGAAATTCTGCACGGCGTCACCTATCCAGTGATATCTGCCTGTAGTGACACACAGAAATCAAAAGGTAGACTAGGAGAGATTAAGAAAGCAAAAAATTAAGTGTAATTTAGGAATAAATTTAGAAAGGAGAATTTTTCAGAAATTTCTCAATTATTTTTTCATCACTGGACCATCGTGTGGTCCTTATCTTCTTATCTAGAAATACAAAGTATGTCAATGAATGAAATAATCCAGAACTGCCCATTCCTTACACACACACACACACACACACACACACACGTGTTTACGGCGATTGGGCGAGGGTGACGTACAGAACGCAGACACTAGAGGGCAAGGCTGTATGCAGAGTTATCGAAGGGCACGGCTGTAGGCACAGTTATTGAGGGCACAAGCGACCGGGCACAGCACCCGGGACACGGCGGAGCACCAGCCTTCCACACCCATCACGAGCCCTTGCCCCCCGGCCAGTGACACGTACTGAAATCCCACTTCTCCATGGCCACGGTGGCTTTCATGGTTCTTTCTCTTGACAGTTTCCTCGACGTTGGTCTGCACCTACAGACACACCTGTGTTTGTGAGTGTACAACCACCAGCCCACGGGATGCTGCACGTTTACCAGCACGCTGAACTGGTATTTCACGTATTACCCAGAAAGCTGCACTGGTGGATGCTAATATTGCGAGGAAATCGCTCTGAGCTTTGGAAGTGGCCGAAGGTTGGTTGTACAACCTTAATTTTTCCCTTTAATACAGTACTAGACATCCTTTAATGTCAATTAGATGTTAGCATACTTTTTTCCCCAGGAGACTCCAGCAGGGCAGTGTTGCTTCATCAGCAACTTGCCCACATTTCATTTTAGTCGCATCCCTCGGCACGAGCCCCAGGCCCTGTGACCCACACAGGACCTCCTCTGAATATAACTATCCATATAATATCATATACTACCCAATACTACTAAATAACTCGTATAAAATTAACTTCCTCTTCAAGCACTTCAATGTTCTTTGTTCCAGTTTGAGTGTTTTACACACATCAGTGGGGTTTTTCCAGGGGCTTCCTCTGATGCAAGGTGGCATTACTGCCCCGACATATCCTCAATGTCCTGAGCTCCTCGTAACTCCTGGGAAAAGCAGATCAAAGTGAAGGTATCTGCATGACAGCCCTTCATCTTTTAACCAGAGCTTTCTCTTTGAATATCAAATTATCAAACAAGCTTTGTTTTAGTAATTTGGGAATACTTGACAGGAGCCCATCGAAAGCTCAACCCTACATGGCTGGTCAGAGGTAGCTGGACTGGGAGAAATTCCCAATTATACACCTACTAGCAGCTTGTGAAATTTTGAATCAGCTGTAGTGTCTTCTGCAGGTGCAGGGAGAATATTTCCTTCATTTCCATTTGTTCAGCTGGCTGCTCCTCCAGAGCTTCCTCCGAAGTGCAGAAACCAAGCGGGAGATGAAAAAAAAATAGGAAAACTGCTTTCCCACTTCCAAACAGAATAAAACTATGCAAAAGAGCCTCACAGCAATTAGCTGCAATGTCTTAAAAAGATTCAATAGCCAGCAATCCTATTCATGAACTTTAGCTTGGATTTTTATTATTTAGTAGAGAAAACATTTTAAAATTAAAAGCATATTTTGTCAGGAACTTCTCTGACGCATCCAACATATCCAAAGTAGTTTTGCTTGAGCAGTAAAGGAGTTTTAAGATGCTGCCGATCTGCTTTTTAAATGAATTTTCCTTGCCTTCCAAAAGCTGTCTGACACAAATCATGAGTAAAAAAGCTAATTAATCCAATAAATAAGAAATGTCTCTCTTCATTTTCTAGCACAATACAGAGTGATTAATCAGAATGGGAATGCTGCTCCGTTTGTTATACAGGACTGTACACTGTACTTCTCTGAACAGCCAAAATCAGCATCAGTCTTGCAGCACATAAGTAACACCTTTGCTTAATAAATAAAAAGACCTCCAGGGTGGAAAGGGACTAACTATAACTATCACTTATAAGCACTATAAATAAATATTCTAGATATTAAAAATCACTGACTTTGACAAACCAAAGGCTTGTTTCGTTAACAAGAACGCGACGTGTGGGAGGCTCTGGCACACGTAATGCCACGGAAGAGCCGAAGCTCCTTCCACGGGAGCGGACGGAACGCCGCCTGTCCCCGCCACGTCCCCTGAACCGGGGGATGAGCTGATAAACAGGGGAAAGCACGGAGCACCCAGAGAGGTGGGACCCAGCTCTGCACGCGGGACGGGACCGCCAGGGCTGCCTTGGGCATCCCAGGACTTGGTGCAAACCCTGTTTCTCCAAGCCGAGGGGTACTGGGAAGACCAGACAAGGCTGCCAGGGTAGTTCAGGGGACACCCACCCTCTCCAGTAGCTTTTCTGCTGTTTGACTGGAGCGGCGTTAGAAAGACGGTGTCCACTTCTCAGAGCCATTATCACTACCTCTCTCCAAGAATCGCTCCAACTGCAGACACAGAGACGCGGGCGCTTGTTCTCACCACCACGAAGGTCTTCCACCACATTACCCTGCTCGACACAATTATAACTTCAAAGCCATCGCACTTCCAATTCTACAGAGGTTGTTTTTATTTACCACGAAAAAGCTCGGGTTTCGTTCACAGGAGGAAAACGTGCCGGGAGGAAGATGCGCCAGGAGGAAACCGCCTGAAGTCCGGGACTTTAAAGCCCGTCAAGGCTCACGGAGAAACGCCGCGAGATGAAAAGGCAAATAATTTTTCCCCAAGTATGCTCCTTCAAAGTGTTTGAGCTTCCCTTCATCATTCTGCCCAGCAAAAGAAAATGGAAATGGACTAAGAATAAAGAATTGGCACGGGAAGGTGTGTGTGCTCAGAGCCCCCCGTGCCTCCAGCCTCCTCGGCACAACCAGGAGGAAAAGAGACCTGAAAGCTGTAAATCACCGTACGTCTCTTTGAATTCCATACTGTCCCACAGGAGCACCGACCACATCAAGATGGTTTTGTACTTTAACTGATAAATTCACTGAGTCCAGGCTGCTTCAGCCGGTTTCCTCTACACCTTTGTTACACCAGGTATACACACTGACATCTGGGACCTGGGGAACCTTCTCAGAGGAACACCGTTTTGCACCTTGGAGTAGGACACTGTAAATACTGCGATAATAAATGCCCCCTACCTGCTTCTAGAGCATAAATTAAATGGATCCTGTACCACGAATATTAGGGGTACACAATACTTTGCAAAGATGTACACATATCTTACACTCCGCAGGGACAACCACGGGTTTCAGAATCCGCTCCGTACACACAAAGGAGGAAAATACAGCTGGAGGCGAAAGCAGAACACGAGGACAAAGAACCCCAGCACCCGAAGGAAAAAAGTTTAATCCACAAAATCATTCAACTTGGCGATTAAACGATTAACTTACAATTCTTTGCTTATGATGCTTTCTTCCTCAGGTTTTTAAGGCAGTTTCCTTCAGCTGTGTGGGTTTCTGGTTCGCTTTGCTTTGCTTTCCTTCAATATTTATGCTATTATGTTTTGTTTGCTTACCTTTCCCTCAATATTTAGGCAACAGTACTTTACTGGCATAAATATTGGTTTTATTTAAAATCTACTTAGCTGAAAGATAAACAGCAGAGTAAGAAATCGGGAATTACACTGGAATTTGAGAGGAGGAACAGCAATTAACTCCGCCGAGGTGTTAACCTTTCTGCAACGACACGTTTTGCCTGTGCGCTGCGTTTCATGAGCGATGTACCCACGTCTATTAATTGTTTTAAAGACATCTTTCCTGATTTCAATTTACTTTTTCCTTTCCCTTTCCTCATTCCGCTTCAGGTGCCACGTTAACCCTTTCCATTCCTCCCTGCTGGGACGAAGGCAGTAATTTACACCGGAGCAGCGACCGTGGGCTGGGAGAGCGAGTGGGCGAAGAGCCGCCGGGCGGAATGCAAAGCAGTTTATGGCTCCACAGCCGATGCCTCGGGCAGGAGGGGCACAGCCCTTCCCTGCTGCACGACGGTGCTGAGCTGCCCCGCACCACCCGCACCCACCAGTGCCCACTGGCACCCGTTCCTGCCCAGCAGCAGCCCCGGTGGGGGCCTATCCCCTCCCATGCAGGGATGCAATGCTTCAGTCCAGCAGCTCTTTCCAGGAGCCTCCATGGCACCTTCCAAAAAACTCGTGGTTAAAATCCCGACACCCATCCGCAGAGGAAGAGGCAGAGGCACGGCAGGGCGTGGGCCATGCCTGCTGCCCACGCAGCGATGCCAGGGTGAGGGCATCCCCACGGTCCTGCCTGCGGAACCCCACCAGCCCAACAAAAGATGCCCCAAACGGTCAGAGGGTTAATGTCTTGAGTCTGCAAAGATCCCTTCCTCGCCCTCAGGCACATAAAAATGATACACAGATAACCTACTCCATCTTTTCCTCCCAATTCCATTAACGGAACACTTACTGGTGTACACCCGGCAGCGGGCAGTCACCGATCTGGTTCTGAGGCTGTTCTCGCTCAAATAAAGGCAGCAGGAGATTCAGGCTGGCACGTCAGTACTTACTCTGTTCTGTGCAGACTATTCCCTGTATATTTGGATGAGGAAGAAGTAACATTTTTATTCCTGACGCCTGCCATAGAGTTTAAGCACTATAATTATTTCTCTTCTAACACCAGGTGTTACACACGTTATATGCAATTTTGGAGGCTCAGTTACCACTGCTGTCTGCAGTATATGTGCGTGTGCAATGTCAAAATGGAATAAAAATACACCATATATTTTTTCCAGAGAGCTCAGGATGAATTAGAATGGAAATTACGTTTATCTGAAACACCTGATGTGTTTTTCTCAACAGAAATGGTTAAAATGAACAAAAAACTTTTCTCCCCTCACTAATGGTTTTAGAAGGATAGTGATTTCACACAACTACAACCAGTGACATGTCAGGATAAAGCACTGAGCACGTGTACCAGCGCTAAGAAAACATAAGAACGAGGGGTTCAGTGATGCACCCACATCTCCTACATCATCTGCTGGTGCAACACCTCCGGGAACAAACCGGTGGGACCCTGGGACCGTCGCCCCCCGCGCACACCCTGGTGCTGCTGCAGCTGCAGAAGCATCTTTCCAATCAGAAATTTTATTGTCGTTTAATATATGAAGAGACTCGAGCGTAGGCTTCGTTTTTGCACTTGAGCAGGGCTGCAGGAGTCCACGGGATCTCCAAGACACCAGCCAAGACATCCCACTATCCACAGCGCATCACGTCTGGAGCGAGGGCAAATTGAGCCTGAACTGGAATCAGCCTGGGAAGCAACAAACGGGATTTTGCACCCCACAAAGACCCGGTCATTGGGTCAGCAGGTAAAATCCCCGCGGGATTTGGGATGCACTGCCAACGCCGCCGGAGAGCCACACGCTGCCCTCCCCGCTGTGCTCTCCAGCCCCTCCGTGTCCCGTCCCCCCGGGCAGGTCCCGGGGATGCCGGTGGCCGCGGGGAGCTGCTGCCCCTCCAGACATTTCACCCTCTGCACAGACACGGGGCAAACGTCGCTCCTCTGCCCGCGCCGCTCCTGCTAAACCGCCCGGCGAAAAGCCGTGGGAATTCACTGGAATTCACAGTTCTAATACGCAACGAACACAAAACTGCTGCTTTTCGCCAGGAGTTCTTGAAAACACTTTTGGGTAAATGTAAATTAGCAGGTGGGTTGTTAACGTGTTTTTTCCCTTTTGCCTCGATGATGGATTTTTCACTTTAAAGGTAAGACATTGCCTGATAGAGACAAATATTGACAGAGGAGATAAAAAAGGCTGTCATGGTAATAAGCATAATGAAATGTTGTTTATAAAAATATAGCTGGGAATAGATATCTTTCCCTACCGTGGAATATTGATCCCCTTGAAAAAAAGAAGAAAATTAGCTTTCTTCTGCCTGCTGTATCTGTACCTGTAGTTCATACCTGCAGCAGAAACAGCCAACTTTTAAAAACAAAGATCTCAAATTTTGTCGCTTGCTGATTCTTTGCAAAACCAGTGCAGCCAGTCCTGCACTGCACGGCGGCGGTAAAATGGCTCAAACCCCAAAATTACCTTGTACACATTTTATGGGGAAATTTGGCTCCCAAGGATGCTCGCTTGAGTCGGGAGTAACTCACAGACCCCAGTACTAAGTAAAGACGAGGTCTGAGAGACCACAAAAAATAATGTATCATGGTTCCTACCTCCCCCGTTGAAAACTAGAAGTAGGAAGGAAAAAACCACAAAACACATGTTAGATGAGAATATATCCACTATTTGAACACTTTTAACTCTCCCTTGGTCTGCCTGTCACTCTCTCTCCCTCTAAATTAATATATTTTATATATATATTCATATTATTTATATAAAAACTACCTTAAACTCCACGATGCCCGGGCCACAAAGCGCGACACCACTGACCCCCACCCGAGGGCAGCTTCAGGGGTGCTCAGGGACCACCTGCCCGTGCCCACACAGAGCTGCACCCCAGCAGCACACCGGCCCCCGCGCACCGGCGCTTCCGTCACATCTTGAGCTCCATCATCCAGGCTTCGTTGGGACAGACGTGACACCCCTGGATAAGCTGTTTTCCAATTTAAAAGCTTTAATTAGGCGTTTACCCCGTGCCAGCTTGCAGCCGAGCGAGCGGTGCCACTCCTGGTCGTTACAGCAGGGGCACCACGGGGTCTGACCCCCCAGAGCTGGCCGGTGCCGCGGTGGCCATGGACATCCCCGAGCATCCCTGGTGCCACAGCACCTTTGTCAGCTCAAACCTCAAACCACCACAGGGATGTTCTCCTCTGTAATCCATCACTAAAATGAAATTGTACCAGTTACCATAGAAACAGCTTGACCAACAGCCTGAAAATATTTTTTTGGAAAAGGTAAAATATTGTTCCATCAAGGAAAAACCTGCAAGTCCGTCTGTGCTGTTTCAGACAGGCTGATGTTCTGTTCACTCACCCACCCACCCAAATTTTCAATTTTCTTTAGGACACTGTTAGTACCAGGTATTTCTCCCCTTCCGACTTTTATTTTTTTTTTCCTGTATGAATAAAGTGCTGAGCAACACCAAGCTGCACAGAGAAAAAGTAATGAACGTCCCTTAGCTGAAACCACACGCTAATACACTTGTGTAGGGCTCCCCGATTCTATTCAAAAATTGTTTGATGTCAGCATTCTACTCACATTTTTTAACGAAGAAATCACATATAACAGCAAAATTAATTCTGGGAGTTGAAGTGAAATATTTACTCCCCAGCCCCAGTCGTTGCAGAAGCCCGGGGGGACGGATGCCCTGGCCCCGGAGGGACGCAGCAGCTGAGCCCGGAGCTGTTCCAGGCAGCAGAACCTGAATTTTTGGAGAAACTCAAACTGCATCTCTGCCGAGACACTTCCTTCACCACTTTAAATAAGACCGTCGTGTGGTTCCCCAGTTTGTGGCAGTGAGGTTTCCTTGCAGACAATTTATTGTGTCTTTACGTCCTTCATCTCAGCAGGCGCTCGGACAGGCTCTTCCCATCGCTGGTCTGACGGGACCAGACTTTCCAGTTGGAAAACCAAGAGCTGGTACTATCAGGCATTGTTCAGTGGGTCGTTTCTCAAATACATTGTGGTTTTTATCTCTGTAAAACTGTTAAGACTTATAGCATGATTGCAGACATAAATTTTCCTTATTCAACAAATCCAGAAAGCAACACCGCACGTTATTGCATGAAACTGAGCCTTCATCTAGCTGTATTTTTTTTTTAATTTCCAGGACAGTACAAAACTTCTGTTTTCAGTCCAAACAAAGCCTGTTATGAACGCTTTCTTGCATACAGACTGTATTTCAACAGATTGTTTAAAATTAAAACCTAAAGTAGGAATCATAAAAGGCTCCATTTGTTATTAATCATGGGGGAAGACAAATGATTTCAATCATATTATGCCTAAAAAGCAACTCGGTTCCCACTAGTATCTTCAATGGTTCAGGCTCCTTCCTGGGCATTTTAATCTCCCATACCCAGGAGACAAAATTATGGCAACACTGGTAAGTAATGAAGAGGGATTAGTAATGAAGCAACTACTTAATGAATCAGAGGAAAAGGCTAACTAAGTATCAGAACTGTTCAGGATGCTCCCACTCGGTGCACAGTGCTGGCCTCGCGTTCTGCGTGCAACTGTTGGGCCAAGAATGTGGGGTCATCACCTGGAGAGCACACAGCAAAACTCCCACCATTTGTTTTCAATGTATTAAAACTCAGAGACCATTAAACGTCTGTAAAAGAACTGTTTGTAGCTCCTTGGGTTTTGGTGTAGGGTGGAAGAGATAACGTACAGCTGCTGATAAAGACCCTGATCCTTCATGCGTGTAATGCAATTTCACAGTAAAATATTTTGTCATTGGTGAAACCACTCTCTGAGACCAGATTATTTTGGTCACTCAAGATTTCTAACAGGGGAGCTAATTTTTAGGCTGATTCACATTAAGCAGTAATTTCACCGGACACGGACGGAATGAGGAGCTTGTGGCTACGCCGAAGGGGTTCATCCTGCGCATGAGTTGCAGCTCTCAGTGTAGGGAAAGAGACATCGCACACGGCTTTTGAAAGAACATTCACTGGGAATGAACCCTTATCTGACAGCCTTTGATGTACAGCAATGGGCTGGATAATCGTAATTATTCATAGAGTTACCTACGGCGCATGATGGCCGTAGACAAATCCCAAGACATCCCAAAAAGGCAATGATATTCTTGGCCACGCAGAGACTGCAGTGCACTGTCTGGGTGGTGTTTCTGCACGGCCCCTCGCTGATCCGAGCAGGTTTGCTGCTGCGTCTGATCTGCCTCCTGCCTGGGAAACCACGCGGAACGGGCCTGGGACCCAGGTTTCTTTGCTGATGTTTTTGCTGTGCTGTGGAAATAAAAGCAAGCAGGTGCAATCCTTTTTTCTTTGAAGTCGGTGATAAAACTGCCCTTGACCTCATCAGAGCTGGCTGGTGTGCAAGGCCTGGAACATGAGGGTAAGCAAGTCTATAGATGCTTCACCCAAAAAGTCTCATACAGTATATGTATATGAAGACATGTACGTACCCAGCTCTGGAGTCCCCAAAACAAGGAGGACATGGAGCTGTTGGAGCGGGTCCAGAGGAGGCCATGGAGATGATCCGAGGGCTGGAGCACCTCTGCTATGAAGAGAAGAGAGAAAAGGGAAAAGAAGGGGAAAAGAAGGGGAAAAGAAGGGGAAAAGAAGGGGAAAAGAAGGGGAAAAGAAGGGGAAAAGAAGGGGAAAAGAAGGGGAAAAGAAGGGGAAAAGAAGGGGAAAAGAAGGGGAAAAGAAGGGGAAAAGAAGAGGGGAAAAGAAGGGGAAAAGAAGGGGAAAAGAAGAGGGGAAAAGAAGGGGAAAAGAAGGGGAAAAGAAGGGGAAAAGAAGAGGGGAAAAGAAGGGGAAAAGAAGGGGAAAAGAAGAGGGGAAAAGAAGGGGAAAAGAAGAGGGGAAAAGAAGAGGGGAAAAGAAGAGGGGAAAAGAAGGGGAAAAGAAGAGGGGAAAAGAAGAGGGGAAAAGAAGAGGGGAAAAGAAGAGGGGAAAAAGGGGAAAAAGGGAAAAAGGGAAAAAGGGGAAAAAGGGAAAAAAGGGAAAAAGAAAGGGAAAAGAAGGGGGAAAGAGGGGGGAAAGAGGGGAAAGAGCGGGAAAGAGGGGGGAAAGAGGGGGGAAAGAGGGGGGAAAGAGGGGGGAAAGAGGGGGGAAAGAGGGGGGAAAGAGGGAGAAGGAGATGAGCAGTTAGGAACACAGATGTAGCATTACAGCCACTCTCTTTAAGCATTCACTAGGTGTAAATATCACAGTTCTCCAAACCGCCAGATTTATCCACATTTCGCCTCTCCTGCCATCTGCGCATCTGCCGTTTCCAACCCACTCGGCGTTTCGCGCCCGATTTATTGTTCTCATCTGGCCGGGGCTGTTCCGACGGGTTTGAGTTTGGGTCCCAAGTTCCCATCTCCGTACGGCTGAGACTCACGCCGAGATCACGGATTTAGAAAAGCCCACCCCAACCCCGGGATACACCCCATACACTGAGAGCGACGGCTCCCCGGGGGGTGCTTCGGCTCCCCAGTAGGAACTGGGACGTGTCTCCGCCCGTTCTCCAGCGATGGTTAACACGGACTCGCAGTGATTGAATGAACACTGCCACGGCGTGGAACCCGCTCCAGGGAGAAAAGTGAGCAGCTCCTGCTTCCGCTGGGAATGGGAAGCAGATGGAAGCGGCGCCTGCTCTGCCACGCCGGCACGGAGCGTCCCTGCACCCGCCCGGCGCTGCCAGCTGCAAAAGACAAGTAGCTCTACACCGTCTCGAAAGGAGTTAATACCCTTTGGATTTAAATTGGTCTTTTTTTTTCACAAATACGTGTCCTGTTTTCTGCTCAGCCTGCGGTATTAATACAGTGAATTATTCTAATTTCTCCAGAGTTGTTTCCTAGTCCATTAAGTGAGATGTTATGGCTACTACTGGACTGCTGCTGCACCAAAAATTCACTTCTACCAAGTTGCATTAAACCTTCTCTTCCACGAACCACATGTTCCCAATTTTGGGAGCTGCTTCTACAATACTTCAAAAATAGGATTAAGTGCATCCTGCAGGGGCATT